>NC_090437.1:1293113873-1293775706 GCF_031143425.1 Pleurodeles waltl | reverse complement strand
AAAGCGGTCAAAACTGTGGAATTCCACTGAACGGAGAGATACATGCTGCTTTATTAAACGAAGATCTATATCTGCAATATCCACAAGGGTACTGCTGAGGTCCAGGAAATCTTCCAGGACTGCAGAGATGCTTCAGGCTTGCAAGTAAATTGGGCAAAGCCTCGCTTGCACCCCCTTCATGCCCAATGCACCCCACTGCAGGTTACGGTAGATCAACTGCCTTTACGCTAGGATTCACAATCATTTCGTTACTTGTGAATACATATGTATCACAAGACTCAGGGTTTTTAACAGGCAGCAATTTCACTAAAGCTTTAGCATCACTGCACCTCCAGATAGCATTCTGGAGAATATTAGTGCTCATGGTGCAGAGTACAGTGTCTCTTTCGAAGATGGTAATACTCCCTCGTCTACTGCACTACTTTCATAATCTTCCAGTTCACATCCCTAGATCCACATTTTACACCTTACATTCCACAGTGGGCAGTTTTATCTGGAACAAAGGGAGACGGCGGGTGGTGCTCCTCAAACTGCAGTTACCTGTATACAAAGGGGGCCTGGGAGTCCTAAATTTTGAGCACTATTATCTGGCAGCACAACAACAGTGGTCTGCACGTTGGCCTGCAGGACGCCTTCCTGAGGAACTGGGATTACCCACACCTACTCAGGCAATTAGTGCAGTTCACCGGTCCTTTCTCCCTCATGCACAACCCCTATGAGATTCAAATAGACTAATGAAAATAGCTTACGATAGCTTCCACCACAGCCTTAGATTAATGCCCCAAGTTTCCCCATACTCTAAAATACTCATAAGCTCCATTACTCAATTTACTGACATGATAGGGAGAGAAGGTAGAGCAGCATGGGAGAACGCAGGAGTAGATACATTGGGGACCATATTTCAGGACAGAATGCTCATACCTTACGAAAGACTACAGAGTGAGAAAAGGCTACCGGCTGGCCTCTGTCTGGCTTATGGCCAATTACTAGCAGAACTAATCAGGTTATGACACATCATAGGCTCATAACCTGATCAACACCCACTTATACATGCCCTGCATATTATGGGCGGGGGCTTACAGCTTATTAAGTGGTTTGTTCGGGCCCTGACATATACTATAAGAAACCTATTGGTTATCACCCATACCCATAGTATTGTTAGCACACATATATTGTTAAATGTCTATTCCAGTATGATTTGATAGTTCAGCAATTGTTTTTCTTATGCAGTCTAATCAGTCAATAATGTTCCATAGAAGCAGAAGTAGGTGAAGGTGTTTGATGATGGTTTTCATCAGTATATGGCCTGTTTTTTTTTAAACAAATCATCTCAAAATAGTATTTAAGTTGAATATTGACAAGTGTTAAGGAGAGAATAATCTTCACACTTCCAGGGAGCTGAAAGATTGGGCTCTCAAAGACAGAAGCTGTAAAAAACTTTCCAAAGCCACTGGCAGGCACCTCAGCACTTCCAGGCAGGCCTTATCGGTTTGTTGGGACAACATAGTTGTTACACACAGACAACCGTTATCCTCATACTGACCAGCACCTCCATTCCACTAAGGCATCCGGTTGAAAGGCAAAGCCACCGAAGAAATTCAGATAGGCTCCTTTTGAGCTTATTTAGAGTCAAGAAAGGAGGGGCTGGAGAACAAATGCAAGGGAATTCTAAAGTACTGCTACAATGCTGCAGTTCTTTCGGATAATCTACTTATTAGCTGCTATTGCTGCCACTATTCTGTTTTTATGGTCAACAGTACACACAGTGTGCACTAGGATAGGATTTTGATTTCAATAAAATCATTACAATGCATTTTTTGTATCTATCCTTTAGGATGTCTGTTCATGGTTAAAGGAGGTTTAGAACCTAGTAACAACAAAGGATGCCAGGACTGATTGCTGCCTAAAATGCTCCATCCTCATGTAATGTGCAGGTGGTTTGTTGATTACAATCTGTCAGATTTGTTGCCTTAAAGTGATATGTTGACTAAGGGCCTGATTACGACCTTAGCGGAGGGGATACTCCGTCACAAACATGACGGACATCCCGCCCGCCGTATTACAAGTTGTATTATATCCTATGGAACTTGTAAAATGGCGGGCGGGATATCAGTCATATTTGTGACAGAGCATCCCATCCGCCAGGGTCGTAACCAAGCCCTAAGTCTGCACTGCCAGAGGGTCTTGGGAGCCCACAGCTTGGACCGTATCCTGGAAAAGTTTCAGAAAACCTATCAATAGACACACGCCCAGCACCTATACCGTACCTACTATACAAGTGAGTACCATATTGAGATGCATCAAGCTTGGTCTGTATTGGTGTACTAGGGTCGACCTAACAGTGGAAACTAATCAGGATATATTCTGGCAATGTGGCCTCACCAGTGATTTATAAAAACTTTCTATTTTTGTTAGTTAAACTCCTACCCATGCTTAGCAACTTCTCTCCAATTTTATATCTCTCGGATCATCTGCTGTACTCAAGGAGAGCTCTACTAGCAACTGTGATCTAGCAAATATTTTGTTAGATGGATTGTTATGACTGATTTATTTATAGTTAGTTATATACTGACCCATACCTCATTTATGCAGATACACACGTTTAAAATATGTGTAATAATCACAGAGTGCAGAATGAACTCTTTGCTGTTTATTGCTTTGTTGCATCTTCATACTGTTGGCTAGAGGTTGCCTTTTCATTATATTTTATCTTTGTCTTTTTAGGTCTAGTCAAACACGTATATTGTATCCTTATGGGCCTAAATTGAGTTTTCTGTTCACCCTATGCTCATGATTCAATGGTCTTCTTGGCTCTTGATTCAATGGCTTTCTTTCCTGTTCTTGTTTGTCCCTTTCTACGCAACATTTGGGTCTCACCATATTTTGAGCCGTGTCCTCCCATTTCTGACATCAGACCTATGCACAGCAATACATCAGAGACTACTTGTCCCTCTCTCACTCCCACTAGTTGTTCTTTTTATTCTTCCTCCTTTCCTGCACCCTGCTCTCAGCAGCAGAGCCCACTTATCCCTACACCCTGCACTCCGCCTGCTGAGGTATCTGTGGCGAATATATTTGAATTTTTAAACCATTCCAAGTTGCCTAATATGTTATCATGCATGTACATGTACACATGCACAACATCCAATTGGAATTCTTTTTTCTTTTGCATTCAGGGACACCATTCGAAAGTGGCCAGCCTGTATGAATGCGCTTGGAGGCCATTTTAGAATTATTTTTGTATGCATGCATATCATCCATGTTGGAATATGTTTTCATAAACCAAAAGAAAAATCATTCCAATATTGCTAACATGCATACCCACATGTATGCACATGTTTGCAAGCAGAGTAGCCATCTTGAAATGCTTTTTATTAAGCTTTATAAAAACTCACAAATGGGTACCAGTGTGTATGTGCAGGGTAAAAAGTATTTGCAAAGCCAATAGGCCTGTGCTCTAGTGTCACAAATAAGACCTGTTTATTTTGCCAGTGCTTGTCAAATGTGGGTTAGAGACAGCTCATTAACTGTCTCGTCATCAAACACATTTAGTCAAATAAGAAAACAGATGAGTCATGTGTTTCCAAGGAACATTCCTTAATGAGGGCTCTGTGTATCGAAAGAGGGCATAGGAGCTCGGCAGAGAGCCACATGAGCACCACCAGGATGAAGCCAGCGACATGCTTAAGAGCCACGGACACCCTTCCTATGCACGCCTCCCGACGTATTGGTATGTGGGGCCTCTGAGCCATGCATTTGGCAGGACATTGCTCACCCAGGGGGTGCAGTGACCATGGGCATCCGCAGGATGAGGGCAAAGGGGGACGCCTGTGTGCAGGCTCACATTGCAGCATTACACTACGGCCGCTGTAGTGTTACGCTGCCTGCACTAGGACAGCCTTGGCCAAAACAGTCCGGGACGCCCCCCACAAAAAAAATTCTGTGGATACCCATGGCAGTGCCGCCCTACCCCAATGAGCAGGAGGGGGGCCTGTGCAGTGATGTTCGGAGCCTGCGGGCCGGCTGGATGAGTACTGAGGCTTCGGCAATGGCACAGTGTTGTGACGGGATGTGAGGAATGCTCCTGCCTTTGCCACACACATGGGCCCCCTCCTTTATTTTTGGACACCACTGCTCATAAGCATTACTCTTCCTCCAGGAGGAGAGATTCGTAGGCCTCTAGTCCTTTTCAACACACACAGGGCCCAGATTCCTAGAGGAAGCAGGGGTATGGCTGATGGTGACCCCTGTCGTTCTGTGCATAAGGAGTTTTGAGATACTGGAGTGCAAGTTGTGCATGGACTTATGCACCTCTGATTGCCCATTAAGGAGACTTATCGAGGTCCAGCCTTATGGTAACTAGGAGGTCTTGTAAAACACTTGGTAAGGTGGTCCCCCAATATGATGAAGCCATGTAACTCCAAAGAAGGAAAGCCTGCAGAGACTGGGCACACTACTAGCTCTGCACAGGGGTTGTCAGACGCTACAATGGAGCAGATGCTACAAGGTCACACAGGGAAGTTTGACAAGCTCTTACAGGCCATGAAGAATGTGAAAACATTACTTTAGCCCAAGCCTGATGCCCTGGTCACTGAAATGTGGCTCCTGAGAGTGGGTCATAAGAAACTCAAGGATAGAGTTGAATCCAACGAGTCATTACTGACAACAATGAGGCCCTCGGTGACTGAAATGCAATCGCACATTAGGCCATGCAGAGTGAGGAACGCCTCCTTCAGGTGAAATGAGAAGACACAGAGGACCAATCAATATTTAATAGCATATGTATTATAGGCTTTCCAGAGGGGCTGAAGGGCCTAGCATGGAACTGTTCCTTAAGGACTGGTTGCTGAACACGGTGCTAGAAGAGAACCACTCAACTTTTTTTGTGTGGAACCGGCTCACAGAGCCCTGGACACAGTGCCTCCCCCGAACCTCCCCAGGCCGGTTGTAGCTCTATTGTTTAACTAGCAGGAGAGGCAGGTCTCCAGGAACAGAGGTCCAGGGTCTGTGGAGAATAGGAGAGTGGATATATTTCCAGATTATACAGTAGAAGTTTAGAGGTGTTGTGGTTTATTCCTGGAGTCAAAAAGAGACTTCGTCATATGGGAATCAGGTACTCTAGCTCAAGTTTCCAGCCAAGGTTAGAGTGCTGGAGGCTGATTAAATGATTTTCTTCACAACACTTGCTGAGCAGGGCCAGACTGGCCATACCAGGCATTTGGCATTTCCCCCAGGGCTGAAATATTGGCCCCCAGTAACAAAAGCAGCAAGCCAGCATAAGCTACTCACTCTCATTTCCAGCCTCCCGGGTCCAGCCAGTGCTTCACACTTTCACTCAACTGCTGTTTTTGTGTGGGCTGGTTTGACAACATTGCCAGGGCTGCTTTGGGTTCCCAGTCCGGCCCTGTCGCTGAGGCATGGGAGTGGCTGGAATAGAGTGCGACCAGCTTAACTCCTGGACCTGCAGCAGAAATTGCAGAAATTCAGACAGCAACCCAACAGAGGTGTGAGACCAAACCACTCTGAGGAAGAGGCAGCAAGGGAAAGAACCAGCCCTGGCAGTGGAGGAGGTGGAACTGCATAACAGCCCTGACAGGTTTTTACTATGATCTACAACTGACACCCCAGAGAGTGTGATAGATATTGCCATTGAGGATACTGAACTGAAACTGAGGGCTGGGCCTGATCTTAGTCCGATGAAGCCTGAACTTGTCACATTGCTATGGGTAATTATATCCTTTTCTCATCATGGCAATGCTGCCATTTGTATGTCTACTTGTGTTGCAGTGGAAAACACAAGAGAGGGCATGTACACCTTTGTGGCCCAGGGTTGCGGGCCTGTGAAATGTAACAAAGTGTCAAGCTTGCAAGAAGGTTATGACCCCATACGCCGCAAAATTTTGTCTCACCTCTAGTTCCAAAATGGAACAGTTTGCCATTCAAGTTTTATGGTTATTCACTGGTCAATCGACCTTTTTTTTTCGTCCTGACCTGGGAGCGAGTGTTGGGGTTAACACTTTTGATAATGTTTTTGTGGAGCAACAGCTAAGTGCAGATAGTACAAGTATTAGATTACTGACACCCCTATGCATATGCGTGTGTACACACTATGGGAGCTGAGGGCCAAATACACTGTAAACCATGGTGGTTGTATAGAATGGGTCCTTAACTAGGTATAGTTTCATTACAACTAATGTCCACTCCTAAATGGGATCACCAGATGTATACTTACTTGAGATACAGACAGCCAAATGTTGCATACGTGCAGGAGATGCACATGACACCTCAAAAAATAATTTATCAAGGAGTTAGAAGGGCCAAACCATAAGTACCTACTATGCAAGGAGGAGGGGGGTACTAATTTGGATTTCACCCACTGACCTGGTTGTGACTCACTGGGTTCTCATAAGATCAACATGTTTCTTGCCTTGTCTGGTCAAAAAGAGTCAATGGCAATTTTTCAGGACCGGATTAAATGGCCTAATCTACTTTTGATTTAGACATGCTAGTCGAGTATGTGTAATCTTTGTGCGCATAGCCACACATCATGTGGTGATTGTGATTAATCTCACAAAGGGAGACTCTAATCTGACTCTAATAACCTATCCTGTCCTGCTGGCACGAATTCACAAGCTTGCGAGCTCGTGCAGCAGCTCCATAAAACTTTAAGGGGCCCTCTGACATTCAGGATAGGGTCTAACAGATATTATAAATAAAACACAAATTACTATAAAAGGACATAACTGCTAAAAATATTCAAACCAAAACTAAACTAACCAATAAAATATAAACTCTAAACAAACTTAACCAATAAATTCACACAAACAATTAAATCAACAATATAAAAGTCCACACAAATTTTCTCGACTTAATACTATAAAAATGAGAAAAGCTGCAAGACGAGGAAATTCTGGCAGATTCTCTGACCAGACCCTGAAAAAAGAAATGTATACATCTCAAGAACTACCTTGCAAAGTAAGTAAAACATATAGTTAAACAAAAACTTACTTTCAATTAAAATTAGAATTGTAAAATAACAAATAATTAACAAAACACTCTCCAGCTTATGTCTTTTTACATGCACTTACTAAAAGAAAATACTAAAACTTTGAGAATGTGTTAACCTGCTGAAAAGCAACAGTGGTCTCAAACCAGAAAGAAATATAACTAAAGTAAGTATATGTAAATTATGACAAAATAAAAACTGACCCTAAAACTGAATCAGATAAAATCTAACAGTCTCAACCTGTACAAACAACCAATTAAAATTAGAATTGTAAAATAACAAATAATTTACAAAACACTCTCCAGCTTATGTCTTTTTACATGCACTTACTAAAAGAAAATACTAAAACTTTGAGAATGTGTTAACCTGCTGAAAAGCAACAGTGGTCTCAAACCAGAAAGAAATATAACTAAAGTAAGTATATGTAAATTATGATAAAATAAAAACTGACCCTAAAACTGAATCAGATAAAATCTAACAATCTCAACCTGTACAAACAACCAAAAAATAAACATTCAAAATGAAACTGAGGCTCTGTTTTTCTTCCAACAGAAAATAAAGTACCTGCTTCACATTACAACACCCCCAAAGGAAAAGCTGTAAAAAGTGTGAAACATCTAAGAAGATGTAATTATAAATAATGAAAGTAGTTGCATAATTTTATATATAAATAAGAAATGTAAATACATTTTTAAATTGTAATTCTTTATACAATTACACTCTATTCAGATATAATGACAGAAAGGGCAAGATGTATAACAACCCAGTAAGAAAAGAAATTACTAATTCACATAGGCTGCACCTACAATTTAGAAAGTACCTCAGTGGATACTGTGAATTAGAAATGTACTAAATATTACTCTAATTCATGCTATGGGAGGGCTACTGGAAAAATAATGTTGTTACTAGTGCAAGGGAACACAAGCACCCACCAAATGTGACAGAAACAGAAGTAAAGAGGTTTTGCAGGATATAAAAGAGGCAAGCACTAGCTTGCAAGAGTCCACAACAAAAATCTTAAAAGATATACTCCCTAAAGTCCCCGAACACATCACAGGCCAGCTACTACCTATACCCAATTTAATTGCACAAACTAAAAAAAACTCCTGCCCCTAGAAGATACCAAAATAAAGAAACACCTGAACAATTAGAAATGACACACAATGAGTAACCCTTCCTTTTATATGACAATCTAAACAATGATATTTCTACAGCAAATAACTTACTAAAGCTAAGCCATTGTCGAACAAGGATGACGGATGGAACCTTCAAAACGTGTCCCAAACCATTCACTCAAATATACACCGTACGTGGTAAATATCAAAACACAAACATCCTTCTCACATATGCCCTACTACCAAATGAACAAAGTAGCACTTACTACAAGCTCTTAAATCACTCTAAACAAAACAAATAACTAGTACCTACAAAAAATAATCATAGACTTTGAACAAGCCATGATTTAAGCCATTTAAAAAATGTACTCACACACAGCCATATAAGGCTGTTACTATCATTTTCAATAAAATAATATGGAGACATCTCCAACAATCTGCACTGTGTGGAATATGCTACAAACAGTCAATTAGCATTTGAAATAAAAATAAATGATAGCATTAGCCTATGCACCTGTCACTGAGGTAGCTAACCACTACAATTTACTAGTAGAAAGCCCTTTCTACCAACAAAACACAAACTAAACCCCTTAATGGATTATTTCAAAGCTACCTGGATTGGCAGACTACATCGCTCTGGACGCAGATGCCAACCCAAATTTCAAATACCATGGTGGAATGTCTATGACAGCGCCTTGGTAAGGAGACTAAAACAAACAACGTAGTGGAAGGATCACACAATGCCTTTCAATCCACACAATGCAGAATGTAACCTACACTCTATAAATTTATAGAAGCATTACAAAAAGAGCAAAGGTGCCAACAACTACGAGTAGGGAAATCTGTACCCCAAAATGCACCTACACTTAGCAAATAGACCAAAAGTATGTACAACATGCTACAATTGAAATTAAAACTCTTTATAAACAACAAAGGAGTAGATTACTTAGCAACAATAGCCAAAGCATAGTATAAAATAAATACTAACTTGCAAAACTCCCCAAAAAAATATAACATGATCTTCACCAACATTGCAAATTATTTTTTATATAAATAATAAGCATAATATTTTATTACCTCGGTCATAACACTAAGTAAGACTCCATTTTTAAATTGGACTAATGTAATTAAATAAATAGATATATTATTTATATAAAAAAACTAAACCTCACCAACCAAAAACCCCAGACAGCAAACTCAATGTATTACATAATATAATTAAAACACATAAAATACACAATTCCAAATAACAATCACATTAACACTGAAATGTACAACAAAATATAACATTCCCCACCCTAAACAAATAAATTAAATATGACTTACTATTCTGTAGCTGCAGATCATCCTCCATACCCACGTAGTCAAAAAGTATATAGGAAAAATATTTTCTAAAAAGCCCAAAAGAAACTTCAAAACTAAAAATAATACAGTAGAGATCCACTGAAGGAATCCTTAATATCTAGCAACCAAAAAAACATGAAAACCTTTTTTTTAAAAAAAGAAACACTCCTGGAAACTGAACAGAGAGGAAATCAAAGTTAAAAAAAAGTTATATTATAAACCAAAATAGATTTCCTTTAAAAAAAGTGATGAATTGAAATTCCTAAAGGACAAATTCATAAATGAAAACCTGCAAAGTAAAACAGAAAATCCACCGACAAAAACATTACATTCCCAAAAGTACAAATACATTACACTTAATCATCAAAATGTAAGTTCAATAAAACAATATCACATAACATATCAAAACATAACTAAAACAGTGTACGAAAACGTATACTAACACACTCTTGAAAAACATTACTATTAATACAACTAAATGTATAAAAAAATACAAACAGCACTATAACTAACCTCTAGAAATAATTCCTCAATGCATTGAACATAATTATGAAATATTATTTAGAAAATTATTAATGTAACACAATGTATTGATACATTTTACAATATTAATTTGCATACCATTAAAAAAATTAACATTCCATTAGACTTAAAATATTAATTTTTTTAACAAATCTCCCCACCCTTTTTCCCTAAAAGCCCAACATCCTGCTAAAAAAGTATATATGCATTATTGTTACACATTAATACAACTAAAAATACACATTTCAAAAATGCCATAAATAATAAATTATCTTATTAAACACATGGATAAAAAAGTTATTAAACATACAAAATCAATCATACTACAATAAAATACGTACAAAATAACACAGACAATAATGTATTCAGTATTTTTTAAATCAATATTTTTTACAAGGATATTAAAAGCAATACTTAAAATTATATTTTTACCGTCAATCTTCCTGACAATTATATTTTTGACATCCCGATATTCTTGACACAATATTTTTGTATCACAATATTTTTTATTCAATATTTTGTCCAAACACCTCACTCAAAAAACAAGGTCAGTCCTCCACAGTAGGATCAGGAGAGGAATAATCGCATGGGATATTTGCATATGAAAGAAGTAGTTCTTGCTGATGTCATTCACCTGGGAATTCAGATACAGGGTAGAATCAAAGATGACTCCTAAATTCCACACTTTCTGAGAGCTCTTGGAGCATGGTTGAGGCTGTTCAAAGCAAAGATATCGCACAATAATTTTATAGGATGTTAGGATTTGCAGCAGTTCTTTTAGAAGCTGTACAACATAGGCATGCTTTCAACACTCAAAAACAGTTGAGGTCCCCAGTCATTTTTTTGAAACAGTTGGTTAAGCTCCGGCTCGATGATTTGTGTGCATTCTTAAGCAGTCGCAGGAGGACAGGGTGAGACAGAAAGCTGGACTTACACCTAAGCAAACAGTGGGCCGAGTCTACCGGTAAGATGATGTTAAATTAAGACAGTTATGTCCCATTAGGAGAGGCGTGAAGCTCCGTAGTAGACCAATTGCCAGTATTACCAGGCGGAACTAAAAAAAACCTAGGTAAATTTCCTCTATCTTGCTTTGAAAGAACTCAGACAAGCATTACACACCCAAGGATTTAAGTAAGGTTTTACAATTGTGAAGATTTCCTTTGGGTCATTAGGGGCCTTCTTCATTTTCTGCGCATAAAAATATGCTTGTGTCTTCCTGAAATATTTATGATGCTTTTTTAAAGCCTCCTTGTAAATAGTTTTATTGGAAAGGAGGTAATTCATTTTCCATGGTCTTTCCACTGTTTTACACTTGCGTCTTTCTTCCTGTAATGTCAGTGAGAACCATGGGGTCGATATGGAGTGGAGGCCTGAAGCTTTTACTTTAAGGGGAGCTAAGTTATTAAAAGTTGATGCGAGCCAGTTATTACCTCAGTTGACATTATCCTCAAACGTGCCCTCCAGTAAGGGAGATTATGCGGCTAACGCTTTAACAAGGAAATGTTCACAAATATTGCTTCAAGCATGAGAGGGTTTTAAATCAGAGTGTTTCAGGGACTGGTTCTAATGATCCTTAAAATTAAAAGGCTCATGAAATTGAAAGTAATCCGCCAGGTAATCGAAGTGGGGAAGTGATGCCGGAGTCCACTAGGTAGAGCCAAGGTATTAGAAACAATCAAGTACAAACCATTCTGATGTATCCAAATTTGACTAAGAGAGTCAAAGATCTCCTGATCTTTTGTCCATCTAATATCCACCTGCGTGTCATCACTTTATGTATATTACGCCAAATGATGATTGTCAAAGATGTGGGATAGTGGTACCATGCTCATATTTAAGAGGGTTGGCGATAGTGATTATCCTGGAAGCACACCGCTAGAGAAGGAAGTAGATGTGGATAGAAAGCAAGCCATTTTGCCTGGTGAGACATGATGGATAAGAATAAGGTGAACCGTTTCAGTGATGGACCTCTTGTGCTGTAATATGTTGAGAGGCGATCAAGGATAATGTGTGATCCACCGCGTGAATGTCACAAAGAGGGCAATGACTATCATTACCAAGCTCTGAGCCCAATCTAGCAGTTCTTGACAAAGTGAGTAGCATTTATCCTAGTGTTTTCAGCTGATGATTGTTTAGACCCATTAATTTCAAAAGTGCCTAAAACTAGCACTTTCCATTTTTGCACCCAGATTTCCTAACCGACCTTCTGACAATGATAGGGATCTATTGTCCAAATTGGACTATTCATTTAATGGACATTACAGATGTCATCAGAAGTCGAACTATCTTGTTTCTATGGATACCTTGGCATTCATTACCTTTGTTTGAAGGGATTCAAATCAAGGCACTCAGGTGTGAACTACATGCACTACATGGTGCTGCTCCCCATTTTGTAGTATTGAAGTTTTGTGGACCCACTATGCCACTTTGCCCAGTTGCTTTGGGCTGCGTCCTATGCAGAAATGTAGGGAAACCCACCACAGCAGCCAAACATTCTCTGTGCCGGCTACACAGATGTTGGGTTCTTTCATCTTTCTCATTAAAATCATCACTGATCAGCCTGCATTCTAGTAAGCCCTTGGGCCGGTGGTTGCAGGTGGTGGGTACATGTACTCATTTTTGGGGACCAAGAGTTATTTATCATTATCAGACTTTGACCCCCTAGGACATAAAGGAAAGGAAGGAGGGAGGAAGGGAAAGCAATTAAGCAATTAATGAATTGATAGGTGGTGAAAGAAACAGCAATGGGATGGAATCAAGACTAAGGGGGTTATTACAACTTTGGAGGAGGTGTTAATCTATCCCAAAAGTGACGGTAAAGTGACGGATATACCACCAGCCATATTACGAGTCCATTATATCCTATGGAACTCGTAATACGGCTGGTGGTATATCCGTCAGTTTACCGTCACTTTTGGGACGGATTAACACCTCCTCCAAAGTTGTAATAACCCCCTAAGTAGCTTTTGTGTTCGGCAGCCCAGTCATTCATCAACAGTCCATGCAAGTGGTAAAGCCAACAGTGGGCTTCACAGAAGCATCTTGAGCCCCGGCAAGAAACTCATTTGAATTCTTAGTACAATTCAGCTAAGTGCCTTGGTGGCTGGTAAGTTAATTTGCTTCTACTATGATAGCATTAGTTTGAACCATACAAAACGCTCCAGTAATTTAACAACATTGCATGCCTAATAAAACAGCTTATTTACCTAATGCACTCTTGATTCTTCAAATGGGAATGCTCTTTGGGGCCAAAAGATGTGCGATATTGCTTCCTTTCATGTTGCCTGATTGGAGTAGGGCTCAAAAGACATGGCATGTCATTTCAGCTACCACGGTCATGTTGTTGACATGGCACACCAATGCCCAGTGGAGTATTCCTTTCGTGCAAGAAAGTTGACTGAATGACACAGTCAAACAATGTTCACCAATTGTTGCAGATGCACTGAGCAATCATTTTTAATTGTGCACAATTAGAGATTGGTGAACATTGTGTCACTGTACCATTCAGTCAACTTTCTTTAACCTAGTTCTTAACAATGCAAATCAAAGTGAAAGTCAGGTAGACAATCCTAATTTCTATCGGGGAATAAACCTAGCTAAGATGAATGTAGCAGAGGCTCAGTGGGCAACATGGGAAATAAACGGTACAGCCCCAGTTAAAGATCTCATGAGAGAAGAAGATCCCATGTATGTCATTTGCCCAGGTTTCAACACAATATGGTCTTTGGTTCTCTGTCCCACACAATATGGTCTTTGGTTCTCTGTCCCACACAATATGGTATTTGGTTCTCTGTCTGACACAATATGGTCTTTGGTTCTCTGTCCCACACAATATGGTATTGGGTTCTCTGTCCCACACAATATGGTATTTGGTTCTCTGTCCAAGCTGAAGCTCGTTTGAAGTACCCAGTAATATAACACTTTTCTCTAAAATGATTGTTAAAAAACATTTTCATGCCCAAGATGGCAGTGGATCCATGAGTAAGCTCCGTGCCTGCTGTGGAGAAGCTAATATTCAACTAATCCTTCTCGGAGAAACTCGGATAGGATCTGGTCTGGCCTGGAGATGCAGATAGCTGATGATCCAGAGCAAAAATGCAGTGAGAAGCATCTGGCTCGATGGTTTAGTAGGGAACTAAAGCTGGCCCAAAACATCAACATGGTGGCTTTGCAGCTGTGAAGCAATGAGAGAGGCGTGCATTGATCCAGTGCAGATGTCAAGGAGAAAGCTCGAAGTTAGGACATGGAGACTGAGTCCACTCCCCTGACCCACTGGGTGAGGTGAGGCAGAGGGCTTAACTGGCAGCAGCATGAGGACTGCTGGGCCCTGAGAGCAAGGAACAAGCCTGAGTGTAGGGTCAGGGCCCAGTTGGAGCACTGATGTCTGAGGATCTCAACTGAAGGAGATGCTGTACTGGTGGCAAAGGAGCTGGGGACAGATACACACCTGCATAAGAAAAGGAACACCACCAAAATACCTAGAGACTCAGCTTAGATAAGTGGAGTGCAAGCAGTGACAGAGTCGAAGGATAAGAATCACAGTCCTGGGCTTTCCTGTCAAGCAAGGTCCCCAACAAGGTGAATGGAACTAAGGTGGAAACCACATAGCAGCACGAGTTAGAAGGATGTGGAAGACACTAGAGATCATGCAGTCAGCTAGGGAGATCATTGAATCCATGCAGGTGAGGTGACACACTAAAGGAGCAAGGCAATGAACCACATCAACCCTGGGGAGAGAGACCATGCACCTAACCCTGGATAATAGTCTTGTAAAGCCCTTATAAGTCTCTGAAACAGAGACCATATCTCTGAATGGAATTTTGGATGATGAGAACCACAAAGTAGAAGGAAATCCTACACAGCAGCCACTATGAAGAGAATCTCCAGATACAGTAAGTTGGATCTCTGCAGCTGAATTGGAGGGAAAACTAAAACAAGCATTGGCATAGCCAATAGGTCTCGCCTTTTGGACCTTATCAGTATTTAAACATGCAGCACATTATTCTGGGTCTCTTGTGTCCTTCAACTAACTTATGCAGGATGACGCAGGTGAGTAGACAGACGTAACGTCAAATGATGCTAAAAGTGTTGGAACTTACCTATGAAAGGTGATGGGCCTCACCTGTGCATCCAGACATTTAGATTTACATTGATTTCAACAATTTACGGCAATCGAATGTTGTGGCATTTTAAATCTTTGTTGAACCCACTACAAATCAATGAGCAGGTAGAATATACTGCATAGAAACAATGTGATAGGTCAGTAAAATCAATGATCTAACCTAAGATGGCTCCTCCTTTTGGCCACGGTCTACCTTTGTCATCTCTATGATCACTGCCCATACACTACAATACTGACACAGAAGATGCACGTTATGCAGGCACCTCAAGATCCAAACTGCCATTGCAAACCAGCATGCAGAGACAACACTCTACACACCTGACAATGACACAGGTTAGGTTGGAAGGTTCTACTGTCTCCCTTTACAAAAGGCCTCTGTGAAGGAAACACATCTTTGCTGAATGGAATACAACAGCAGTTTGACGTTTGCACAAATATCCAGAAGGCTAAGTAATTGTTGAATGCTGTACTATACGGATACACCATTATGAAAGTGCCTAGAAGCTGTTCAATGGTGAATAGATTTTAACATTTGACAGTTACTATTTTCACTTCTGCTCGTGTTATTTTTTTTCAATTTAAAGGCAATGCTTGGATGCAATAACATTCATCAGTTTCTCCGTTCATCCCGGTGTGACACCCGATCCAGAGCGCTTTGCTTTCTTTCTGATTGCAAGTCAGAGCTTCTTAAAAGCTAAAGCTTTTCTGTGTACATATCTGAGCTCTTCCTAAGCTGTAGTAAACAAAAACAAGCACTTGCAATGCGTCTCATGTTTGCTCGAGATAGAGCTATTAGCGTTGTAAATTCCTACCTGGACTTTTCTTGCCACATTGGGAAGGGAATGCCCAGATGTGCGTCCCGTGCTCGCTCTGCCACCAGATCCAAGCTAGCCTGGCAGATGAGGGGCGATACCCGGAAACCGGTCCCAGGATGCTTGTTTCTGGTCCAGGAAGGACCTGGCCTGGCAGTTCAGGTTGGACTTTATCCATAGAAAGCAGGGTCAAGACTGATTTGCATATGGCTGGGTCCAAACTGGAAAGGCATGGCAAGTAAAAAAACTGATGGATTAAACCCAGATCTGTGACTGGGGTGAATGTTTGATTTGTTCAACATTCCGCCCCTCATCTGTTCTTTATGCATTGTTCTTTGTTCTTTTTGCAATAAAATGCAAGCAACAACAGGTGCTGAAGCTGAACACGTGCCCACCAAAGACAGGCAAACAGTAACACCAGCAGGAAATAAAGAAAAAATAGTCCCACAAAACAAACACATAAACAACCAAAGTGTACTTGGGCGCTACTCCACGGTAGGAAACAAAACACAAAAATGAGGGACAAAAAAGAAGGGTTCACCAGTAACAAGCAAGAATTTTTAAAGGACAATGGAAGGAACGAAAAAAAAGTAATTGAGCAGGCTATAATCCCACAAAACTATGTACAACATGTGTTGAAGAGGCTCGACCTAACAAAAAGGGCTGCACGCTACTACAAAATCAGCCCACGAAGGGGACCCACCAAGCCCCTATTAATATATACAAATTTCCCTAGATATCACACTCCTAAGATCCCACGAAAGCTCCCTCTGAGCACCCTAATACAAAGACAACAGTGCAGACCTACAACTTCTGATACTAACCAAAATGGTCAACTCTGATGAAGAAAATTAGACATTTCTATTCAGGTAGTGGAAAGACATGGACAGCGGGACCATGAAGACAGGTAGCATCTAGTGGCCCCCATCAAGATGATGATGAGAAGATCATCAAAAGTTTTCTGCACAGATTCTTCATTGACACCAAGACACAAATTGGAGCAGTACGTGAGGAACTGAAGCAAAGCTTGAAGGCAGTGATTAATGACATTACAGTGTTGAGGAAGAGTGCTCTCACTGTAAGAAAACAATGGATAAGAGAACATTAGAACAAGAGAAGTAGAGACCCCTTTTCTTCGGCTAGAAAGTAAAAATGTAATATTGCAAGCACACAAGAGGAATTAGAAAACCTTTCAAGGGGATCAATGTGCATGTTGTGGGGTCCCAGAAGTTAAGGACATTGAGCAATTCATCAAGGATATGTTTGAAGCTCTCCTAGAAAACATGAACAATGGTCCCATGAACATTGACAGAGTACACAGAACTGCCCCAAGACCATCCAAACTGGCAGCACTGCTGACATCTTGGTTGGCCTCTACCAATAGACCATCAACAATGCAAGGCAGCTATACATAGTCCACCTTCCTGATTCTGCCAATGGTGACAGCATGGAAGCGTTTTCTTAAGAGATATAATTACTATTGCATTCTGCATTTTCCTTTATTGTGCTTAGGAATTACTTTACTTACACGGGGTTCCCCAGCAGGGTCCCTATGTAAGCCATTTTAATTCACTGTGCACATGTGGGTGGGTGCACTTTTCCTATTCTTTTGTTGGTTTCTCTTGCGTATGTCAGGTGTCCCCTTTTATTGTTTGGTTCTGATGAGACTCCAAATCCGTTAAAGGGTCGAAAAGTTGCCAACTTTGCTGAATGGACCTTGTGGCTCTATCCCTTAAAATTGTATTCATAATTGAGGTAGTTTGCTGTGTTTTGGAAACCTAATTTATTTGGTTTCTTTGTTATTTTTTGTCAATTATTTTTATCACCTTGGTTTGGTGGTTGTGGGTGTCAGCTGTTTTTGGGAGACAGTGTACTTTTTGCAACTTTATAATGATCAATATTCATTAATGGAGACTCTATTAAATGTGCTTCGTATTATTACTTGTGATGATTCTTGGGGGTGGGCTTACTCTACATTTATGCTACCATAAGTTCATTATTATGATTCCGTTGATGTTCATTTTGTATACAAGCATCTCCAATAAGAACAGTTGTTTCTTGATAGTCTACCAATAGGAAGGCAAAGGAAATATTATCCTATGTGTCCACTCCAATATTTCCATGGTCTACAAAGTCTCTCATTGAGGCTTGTGAAATCATAGACTATGAAATGCATACAGATGAACACTCTGGAACAGGCTGCCAGGGGGTTTACCTCCCCAGACAATTCCTGAATGGCATACAGTGAGACACAGATATCATACTGGGAAAGCATAAGAAGAAGAGACCTGGGCACTCGAATACTTGCAGAAAGCAGTAATGGCTATGGCAGATTCCCCATAGGACTCAAAAGAAGACAACTGAAGAGCCTGTGGACAATGAAACAGATCCTATGCTACAACTTGAACATTAGGACGACTGTTATGCTAGTCTGGGCATTCAAGGAGGTCAGGCAAGTAATAATTACTGTGTATTCCATTTAAAAAAATGGCTTATTCCTCAGCTGGGTAAGGACATGTCCCCAACACAGGCAGAGTCTCATATTCTTATAAAAATTAATTTTTGAAGATTCCTTTTTCTGTAGTCAGGGATAGTTCACATTTTAATACTTTAAGGACTACTATACATGGAGAGGAGCTGCCTAGCGAAGGCAATTAAAACGTTGCTAAGGGCAGAAGGAATCATGATTTAGGGGAATCTTTGGCATATGATGGGAAAATGTTGGCACAAGTTAAGGAGTTGGTTTTATGTTGTTGGATAAAGGGAACAGAGGGAGGGATCATTGGATCCTTGCACTGGATACCCAATCGATTTCGATCACAGGCACACCTTATCAGAAAAGTAAGTGCTCAAACATTAACTGCCAAAACTCACACATTCTATGGAGAATGATGATCACATAGATATATACAATATATATATATATATACAGAATAGGGGACTTAGCAACTCTGCAAAGTGCATGGGAAACACCCGGAACAACGACTCCTAAACCACGAAGTCGTGGAAAACGAAAGCGAAACAATGGTTTCGTTTTCCACGACTTCCTGGTTTTCGGACCTTAACCATGCATGTGTGAACCGCGTAAATACGTGGTTAAGGCACAAAAGAAGGGAGTCGACACGGTGAAGGAGGAGGTAAGTTGGGCTGGGACTGGGGCTGTTTTTTGGGGGATGGGGTGGTGTGGGGGGGCTCAGGGTGATTTGGGTTTGGGGGGAGAGGGAGGTCAGGGTTTAGGTTTTAGGGGTGGGTTGGGGGGTTGGGGTGCTTTAGGTTTTAGGGGTGGGGGTGGGGACTCGGGGTATTTTTAGTTTTTGGGGTGGGGTGGGGGCTTGGGGTGATTAGGGTTTAGGGGGAGGGCGGTCAGGGTTTAGGTTTTAGGAGTGGGTTGGGGGTTGGGGTGCTTTAGGTTTTAGGGGAGGAAGGTTGGGGTTGTGGTAATTTTGTGGGTGGGGGTTGGGGTGGTTGTGGGGGGGGTCGCGGTAATTTTTAGGGGTGGGGAGCTAGGAGGGACGCATGCTGGAACCGTGCATGCTGATCACTAATGCCTTTACCAGGAATGCCTTTACAACTAAAAATCATTGTAAAGGCATTTGTGGTAAAGGCATTAGTGATATCAACAAGGTTGTTGTTCCGAACTTGTTGTTGAGCCATGGGTGGTTGAAGCACTCGTGGTTTCAACATATAACCAAGTGCATCAGTATCCTAAAAGAACTAGAAAGGAATAAGTCTGGCACAGGCCTCATTCAGGAATCTCGCCTCCTGTGAGGTGATACGACTATACTCCAATATTTACACTTTTCTGAATGATATGGATCTTTTGCTTCTAAAAAAGTGGCGGGATAGGTATACTTTAAGAAGTAGGGCGAGACACTTAGTAATAGATGCCAGACTGATAAATAAGATTTTGCAATGCAATAGGTCTCACATTTGTGAGAGTTAAAGCTATTGGTGTTGTAAATGACAATGGCCCTCATTACAACATTGGCGGTAAGTCACGCTTACCGCCGTGCAGAAGACCGCCAACACACCGCCGCGGCAGCAGAATTCCGCTACAGCTATTACGACCCACAGTTCGGAATCCGCCAAAATCCAGACACCCACACAAGTACGCCACACCAAAGGTCAGTGATAAACTGGCGATAACAAAACCTCCACCGTCACGCCAACAGGAATACGCCCACACTTTCACGACCCACGAATCCACGCAGCGGTCTTTCAACCGCGGTAAACCATTGGCGGTACACAACGCCGCGCTCAAAATACACACACATTTACAAAACACAACCACATTGGACAATTCGAAATACACACACCTGATACACATACACACACCACTCCCACACACCCAATACAATATACAACACACAGCCACATTACCCACAAACCCTTACAATGAAAAATTTGGAAGAAGCAGAAACACAGAAAAGCAAAGACCACACCAGCATACAGAGGCACACAACACCATTACTCATTCACATCCACGCACAAAACACCACACACCCCAAAACATCACCCCACACATCACAACAGACACCACCTCACACATCACCCACACCACCCCATGGCAACGCAAAGACACCCCAGGTTTTCTGAGGAGGAGCTCAGGGTCATGGTGGAGGAAATCATCTGGGTAGAGCCACAGCTATCCATTCTAGCCTCCATTGCTAGGAAGATGGAGCTATGGCGCAGAATCGTGGACAGGGTCAACGCAGTGGGACAGCATCCAAGAACACAGGATGACATCAGGAAGAGGTGAAACGACCTACGGGGGAAGGTGCGTTACGTGGTCTCAAGACACCACATTGCAGTTCAGAGGACTGGCGGCGGACCCCCACCTCCTCCCCCACAACTAACAACATGGGAGGAGCAGGTCTTGGCTATACTGTATCCTGAGGGCCTTGCTGGAGTAGCTGGAGGAATAGACTCTGGTAAGTCAAATCTTTAACTACCATATCCCCCACCCTACCTGCATGCAAACACACACCCCAACCCTCGCCCTCACCCCCATCACTCCAACTCCTCACATATGTCCTATTATCACAAACCACACATCCCAACACCAAGCCCTGCATGCAACAACAAAGCATGGACACCCATCACCAAAGCACTTCCACTACACATACCCACACAGACCCCAAAACAATTATCACACAAGGTCCTACACAAGAATTTAAGCACTGGGGTACAGGGTCACCCACCCATTGCACACCATGGCACACACAGATGCAATAATCATGCCTTTACACCCCTGCAGGACCCCTACCCAACGTCATCAGACAGGAGGTTCCAGACATGTCCACCACCCCCCCACAGAAGAGGCCAACAGTGATGACAGCAGCTCTGTCCAACTGGATCTAGATGACCAGCCCGGCCCATCTGGGACCTCGGGACAGTCGGTTCCACAGTCACAGGCCACCACAGAGCCTCCCCCCTCAGGAAACACCAGCACGGAACCCACCCAGTGGGCCCATACCTCTGTCCCCAGGACAAGTCAAGCAGCAGTGTGTCTACCACTACAGGGAACCCAGGCAAACCCACAAACCCAAGAACAGCAGGGACCTGGGGGCAGTGGCAGTGGGCACATGGTTCAGGGGACAGAGGCCCAGGAAAACCGGGGAACTGGGAGGTCTGCTGTGTGACAGGGGGAGGACAGGCCCAGGGAACCCACTCTCCACGAGGCCCTCTCCAACATCATGGGAGCGTACCATCATTCCCAGGAGACAATGGCAACGGTACTGGCCAAGTTTCAGGAGACCCAGCGGCTGCAGGAGGAGCAGTATTTGGGGTTCAGGGAGGAACTCAAGTCCATCAATACCACCTTGGGCACCATTGTAGGGGTGCTGAAGGACCTTGTGAACACCAGGAGTGACACTGTGGCACAACTAGGGGTCCCTGACACTAGCCTGGATGATGAACTGCCCACCACCTCCACCGGCGCTAGTGGACAGGAGGCACCGCCACAGGACCACAACACCAGCACCCCACTCCCTGCAGATGGAGAATCACCCCGCAAGCGGTCCCTGAGAATCAGGACAAAGACAGAGAACAATGCCAAGACCCCCGCCAAGAAATGAGACCACCCTGAATGTCATCCTTCTGTCCCACTTTGTCACCCTGTCCATCCTTAAGCTGCCCTAGCTCCACTTCCTATGCCCCTTTGGACAATGCACCTGTGAGACTAATAACTGGACTCTGCCATGGACATTCCTCCACCATCACCCCTGACCATTTTACAACCCCCTCCACAATTTAGCACTTAAATAAACACCCTTGAGTCACAAAACAATCTGGAGTCAATCTGTGCTTTCACAAATGTGTATTTGCAATAACTGGGGAAAATAGCAATGTCCATTCTATTGTCTACATACCTATGTCACACAGCTCTAGTCCATGAGGTAACATAGCAGAGGTCACACAGTGGGACCCACATCTGTGAAATGGTAAGGCAAAGTGACAGGTCAGGGTCCATACACTGGGTGAAAGTGACAGACAGATGAGAGGTAGAACAATCTTATCAGATGTAGGAGGCAGTGATGTCTTCTTACCTGTGTCTCACCGGAAGTATTGCTGGATCACGTTGTTTCTGTTGTCTATGTCCTCTTCTTCTGCCTCCTCTTCTTCACTGTCCACAGGCTCCACAGCTGCCACAAGACCTCCTTCTGGACCATCCTCCTGCAGAAAAGGCACCTGTCATCGCAAAGCCAAGTTGTGCAGCATACAGCAGGCCACAATGATCTGGCACACCTTCTTTGGTGAGTAGTACAGAGAACCACCTGTCATATGGAGGCACCAGAACCTGGCCTTCAGGAGGCCGAAGGTTCTTTCTATAATCCTCCTAGTTCGCCCATGTGTCTCATTGTAGCGTTCCACTGCCCTTGTCCTGGGATTTCTCACTGAGGTCAGTAGCCATGACAGGTTGGGGTACCCAGAGTCACCTGAAAGTGTCGAGGGACAACTGTTAGACACACACTAATCCTTAGGGACAACCCCAGACAACTATTCACAGGGTATAGGGTCCTTGTCCTCACCTATTAGCCGCACACGGTGCCTCGGGAGTTGCACCATCACATAAGGGATGCTGCTATTCCTCAAAATGTAAGCGTCATGCACTGAGTCTGGAAACTTGGCGTTCACATGGGCGATGTACTGGTCGGCCAAACACACCATCTGCACATTCATTGAATGGTAGCTCTTCCTGTTTCTGTACACCTGTTCACTCCTGCGGGGGTACCAAGGCCACATGTGTCCCATCAATGACACCAATGATGATGGGGATATGTCCCAGGGCATAGAAGTCACTTTTCACTGTAGGCAAATCCTCCACCTGAGGGAACACGATGTAGCTGCACATGTGTTTCAGCAGGGCAGACAACACTCTGGACAACACGTTAGAGAACATAGGCTGGGACATCCCTGATGCTATGGCCACTGTTGTTTGAAAAGACCCACTTGCCAGGAAATGGAGTACTGACAGGACCAGCACTAGATGGGGGATTCCTGTGGGATGGCAGATAGCTGACATCAGGTCTGGCTCCAACTGGGCACACAGTTCATAGATTGTGGCACGATCAAGTCTGTAGGTGACTATTACATGTCTCTCTTCCATTGTCACCGGAGGATGCCACAATCTCCTCACCTGCCCCAGCGGACGTGCCCCATGGATGAGAACAGCGAGCACAGAGTCAGCCAACACTGAGGTAGTAAAACAATAATTTTATTGCACACATTTGTCAATATGCTATGTGCCTGTCACTGTGTATATGCAAGGCCTATATATGTGTGACGCATTAAAAATTGATGCCATGTGGCCCCCTGAAATGGCGGCTGCCTGACCTGTAATGTGGGACAAGGGGATATGAGGTAACTGCGCTGGCGTTGTACAATGTCGCGGTAGGCGGTCGAAGACCGCAGCGCAATCCTGCATTGGTTAACATTGGGCCCTATGGGTTCCAGGAGCCAATGACGGTGTATGCCAGCGGTGACGGTACGCACCGCCGTGGACGTGACCGCCATTTTCTCCCTGTTCACTCACTTGATACCTGATCTTTGACAGGAGAGGACCTACACTGCAAGTGCTGCTGTGACCTCAGTCTGGAAGCGACGATGGCTCATGTGTCTGGGGAAAGGGCCCCTGCCTTCACATCGGAGGAGTTGGATAAACTAGTGGATGGGGTCCTCCCCCAGTACACGCTACTCTACGGTCCTCCATACAAACAGGTGAATACACTGTGAGCATGCTGTATGGGCAATGCCTGTTTGGAGTGGTGTGGATGGAAGATACGGGGGAAAGATGAGGCCTGCATGATCGGACGGTGAGTGTATGTGCATCAGGGCAAGGGTGGGAACATGGGCCAAAGAGGATGACGGTCCGGACGGTTAAAGTTTTTCCTTTTCCCCTGTACTATTCCTCTAGGTCAGCGCCCACCAGAAGAAGGATATTTGGCGTGCCATCGCCAAGGACGTCTGGACCCTGGGGGGTCCACCACAGACGGAGCACCCACTGCCGTAAAAGATGGGAGGACCTTCGCCGCTGGATCAAGAAGACGGCGGAGGCCTAGCTGGGGATGGCCTCCCAACGTGGGAGAAGTGCCCGCCGCACCATGACCCCCCTGATGTTCCGGATCCTGGTGTATCCGGAGTTGGATGGGCACTTGAGGGCATCACAGCAGCCACAAGGGGGTGAGTACACTCTCATTCAGCTGACTCTGCGTGCATTGGAGGTGTCTGGGTGGGGGAGGTGGGCAGTGGGTTCCCCTAGGCTAGGGCAAGCTTTGTAGGCAAGGACCCTTTGTGAGGCAGGCTAAGTGGCACCCCATCCCCACCAGTGGTAAGAGCCATCTCCACCTAGTCAGGCTCCTATGACTTCCATGTGTGCAGCAATCGGGCATAGGCCATGTACCCCATGTCCCTGTGATTAATTAGGGAACTCTAAGTGCATGGCGTAGTGCAGAGGGCTGCTGTGTCTGTAGTGTCCGCCGACGGTAGCGGTATTGTATGCACTGAACATGTCTTTCTTCTTTCTGCCCCTCCCCCCTTTTTGTGGTCTCCCTGTTCTTGTGTGCATTAGCATCATCAGGTGGAGGAGCTGTGCCACCGGAGCAGGAGGGAGCTGCATCCCACATGGCCCTGGAGGGTCAGACAACGAAGTCTGAATTCACCAGTGGGACGGAGGGCGAGGGGAGCTCCACGGAGGGGACAGAAGCTGAGACCAGCGACACCGACTCTTCCTCTGATGGGAGCTCCCTTGCGGTGGCGGGCCCCTCTGTGCCCACCGCATCTACAGGTACAGCCGCCACCCCCCTACCAGCACCGCCCTCTCAGCAGCCCCTCAGTGTGTGTCCCGTGGCCGCTCACCCAGGAGGGTGGGCATCTCCTTCGCCCCAGGCACCTCAGGCCCTGCCCCAGTCAGCCCTGCTGCCCTCAGTGAGGAGGCTATTGACCTCCTGAGATCCCTCACTGTTGGGCAGTCTACCATTCTGAATGCCATCCAGGGTGTAGAGAGGCAGTTGAAACAGACAAATGCATACCTGGAGGTGTAGGAAAGTACCATCTTGCTTGGCATGTTACCCCCATTTTTCACTGTATATATGTTGTTTTAGTTGTATGTGTCACTGGGACCCTGCTAGTCAGGGCCCCAGTGCTCATAAGTGTGCCTGAATGTGTTACCTGTGTTATGACTAACTGTCTCACTGAGGCTCTGCTAATCAGAACCTCAGTGGTTATGCTCTCTCATTTCTTTCAAATTGTCACTAACAGGCTAGTGACCAATTTTACCAATTCACATTGGCTTACTGGAACACCCTTATAATTCCCTAGTATATGGTACTGAGGTACCCAGGGTATTGGGGTTCCAGGAGATCCCTATGGGCTGCAGCATTTCTTTTGCCACCCATAGGGAGCTTTGACAATTCTTACACAGGCCTGCCACAGCAGCCTGAGTGAAATAACGTCCACGTTATTTCACAGCCATTTTACACTGCACTTAAGTAACTTAAAAGTCACCTATATGTCTAACCTTTACCTGGTAAAGGTAGGTGCTAAGTTACTTAGTGTGTGGGCACCCTGGCACTAGCCAAGGTGCCCCCACATTGTTCAGGGCCAATTCCCCAGACTTTGTGAGTGCGGGGACACCATTACACGCGTGCACTACATATAGGTCACTACCTATATATAGCTTCACAATGGTAACTCCGAATATGGCCATGTAACATGTCTATGATCATGGAATTGACCCCTCTATACCATCTTGGCATAGTTGGCACAATCCCATGATCCCAGTGGTCTGTAGCACAGACCCTGGTACTGCCAAACTGCCTTTCCCGGGGTTTCACTGCAGCTGCTGCCAACCCCTCAGACAGGCATCTGCCCTCCTGGGGTCCAGCCAGGCCTGGCCCAGGATGGCAGAACAAAGGACTTCCTCTGAGAGAGGGTGTTACAGCCTCTCCCTTTGGAAAATGGTGTGAAGGCAGGGGAGGAGTAGCCTCCCCCAGCTTCTGGAAATGCTTTCATGGGCACATTTGGTGCCCATTTCTGCATAAGCCAGTCTACACCGGTTCAGGGACCCCTTAGCCCTGCTCTGGCGCGAAACTGGACAAAGGGAAGGGGAGTGACCACTCCCCTGACCTGTAACTCCCCTGGGAGGTGCCCAGAGCTCCTCCAGTGTGCTCCAGACCTCTGCCATCTTGGAAACAGAGGTGCTGCTGGCACACTGGACTGCTCTGAGTGGCCAGTGCCATCAGGTGACGTCAGAGACTCCTTCTGATAGGCTCCTTCAGGTGTTGCTAGCCTATCCTCTCTCCTAGGTAGCCAAACCCTCTTTTCTGGCTATTTAGGGTCTCTGTCTCTTGGGATTCCTTAGATAACGAATGTAAGAGCTCATCCGAGTTCCTCTGCATCTCTCTCTTCACATTCTGCCAAGGAATCGACTGCTGACCGCGCTGGAAGCCTGCAAAACTGCAACATAGTAGCAAAGACGACTACTGCAACTCTGTAACGCTGATCCTGCCGCCTTCTCGACTGTTTTCCTGGTGGTGCATGCTGTGGGGGTAGTCTGCCTCCTCTCTGCACTAGAAGCTCCGAAGAAATCTCCTGTGGGTCGACGGAATCGTCCCCCTGCAACCGCAGGCACCAAAGAACTGCATCACCGGTACCTTGGGTCTCCTCTCAGCACGACGAGCGAGGTCCCTTGAATCCAGCAACACAGTCCAGTGACTCTTCAGTCCAAGTTTGGTGGAGGTAAGTCCTTGCCTCTCCACGCCAGACTGCATTGCTGGGAACCGCGACTTTTGCAGCTACTCCGGCCTCCGTGCACTTCCGGCGGAAATCCTTTGTGCACAGTCCAGCCTGGGTCCACGGCACTCTAACCTGCATTGCACGACCTCCTAAGTTGTTCTCCGGCGACGTGGGACTCCTTTGTGCGACTTCGGGTGAGCACCGTTTCACGCATCCTCATAGTGCCTGTTTCTGGCACTTCTGCGGGTGCTGCCTGCTGCTGAGAGGGCTCCTTGTCTTGCTCGACGCCCCCTCTGTCCCCTGACGCAATTGGCGACATCCTGGTCCCTCCTGGGCCACAGCAGCATCCAAAAACACTAACCGCACGATTTGCAGCTAGCAAGGCTTGTTGGCGGTCTTTCGGCGGGAAAACACTTCTGCACGACTCTCCAAGGCGTGAGGGATCCGTCCTCCAAAGGGGAAGTTTCTAGCCCTTGTCGTTCTTGCAGAAACCTATGCTTCTACTGTCCAGTAGCAGTATCTTTGCACCCACAGCTTGCATTTCCTGGGCATCTGCCCATCTCCGACTTGCTTGTGACTTTTGGACTTATAGTGACTATTTGTTAAATCTTTTAAGACGGGCACACTTTTCTTGTATTATTTTTTTGTATCATTGTCATGATTTTTGCTATATGAGAATGTATTTATGTTTTATATGTTAGATGTAAATATATGTTTGTAGACTTGTATATATTTTTGCCTTTATGATTGGATAAGAGATAGGTTTCTCTCCAATGAGTCTGATGCTGCATTGATGTGAATTGATGGAATAAATAAGGGCAAATAATTTACCCCCTGAAACCAAGAGTTAATATTGGTTATTAGAAATTAGGATTGAATTTGTCCCTTGCCTGCTAATTGTTGTGAATGTACAATGACCGCCACAAGCACCGCCGCTAATGACACCGCTGCCAGCCCCGCCAGCGGACCCGCGACAACCTGAGCCAGTGGCACCACCGCAGACATGGCGGCCATCCCCAGTGGTCATCCGTACATGGCTGGTGGTCAGTTCCAGGGGCCTGGGCAGCTTCCATGTTGTCCAGGCCGTCGGTGGACTGTCACATCCACTACCTCAGTCCTTGCAAGGATGAAGCACCCTGGACACAAAGCCCCCTCCAGAACCAGTGGAGAATCTCATCCACTACCTCGGTCCTTGGCAGGATGAAGCACTCTGGGCACAAAGCCCCCTCCAGAACCAGTGGAGAATCTCATCCACTACCTCAGTCCTTGGCAGGATGAAGCACTCTGGGCACAATGCCCCCTCCAGAACCAGTGGAGACTGTTACCCAAGGATAAAAGAGTGGGCAAACCACCCACTGGAGAGACTTGAGAGACTGTGGCTTTGCACTCCCCAGGATAAAGCAGTGGGCGACCCACCCACTGAAGAGACTTGAGAGACTGTAGCTTTGCACTCTCCAGGATGCATCAATGGGCATGGAGCCCCCTCTTGGAGCTGGCGTCGTGCACTCATCCGGCTGAGGTGCCCCCCTTCCCTTCCCCCTGAGGTGCCTGTTTTATTTCGATCTGATGCCCCTGCAGTGTTCTCTCCGTTTCGATCGGGTATCTTGTGTGGGCCTCGCCCATGCATTTTGGGCCCAGTGGTCCACGGACTATATAGGTGCAGTACCTGGACTTGAATTCTTGGTGTACATATTTGTTTATAGTGTATATAAATTTTGGACTAATGGATGTTTATTGATTACAATGGTTACAATCAATTCCTTTTGTCCTCACGTTCTTCCAGGGTGGGTTGGGGGGTGTAAATGTAATGTTTCAGCATGTATTGGAGTGTGTGTTGTTGTGGGTGAGGGTGGGGGTGGTGGTGTTGCCTGTTGCATGTGTGTGTTACTCTCTTTTCCCTCCCCCTCCCCTGTGTTGTAGGTGCAGTACTCACCGTGGTCGTCGCCGCCGGCGGTCGCACTCCTGGTAGAGGAGCAGGATGACTATCGCAGGGAGTATTTGGAGTTCAGGCTCCATGGCGTCCTGGTTCCTCGTTGGTTGTGTAGAGGTGAGTGTTTTCCCTTCCAAGTCCTGTTTCTGCCGTGTTTTTGTTCGCGTTGGTTCCGCCCCGGAAAAGGTGGTGGATTGGCCTGTCATAATAGTGTGGGCGGTACATTGTCTTCCGCCTGTCTGTTGGCGGTGACCGCCATGCTGTTTGTTTGTACCGCCGTGGCGGTCGGAGTGTTAAAGTGGCTGTCTATGTTGGCGGTTTCCACCATGGTCATAATTCCATTTTTTTTACCGCCGGCCTGTTGGCGGTTTTACCGCCACTTTACCACCGACCGCCAGGGTTGTAATGAGGGCCAATGTCTTTTACCCATGTGTTTTTGTTTGGAATGTAGTGCATGTATGAACAGAGACGCTACTGCAGCACTGTTTAGAGAACTAAGAATGTGGAATTACCACTAAGAACAGAGACACAGCTGCAGCACTGCCTAGAGGACTTAGAATGGAGGAGTTACTGATGGGACCTGAGAAGCAGCTGCAGCACTTTCTAAGAGACTAAGGGCCTCATTACGACCCTGGCGGTCATAGACCGCCAGGGTGGAGGCCGGAGGTAGCACCGCCAACAGGCTGGCGGTGCTACATCAGCTATTCCGACCGCGGCTGTGAAGCCGCGGTCGCCCAGCCGGGTCCGGCGGTTTGCCGCCGGATTTCCCCCAGCTGGGGGAATCCTCCATGGCGGCGCTGCATGCAGCGCCGCCATGGGGATTCCGACCCCCTTCCCGCCAGCCTGTTCCTGGCGGTTTACACCGCCAGGAAGAGGCTGGCGGGAAACAGGTTTTGTGGGGCCCCTGGGGGCCCCTGCACTGCCCATGCCACTGGCATGGGCAGTGCAGGGGCCCCCTAACAGGGCCCCATTAAGATTTTCAGTGTCTGCTTGGCAGACACTGAAAATCGCGACGGGTGCAACTGCACCCGTCGCACCCCAGCAAATCCACCGGCTCCATTCGGAGCCGGCTTCATCTTTGCTGGGGCTTTCCCGCTGGGCCGGCGGGCGATCTTTTGAAGATCGCCCGCCGGCCCAGCGGGAAAGTTAGAATGGTCCCCGCGGTCATTTGACCGCGGGTGGTGTTTGGGCGGTTTCCGCCCGGGGTCGGAATGACCCCCTAAGAATGAGGAATTACCGCTGAAACCAGAGAAGTGGCTGCAGCATTGTCTACAGGACTAAGAATGAGAAATTACCACTGTAGCAAACCCTTCCTTGTTTTAATGGGAAACAGGAGTTAGCTTAGCCTTTGGCTTGCAGACTCATGCCCCCGTCACCTAGTGACTTTTACTCTACTTAGTTTGCTCTGTTTTAGCACATTTATTTAATTATATCTTTTAAGATGGCTGCCTCGTTTTTAGTTAGGCCAGTGTTTTAGTTTCACGTTATCAGTGCCACTGCCCAAAGGCTTCAATATCAAGAGACAACGATAAACAAACTGTAGGTGTTCACATTAGGGACTTTCCCTCTTCACGCCTTCGGGGGAATTGTTTACATAGATTACCGTCCCAAGCATGTCTTGTTATCTATTGTTTGGGAACAGACCTACGTCATGGGTCTGAGCAGATCTGTATAATTCCACCTCACTTAGACAGATAGTCAGAGGGATTCTGACCAGATGCCATCGCTGATATCGATGCTGCACGTCGTCTTGACACTGACCCAGTTTTCGTGTCCCTACAGAGTCTGAGCTAAAGACCTCATTCCAAGGTAATAAGGGTTGGGGGGCTCTTCTCATGGACATGACATTGGCAGATTACGTTTAACACACCTAGCTCTCTTCTAGGTTAGAGATTAGTTTCACATTATTAGGGTATTAGGACATATTTCATATCCCATGTCACTCGATGTCATTGCAAAATGGTGGGGGTCTTTGTATTAATGACTCTTGTCTTTACCATTCTGTTTCTTGCACTGTTCATTATCCTAATCATTGCAGCCCATGCAACTTATACTAGATTGCAGTTTTGTTAAATAAAACCTATTGAAAACTTTACTGCATCTCTTTCATTGCATGTATTTGATTGAGACATGTTGTTCATGTAAGAAAGGGGTAATCTCCGTTTAACCACAACACTCCCTGAGATGTCACACTCTTGCGTACATGCGTAAAGGCTGCCACAAATTACCATTTACTGTTTGGGTTTTTGGTAAGGTGCTGCTTGTGAGCCAGGAGGGTTGGGACAACAGTTGTGATCTGATGTAGGATAGGCATACTCACCTACAAAGAAAAGTACTGTCATCCTTAAACCAGCAGTCTTGCCTAGAGCAAGAGTCAAACTGAGACACCACTGGGACCAGAAAAGCAGTTAGCAGCACTGTCTAGAGGAGTTAGAATGAGGAATTACCTCTTCGACTAGAGAAGCAGCGAGCAGCACTGCCTAGAGGCCTTAGGTTGAGGAATTAACGATGGGACCAAAGGAGCAGCTTGCAGTATTGTCTAGAGGACTTAGAATGAGAAATTATTAACGTGACCAGAGAAGCAGCTGCATCACTATGTAGAAGATGTAAAATGAAGAATTACCACTGAAACTTGAGAAGCAGCTAGCAGCACTGCCTAGAGGACTTTGAATGAGGGATTACCAATGGGACCAGAGAAGCAGCTAGCAGCACTTCCTAGAGGACTAACAATGAGGAATTACCACTGGGACCAGAGAAGCAGCTGTAGCACTGTCTGGAGGATTTAGAATGAGGAATTACCACTAGGATTAGGGAAGCAGCTGCAGCATTGTCTACAGGACTAAGAATAAGAATTTTCCACTGGGACCAGAGAAGCAGCTACCAGCACTGTCTAGAGGACTTAGAATGAGGAATTATGGACAGGGCCAGAGAAGCAGCTTGCAGCACTGTCTAGAGGACTTAGAATGAGGAATTACTGACGCGACCAGAGAAGCAGCTTCCGGCACTCCCTAGAGGACTAAGAATGCAGAATTACCACTGAGACCAGAGAAGAAGATGCAGAACTGTCTGGAAGACGTAGAATGAGGGATTGCCCCTGGAACCAGAGAAGTAGCTGCAGCATTGTCTACAGGACTAAGAATGAGGAATTACCACTGGGACCAGTGAAGCAGCTAGCAGAACTGCCTAGAGGACTTACAATGAGGAATTACCAATGGGACAAAAGAAGCAGCTTGCAGCATTGTCCAGAGGACTTAGAATGAGGAATAACTGATGGGATCAGAGAAGCAGCCGCAGCACTTCCTAAAGGACTAAGGGGCATATTTATACTCTGTTTGCGCCGGAACTGCGTCGTTTTTTTTAATGCAAATCCGACACAAAGCTAACTCCATATTTAAACTTTGGCGTTAGACCCGTCTAGAGCCAAAGATCTTGGAGTTTGCGTCATTTTTTAGCATGGACACCTACCTTGCGTTAATGATATGCAAGGTAGGCGTTTCCGTCTAAAAAATGACTCCAAGGCATGTGCGCCTTATTTAAACTCCCGTGCAAAAATGACGCACGGGAGTGGGCGGGTCAAAAAAAATGACGTCCAGCCGCTTTTGCGTCATTTTTTAACGCCTGGTCAGGGCAGGCGTTAAGGGACCTGTGGGCTCGGAAGGAACCCAGAGGTGCCCTCCCATGCCCCAGGGACACCCCCTGCCACCCTTGCCCACCCCAGGAGGACGCCCAAGGATGGAGGGACCCATCCCAGGGAACTTAAGGTAAGTTCAGGTAAGTATTTTTTTGTTTATTTTTTTGTGGCATAGGGGGGCCTGATTTGTGCCCCCCTACATGCCACTATGCCCAATGACCATGCCCAGGGGACATAAGTCCCCTGGGCATGGCCATTGGGCAAGGGGGCATGACTCCTGTCTGTGCTAAGACAGGAGTCATTTCAATGGGGGTTGGGAGTAAAACAAAATGGCGCAAATCGGGTTGAGGCCAATATTTTGCCTCAGACCTGACTTGCCCATTTTTTGACGCCCAAGCTCAATTTTCCCCTACGCCGGCGCTGCCTGGTGTGGGTCATTTTTTTGGACGCACACCAGTCAGCTGCGCCGGCTAACGTCATTCCATAAATAAGGCGCCCGCATGGCGCTTTGGAATGGCGTTAGCCGGCGTTAAAATTTTTGACGCACAACTGTGTTGGCGCAGTTGTGCGTCAAAAAGTATAAATATGGCCCTAAGAATGAGGAATTGCCACTGGGACCACAGAAGCAGCGGCAGCATTGTCTACAGGACTAAGAATAAGGAATTGCCACTGGGACCAGAGAAGCAGTTAGCAGCACTGTCTAGAGGATGTACAATGAGGAATTACCAACGGGACCAGAGAAGCAGCTTTCAGCATTGTCTAGAGGAGTTAGAATGAGGAATATTTGATGGGACCAGAGAAGCACCTTGCAGCACTTCCTGGAGGACAACGAATGAGGAATTACCACTGGGATCAGAGAAGCAGCATTGTCTTCAGGACTACGAATGTGAAATTACCATTGGGACCAGAGAAGCAGCAGCACTGTCTAGAGGACTTAGAATGAGGCATTACCACTGGGACTAGTGAAGCAGCTGCAGCACTGTGTTGAGGACTTAGAATGAGGCATTACCACTGGGAGCAGTGAAGCAGCTACCAGCACTGCCTAGAGGACTTAGAATGAGGAATTACCGACGGGACTAGAGAACCTGCTTGCAGCATTGTATAGAGGACTTAGAATGAGATTTTACCACTAGTTCTATAGAAGCAGCTGCAACATTGTCTACATGACTAATTAAGAATGAGTAATTTCAACTGGGACCAGAGCAGCAGCTGCAGCACTGTCTAGTGAACTTAGAATGAGGCATTATCACTGGGACCAGAGAAGCAGCTAGCAGCACTGCCTAGAGGACTTAGCATGACTAATTACCAACGGGACCAGAGAAGCAACTTGCAGCATTGTCTAGAAAACTTAGAACGAGGAATTACCAACGGGACCAGAGAAGCAGCTTGCAGCATTGTCTAGAAAACGTAGAATGAGGAATCACCGATGGAACCAGAGAAGCAGCAAGCAGCACTGCCTATAGGATTAAGAATGAGGAATTACCACTGGGACCAGAGAAGCAGCTGCAGCACTGTCCAGAGGACTTATAATGAGGACTTAGCACTGGGACCAAGAAGCAGCTGCAACATTGTCTGCAGGACTAAGAATGAGCAATTACCACTGGGACAGGAAAGCAGCTAGCACCACTGCCTATAGGATTAAGAATGATGATTTACCACTGGGACTTGAGAAGCAGCTGCAGCACTGTTTAGAGGACCTTAGAATTAGGAAGAGTGAAAGTGGATGAGTGTGTTTCTGGCGCAGGATGCAAAACACGCACACAGAGACGATTATTTCTAAAGCAGCAGTGGAGGGAAAAGTGGCTTGGAAAACATTGATTAAGCATACCCAAGAAGAGGCACAAGAACAATGAAACATGAAACCTTCAACCTTCGGTGCTTTACTAAATACAGTTTTTTCACAGATGTGGTGAGAACAGAATGCTATGGACAACCAAAAAACCACTAAGGCTGCAATGACCAGACAGGAGGAGGGGCCATCACACACTGTAGCAAAAGGAAGTGTGAACATAGTGTGGTGGCCAAGACAAAAAGTGAAATCGACAGGGAGAGAACTAAGCACACAAAGAAGGGACATTTAGAAAAATGCACCAATAAAAAGGAAGCATTTAAGACAAGCACAACAAAGAACGAATGGCAATCCCGAGCGTGGTTAAAGCTCATAGACTGAATACAGCATGTCTCGCAGACAGCGCATGGATACTGCAGAGGCTCCGCCTAAAAAGAGCATAATGCAAAGGTGCCTGCGTTTCGGTTAGGATAGGATAGAAAAGCTATCTTTTTATGCAATTTCCTCTTTGTTTGTGTGCAGAATGCATTCAAAGAGGAAATAACGAGGAAAAATATAGATGTTTCTCCATGTTACGCCAACCTCAGTGAGGCACAAAATTTTGATGCAAATCCATGTCTACAAGTCTTTCTAGATATGGATTAGCGTCAAAGTCCCTGGGTGGATGCACCGGAACACCCACACACTACCCAAGGGACACCTCCCTGGCACAAAGTGATGCAAGGCAGTGAAAACTGCTGCCTTGTGTTAATGTTTTTTTTTTTAACAAAGCAATGCAGATTGTCATTCGCGTGGCTTTGTTAATACCAAACAGGATTTTGCAACATAAACCCGATGTCAAATCTTTGTAAGTATGGTGTTAAATGTTCTAAGGGTAACACACAATAACATCAGGGAACACTGACACCAAAGAGGTACGTTCCCAATAGCTTGGTGAGAAACAATTGATATGAGCGCAACAACCAAACCAGTGTCAACAGAAGAGAACTGAAGAAGGTGATTGTTGTTAACTGAATGATAATGTGACGTTATTGCCTATAAGAGCGCTTGAAACTAAAAAATAAAAAAAGTAATTCACCTCAGGAATTTGCAGGTTAGAGGATGGACCAGCATGGTCCATTGTTGAGGTAATTCATTCATTCATTGAAAGTAAGTAATCCTTACATCTGACAGATCATTGATGGTAGAGAAAGGTGGCATGAACTTTATAAGGATGGAATTGGATAAAGAAAATCCAGCCATGTTCGTGCATAACTTGACCTGAACTCCTTTTAAGATGTTAAGATTGTGTCTCAGCGAGTCAATTATCTGCTTGCAGTGAAATGAACAACAAGCATTGGCAAAGCTACTGGGTCTTGCCTTACTCTACTCACATATTCAGCATTTGCGCATTTGAGCGAGAGAAACAGGAGGGAGCCAGCAGGAGCATTTAGAGAGGGTCAAGTGGTGGCTGACAAAAATTATAAGTTGTGGGGCAGGTGGTGGGGGCACGGGGCCACAGGGGAGGGGGAGTGTAGGGGGAGTTCATTTAATAAAAACACTTACCTGGTGCTGCCAGCCACCTCGGGCTTCTCTGCTTTCTGGTCCCAGCAGTCCCTGGGACAGCATGAAAGACTCCTTGTGCAATCCCCGCTCTGCTCTCATGCTATTACCTAGCATGAGAGCAGTGCGGGGATTCGCCTGAGCTGGCTGGTTTGCCGCTCACTCAGGCTCACTCAGGCACAGGGAGTCTGTGCTGTTTCTCCAACCTGGCTGTCAAATTCAGCTGGATTGGAGAAACCTAACTGTGCATGTCTGTTTGGCCGGCCTCCCATGGTCCAGCCCCGTCCCTCCCTGCACTCGCTGGCTCAGCCAGAAGCAGAAAAATAAATGAAATATTGTTTTATTTTTCTGCTGCTGGCTCTGATCCAGCGGGGCGACGCTCCTCCGCCATTCCATAGGAGCTGCCGCTGGAGAGAGTTGTAATTTTAAAGTTGTCTCTCATGCAATTTAATGCAAGCATTCAAATTGGAGTAGAACAATACACTTAAACAGCAGTAGGTGAGAAATGAATACTCCAGTGGACTATGCCAGCGCATGTTTGACAAAGTCTTCAAGCCAGTGGCTGGAAGAAGCTAGTCAAAGACAGTCTGTGGTTGAAAGGTGTAGACCGAAAGCCCACTCTGTAAATACTGTTAGCAATGGGGGCCAAAACCCATACCTAAAAATATACTTTCCTACAAATGATGATCAACTATGAATGTAAATAAAACGCTTCTTCTCACAGATAGTGAATAAAATATAAAAGTGGATGCTTTGAAAATAAAAGCAATATGGAAAGTTTGGGTGTAAATGCAGATAAATCAAATGTATCATTATCGACAAAATACCATTGATATAAATTGATTCTTATAATGGCTAAAGCATCTGAATCAGTAATGACCTGCTGGAAAGATGGGGACAAGCTGCCTTCTCACACTTGGTGGCAGTGGGTGATTCATGTGGGAAGATATGAGCATCTTAATGTAAAAATAATATCAAGGAACAAGCCCAGCTCCGACCCACTGTGGGGAAGGCTGGATGAATGAATATATGCAGAAGATACAACCACCCTGAAGGCTTTCTTGCTGTAAATTCTGTTCCCTGAAGGTAAACATTGATTCAACCAATCTTTACCGGTGCTGTTTTTAATTCGTAATTGTGTAGTTACCTTAATCCAATTCTCTTACTTCCTCAGTCGTTTGTGGTCAAGATTTCTTTCTTTCTTCTGTTCTCTTCATCCGCTTGTCTTTTCTTCCTTTCTTTTCGGATGTCCTTGGTCCTCTAACACTGACTATGGAAATATCTGAGGGTGCAGCACTCATGGGTGCTCCTGTGAATCTACCACTTATTGGAAGATGGAGCCAGCAAACGATCTGCACATTAGGCAATAGAAAAGCGGATGTTTCATCTGAAAGGTTCAAGTTGGTCGACATGGCAGAGGAAGAATTGTGCACCTATTTGGTGACCATTTTGTTAAGGACATTTTCCGCTTATGTTTAAACTTCTTCATCACTGGATAAAGCACAAAAAACATCTAAAGAAGGTGTTTGCGCCTTGTGTTTTCCAAGAGCCAGTCGAGGATGGGCTCGTGTTGTATGTTTAAGTATAGTGGAAGGTTGAGGGGTGGAATGTAGAATTTGGGGAGATGGAACCTGGGGGTTGGAGGTTGAGGCATTCTGATATGGGAGACGGTTGAGAAAGGATGTGTGGACCAGCTTGAGAAAATAAACTTAAGAAATACAAGATTACGTGTGTCCTCATCTTTACATTTTGGCGACGAGGGAAAGGAAGATTCAATGAAAGAAGTAGTGGACTTTTAAAGGTTTGACAGGATGTACTCCAGGCGCACACTACGGAGGAGGTGAAGGAGTAGTACTTCACGCAATTTCAACAGAAGGAAACACATGAATTGAACGAGTGCGCGATATGGAGGCACGGCAGTGAAGGTGGGCTTTCAGTTTTTATTTTATTTTAGTGCTTTCTGTTCCTCCTTCTTCGCTGCCTTTGCCTGCCAGTTTGAACTGCCGTTGTGGGTTTGGTCACGCGGCCTAATTTAAACAACGCGCCGCGCGACATCCTTTTCTGGACCCTAGAGCGTGCTGTACATTCTGTGCTCTACGCGCAGTAGCGAATCTTCGCATCGTACCGGATTGAATTTAAGTGGAAGACTGCTGTGTTGAGGATTACATGAGGATTACATTAGCAATATACCTTACTTGTTTGCGCAGCCCTGTGTTGGAGTACACCTGTTTCTTGCTGTTCCTGCCGTCTGTGCTGTTCTCTGCATATTGTTCTGGGCGGAGCCGGGACTTTGTCTTCTAGACATAAACAGAGGACTATCGGATGGTTTCTTCTATTATTGTCACTAAAGAAGGTCTTTAAAGGAAAAATGCGGAAAAGGAACATCTTTGTGACAAATATTCATTAACTTTATGAACAACTAAAGTCACTTACATAAATTTCTTTTTATTTCTTTTTATTTTTTTCATATTTTTTTTTCTTCCCCCTTTTTATATATAAGTATAAAAGGAAAAGGGAGAAAAGATGCAGTTTGAACCTCCTGCAAAGTTTTTACAGAACAAGGGAGAACCACCATTGCATTGGACTAGGTGGAAGGAAGAGTTTTTGACTTATATGAAAGCTATTGATGATGACGAAATGTCACAAGATAGGAAAAAAAAAATGTTATTACATTGTTTAGGCTCTGAGGGGCAGATGGTTTTCAGAACTTTACCACCAGTACTGTTACCAGATCATACGGAGGGAGAAGTGGACGTTTTCAAGGAAGCGCTAATGAGATTGGAGAAGAGATTCAAACCTACTGCAAGTCTGGCATTAAATAGATTCAAGTTTTATACTAGGGCACAGCATTCTGATGAGACATTTGATGAGTTTTTAACAGCACTACGAGGATTATCTATACATTGCAATTTTGGTGATATGACTGATGAGATGATTCGGGATCAAATTATAGTGCATGTGAAAAGCAGGAAGATCCAAGAACATCTGTGGGTTATGGGGGATCCTAAATTGCAAGATGTAATCTCTACTGCGAAAGCTCTAGAGCAATCTGAGAAGTGGATGAGATCTGTACAGGATGTCGATAAAGTTAATAATATAGAATCTGAGGTGGTGGGTGCAATGATGGGTAGTAATTTGAGTGGTAATCCTGGTTTCAAGAATACTGGTGTGGGTAAGAAATGGGTGAGACAAGATAGGATGGAGAAACTATCCTGTTTCCGTTGTGGTAGTGTGAACCATCTTGCATCGTCGCCCCAATGTCCGGCAGTTGGAAAAGAATGTATGAAATGTGGAAGGTTGGGACATTTTGCTCGGGTATGTAAAGATTTCAAGAAAAGTAACTATGTAGCCAAAGGGAAGATGGCGTGTGTTAGTAGTGGTAAAGATGGTCATGATTGGCTGAAGGGTGATAATGAGCAAAAGGGCATGGTGTTGTCACTCAAGCATGGGGATGAAATACGGTGTGAACAGATAAAACGACCTAGATGTGAGGTACAAATCGCTGGGAGGAGGCTGGAGTTAATGGCAGACTCGGGTCACCTTGGACAATTGTTACACAAGATTATTTTAAGCAAGTCTTTGAGGGAATTTGGGAATTGACCGATTTGAAGGAACCAGATATTATTGCTGAAAGTTTTGAAGGGAGGACTTTTGATGTGACTGGTTTTGTTGAAACTGGAATCACTTTTAAAGAGAGATGTGCCAATATTAAATTGTATGTTGCAGTTAAGGGGGTTAATGTCCTAGGATGGAGGGACCAAGGAAAATTGGGTGTAATTTTGAATCCCCGGTGTAGTGAACCTGTATTAGTGATAGAGTCCAGGGAGGCAACAGAGTGGATTACTTCTAAGTTGCCACAAGTTTTCACTAGTAAATTGGGCAAATTGATCAACTACAGCCACAGAATTAAAGTCAAGGCTAATGCCAAACCTGTAATTCAGAAACTTAGGAATGTTCCCATTAGTGTCAGAGATGAATTAAAGAAGATCTTGTCAGATATGGTGAATGAGGGTGTGATAGAAGAGATTGAATCCTCTGAGTGGGTTTCTCCGATCGTTTTAGCACAAAAATCTGACAATTCTTTGAGACTGTGTGTGGATTTGAGAGCTGTAAATGTTAACATCATTGTGAATTGTCATCCTTTACCCAAGATAAATGAGGTCATTAGTATGTTGGAGGGGGCGAATATTTTTTCCACATTGGATTTGAGATCGGCGTATCACCAAATTGAATTAACAGAAGATTCTAGACATCTCACGGCATTTATCACCCCACAAGGGTTATACCAATTTAAGAGGATGCCGTTTGGATTGGCGTCAGCAGCGTCAGTCTTCCAGAGAGCGATGTTTCATTTGTTTAAAGACATGGACAAATATGTGAAGTGTTTCCAGGATGATGTTTTAATTTTCTCAAAAGATGAAGTTGAACACAAACTGCATGTAGAAAATGTTTGTAAAGTGTTGAGTGTGAATGGTTTGACTTTAAGGGAGAAGAAGTGCAAGTTCTTCTTGAATTCTGTTGAGTACCTAGGTCATACAATTTCGGGAGAAGGTGTTGTACCAAAACGATCCCTAGTGGAAGCAATAGTAAATGCTCCTGCTCCTGATGATCGTGAAAAATTATTATCATTCCCTGGCTTGTGTGAGTATTATAGCAAATTTATTGAGAATTTTGCTTCAAAAATGGAGCCTTTGAGGGAGCTTACGCGAAAAGGAGTCCAATATGTATGGACAGAAAAACAGAGTAATGCATTTGAGAGGATTAAGAAAGATATAATACAGGCGCCTACTTTGAGACCTTTTTGTGTGGCGGCACAATGCATAGTTACTGTTGATGCAGGCATGTATGGGATTGGTGGGGTTTTATCTCAGAGATGTGGGAGAGACAAATGGAATGTTACGTTTGCTTCTTGCACATTGACGGATGCAGAAAGAAGGTATGCAGTAATTGAGAAGGAATTGCTAGCATGCATTTGGGCTGTGGAGCACTTTCGGGACTATATTTGGGGGTCCAATTTCATTCTGCAGACAGATCATAAGCCTTTAGTAGGTATTTTATCTCCTGGGGGAGGTTGGAATGCCACTGCCCGTATTGCCAGACTTGTTTCCAGGTTGCAAGAGTATTGTTTTAAAATGGAGTATGTGCCAGGTAGAAGTAATGCTGTAGCGGATTGTTTGTCGCGTCTTCCACAGGATGAAGGGAAAGGTGTGAGTATTGTGGAAAGGGATGTGGTATCTTCTGTGTCTGGATACATGTCTGCCGAGTTTGGTAGTATACATGAAGATGAGTGGATGAAGTGTGATGAGGAGGATTTAGTTTTCCAAGAGGTTAAGAAATATGTGAGGGACGGTTGGCCAGGGAGGAATTGTATAGCTGCTGAGTTAGAACCATATGGTAAAGTTAGGGATGAATTGCATATACAGTAGAGAGTGGGTTGTTGTTTAAGAATGGGAAGTGCATTCCACCCAAGGGTATGCGAGATGTGATTTTGAAACTGGCACATCGTGGTCATCCTGGAATGTCTTCTATGAAAAGATTGATACGCACTTGTTTTTGGTGGCCTGGTTTAGACAAAATGGCAGATCGGGTTGTGAGGGAGTGTTGTGTGTGTGTAAATGCGGAGAAAATGCTGAGAACAGTACCTGCTCCCCTTGAACCTATTCCCTGGCCGAATTGTCCGTGGCAGAAGTTAGGTTTTGATGTTTCTGGCCCATTTTTTCTCTTCCAACAGATACACGTTATGCTTTGGTGTTAATTGACTATTTTTCCAAATGGCCAGAGGTGAAGTTGGTTGTTCAGGTGACATCTGCAACTATTATTGAGTTTTTCAAGGAGGTGTTTTCTAGGGAAGGATATCCGGAGGTGTTGATTTTGGATAATGGCGTCCAACTGACTTCTGGTGAAATGCAAAGTTTTTTTAACTATAGTAATATCAAACATGTTACTACACCTCTGTATGATCCTCAAGGGAATGGTCAAGTAGAGAGATTCAATCGAGTTCTTAAGGATAGTATTTGCTGGGCAAGAGGATTTGGGGGAATGTGGAAAGAGAAATTAAGGGAGAAGTTGTGGTATTATCGCATTACCCCGCAAAGTACCACGGAAGTGAGTCCATTCAAATTACTGAAAGGAAGACATCCTGTGTCTAAATTGTGTCCGTGGTGGTTTAAGAAGAAACTGAGTAAGGACTGGGAGGATATCTCAGTGGAGGAAGTTAGAGAAAGGGTGAGGGGGAAACAAGAGAAATTTAAGAAGAGATATGATGACAAGTGGAAGGTGAGGGAACCTAGTTTTTCGGTTGGTGATTGGGTAAAGGTGCGTGAGCCAGGTTTTGTGAGGAAAGGTGCATCTAAGTTTGGCAGGGCTTTGAAGGTTGTAAAAGTGTTCAAAAAAAGTGTTGTTACACAGGATGGTAAAGTGTGGAATGTGAGCAGATTGGCAAAATGTGCTGGTAATTTTGAGTATCATTACGGAAATTGTGGAACTGATCCGTTAGTGATGTTTGGAAGTGGGATGCAATCTGGTGTTTGTATAAAAAAAGGGGCAAGTTGTGAACAACAGGAAGTCATGGAGAATGGTTCTTGTGAAGGAGAGGCTAATATGGAGTTGGGTGACAGTAATGGTAATGTTACTATGGATGATCATTCTGTTGCGAATTATCATCCTGTGAATTATAATTCTGTTGCGTCACGTGTAAAGTCCTATGTCAGGATGAGACGACAGCCTGCAAAGCTCAAAGACTTTGTTTAGAAAAAAGTATGGTGTTTACATTATGTTTTGATTTACAATACATTTTCTGTATTCTGTTGTTATATGTATTTTAATGTTTATATTTCTTTTGTTAGTTTTGTTTAAGGAGGGAAAGTGTGTTGTATGTTTAAGTATAGTGGAAGGTTGAGGGGTGGAATGTAGAATGTGGGGAGATGGAACCTGGGGGTTGGAGGTTGAGGCATTCTGATATGGGAGACGGTTGAGAAAGGATGTGTGGACCAGCTTGAGAAAATAAACTTAAGAAATACAAGATTACGTGTGTCCTCATCTTTACAGCTCGCTCTGCCAGCATCCTCATCAGAGCCAACCATTTACATTCCCAGGGCTGGGTATGGTGACAGACCAGGACATGCACCTTCCCACAAAGAGGGAATCAATACCTTTCCTAGTCTCTTCTTTATATGATATCATTTTAATGTTCTGATGTTCACATTGAGGTGATCAGCTAGGCTTGGTTCACTGATCGGAGTGATTCACTTGCTTCAGTAAAGTTTCTATTTACATTCTATGGGGCATATTTACACCTAGTGCTGTCTTGACGTCGCCTTAGAGTCATTTTTATGACGGAAGGTGGCCATTCTCCAGCGCCATATTTACAAAGTGGTGCATTGGATGCATTGTGCCACTTTGCAACCCCTTGCTCCACATTATGCCTGCAACAGGCATAATGTATGCAAGGGGGATGTTCCCATGCAGGGAGGGCCAAAAAAGTGGCACAGTGAAATTTACAAGATTTCACCGCGCCATTTTTTCCATCTTTTTTTACGCCTCTCAGGGCAGGAGTTAAAGCGACGCACCCATAGTAATCTATGGGCCTCCCTTTGCTTTTCTGCGTCAACCTTTTTGACGCTAGAGCAGCAAAACGCCACAACAGCCTCCAAACTTTGGAGGCTGTTGTGGTACCGACCGCCATGGTGAGCCGTATTGTAAATACGGAGCAACCGTGGTGTTGTTAGGGGGGACAAGTGGGGCACAAGACACATGGTGCATCGGGACCGATGTGCCACTTTTATGTAAACCTGCCCCAATATATTTAAGAAGGGACAGTTTTGTTGAGGCTTTCCACCCTTCCGTGAGAGCATGACATGGTGTGATAAAACGTCTTGAACACAGAGAAAAGAACCTTGTTATTACTTGTGATTAAGGCCCACAGTTTTCCGTTTTAACCGATTTTTACAGATAAGTACAGGCAGAAACCAAGGGGCTTCTTGTTTGTATTTATTTTTAAAAGTGGGAAAATACTGAAAATGGTGCTTCTTGGGAGTAACTCTCCATGCTGCCCTTCATGAGTTCCAGGACAATAACTGAGCGGATAGTCAGCATGGGGAGTTAAAAACAGGATGAGATTTCCTCAAATACGGGCATATGTTAACATTTCAATATTTGTAGTAAAGTGCTAATATTTAAATGTACCTGTCAGTATAGTGAGTTTGTATATTTCGATGTTTAATTTGCTAGAATGCAACAGGTATCATAGTATGATAAATAAATGTGGAGATATACATTTTACCGTTCTTGTTATTCTCATAACAAAAAAACGCATAAGTACACAAAGGATGGGCTAAAAATAAATATGGATAATTACAGACGGAAATGTGAGGGTACGGAGCCCTACTTGGGATACTAACTTTTACTCTTCAAAGCAATAATCTTTTGGGTCCATTTACAGGGCCGCATTTGGTACCTTGCTAGGGTGTTAGAGTTTTGTTGTCAATCTTCTTGGGTTGGTGACAGATAAACAACAGAAAGTGGGTGGTTTATCTCTGCAGTCCCTGGCAATAGCCCACACATCCTGGAAACGAGCCAAACGTCTAGATAAATGACCCCACATCCCCTGCCACAAACCTCCCAAGTGTCTGGGAGCAAAGGGCAGAAACGACCCTCGTTTTATGAGACAATGGGACATTTGTTGTGTAGTTACTTTAGCAACACAGCTAGAACTGGAACACCTCGATTTAGCTGTGATCTTATTGTGTTTTACTTTGTTTCATGTCTCTGTGTTACTCGGTGAGTTACAACGCTTGGTGGGAGCTAGGTGGGTCTCCTAAATGAAGACTTGGAAACTCTTATTGGGACACAGGCACATTTCTTTGGTTTATTGAGGTTTATAACTGCAAACACCAGTTTGAAGAATGTGAAACAGAGATCCCTGTCGTTGTGAATAGGTATTCTGTTACTCATCCTCGCATTCTTTCCTTGAATGTTTGCAAATCTCCCACTTTCTGTTTTCCCTTCTTTCTTGGTTTTCTCTCCATGACGCTCCTGTGTTTACTTCTTCACTTCTATGTGTCTTACTTTATGTTTTCTCTTGCACCATGTTTTCCTTCTCTGCTTCTTTTCTTTCTTTCTATTTTCTTTATGTTTCTTTCTTTCTTTTTTTCTTTCTCTTTCTTTCTTCCTTTCCTTTTTCCTTTCTTCCTTCCCATTTTCCTTTTTTCTTATCTGCTTATTTCTTCCTTTTTAATCCTGTTGCATTTCTATGTGACCTCTCATTCTTTTTATCCTTCCTTATTTCACTTGTCTTATTTCTCATTCTTTCTCTTTCAGTTACTTGCCTTTCTCGACCATTTCCAGAACTTTATTCTTTCCATTTTCTCCCTTTCTTTCCAACTTCTCTTTTCCTTTTTTCTTTTTTTCTTCTGCACATTTCTACCCAATACCATCTGGCCTATTTTACTTTCCCCAATTCTTTCTCTCCTTTTTTCAATGAGTACCTAAAAAATGGAATGTTAAAACTTTGAGGCTGCCATTGTAGACGTTTCTCAAATGGATAAATGGTTGCATTAAACTTGGACTCTATTAGAAAACCAGAGGCTCAATTATGACTCTTCTTCTTTACTATTGATACTACAATACACATAACATGGATGAAAGAAATATCACTTCAAAGACAGAGAAACTGAGGTCAGTGGTCCAGCATGCGGATGACCTCACAATACGACCACCAATCAGTAGCTACTCCAAGTATAACCATCTCTGCAGAGCATCAATCCTCCTCTTGTTTGCTGCTCTAGCACTGATTAGTATTGTGTTTTTTTTGCCTCCCTTTCAATATATTGTTAATGCATAACTTTTAAATATTTTGTATAAAGAGGACTTTAGTAGTCCCTAAGGTTTTTTTTATGCATCTATTGTAGTTTATATTAGCTCTTTTCTGCTTAAATGCATTAGAGCACCCTCTTTGGAGAGAGATCTTCCCAGCGCACACATGCACGTGGGAGACTCGCGTCTCTTTTAGCAGCGGGCACCCATACCATGCTCAACTCACTCTCTGACAGGCATGAAGCTTTCATTACATTGCAGCATGAGTCCTGTCACTTAGAGCAGCAAGTTTCTCCCAAGTGACTGCTTATCTTCAACACTGCCACTTCCTCTGGACACTAAGATATTTTCAAGCAGCATACAGAAAACAGACTTTATAATAGTTCTCAATAATGTTGTTACTGTTTCAAAAGGGCTAGTGTGCTTTGTTCTTCCCTGAGACTGGTGCCAATATTCAGTTTTCTCCACTATTTACTCACATTGCTTACAACATATACTGGGATTAAAAAAAAGGTGATTAACAAGTAGACAATTTAATTATTTTAATTAATTTTTATTTCTAATCATGCCTATCGTCTAAATACTATCACTATTAATAAACCCCACCCTTGAGTTTTGAGCTCTAAGACTCTGATTTCTCTGTGAAAGTGGATCGCTGGGAAAGGCATACTGACCAGGAGTTTGCCAAGGAAGGCGAGGTGACGGTGTGAGAGGTCATTCAGTCAGCATTTTTGCAATTGACGGTTTTAATACAATCTATCCAGGATGCTATCAGCCATTTTTTGCTTCTTCTTTTACCAAATTATTGAATTATCTCTCTCTACTCAAGAAGAGCCTCAGACATCTCAGGGATGCAGTTCACAGTCAGTTAAATATAAACAGGTTTCCTCAAGGAAATATGTGCTGTGGCAGACCATGCACACACTCAGTCTTCCCTTTCTCTCCCTTCACACCAACAGCCTCATGATAATCCCATTAAAATTTGAAGAAAATTACATTCTTAGGTGGCCCTTTCCTTAGGCATCAAGCAGGAAAAACTGCTGCACAACCTGAACTCTCTGACTCAGCATCTGACTCAGCATCTTCAACTAGAGTCTGCCCAGGAGATGCAGAGGATGAAGATCCTAGAAATGACCAAATACCTCAAGATACACCCAATCCTAATACCAGTCCTAGTGAAGTCCTTCTTGATTCATAAGGAACCGCTTATTTTGATCCTATGCTAAAAACTCACTTAAAGTAAAGTGAATTGAATTTATCTGCATGGATTTCAGGGTTTCTGGCCTCCTGGATAGAAGGCCGATGGAAAGAATAAAGGGAGCCAATTCTCAGCAGAATGTCCCAGGTCATTACTCCCATATAAATTATCTTTTATACCAGATGTAGATCCACCTATGATTGCCTTGTGTCTCAAAAAATTGTAAAAACCCTGCGAAAGATGTTGGCAAAGTGCTTTGTCAATGCCTAAATAAACGTATAGATGTTCATGGTCCTCTAACACAGATTATGGAACTAACTGAGGATGCAGCACTTACAGGTGCTGTTGTGAATCTACCACTTCTTGGAAGATGGAGCCAACAAACCATCTGCCCTTTAGGCAACAGCAATGCGGTTATTTCAGCTGAAAGAAGAAAGACTCTCCAAAAAGAGGATCAAATACAAGTCGGCTGACATAGCAGAGAATGAATTGGGCACCCATTTAGTGATTAATTTATTAAGGACATTTCCTCTAACGTTTAAACTTTTACATCACTAGATAAAGCACAACAACATTTCAACAAGCATTGACAAAGCTGTTAAGTCTTGCCTATTTGAGAGCTATTGGCCATGGTGTACAGCAATGTGGCTGCTATTCAGCAATGCTAAAAGTAAGTGGGCTTGATTGAGGTGGGGTGGTGTGGATTGGGGCAGTTTGGAGTGGGGTAGAGTGGAGTGGGATAGAGTGTGGTAGATTGGAGTAGAGTTGGTTAGATTGGGGTAGAGGGTGGTAGACTGGAGTAGAGTGTACTATGTGAGGTAGATTGGAATGGAGTAAATTGGGGGGTTAGACTGGAGTGGGGTAGTTTGGTGTAGACTGGAGTGGGGTATATTGGGGTAGAGTGAAGTGGGCGGAGTAGGGTAGAGTGGGATGGGGTACAGTGGAGTAGGGTAGTTTGGGATAGAGTGGAGTGGGGTAGAGTGGAGTAGACTGAAATGGGTTAGATTGGTGAACATTGCAATGGAGTAGGGTAGACTGGAGCGTGGTAAATAGGGATATAGTCAAGTGGCGTACAGTGGGGTAGGTTGAGTAGCGGGAGTAGATTAGCAGGGGTTGAGTGGGCTAGAGTGTGGGTAAAGTTGGTTAGACTGGAGTGTGGTAGACTGGGGTAGAGTGGAGTGGGGTAGAGTGTGGTAGATTGGGGTACAGTGTACTGAGTGAAGTAGATTGGTGTGGGGTACATTGGAGGGGGTTGGCTGGAGTGGGGTAGATTGGGGCAATGTGGAGTGGGATAGACTGGGGTAGAGAGGAGTGGAGTTGAGTGGGGTAGAGTGGAGTGGGGTAGAGTGGACTGGTAGTTTGGAGTAGAGTAGAGTGGGTAGATTGGGTAGATGGGAATGAGGACATTTGGGGTAAAGTGGTGTGGAGTAGAGTGGGGTTGAGTGAAGGGTGCTGGTTTGTTAGGGTAAGTGGGGTAGAATGGAATAGAGTTGTAGATTGGAGTGTGGTAGATGGATACAGTGGAGTGGGGAAGACTGGGGTAGGGTTAAGGGGTAGATTGGGTAGGAGTGGGTTAGAGTAGGATGAGGTAGACTGGGGTAGATTATATTGGGGTAGATTGTAGTGGAGTAGGGTAGATTGCAGTGGGTCAATTGGGGTAGAATAGAGCGGGGTAGATTAGGGTAGAGTGGAGTCAGGTAGAGAGGGTGGCTTTGAGTGGGTAGATTGGGGTAGATAGTATTGGAGTGAGGTACAGTTGATAGATTAGGGTAGAATGCTGTGGAATAGATTGAGAATGAGTGCAGTGGGGTGGAGGCGGTAGATTGGGATATATTTGGGTGGTGTAGATTGGGGTAAATTAGAGTAGGTTAGAGTGGGGTAGTTTGGGGTAGATTGAGCTAGCTCGATTGGGGGTGTAGATCGGGATAGAGTGGACAGATTGAGGTACAGATGGAATGGAGTAGATTGGGGTAGAGTGGAGTGGGGTACATTGGATAGAGCGGAGTACCATATAGTGTGGTGGAGTGGGGCAGATTGGAGTGGGGTTGATTGTGATAGAGTTGAGAGGGTAGATTAAGGTAGAGATGAGTGGGGCAGAATGAAGTAGAGTGAAGAGGGATAGATTGGAGTAGAGTATAGTGGGGTATACTTGTAGGAAAGTACCATCTTGCCTGGCATGTTACCCCCATTTTTCACTGTATATATGTTGTTTTAGTTGTGTGTGTCACTGGGACCCTGCCAGCCAGGGCCCCAGTGCTCATAAGTGTGCCTGAATGTGTTACCTGTGTTATGACTAACTGTCTCACTGAGGCTCTGCTAATCAGAACCTCAGTGGTTATGCTCTCTCATTTCTTTCAAATTGTCACTAACAGGCTAGTGACCAATTTTACCAATTTACATTGGCATACTGGAACACCCTTATAATTCCCTAGTATATGGTACTGAGGTACCCAGGGTATTGGGGTTCCAGGAGATCCCTATGGGCTGCAGCATTTCTTTTGCCACCCATAGGGAGCTCTGACAATTCTTACACAGGCCTGCCACTGCAGCCTGAGTGAAATAACGTCCACGTTATTTCACAGCCATTTTACACTGCACTTAAGTAACTTATAAGTCACCTATATGTCTAACCTTTACCTGGTAAAGGTTGGGTGCTAAGTTACTTAGTGTGTGGGCACCCTGGCACTAGCCAAGGTGCCCCCACATTGTTCAGGGCCAATTCCCCAGTCTTTGTGAGTGCAGGGACACCATTACACGCGTGCACTACATATAGGTCACTACCTATGTGTAGCTTCACAATGGTAACTCCGAATATGGCCATGTAACATGTCTAAGATCATGGAATTGCCCCCTCTATGCCATCCTGGCATTGTTGGTGCAATCCCATGATCCCACGGGTCTCTAGCACAGACCCTGGAACTGCCAAACTGCCTTTCCCGGGGTTTCACTGCAGCTGCTCCTGCTGCCAACCCCTCAGACAGGTTTCTGCCCTCCTGGGGTCCAGCCAGGCCTGGCCCAGGAAGGCAGAACAAAGGACTTCCTCAGAGAGAGGGTGTTACACCCTCTCCCTTTGGAAAATGGTGTTAGGGCTGGGGAGGAGTAGCCTCCCCCAGCCTCTGGAAATGCTTTCATGGGGACAGATGGTGCCCATTTCTGCATAAGCCAGTCTACACCGGTTCAGGGACCCCTCAGCCCTGCCCTGCGCGAAACTGGACAAAGGAAAGGGGAGTGACCACTCCCCTGACCTGCACCTCCCCTGGGAGGTGCCCAGAGCTCCTCCAGTGTGCTCCAGACCTCTGCCCTCTTGGAAACAGAGGTGCTGCTGGCACACTGGACTGCTCTGAGTGGCCAGTGCCAGCAGGTGACGTCAGAGACTCCTTCTGATAGGCTCCTTCAGGTGTTGCTAGCCTATCCTCTCTCCTAAGTAGCCAAACCCTCTTTTCTGGCTATTTAGGGTCTCTGTCTTTGGGGATTCCTTAGATAACGAATGCAAGAGCTCATCCGAGTTCCTCTGCATCTCTCTCTTCACCTTCTGCCAAGGAATCGACTGCTGACCGCGCTGGAAGCCTGCAAAACTACAACAAAGTAGCAAAGACGACTACTGCAACTCTGTAACGCTGATCCTGCCGCCTTCTCGACTGCTTTCCTGGTGGTGCATGCTGTGGGGGTAGTCTGCCTCCTCTCTGCACTAGAAGCTCCGAAGAAATCTCCCGTGGGTCGATGGAATCGTCCCCCTGCAACCGCAGGCACCAAAGAACTGCATCACCGGTACCCTGGGTCTCCTCTCAGCACGACAAGCGAGGTCCCTTGAATCCAGCAACTCTGTCCAAGTGACTCCCACAGTCCAGTGACTCTTCAGTCCAAGTTTGGTGGAGGTAAGTCCTTGCCTCCCCACGCCAGACTGCATTGCTGGGAACCGCGACTTTTGCAGCTACTCCGGCCTCCGTGCACTTGCGGCGGAAATCCTTTGTGCACAGTCCAGCCTGGGTTCACGGCACTCTAACCTGCATTGCACGACCTCCTAAGTTGTCCTCCGGCGGCGTGGGACTCCTTTGTGCAACTTCGGGTGAGCATCGTTTCACTCCACTTCGTAGTGCCTGTTCCAGCACTTCTGCGGGTGCTGCCTGCTTCTGAGAGGGCTCCTTGTCTTGCTCGACGCCCCCTCTGTCCCCAGACGCAATTGGCGACATCCTGGTCCCTCCTGGGCCACAGCAGCATCCAAAAACACTAACCGCACAATTTGCAGCTAGCAAGGCCTGTTGGCGGTCCTTCTTCAGGAAAACACTTCTGCACAACTCTCCACGGCGTGAGGGATCCGTCCTCCAAAGGGGAAGTTCCTAGCCCTTGTCGTTCCTGCAGAATTTCAGCTTCTACTGTCTAGTAGCAGCTTCTTTGCACCCACAGCTGGCATTTCCTGGGCATCTGCCCATCTCCGACTTGCTTGTGACTTTTGGACTTGGTCCTCTTGTTCCACAGGTACCCTCGTTTGGAAATCCATCGTTGTTGCATTGCTGATTTGTGTCTTTCCTGCAGAATTCCCCTATCACGACTTCTATGTCCTTTGGGGAACTTTAGTGCACTTTGCACTCACTTTTCAGGGTCTTGGGGTGGGCTATTTTTCTAACCCTCACTGTTTTCTTACAGTCCCAGCGACCCTCTACAAGGTCACATAGGTTTGGGGTCCATTCGTGGTTCGCATTCCACTTCTGGAGTATATGGTTTGTGTTGCCCCTATCCCTATGTGTCCCCATTGCATCCTATTGTAACTATACATTGTTTGCACTGTTTTCTAATACTATACTGCATATTTTTGGTATTGTGTACATATATCTTGTGTATATTTGCTATCCTCATACTGAGGGTACTCACTGAGATACTTTTGGCATATTGTCATAAAAATAAAGTACCTTTATTTTTAGTATATCTGTGTATTGTGTTTTCTTATGATATTGTGCATATGACACTAGTGGTACTGTAGGAGCTTCACTCGTCTCCTAGTTCAGCCTAAGCTGCTCTGCTAAGCTACCATTATCTATCAGCCTAAGCTGCTAGACACCCTATACACTAATAAGGGATAACTGGGCCTGGTGCAAGGTGTAAGTACCCCTTGGTACTCACTACAAGCCAGTCCAGCCTCCTACATTGGTTGTGCAGCGGTGGGATAAGTGCTCTGTAACTACTTACCACTTTTGTCATTGTACTTTTCATAAAAGAAAAATATACAAAACAAGTTCAGTGTATGTACACCTAACCAAAAAGTTTTGCATTTCTTTTCTCACTTCTTTTCTAAAGTGCTGAAAAGTACCTCTAACTTTCTAAAAAGTTCTTAAAAAGTTTTAAAAGTTTTTTTTTTAATCTTTCTAAAAGTTCTGAAAAACATTTTTTCCTTTTTCTATCACTTAAACACTTTCTAAAAAATGTCTGGCACAGGCCAAACTGTTGATCTGTCCAAACTTGCTTATGATCACCTTACCTGGAAAGGAGCAAGGAGTCTCTGCATAGAAAGAGGTTTAAGTGTAAGGAAGAATCCTTCTAGAGAACTGTTAGTGAATATGCTTATTGAACAGGATAAGGCCACAGCTGGCACTCCTGTTGAAAAGTTAGCTGATGGTTCCCACTCTGACTCTGGGGCACCCCTAGCTAAAGAAGTGGGAGGGAAACTTCCAAGCCTGCCCCCTAGCAGACAACCTAGCATAGTTGGAACTGATGTTGAGTCACATCATACAGATAGTGTGGTCTCACATCACAGTAAGAGTATTCCTTCTCATCATAGTAGAAGTGCTGTTTCTGTGAGCCAAGCTGTTAGGGTGCCTTCTGTTAGGGACAGGTCTCCTTCTGTCCTTTCTCATCATACTTCTGTTTCTAGACATGTCCCTCCCGCCCACCCTGATGACAGATTGTTAAAAAGGGAGCTCAATAAATTGAGAGTGGAACAAACCAGACTGAAGCTCAAGAAGCAACAGCTGGATTTGGATAGACAGTCCTTAGAAGTAGAGAAAGAAAGACAGAAGTTGGGTTTAGAAACCCATGGTGGCAGCAGCAGTATTCCCAATAGTCATCCTGCAAAAGAGCATGATTCTAGGAATCTGCACAGGATAGTTCCCCCTTATAAGGAGGGGGATGACATTAACAAGTGGTTTGCTGCACTTGAGAGGGCCTGTGCTGTACAGGATGTCCCTCAAAGGCAGTGGGCTGCTATCCTATGGCTATCATTTAGTGGAAAGGGTAGGGATAGACTCCTTACTGTGAAAGAAAGTGAAGCCAATGATTTCAAAGTTCTTAAGAATGCACTCCTGGATGGTTATGGCTTAACCACTGAACAGTACAGGATGAAGTTCAGAGAGACCAAAAAGGAGTCTTCACAAGACTGGGTTGATTTTGTTGACCATTCAGTGAAGGCCTTGGAGGGGTGGTTACATGGCAGGAAAGTTACTGATTATGAAAGCCTGTATAACTTGATCCTGAGAGAGCATATACTTAATACCTGTGTGTCTGATTTGTTGCACCAGTACCTGGTGGACTCTGATCTGACCTCTCCCCAAGAATTGGGAAAGAAGGCAGACAAATGGGTCAGAACAAGGGTGAACAGAAAAGTTCATACAGGGGGTGACAAAGATGGCAACAAGAAGAAGGATGGTAAGTCTTCTGACAAGGGTGGGGACAAATCTAAAAATGAGTCTTCATCAGGCCCACAAAAAACACTCTGGTGGGGGTGGTGGGCCCAAATCCTCTTCTAATCAAAACAAAGAAAAGAAACCATGGTGCTATTTATGTAAAATAAAAGGCCATTGGACAACAGATCCCAGTTGTCCAAAGAAAAGCACCAAGCCTCCTATCACTACAACCCCTACTGCTACACCTAGTGTCCCTACTAATAGCAGTGGTGGTGGGAGCAAACCTACTAATAGCCAATCCAAGGGAGTAGCTGGGCTCACTTTTGGTAACTTAGTTGGGGTTGGTCTTGTTAGGGAGACCACAGAGGCTGTGTTAGTCTCTGAGGGGGCTATTGATTTAGCCACCTTAGTTGCTTGTCACCTTAACATGGATAAGTACAAGCAGCTACCCCTAATAAATGGTGTTGAGGTTCAGGCCTACAGGGACACTGGTGCCAGTGTGACTATGGTAATAGACAAACTGGTCCACCCTGAACAACACCTACTTGGTCACCAGTACCAAGTAACCGATGCTCACAACAACACACTTAGCCACCCCATGGCTGTTGTAAATCTCAACTGGGGGGGGGGGTTACTGGTCCAAAGAAAGTTGTGGTTGCCTCAGATTTAACTGTAGACTGTCTACTAGGAAATGATTTAGAGACATCAGCTTGGTCAGATGTGGAGTTGGAGGCCCATGCAGCAATGCTGGGCATCCCAGGGCATATTTTTGCTTTAACCAGGGCTCAGGCCAAAAAGCAAAAAGGACAGGGTGACTTGGATCCTGGAACAATGGACCAAGTGCTCCCTAAAGCTAGGGCTAGTAGAAGTAAAGCACTACCTACTATCCCTCCCTCTACAATGGATTCTACTTCTGAGGAAGAAGAATTTCCACCCTGTGCAGAACCTACACCACAGGAGCTGGAAGCAGACACTGCTGAGCTTTTGGGTGAAGGGGGGCCTGCCAGGGAGGAGCTGAGTGTGGCACAGCAAACCTGTCCCACACTAGAGGGTCTAAGACAGCAAGCTGTCAAACAAGCTAATGGGGATGTCAGTGACTCTCACAGAGTTTACTGGGAGGACAACCTCTTGTACACTGAAGCAAGGGATCCTAAACCTGGAACTGCCAGGAGGTTAGTGATTCCTCAGGAGTACAGAAAGTTCCTCCTAAATCTAGCCCACTACATTCCCCTAGCTGGACATTTAGGACAAATGAAAACTTGGGACAGACTTGTTCCCTTGTTTCATTGGCCTAGAATGTCAGAGGACACAAAAGAATTTTGCAAGGCCTGTGAAACCTGTCAAGCCAGTGGCAAGACAGGTGGCACTCCAAAGGCACCCCTTATTCCACTGCCTGTGGTTGGGGTTCCCTTTGAAAGGGTAGGGGTTGACATAGTTGGCCCCCTTGACCCTCCTACTGCTTCAGGCAATAGGTTTATCTTGGTGGTAGTGGACCATGCCACCAGATATCCTGAAGCAATTCTTCTAAGGACCACTACAGCACCTGCAGTGGCAAAGGCCCTCCTGGGAATATTTTCCAGGGAGGGCTTCCCAAAAGAGGTGGTATCAGACAGGGGAAGCAATTTCATGTCTGCTTACTTAAAGGCCATGTGGAAGGAGTGTGGTGTGACATACAAGTTCACTACACCCTATCATCCACAAACAAATGGACTGGTGGAGAGATTTAATAAAACTCTCAAAGGCATGATTATGGGACTCCCTGAAAAACTCCGCAGGAGATGGGATATCCTTTTACCATGCCTCCTTTTTGCTTACAGGGAGGTACCCCAGAAAGGAGTGGGCTTCAGCCCCTTTGAACTCCTCTTTGGACACCCAGTAAGAGGTCCTCTAACACTTGTTAAGGAGGGTTGGGAACAACCTTTAAAAGCTCCAAAGCAAGACATAGTGGACTATGTACTTGGCCTCAGATCAAGGATGGCTGAGTACATGAAAAAGGCCAGTAAAAACCTTCAGGCCAGCCAAGAGCTCCAAAAGCAATGGCATGACCAGAAGGCTGTTCTGATTCAGTACCAACCAGGGCAGAAAGTGTGGGTCTTGGAGCCTGTGGCCCCAAGAGCACTCCAAGATAAATGGAGTGGACCCCACACAATTGTTGAAAAAAAGGGTGAAGTCACCTACTTAGTTGACTTAGGCACTGCCAGGAGTCCACTTAGGGTGCTCCATGTCAATCGCCTGAAACCCTACTATGACAGGGCTGATCTCACCCTGCTCATGGCAACTGATGAGGGACAGGAAGAAGAGAGTGACCCTCTCCCTGATCTCTTCTCTTCCACAGAACAAGATGCTCTAGTGGAAGGTGTAGTTTTGGCTGATTGTCTTACTGCTGAGCAGAAAGACCATTGCATAAATTTCCTGGGTCAGTTTTCTGAACTCTTCTCTACTGTGCCAGGTACCACTTCTTGGTGTGAGCACACTATAGATACTGGAGACAGCTTGCCTGTCAAAAGTAAAATCTATAGGCAGCCTGAACATGTCAGAGACTGCATAAAGCAAGAGGTGCAGAAAATGTTAGAACTGGGAGTGATTGAGCACTCTGAAAGTCCATGGGCTTCTCCTGTGGTACTTGTACCAAAACCTCATTCCAAAGATGAAAAGAAGGAAATGCGGTTTTGTGTTGACTACAGAGGTCTCAACCAGGTAACCAAAACTGATGCTCACCCTATACCCAGGGCAGATGAGCTCATAGATACACTGGCATCTGCCAAGTATCTAAGCACTTTTGACTTGACTGCAGGGTATTGGCAGATCAAATTATCAGAAGATGCAAAAGCAAAAACTGCATTTTCAGCCATTGGAGGCCATTACCAATTCACAGTCATGACTTTTGGATTGAAAAATGCACCTGCCACTTTTCAGAGGTTGGTGAACACAGTCCTGCAAGGGCTGGAAGCTTTTAGTGCAGCATATCTGGACGATATAGCTGTCTTTAGCTCCAGCTGGGGTGATCACCTGGTCCACCTATGGAAAGTTTTGGAGGCCCTGCAAAAGGCAGGCCTCACTATCAAGGCTTCAAAGTGCCAGATAGGGCAGGGGAAGGTGGTTTATCTGGGACACCTTGTTGGTGGGGAACAGATTGCACCACTTCAGGGGAAAATCCAAACTATTAAAGATTGGGTTCCCCCTACTACTCAGACTCAGGTGAGAGCCGTCCTAAGCCTCACTGGGTATTACAGGAGGTTCAATAAGAACTATGGCTCCATTGCAGCCCCTCTTAATGACCTCACATCCAAGAAAATGCCTAAAAAGGTATTATGGACAGCAAACTGTCAGAAAGCTTTTGAGGAGCTGAAGCAGGCCATGTGCTCTGCACCTGTCCTGAAAAGCCCTTGTTACTTTAAAAAATTCTAAGTCCAAACTGATGCATCTGAATTAGGAGTAGGGGCAGTCCTATCACAACTTAATTCTGAGGGCCAGGATCAACCTGTTGCTTTTATTAGTAGGAGGTTGACCCCTAGAGAAAAGCGTTGGTCTGCCATAGAGAGGGAGGCCTTTGCTGTGGTATGGGCACTGAAGAAGTTGAGGCCATACCTGTTTGGCACTCACTTCATTGTTCAGACAGACCACAAACCTCTACTTTGGCTAAAACAAATGAAAGGTGAAAATCCTAAATTGTTGAGGTGGTCCATATCCCTACAGGGAATGGACTATACAGTGGAACATAGACCTGGGAGTAGCCACTCCAATGCAGATGGACTCTCCAGATATTTCCACTTAGACAATGAAGACTCATCAGGTCATAGCTAGTCTTATTGTCCTTCGTTTGGGGGGGGGGGTTGTGTAGGAAAGTACCATCTTGCCTGGCATGTTACCCCCATATTTCACTGTATATATGTTGTTTTCGTTGTATGTGTCACTGGGACCCTGCCAGCCAGGGCCCCAGTGCTCATAAGTGTGCCTGAATGTGTTACCTGTGTTATGACTAACTGTCTCACTGAGGCTCTGCTAATCAGAACCTCAGTGGTTATGCTCTCTCATTTCTTTCAAATTGTCACTAACAGGCTAGTGACCAATTTTACCAATTTACATTGGCATACTGGAACACCCTTATAATTCCCTAGTATATGGTACTGAGGTACCCAGGGTATTGGGGTTCCAGGAGATCCCTATGGGCTGCAGCATTTCTTTTGCCACCCATAGGGAGCTCTGACAATTCTTACACAGGCCTGCCACTGCAGCCTGAGTGAAATAACGTCCACGTTATTTCACAGCCATTTTACACTGCACTTAAGTAACTTATAAGTCACCTATATGTCTAACCTTTACCTGGTAAAGGTTGGGTGCTAAGTTACTTAGTGTGTGGGCACCCTGGCACTAGCCAAGGTGCCCCCACATTGTTCAGGGCCAATTCCCCGGACTTTGTGAGTGCGGGGACACCATTACACGTGTGCACTACATATAGGTCACTACCTATGTGTAGCTTCACAATGGTAACTCCGAATATGGCCATGTAACATGTCTAAGATCATGGAATTGCCCCCTCTATGCCATCCTGGCATTGTTGGTGCAATCCCATGATCCCACGGGTCTCCTGCACAGACCCTGGCACTGCCAAACTGCCTTCCCGGGGTTTCACTGCAGCTGCTGCTGCTGCCAACCCCTCAGACAGGTTTCTGCCTTCCTGGGTTCCAGCCAGGCCTGGCCCAGGAAGGCAGAACAAAGGACTTCCTCAGAGAGAGAATGTTACACCCTCTCCCTTTGGAAAATGGTGTTAGGGCTGGGGAGGAGTAGCCTCCCCCAGCCTCTGGAAATGCTTTCATGGGCACAGATGGTGCCCATTTCTGCATAAGCCAGTCTACACCGGTTCAGGGACCCCTCAGCCCTGCCCTGCGCGAAACTGGACAAAGGAAAGGGGAGTGACCACTCCCCTGACCTGCACCTCCCCTGGGAGGTGCCCAGAGCTCCTCCAGTGTGCTCCAGACCTCTGCCATCTTGGAAACAGAGGTGCTGCTGGCACACTGGACTGCTCTGAGTGGCCAGTGCCAGCAGGTGACGTCAGAGACTCCTTCTGATAGGCTCCTTCAGGTGTTGCTAGCCTATCCTCTCTCCTAAGTAGCCAAACCCTCTTTTCTGGCTATTTAGGGTCTCTGTCTTTGGGGATTCCTTAGATAACGAATGCAAGAGCTCATCCGAGTTCCTCTGCATCTCTCTCTTCACCTTCTGCCAAGGAATCGACTGCTGACCGCGCTGGAAGCCTGCAAAACTGCAACAAAGTAGCAAAGACGACTACTGCAACTCTGTAACGCTGATCCTGCCGCCTTCTCGACTGCTTTCCTGGTGGTGCATGCTGTGGGGGTAGTCTGCCTCCTCTCTGCACTAGAAGCTCCGAAGAAATCTCCCGTGGGTCGACGGAATCGTCCCCCTGCAACCGCAGGCACCAAAGAACTGCATCACCGGTACCCTGGGTCTCCTCTCAGCACGACGAGCGAGGTCCCTTAAATCCAGCAACTCTGTCCAAGTGACTCCCACAGTCCAGTGACTCTTCAGTCCAAGTTTGGTGGAGGTAAGTCCTTGCCTCCCCACGCCAGACTGCATTGCTGGGAACCGCGACTTTTGCAGCTACTCCGGCCTCCGTGCACTTCCGGCGGAAATCCTTTGTGCACAGTCCAGCCTGGGTCCACGGCACTCTAACCTGCATTGCACGACCTCCTAAGTTGTCCTCCGGCGGCGTGGGACTCCTTTGTGCAACTTCGGGTGAGCACTGTTTCACTCCACTTTGTAGTGCCTGTTCCGGCACTTCTGTGGGTGCTGCCTGCTTCTGAGAGGGCTCCTTGTCTTGCCCGACGCCCACTCTGTCCCCAGACGCAATTGGCGACATCCTGGTCCCTCCTGGGCCACAGCAGCATCCAAAAACACTAACCGCACGATTTGCAGCTAGCAAGGCTTTTTGGCAGTCTTTCTTCAGGAAAATACTTCTGCACGACTCTCCACGGCGTGTCGGATCCGTCCTCCAAAGGGAAAGTTCCTAGCCCTTGTCGTTCTTGCAGAATCTTCAGCTTCTACTGTCCAGTAGCAGCTTCTTTGCACCCACAGGTGGCATTTCCTGGGCATCTGCCCATCTCCGACTTGCTTGTGACTTTTGGACTTGGTCCCCTTGTTTCACAGGTACCCTCGTTTGGAAATCCATCGTTGTTGCATTGCTGATTTGTGTCTTTCCTGCAGAATTCCCCTATCACGACTTCTATGTCCTTTGGGGAACTTTAGTGCACTTTGCACTCACTTTTCAGGGTCTTGGGGTGGGCTATTTTTCTAACCCTCACTGTTTTCTTACAGTCCCAGCGACCCTCTACAAGGTCACATAGGTTTGGGGTCCATTCGTGGTTCGCATTCCACTTCTGGAGTATATGGTTTGTGTTGCCCCTATCCCTATGTGTCCCCATTGCATCCTATTGTAACTATACATTGTTTGCACTGTTTTCTAATACTATACTGCATATTTTTGGTATTGTGTACATATATCTTGTGTATATTTGCTATCCTCATACTGAGGGTACTCACTGAGATACTTTTGGCATATTGTCATAAAAATAAAGTACCTTTATTTTTAGTATATCTGTGTATTGTGTTTCCTTATGATATTGTGCATATGACACTAGTGGTACTGTAGGAGCTTCACTTGTCTCCTAGTTCAGCCTAAGCTGCTCTGCTAAGCTACCATTATCTATCAGCCTAAGCTGCTAGACACCCTATACACTAATAAGGGATAACTGGGCCTGCTGCAAGGTGTAAGTACCCCTTGGTACTCACTACAAGCCAGTCCAGCCTCCTACATTGGTTGTGCAGTGGTGGGATAAGTGCTCTGTAACTACTTACCACTTTTGTCATTGTACTTTTCATAAGAGAAAAATATACAAAACAAGTTCAGTGTATGTACACCTAACCAAAAAGTTTTGCATTTCTTTTCTCACTTCTTTTCTAAAGTGCTGAAAAGTACCTCTAACTTTCTAAAACGGTGTAAAGAAATGGCTCCCTGTTGCAGTTACCCCCCACTTTTTGCCTGATACTGATGCTGACTTGACTGAGAAGTGTGCTGGGACCCTGCTAACCAGGCCCCAGCACCAGTGTTCTTTCACCTAAAATGTACTTTTGATTCCACAATTGGCACACCCTGGCATCCAGGTAAGTCCCTTGTAACTGGTACCCCTGGTACCAAGGGCCCTGATGCCAGGGAAGGTCTCTAAGGGCTGCAGCATATCTTATGCCACCCTGGGGACCCCTCACTCAGCACAGACACACTGCTTGAGAGCTTGTGTGTGCTGATGAGAACAAAACGAGTAAGTCGACATGGCACTCCCCTCAGGGTGCCATGCCAACCTCACACTGCCTATACAGTATAGATAAGTCACCCCTCTAGTAGGCCTTACAGCCCTAAGGCAGGGTGCACTATACCATAGGTGAGGGCACCAGTGCATGAGCACTATGCCCCTACAGTGTCTAAGCAAAACCTTAGACATTGTAAGTGCAGGGTAGCCATAAGAATATATGGTCTGGGAGTCTGTCAAAAACGAACTCCACAGCTCCATAATGGCCACACTGAATACTGGGAAGTTTGGTATCAAACTTCTCAGAATAATAAACCCACACTGATGCCAGTGTTGGATTTATTAAAAAATGCACACAGAGGGCATCTTAGAGATACCCCCTGTATTTTACCCAATTGTTCAGTGCAGGACTGACTGGTCTGTGCCAGCCTGCTGCTGAGAGACGAGTGTCTGACCTCATGCGGTGAGAGCCTTTGTGCTCTCTGAGGACAGAAACAAAGCCTGCTCTGGGTGGAGATGCTTCACACCTCCCCCCTGCAGGAACTGTAACACCTAGCAGTGAGCTTCAAAGGCTCAAGCTTCGTGTTACAATGCCCCTGGGCACTCCAGCTAGTGGAGATGCCCGCCCCCTGGACACAGCCCCCACTTTTGGCGGCAAGTCCAGGAGAGATAATGAGAAAAACAAGGAGGAGTCACTGGCCAGTCAGGACAGCCCCTAAGGTGTCCTGAACTGAGGTGACTCTGACTTTTAGAAATCCTCCATCTTGTAGAAGGAGGATTCCCCCAATAGGGATAGGAATGTGACCCCCTCCCTTTGGGAGGAGGCACAAAGAGGGTGTACCCACCCTCAGGGCTAGTAGCCATTGGCTACTAACCCCCCAGACCTAAACACGCCCTTAAATTTAGTATTTAAGGGCTCCACTGAACCTAAGAATTTAGATTCCTGAAACTACAAGAAGAAGAAGACTGCTGAGCTGAAAAACCCCTGCAGAGGAAGAACAGAAGACACCAACTGCTTTGGCCCCAAGTCCTACCGGCCTGTCTCCTGCCTTCCAAAGAAACCTGCTCCAGCGACGCTTTCCAAGGGACCAGTGATCTCTGAATCCTCTGAGGACTGCCCTGCTTCAAGAAAGACAAGAAACTCCCGAGGACAGCGGCACTGCTCCAAAAGAACTGCAACTTTGTTTCAAGGAGCAGATTTAAAGACCCCTGCAACTCCCCGCAAGAAGCGTGAGACTTGCAACACTGCACCCGGCGACCCCGACTCGACTGGTGGAGAACCAACACCTCAGGGAGGACCCTCCGGCGACTCCGAGTCCGTGAGTAACCAAAGTTGTCCCCCCTGAGCCCCCCCAGCGACGCCTGCAGAGGGAATCCCGAGGCTCCCCCTGACCGCCACTGCCTGAACCTAAAGTCCCGACGGCTGGAAAAGACCCTGCACCCGCAGCCCCCAGCACCTGAAGGAACGGAACTTCTGTGCAGGAGTGACCCCCAGGAGGCCCTCTCCCTTGCCCAGGTGGTGGCTACCCCGAGGAGCCCCCCCCTTGCCTGCCTGCACCGCTGAAGAGATCCCTTGGTCTCTCATTGAAAACCATTGAAAACCCGACGCGTGTTTGCACACTGCACCCGGCCGCCCCCGCGCTGCTGAGGGTGTACTTTTTGTGCTGACTTGTGTCCCCCCCGGTGCCCTACAAAACCCCCCTGGTCTGCCCTCCGAAGACGCGGGTACTTACCTACTGGCAGACTGGAACCGGGGCACCCCCTTCTCTCCATTGAAGCCTATGTGTTTTGGGCACCTCTTTGACCTCTGCACCTGACCGGCCCTGAGCTGCTGGTGTGGTAACTTTGGGGTTGCTCTGAACCCCCAACGGTGGGCTACCTTGGACCCAAACCTGAGACTTGTAAGTGATTTACTTACCTGACAAAACTAACAAAAACTTACCTCCTCCAGGAACTGTGAAAATTGCAGTGTCCACTTTTAAAACAGCTTATTGTGTTTTATGTAAAAAGTATACATGCTAATGTAATGATTCAAAGTTCCTAAAGTACTTACCTGCAATACCTTTCAAATGAGATATTACATGTAGAATTTGAACCTGTGGTTCTTAAAATAAACTAAGAAAATATATTTTTCTATAACAAAACCTATTGGCTGGAGTTGTCTCTGAGTGTGTGTTCCTCATTTATTGCCTGTGTGTATGTACAACAAATGCTTAACACTACTCCTTTGATAAGCCTACTGCTCGACCACACTACCACAAAATAGAGCATTAGTATTATCTCTTTTGCCACTATCTTACCTCTAAGGGGAACCCTTGGACTCTGTGCATGCTATTCCTTACTTTGAAATAGCACATACAGAGCCAACTTCCTACAAACGTTCTTAAAAAGTTTTTAACGTTTTTTTTTCTATCTTTCTAAAAATTCAGAAAAATATTTTTTCCTTTTTCTATCACTTAAACACTTTCAAAAAAATGTCTGGCACAGGCCAAACTGTTGATCTGTCCAAACTTGCTTATGATCACCTTAGCTGGAAAGGAGCAAGGAGTCTCTGCATAGAAAGAGGTTTAAGTGTAAGGAAGAATCCTTCTAGAGAACTGTTAGTGAATATGCTTATTGAACAGGATAAGGCCACAGCTGGCACTCCTGTTGAAAAGTTAGCTGATGGTTCCCACTCTGACTCTGGGGCACCCCTAGCTAAAGAAGTGGGAGGGAAACTTCCAAGCCTGCCCCCTAGCAGACAACCTAGCATAGTTGGAACTGATGTTGAGTCACATCATACAGATAGTGTGGTCTCACATCACAGTAAGGGTATTCCTTCTCATCATAGTAGAAGTGCTGTTACTGTGAGCCAAGCTGTTAGGGTGCCTTCTGTTAGGGACAGGTCTCCTTCTGTCCTTTCTCATCATACTTCTTTTTCTAGACATGTCCCTCCCGCCCACCCTGATGACAGATTGTTAAAAAGGGAGCTCAATAAATTGAGAGTGGAAGAAACCAGACTGAAGCTCAAGAAGCAACAGCTGGATTTGGATAGACAGTCCTTAGAAGTAGAGAAAGAAAGACAGAAGTTGGGTTTAGAAACCCATGGTGGCAGCAGCAGTATTCCCAATAGTCATCCTGCAAAAGAGCATGATTCTAGGAATCTGCACAAGATAGTTCCCCCTGATAAGGAGGGGGATGACATTAACAAGTGGTTTGCTGCACTTGAGAGGGCCTGTGCTGTACAGGATGTCCCTCAAAGGCAGTGGGCTGCTATCCTATGGCTATCATTTAGTGGAAAGGGTAGGGATAGACTCCTTACTGTGAAAGAAAGTGAAGCCAATGATTTCAAAGTTCTTAAGAATGCACTCCTGGATGGTTATGGCTTAACCACTGAACAGTACAGGATGAAGTTCAGAGAGACCAAAAAGGAGTCTTCACAAGACTGGGTTGATTTTGTTGACCATTCAGTGAAGGCCTTGGAGGGGTGGTTACATGGCAGGAAAGTTACTGATTATGAAAGCCTGTATAACTTGATCCTGAGAGAGCATATACTTAATAACTGTGTGTCTGATTTGTTGCACCAGTACCTGGTGGACTCTGATCTGACCTCTCCCCAAGAAGTGGGAAAGAAGGCAGACAAATGGGTCAGAACAAGGGTGAACAGAAAAGTTCATACAGGGGGTGACAAAGATGGCAACAAGAAGAAGGATGGTAAGTCTTCTGACAAGGGTGGGGACAAATCTAAAAATGAGTCTTCATCAGGCCCACAAAAACACTCTGGTGGGGGTGGTGGGCCCAAATCCTCTTCTAATCAAAACAAAGAAAAGAAACCATGGTGCTATTTATGTAAAATAAAAGGCCATTGGACAATAGATCCCAGTTGTCCAAAGAAAAGCACCAAGCCTCCTACCACTACAACCCCTACTGCTACACCTAGTGTCCCTACTAATAGCAGTGGTGGTGGGAGCAAACCTACTAATAGCCAATCCAAGGGATTAGCTGGGCTCACTTTTGGTAACTTAGTTGGGGTTGGTCTTGTTAGGGAGACCACAGAGGCTGTGTTAGTCTCTGAGGGGGCTATTGATTTAGCCACCTTAGATGCTTGTCCCCTTAACATGGATAAGTACAAGCAGCTACGCCTAATAAATGGTGTTGAGGTTCAGGCCTACAGGGACACTGGTGCCAGTGTTACTATGGTAATAGAGAAACTGGTCCACCCTGAACAACACCTACTTGGTCACCAGTACCAAGTAACCGATGCTCACAACAACACACTTAGCCACCCCATGGCTGTTGTAAATCTCAACTGGGGGGGGGGGGTTACTGGTCCAAAGAAAGTTGTGGTTGCCTCAGATTTACCTGTAGACTGTCTACTAGGAAATTATTTAGAGACATCAGCTTGGTCAGATGTGGAGTTGGAAGCCCATGCAGCAATGCTGGGCATCCCAGGGCATATTTTTGCGTTAACCAGGGCTCAGGCCAAAAAGGAAAAAGGACAGGGTGACTTGGATCCTGGAACAATGGACCAAGTGCTCCCTAAAGCTAGGGCTAGTAGAAGTAAAGCACTACCTACTATCCCTCCCTCTACAATGGATTCTACTTCTGAGGAAGATGAATTTCCACCCTGTGCAGAACCTACACCAGAGGAGCTGGAAGCAGACACTGCTGAGCTTTTGGGTGAAAGGGGTCCTGCCAGGGAGGAGCTGAGTGTGGCACAGCAAACCTGTCCCACACTAGAGGGTCTAAGACAGCAAGCTGTCAAACAAGCTAATGGGGATGTCAGTGACTCTCACAGAGTTTACTGGGAGGACAACCTCTTGTACACTGAAGCAAGGATTCCTAAACCTGGAACTGCCAGGAGGTTAGTGATTCCTCAGGAGTACAGAAAGTTCCTCCTAACTCTAGCCCACGACATTCCCCTAGCTGGACATTTAGGACAAATGAAAACTTGGGACAGACTTGTTCCCTTGTTTCAATGGCCTAGAATGTCAGAGGACACAAAAGAATTTTGCAAGTCCTGTGAAACCTGTCAAGCCAGTGGCAAGACAGGTGGCACTCCAAAGGCACCCCTTATTCCACTGCCTGTGGTTGGGGTTCCCTTTGAAAGGGTAGGGGTTGACATAGTTGGCCCCCTTGACCCTCCTACTGCTTCAGGCAATAGGTTTATCTTGGTGGTAGTGGACCATGCCACCAGATATCCTGAAGCAATTCCTCTAAGGACCACTACAGCACCTGCAGTGGCAAAGGCCCTCCTGGGAATATTTTCCAGGGTGGGCTTCCCAAAAGAGGTGGTATCAGACAGGGGAAGCAATTTCATGTCTGCTTACTTAAAGGCCATGTGGAAGGAGCGTGGTGTGACATACAAGTTCACTACACCCTATCATCCACAAACAAATGGACTGGTGGAGAGATTTAATAAAACTCTCAAAGGCATGATTATGGGACTCCCTGAAAAACTCCGCAGGAGATGGGATATCCTTTTACCATGCCTCCTTTTTGCTTACAGGGAGGTACCCCATAAAGGAGTGGGCTTCAGCCCCTTTGAACTCCTCTTTGGACACCCAGTAAGAGGTCCTCTAACACTTGTTAAGGAGGGTTGGGAACAACCTTTAAAAGCTCCAAAGCAAGACATAGTGGACTATGTCCTTGGCCTCAGATCAAGGATGGCTGAGTACATGAAAAAGGCCAGTAAAAACCTTCAGGCCAGCCAAGAGCTCCAAAAGCAATGGCATGACCAGAAGGCTGTTTTGGTTCAGTACCAACCAGGGCAGAAAGTGTGGGTCTTGGAGCCTGTGGCCCCAAGAGCACTCCAAGATAAATGGAGTGGACCCCACACAATTGTTGAAAAAAAGGGTGAAGTCACCTACTTAGTTGACTTAGGCACTGCCAGGAGTCCCCTTAGGGTGCTCCATGTCAATCGCCTGAAACCCTACTATGACAGGGCTGATCTCACCCTGCTCATGGCAACTGATGAGGGACAGGAAGAAGAGAGTGACCCTCTCCCTGATCTCTTCTCTTCCACAGAACAAGATGCTCTAGTGGAAGGTGTAGTTTTGGCTGATTTCTTACTGCTGAGCAGAAAGACCATTGCATAAATTTCCTGGGTCAGTTTTCTGAACTCTTCTCTACTGTGCCAGGTACCACTTCTTGGTGTGAGCACACTATAGATACTGGAGACAGCTTGCCTGTCAAAAGTAAAATCTATAGGCAGCCTGACCATGTCAGAGACTGCATAAAGCAAGAGGTGCAGAAAATGTTAGAACTGGGAGTGGTTGAGCACTCTGAAAGTCCATGGGCTTCTCCTGTGGTACTTGTACCGAAACCTCATTCCAAAGATGGAAAGAAGGAAATGCAGTTTTGTGTTGACTACATAGGTCTCAACCAGGTAACCAAAACTGATGCTCACCCTATACCCAGGGCAGATGAGCTCATAGATACACTGGCATCTGCCAAGTATCTAAGCACTTTTGACTTGACTGCAGGGTATTGGCAGATCAAATTATCAGAAGATGCAAAAGCAAAAACTGCATTTTCAACCATTGGAGGCCATTACCAATTCACAGTAATGCCTTTTGGATTGAAAAATGCACCTGCCACTTTTCAGAGGTTGGTGAAAACAGTCCTGCAAGGGCTGGAAGCTTTTAGTGCAGCATATCTGGACGATATAGCTGTCGTTAGCTCCAGATGGGATGATCACCTGGTCCACCTATGGAAAGATTTGGAGGCCCTGCAAAAGGCAGGCCTCACTATCAAGGCTTCAAAGTGCCAGATAGGGCAGGGGAAGGTGGTTTATCTGGGACACCTTGTTGGTGGGGAACAGATTGCACCACTTCAGGGGAAAATCCAAACTATTATAGATTGGGTTCCCCCTACTACTCAGACTCAGGTGAGAGCCTTCCTAGGCCTCACTGGGTATTACAGGAGGTTCAATAAGAACTATGGCTCCATTGCAGCCCCTCTTAATGACCTCACATCCAAGAAAATGCCTAAAAAGGTATTATGGACAGCAAACTGTCAGAAAGCTTTTGAGGAGCTGAAGCAGGCCATGTGCTCTGCACCTGTCCTGAAAAGCCCTTGTTACTCTAAAAAATTCTATGTCCAAACTGATGCATCTGAATTAGGGGTACGGGCAGTCCTATCACAACTTAATTCTGAGGGCCAGGATCAACCTGTTGCTTTTATTAGTAGGAGGTTGACCCCTAGAGAAAAGCGTTGGTCTGCCATAGAGAGGGAGGCCTTTGCTGTGGTATGGGCACTGAAGAAGTTGAGGCCATACCTGTTTGGCACTCACTTCATTGTTCAGACAGACCACAAACCTCTACTTTGGCTAAAACAAATGAAAGGTGAAAATCCTAAATTGTGGAGGTGGTCCATATCCCTACAGGGAATGGACTATACAGTGGAACATAGACCTGGGAGTAGCCACTCCAATGCAGATGGACTCTCCAGATATTTCCACTTAGACAATGAAGACTCATCAGGTCATAGCTAGTCTCATTGTCCTTCGTTTGGGGGGGGGTTGTGTAGGAAAGTACCATCTTGCCTGGCATGTTACCCCCATTTTTCACTGTATATATGTTGTTTTAGTTGTATGTGTCACTGGGACCCTGCCAGCCAGGGCCCCAGTGCTCATAAGTGTGCCTGAATGTGTTACCTGTGTTATGACTAACTGTCTCACTGAGGCTCTGCTAATCAGAACCTCAGTGGTTATGCTCTCTCATTTCTTTCAAATTGTCACTAACAGGCTAGTGACCAATTTTACCAATTTACATTGGCATACTGGAACACCCTTATAATTCCCTAGTATATGGTACTGAGGTACCCAGGGTATTGGGGTTCCAGGAGATCCCTATGGGCTGCAGCATTTCTTTTGCCACCCATAGGGAGCTCTGACAATTCTTACACAGGCCTGCCACTGCAGCCTGAGTGAAATAACGTCCACGTTATTTCACAGCCATTTTACACTGCACTTAAGTAACTTATAAGTCACCTATATGTCTAACCTTTACCTGGTAAAGGTTGGGTGCTAAATTACTTAGTGTGTGGGCACCCTAGCACTAGCCAAGGTGCCCCCACATTGTTCAGGGCCAATTCCCCGGACTTTGTGAGTGCGGGGACACCATTACACACGTGCACTACATATAGGTCACTACCTATGTGTAGCTTCACAATGGTAACTCCGAATATGGCCATGTAACATGTCTAAGATCATGGAATTGCCCCCTCTATGCCATCCTTGCATTGTTGGTGCAATCCCATGATCCCACGGGTCTCTAGCACAGACCCTGGCACTGCCAAACTGCCTTTCCCGGGGTTTCACTGCAGCTGCTGCTGCTGCCAACCCCTCAGACAGGTTTCTGCCCTCCTGGGGTCCAGCCAGGCCTGGCCCAGGAAGGCAGAACAAAGGACTTCCTCAAAGAGAGGGTGTTACACCCTCGCCCTTTGGAAAATGGTGTTAGGGCTGGGGAGGAGTAGCCTCCCCCAGCCTCTGGAAATGCTTTCATGGGCACAGATGGTGCCCATTTCTGCATAAGCCAGTCTACACCGGTTCAGGGACCCCTCAGCCCTGCTCTGGCGCGAAACTGGACAAAGGAAAGGGGAGTGACCACTCCCCTGACCTGCACCTCCCCTGGGAGGTGCCCAGAGCTCCTCCAGTGTGCTCCAGACCTCTGCCATCTTGGAAACAGAGGTGCTGCTGGCACACTGGACTGCTCTGAGTGGCCAGTGCCAGCAGGTGACGTCAGAGACTCCTTCTGATAGGCTCCTTCAGGTGTTGCTAGCCTATCCTCTCTCCTAAGTAGCCAAACCCTCTTTTCTGGCTATTTAGGGTCTCTGTCTTTGGGGATTCCTTAGATAACGAATGCAAGAGCTCATCCGAGTTCCTCTGCATCTCTCTCTTCACCTTCTGCCAAGGAATCGACTGCTGACCGCGCTGGAAGCCTGCAAAACTGCAACAAAGTAGCAAAGACGACTACTGCAACTCTGTAACGCTGATCCTGCCGCCTTCTCGACTGCTTTCCTGGTGGTGCATGCTGTGGGGGTAGTCTGCCTCCTCTCTGCACTAGAAGCTCCGAAGAAATCTCCCTTGGGTCGACGGAATCGTCCCCCTGCAACCGCAGGCACCAAAGAACTGCATCACCGGTACCCTGGGTCTCCTCTCAGCACGACGAGCGAGGTCCCTTGAATCCAGCAACTCTGTCCAAGTGACTCCCACAGTCCAGTGACTCTTCAGTCCAAGTTTGGTGGAGGTAAGTCCTTGCCTCCCCACGCCAGACTGCATTGCTGGGAACCGCGACTTTTGCAGCTACTCAGGCCTCCGTGCACTTCCGGCGGAAATCCTTTGTGCACAGTCCAGCCTGGGTCCATGGCACTCTAACCTGTATTGCACGACCTCCTAAGTTGTCCTCCAGCGGCGTGGGACTCCTTTGTGCAACTTCGGGTGAGCACCGTTTCACTCCACTTTGTAGTGCCTGTTCCGGCACTTCTGCGGGTCCTGCCTGCTTCTGAGAGGGCTCCTTGTCTTGCTCAACGCCCCCTCTGTCCCCAGACGCAATTGGCGACATCCTGGTCCCTCCTGGACCACAGCAGCATCAAAAAACCCTAACCGCACGATTTGCAGCAAGCAAGGCTTGTTGGCGGTCTTTCTTCAGGAAAACACTTCTGCACGACTCTCCACGGTGTGAGGGATCCGTCCTCCAAAGGGGAAGTTCCTAGCCCTTGTAGTTCCTGCAGAATCTTCAGCTTCTACTGTCCAGTAGCAGCTTCTTTGCACCCACAGGTGGCATTTCCTGGGCATCTGCCCATCTCCGACTTGCTTGTGACTTTTGGACTTGGTCCCCTTGTTCCACAGGTACCCTCGTTTGGAAATCCATTGTTGTTGCATTGCTGATTTGTGTCTTTCCTGCAGAATTCCCTTATCACGACTTCTATGTCCTTTGGGGAACTTTAGTGCACTTTGCACTCACTTTTCAGGGTCTTGGGGTGGGCTATTTTTCTAACCCTCACTGTTTTCTTACAGTCCCAGCGACCCTCTACAAGGTCACATAGGTTTGGGGTCCATTCGTGGTTCGCATTCCACTTCTGGAGTATATGGTTTGTGTTGCCCCTATCCCTATGTGTCCCCATTGCATCCTATTGTAACTATACATTGTTTGCACTGTTTTCTAATACTATACTGCATATTTTTGGTATTGTGTACATATATCTTGTGTATATTTGCTATCCTCATACTGAGGGTACTCACTGAGATACTTTTGGCTTATTGTCATAAAAATAAAGTACCTTTATTTTTAGTATATCTGTGTATTGTGTTTTCTTATGATATTGTGCATATGACACTAGTGGTACCGTAGGAGCTTCACTCGTCTCCTAGTTCAGCCTAAGCTGCTCTGCTAAGCTACCATTATCTATCAGCCTAAGCTGCTAGACACCCTATACACTAATAAGGGATAACTGGGCCTGGTGCAAGGTGTAAGTACCTCTTGGTACTCACTACAAGCCAGTCCAGCCTCCTACAATACTGGGGTAGAATGAAGTGGGGTTGATTGGGTAGCATGGGGTGGGGTAGATTGAAGTAGAGTGGGGTTGATTTTGGTAGATTGTAGTCAAGTGGAGTGGGGTAGATTGGGGCACAGTGGGGTAGATTGCAGTGAAGTAGATAAGAGTGGATAGATTGGAGTGGTTTAGTGTGGGGTAGATTGGAGTGGAGTGGATTGTGGTAGAGTTAAGTGGAGTAGATTGTGTTTGAGTGGAGTACATTGAGGTAGAGTGGGGTAGAATGGAGTTTGGTAGATTAGGGCAGAGTGGAGCAGGGAGTAGAGGGGCAGAGTGGGGTAGAGTAGGGTAGGCTGGGCTAGAATGGGGTGGTATTGATTGGGGTAGAGTGGAGTGGGTTATATTTGGGTACAGTCGGGTAAATTAAACTAGATTTGGGTGGTGTAGAATGGGGTAGAGAAGAGTGGGTTAGATTGGGGTGTAATGGGGTAGATTGGGGTAGAGATAGAGTGGGGTAGTTTGGGGTAGAGTTGGAGTGGGGTAGATTGGGGTAGTGTAGAGGGGGTACACTGGGGTAGGGTGGAGTGACGTACATTGGAGTGGAGTGGTGTAGATCGGCATGGGGTAGCTTGGGGTAGAATGAATTGGGGTAAGTTAGGGCAGAGTTCAGTGGGGAAGACTGGGGTAGAGTAAAGTGGGGTAGATTCGAGTACAGTGCAGTGGGGTATATTGGGTACAGTGTCATGGGGCAAAGTGGAGTAGGGTAGATTGGTGTTGAGTGGAGTGGGCTAGAGTGTAGTTGAATAGATTGGGGTAGCATGGGGTAGGGCTGATTGGGGTAGAGTGGACTGGGGTAGATCGGGGTTGACTGGGGTGGGGCAGATTGGGGTACAGTGGAGTGGGATAGAGTGGGTAGATTTTGGTAGCCTGTAATGGAATGGAGTGGGGTTTTATTGGAGTAGAGTGGGTTAGATTGGAGTGGGGTAGATTGTGGTAGAGTGGGGTCGATTGGAGTCAGGTAGATTGTATGGGAGAGTGGTAGGTTGTGGTAGAGCTGAGGGAACGTTTAGAGACAAGACAGGGTGGGCCAGTAGGTTCAAACGGGTCAACATGGGAGAGGGAAAGCGTTTGAGGTGCAGCTGGAGGGGTTTTGGAGACAGGATTGGGAGTGGAGGTTGAGGGAGTGGTGGTATGAGGTGTAGGTCTGCTGAGCTTGGATGCAGCTGCCTGTACAGTATGCCAATGTGTGTGGAGTGGATGTCTGTGAGCGTTTCTGTGTCCTGGGATGAGTGGGGGTGGACACAGTGGGGGAGGTGGATGTTGCTGTGTCTGCCTTTGAATGTTGGGTGTGTGCCTGCATGTGCAGGGACGTGTAGTGCTTGTGTTTGACTGCCTGCTTCTTGGCTGTTGATTTGGGTGCATGGCTTTCTGGATGTGTGCTTGGAATGGGAGAAGGGAGTGGGTTGCTGGAAGGGGTAGAGGTGGTGGGAGGGGGGACGGAGAGACCAGGGACACTGGCTACCATCAAAGAGAAGGCCAGACCCTGAAAAGATCTCTGGAGGCCAGACATGGCACCATGAATGCCTTCCAGGAACGCATTGCATTGCTGCATCTGGGATGCCAGCTCCTGGAAGGCATTCACAATGGTTGTCTGACCAACAGAGATGCTTCTCAGGAGGTCAATAGCCTCCTCAGTGAGGGCAGCAGGGCTAACAGGGGCAGGAGATGAGGTGCCTGGGGTAAAGGAGACGCCCACCTTCCTGGGTGAGCGGGCACAGGCTACACTCTGGGGAGCTACTGGGAGGGCGGTGATGGTATGGGGGTGGTGGAAGATAGGAAAGAATGGGTGGGCCCTGTAGGGTCCGCCACCACCAGGGAGCTGCCATCAGAGGAGGTGTCAGAGTCACTACCTCCAGCGGTAGTTGCCTCCCCCGTGGTACTCCCCTCGCCCACCAACCCACTGGTCCCCTTGGCGTTGGTGGACTCTGCCTCCTGGGAACCGTGGGCTGCAGCATCCCCACTCGCCGGTGCCTCAGCTCCCTCGCCAGATGATGCTAAAGCACACAAGGACACAAGAGCTCGGTGGGGGGGGACAAAACAAGAAAGAAGTAGGTCAATTCAAGTTCAAACATACCTTTTGGTACACATGCACCCCCACCCATCTCATGCACTAACCCCCAACAGACAGAATAATTCACCTGAATGTGCCCCTGACTGCTAGGCAAGATCCCACAGTACACTAGCCCTCTACTCCAATACACTTTGCAATGGGATACAATGAGAGACGTTGGCAAGGCAACAAATCTGCTATTCCATGAGGCTACATCTAAACCAATAGCCCAAACAGGGGACCCTTCACAGGCCTACATCCCCAGCCATATCTACCTAAAGTCGCCATCCCACGGACATAGAGGGGGGCATGACTGCAGGAAAACACCTGTCTATGGGCCTGCCACTACACTGCATGCACCCCATGGCACCTAACTACACTCAGCATAGTAGCATCACATTAGTGTAGGTACTCACCCTCTTGTGGCTGCTGTGCTGCCTTCAAGCGCCCATCCAAATCAGGATAGGCCACCACCAGTATGCGGGCCACTAGGGGGATCAGGAACCGACGGGCACCTCTCCCTCATTGGGACGCCATCCCCAGCTGGGCCTCTCCGGTCTTCCGGGCCAAGCGCCGCAGGTACTCCAACCGCTTCCTGAAGTGGGTGCTCCACCAGTTGTAGACCCCCAGGGTCTGCACCTCCTTGGCGATGGCTTGCCAGAATCCTTTCTTCTGATGGGCACTGACCTGCATGGGACACACAGAGTAAAGAAACAGACGTCAGTGTGGGTGCCCCTTACACAAATGCCATGCCAGTTCGACCTCACTTGGCCCATGGAGACACACATATTGACAATAGCCAAGACAACAAATGCCAGACACATTACGGGTAGGCATCCACACAGCCAACAAAAACGTCTACAGGCATCCGCCACATTCTCACACACATTCATGGAGGTCAAATAGTAACTTACCTGAGCCTTTGGTCGCCCATACAGCTTCGCATACAGCAGGGGTAGGACCCCGTCCACCAGCTTCTCAAGCTCCTCCGCGGTGAAGGCCGGGGCCTGTTCCCCTGTGACACGTGCCATTCTAAGGACCAGGACAGAGCAGCTCACACAGTGGAGTTCCGTTCCTCTTGAGGTGCAGGAGTCAAGTGGCAAGGGCATGGCAAAATGGCAGTATTTCCCTCGGCTGCGTCACCACCAGCAATGATCATGATTGCCCTGCTTCCCTGTAGATGCCAATGTTATCCAATGAAGAGGTGCACAACGGTGAACACTTCTACTGCCATGACGACTAACGCTGGTGGAATGAAGTCACTTCCTACACTACACTACCTGTAGGCCAGTGGGCTGTCATTTTGCATACAACAGCCCCTCATAGTCTGTCTGGGGTCCTAATCCATGGCTCCATTCCCTCTCCCCTTCGACGAGTAATAATATGATCAGTGATTCTCCTTATGGAATCATATTGGGAAGTGTGCCTCCACTGTGATGCAATGCAATTTGCACACAACACCAGACTATACCCTGACAGGATCACCAAGTTCTCAGCATTTGTGTGAGGGACAATGGTGTTTCATGTACAAGATGAATTGTGGAATATTGTGATTGAAATGTTTGGGGCAACTCAATGTGTTTCTATTCCCCCCCTAGGTAGAGACCCATGTGGCCCCATCTGTTTACGGACCCCTGGTTGATCTGGCCACCATGGAGGAACGTCACATCATCATCACTTACCGCCTGAATCGAGTTAATAGGAATCCCCATGCCATCCCTACAACTGTGCAGGTACAATCTGTGCTACATTTTCTGGCCACAGGCTCATTCCAAGTGACAGTGGGCATGGCAGCTGGTGTATCTCAGCCAATGTTCAGCCACATCCTGTCTAAATTTCTGGATTAGTTTGTGCAACACCTGCAAAGTTATGTCCAGTTGTCCCAAAGGGCTGATCTCACCTCCATCAAATCTGGATTCTATGCTTTTGCTAATATCCCCCATGTGATAGGTGACATTGATGGTACCCACATAGTCCTCATCCCCCCAAGAGTAAATGAATAGGTGTACAGAAATCATAAAAGCTTTCACTCCATGAATGTCCAATTAGTGTGTACTGCTGATCAGTACATTACTCGTGTCAATGCAAGGTTCCCAGGACCAGTCCATGACTCCTTTGTCCTGAGAAACAGCAGTGTGCCACACATGATGGGACAGCTACAGGGGGACAGAGCTTGGCGCATAGGTTAGTGTGTATGACACTGGATCAGTTACACAGCAGACAGGGAGGTTGTATGCAAGTATATGTTGTGTGTTTCAAGCCTCTTTCGCCCACTTTTCCAGGGGATTCTGGCTACCCAAACATGCAATGGCTCCTGACACCTGTGAGGAATCCCAGGACAGATGCAGAAATCCATTATAATGAGGCACATGCTCGCACTAGAAGGGTTATTGAAAGGACCACAGAACTCCTGAAGGCAAGATTTCACTGCCTCCATCTCTCTGGAGGGTCCCTGTGCTATGTCCCTGACAAGGTGTGTCAGATAGTGGTGGCCTGATGCAAGCTGCACAACTTGGCTCTGAGGAAAGCTATCCCACTACTGGATGAGGTGGATACTGTCCAACCACCCCTGCCACCTCAGAGGATGGATGAGAGTGATGGGGAAGTGGAGGGGGAAGACAACAACTCGAGGACCCAGCTAATCCGGCTATACTTCCAGTGACTCTCAGGTACTGATCTATGATGCCAATGGGTTTACTGCATTGTTTCAGGGCGACTTATGTGCAAAGTGCTGTGGTGTCCCTTCGAACAATGCAGTCTGTTAGACCCCCTCATGCAATCAAACTGCATTATCATGGAAACTGGATAAAATATTCACATTTTCATTTGTTTGCATATGTAAATGGAGGACAGATATTTTGAGTGCATGGGTGTATTTATCACAAGAAAAAACATCCATGAGTGATGGGACAGTGTAAGGGAGTGGGCACATGGGGTACAATATACTCATGTACATTTCTAAAGGGCATAGTACATGGGGCCATTGGTGGATTGGTGGGTGGTGAGATGGCAGTGGCATGTCGACAAGGTGGCTCAGTGGCACACAAGGGAGACAGTTCAGGGCAGAGTCACTTCCTGGCGCTGGGCTTAGTCTTGGCTAGTGTTTCACAGGGATGTCTGGGTCTGAGGCCACGTTTGCGAGGGGGAAGCTGGGCTACAGGGGAAGGGGTGCTGGTGTCCCCCTGAGTCCTCTGGCAGTGCCACCAGTCCACTAGCAGCTGCAGATGTGGATGGCAGGGCATTGTCCTGGCTAGTGGAAGGGGCCTGCAGGTGGGTGGAAGACTCAGGCTGGCTGTTGTAATGGCACTGCGGCACCCCTACAATGGTTTCCATTGCTCAATGGCCTCGTGATGGTGTCCTACCTGCAGCCTCTGATTCTCCTCCAGCGTGTCCAGGATCTGGGCCATCCTGTTCATGGAATGGTGGTATGCTCCCAGGACCTCAGCAATGGCCTCCTGGGCAACAGCATCCCTCCTTGGGCAACCCCCTGACCCACTGCTCCTGTCCCACTCGCCCTAGCTCCCTGTACCTGTGTCCCCTGCACAGGTCTGGCAGTCCCACTTGAACTGGGCCCTTCATCATCCTGCCTGGTAGTGGGTGGGCAGCCAGCTTGTGGGCAGCAAGTCCATGGCCTGTAGACACTGGTGTGGGGGTGTTGTGCCAGGGCTGATGGTGGTGGCTAAGTGGTAGGGGTGTAAGTGGTGTCCTGGGTGGGGCTACTCGAGGGTGAGTGTCCAGGGCTGTGGGATGGGCCATGGATCTCCTTTGTGTCCAGACATCCTTCTGCACTCTCCTGAGTGGCGCCTTCGTCTTCAGGTGGAGGACTGGCACTCCTTGACGCATCCGTCCGGGTGGCATGGGTGGTGGTGCCTGTGTGTTACAGAATAGAGACTTACTTGTCCCTTGCAGCACTGCTTAGGAGTTATTGGGGGTTCCATTCCCATGTGGCATCATGCAGGGTCCCTTGGTGTTCTTTAGGAGGCATTTGGTGAGGGGGGTGGTGCATTCTGTGTGTTGTGGTGCTTCTGCCATTTCAAGCATGGGTTGGGGACTGTGCACAGGGGGCTGGATATTGATTAGTATGGGGGTTGTGGGCATGCCGGGGGGGACATGGGTAGGATTGTGTGGGTTTTGTGGGCTGGGTAGGGGATGGGGACATGGTGGTAGTGAGAGGGATGGGGTGATACTTGATTTGCAGGTGTAGTTGACTTACCAGAGTCCAGTCCACCAGGGACTCCAGTGAGGCCCTCCGAGTGCAGGATAGCCAAGACCCTCTCCTCCCACTCTGTGTATTCGGGGGAGGAGGTGGGGGACCACTGCCAGTCTTCTGTACGGCGATGTTGTGTCGTGATGCCATGGAAAGTACCTTCCCCGGCAGGTCGTTCCATCTCTTCCTGATGTCATCCCTTCTGCGTGGATGGATTCCTACTGCTTTGACATTGTTGACAATCCTCTGCCATAGCTCCATCATCTAGATCATGGGTGTCTGCTGCACCTGTGCCCCAAATATTTGCGGCACGACCCTGAGTATTTTGTACACCATGGTCCTCAGCTCCCTGTCGGTGAAGCGGGGGTGCATAGGGGATGCCATGGTGTGTGTTGTGGGTGGTGTGTTGTGTGTGTGACTTGTGTGGTGATTGTTGGTTTGTGTGTTGTGGTGTGGTTTTCTGTGGTGCTGTTGGCATTGCAAAGCAGTGTGGGTTGTGTATGAGTATGTTTTAATGTGGGGTGGATGTGTGTCAGGTATGTGGTTTTCAAATTTGCCAATGTGTGCTCCTGTTGTTGGCGGTTCCCATTTCTGACTGCGGAAGTCGTTACCGCCAATGGCCCTTCGGCATCCACTGTCCGCCGCGCTGATTTGTGCATCATTATTTGGTGGGCGGGAGCAGGGTGCTGTTTCCTGCCTTTCCACTGTTGTTGGCCCTAGCGGTGTGTGGAGGTTGTCACTTTTTTGGCAGCCTGTCTCTTTGGCATCATTATTCGGAGGTGTGCAGTTCACCGCCACTGGCGGTCTTTTGTTCACTGTCACCACGGCGGTCGGTGGTGATTTCCGCCAAGTTCATAATGAGGGCCTAAGTTTGATTAATCTATGCTTGGTTCCTGCTCCACAGAAAGGATCGGAAATTATGTTTGACCAGTACTGGCCAATTAAGGTGGCTGCAAAGAGGGATGCTGCAGCCAACAAATGGTAAACAATGGGAGGGCTCCAAGCCCTGTTTGTAAACAACAGTGACTTGCAAGCAAGACACATGCGCTAATGCATGCACTAGCAGGCTGGACTCTAAAAAAGGTTTTTATGCCTCATGCTTTTCCATGAGCCACTTGAAGAAGGGCTCACTCCACCAGCATCCTAATCAGAACTCATTCAAGCCAACCTTTTGTGCTCCCAGAGATAGACACTCCATTGGGTACAGCAACAGACTAGGAGATATACCTTTCTTCCTGTAAAGAGGGAATCAATACCAGAGAAGATATCAGCAAGGAAGAGGTTGAAAATGCAGCAATGCAGGTAGGTCACATACGTTTAAAAAAAGTAATCCCTGAGAAGGTTGGGTGGCAGACTCACCCTCTTTCTCCTCAGTTGGAGGCTTTTACATAAGATCAATGAGTTCTGCAAACAATCCAGTGGTACAAGGTAGAATTCTACTCTTATCCGATTCAGCTAACCTCTTTGTCCAATGATATTCAGAGCTATAGAGAAACAATTCACTACACAATAAGTTCATGAATTACTTTGCAAAGATTCAATTCAGAAGGTACCACTGCACAACCTAGGTATCCCCAGCAATCTCCTTCTGGTTTAAAAAATAGACGAATGGCATCATTCTGTTATAAACTTAAAACTACTGAGCAATTTCGTTCTTTACAGACACTTACAAATGGAAGGGATTCATTGTTTAAGAGATTCCCTACAAACTGGACATTGAAAGGCAAAGATAGATTTATCTGTCAGTCCCAATGATTGCATCTCACACACACTTTCTACTGTTGCTATGGAAATGGACGTTCCATTTCAAACACCCACCTTGATGTTTCTCCTTGGCTCCTTGGTGTTTCAGCAAGATCCTGAAGCCAGTTATTTCATTACTAAGATTCAATGGATGAGGTTAGTGATATATCTAGACGGCATGTTAATGATGGCCAGTTTCAAACAATTGTTCCATAATCACATTTAGTGGGTACTTTCCCTTTTCCAGGGGTTATGTTTTGTGGTGACCCAAAAGAAATCCGTCTAAATTCCACCCCAGACTACTCAGTTTTTAGGTTTCACAACAGATTCCCAGATGCCAGCTCATTTTCTCACACAAAACTTAATGAAAGAAAAGAAATTTGATTGATCCGAAAATTTAACAGGTTTTTTCTTCGAAGATTAGCGAGCACAGTAGGCCTTTTGTCTGCATCTATGCAAGCGATCTTCCCTGCTTCCCTTCATTCCCTATCATTTCACCACCTAAAAGCCATTCATCTTGAAGCGGCATTCCCTACTCTGCATTAATTTCCCTTTCCATGGAGGCAAAGGAGAAGTTGGAATATTGGGTCTCCCAGATGGAAGCCTGGAGTCAAAATCCAGTTTTACCCCACACTATATATCACGTTAGAATGAGACACCATCAAGATAGTCTGGAGATCAAGTGAAGGACAGATTGTCACAAGAGTGGCGCAATTTCTAGAAGAAACTCAATATCATGTAAATTGTTAAGAACTAGTTGCAGGGTCCTTCATTGTAAAAAGCTCACCTGCATCTCACATAAATTGTTGTAGTCTCCTCCGGATGGACAATATTTCTGCCGCCTGTTACATAAACAAACTAGAAGGAGTTAGATCCTGGGGTCTGGAAAAATTAGCCAATAAATTCTGGCACTCTTGCTAGAAAGAGGGGTTCTGCTTCGTGCAGAGTACCTTCCAGGCCTTCCCAACTCACTGGTAGTTTGGGGATCCAGGTTTCTGCAGGACACCACCAATTGGCCATTTCATCAAAAAATCTTGAACAAAACCTTTGGGGTCCAGTTCAAATGGATCTATTTGATTCTCGTCTCAAATCAAATGAAAAGTCCCACACTTCTTCAGCTGTTCGCCGCATCCAGAAGCAGAGGAGGTGGGCACATTCCTGCAACCATGAGATTCAATGCTAGCATATTCACAATTATTTTCGGAAACCTCTATTGACAGCTTAAGTAATCTTAGCTATCAGGATAGGAGAGGGTGGGGAAATATCCCCAACATTAGGCATCTGGATGTAAGAGTGACAAAAGAGGCGACTGCAGCTTTGCAGATAGGGGGTCAATTTAGGTTAACCATTTACAAACCACCTGGCCTCATTTCACATGTGATACCTTTAGCCAATCATAGTTTTTTAGCCTTTGCATGCTGGGACATTTGAGCCAAAGCCAGAGCCACTGAAATTATGTGGTTCTGCGGTTGAACTATTTTTCCTCATAATTATGGGTTTGCTGCACTTGACAGATAATCCATCATCTGCTACATAATTCGCAGTTTTTAACAAAAAAAATATTTTACAGTTCAAACGGACCAAATGTTTTTATAAAAGCTGCAACACATGTTCTGGGACTATGACAGGGACAGGTTAGCTTTCATTTGCTGATTGCTGAATTAAGGTGTTAAACTGATAATAATGAGGTGAAATCTTCGCCCATAAAGTGTAAACATGGGTAACAAGTATTGACAAAGCCAATAGGTCTTTCCTTATTGTTCAACTGGTTTTGCCAATGTTTTTGTAGACGCTGTGCAGCATCAGCAAAAAGCAACAAAAAAACATGCACACATGCACATGCCTAGAGAATTATGTGGGCTATTTTTTTATTTACTGATTCAAGATGGGCAGACGTCAGTTGGACCAGCAAATAAAAAATAATGTAATATTAGAACTGCAAAACGCTTGCAGCCCAGCAGCGAAGGTAGCTGCTGGGCCCTTAAAACAAACTACATTTAAAAAATAGATATTGACCAAACGAACGCAACTTTCAAGCTCCAGTGCTTTAAATGGGCAGATACTGTCAGATACTGAGTACCTGAACTTCTCTTCTGTGAAAGGGAGATTACCAGAACTTCTCAGCGAGGCTGCAATACATTTAATGGGTGAATATGTCACGTTTTAGCAGTCCACAGGTACTCTGGTTGTATTTCCATTTAAAGCATAGACGAAGTTTAACCCCAATGTAAGTTTTTGGTAGGATTCACAAGAAGCATTGGCCTACAGAGAAGAGATCTAAAAAAAAGGTTTACTGCAACAAAATGTGACATGTCATACTGCACAGTTTGCCTTCCATTGCTACATAATTTAGCGAACTCTTCTGTGTAACTGTATTCCTCTAAAGTCACTTAATTCCAGTGGTCCTGGCCATTGCCAACAATCAGGAAAGCGAAACTAAAAGTTCTAGGATACAGCAACGTGGTATACCCCCAAAACCCTGTACTGACTGAAGGTGGCACAGTACATGGAACCCCTTGGCAGCCAAACCAAGGTTAAGCACAAAGAAAAAGGCAAGTCTTAAACCCAAGCAGACATTCGAGGCAGTGCTTAATTTGTAAATAAAAAGGTGCCGGTGCCCAAAGCTCTCCTCTTAAACACGCGGCTGCTGCAATTAAATGTGAGAACACGGAATACTGAGACGGCATAATCCTGAAGCCATCTCGGGCCTCTTTAATCCATTTACAGCCACTCCCTGCCCCTTCAGCTCACTCTTGCAGCTTTCTACTTTCTCCCTTTCTGACGCTTTTTCGTTTTTCCCTTCCTCCCTCTTCCCCATATGTGTCTTTAGCTCGCAGCAAATGCTTTTGGCAAAAGAATAAGCCCCAGCCCTCAAAAATAAGTGCTGGTGCTCAGCACCGGAAACAACAAGCACAAATTAAGCACTGATTCCAGGGAGTTGTTTTCGAGTCTGAGGTGTAATGGCTGTCATTCCAGAATGTCACTCCTTGTAGCAACATAAAGAATGTTTTGTACAGCACGTTGAACGCTCTCAGCCCAGCAATCAGAAATTCATCAGACCATTTTACAGTGCTAAAAGTGAAACCACAAGTCCCAGAATGCATTTCTTTAGGCTTAAAGGCCAGGACTGGTTGAATGTATCTCATGTGCGTTAGGGCAACTTGCCAGCTATATTTTTTTAATAAAAGAGCGGGCCTTCTCTTCCAGACAACTGTTTGATCGCTGTGGCCTTCAGCCCTGTTAAGTGTTATGTTTGCAAATTTCACCCCAATCGATCCGAAAGTGCCCCTCTTCTTCTGCACCCCTGGCTACGTTACTCTCCTAAAAACACGCTTTTCTTGCAGGGCCATCAGTCATGCACACACAGGAAGAGGGCGAGCAGTGGGGGCTGGGAGAGAGGTGTTGTTGCTTGGCTAGGAAGAAAGGAATGCGCCCCCAACCTTTAGAAAACAGAGCCCATTCTGCTGCCAGTGTTTCCCTTAAAATGTGCAGATCTGTGCAGAAGGCGTGACCTGCACCAGGCTGGAGGAACCCACTGCCTTGAAATTTCATTTGCCTTTTGACAAATCTGGGGAAAATTGAATTGTTGGGTGAATCAATAATGTTCTCCATATAATTAACTTGCCTAACATTGAGCAATTAAACATAATTACACAGTGCCTCCGTTCTCTTTATTTACAAATGTATTGTATGCATTAAAGCATGGGCCCTTCTTTTGAAATTAAACTGCATGAACTGTGGCATATGTTTGATACTTTTCACTGAAAACATTATAAAGAGAACAATGGCAGGCTACAAGGTAAATACATCAGTTACTGCAATAACACCATTTTAGCGCTTTGCCAAAGTTGAGATGGGCCTCTGGGAGCATGGTCGCAGGGTCAGCTTTCCGGGTCACTTGCATGTGGCTATGAGGCGGACTCTTTTGTGGGTTTCATTATCTTCCTAGATCCTAGAGCTCTCTCTGGGATCACATTGACTTTTTCAAAGGGCTTTTCTCTTGGTTTTCTCAGGGGACTGCCAGATCCATCTTTGTGATGAAACATGTTCTGCAAGGATAGCCCACGTGAGGGCTCGGCACTCACTTTCATAGCTTCAGGCTCTAGTAATTGCCGCTAGTCCAGGTAAAGCACATGCAACCTACCACTCCAAGGTGCCCCTGGTTCTTACAGATATGTATGAATGCGCAATGGCCTCTGTTGTTGCTGGGTCATACATATGAATGGACAATGGCCTCTGTCTTTGCAGGGTCCCACCCGACCACCGCTCGCTTCAGTCAGAGTCTGGAGATGAGGCTATCAGTGGACTCAACCACTGAGACCAGTGGGGTGCCAGTGAGAGTGGGGGTCCACAGGAGATCCCACAGGCTCTGACAGCAGGGAATAAGCTGAATGTGCCTCTGGGTTGAGTGCCACAGGGGGTTCCACCCTTTGATGGTGCAGTAAATGTATGCCCATCCTTTCAAACTAAAGGCCTGTAACGAGGGATCTCCCCGGAGGGCTGATGGTTGCCTCGTGGACCATCACTTTTGGCTTGCACCTTGGGCAGCCATCTTTGCTCACTGCACCTCTTGGCGCTATCTGGCATTGAAGGAGCCTGTTTCCTGGTGAAGGAACTATCAGTAGGAGAATTCAGGAGTGACAGTCACACGGATGGGGTGATCATGGTGTGCAAGCAAAAACAGACTAGCAGTTTAGGTAGGCCCTACGGTACTGAAACAAGCAGGAAGCTGGGAGGATTATGCGACCCTGGTGGTCCCTATCTGGCATTACTATGTTTATCTTTGTATATCACCCCTGTCCCTCTCCCAAGGACTTCCTGGTATCTCTGCTTGCTAGACATCATTGTGTTTACTGAGCTCCAGGGCTCTGAGAGGCTTCTACGAGATAGCTGCAGTGGTAAAACATCGTAGTTTCTCCTCTTCCTGGCACACGCATCCCCTTGGATGGCCCAGTGCACCATGTCTGTGTTCAGGCCAATAGACCACGCTCCTGTTTCCGGGCATGTTGTACGTGAAGCCTCCTCCAACGAGTGAATAAGGAGTCTTAACAGGCTCAGCAGCTAATTTCTGCATCTTTTTTAATAACGAAAAGGAAATGCAATTTCCTCTGGCCTCCTGCACACAAAGAAGTCACAACATCATTTAATATGCTCATCATTTACGTATTTCCAGTGGAGGTAAATTCCTAAAGTCAGTGCATAAATTGCTATGCTCATTTTGCACAACATGTTTAACATTATATCAACAATAAAGCGCTCTATTGTCATACTGATGTGGTCGGCGCTATTTAAAACCCCAAGTAAACAGATATGAGTTTGAACTGGATGTGTTCAGGTACCCTGTACGATTCACAACGTAGCACCTATATTACTTTCATCAACTTAGGAGAAGAAGGCATATTTCCTGTTTCATGAGTGGGTGGAAATTGAGAGAATTGGTCATCTGTCGCTTTGCTGTAGATTCTCTCCCTTCACCCCAGCTAGAGCTGAATTCCCTTATTTGGAGTTCTCTGAAGGTGGATGTCTCGTCGGGGAGAGTCCACCAGTGATATTCCAAGGATCAGAGTTAATTGTGGTATAAATTGTGGCAGACCAGCCGGTGGATCACCATTCATGGCTGAGTTAAGTTTCTGGAACATCACCATGCCGCCGCAAGCGGGAAACACCCCATCGCGACTTAGGTATTCCAAACAAGTGGACATTGACAGTGTAGTGCCGCACGTGAGTACATTTCCAGTGGCCAAAATGGGTGGACATGACCAGTTGGAATGACCCACTGCAATCTGGCTTCTCCTATGTTCAAGAAACCTCTGCTGCTCCATTGGAAAACTCTAATTTCAGTATATTTTCTACTGTTAGTGCAGCAGAGGATGTAAATTTGCTACAGCGCATCGCTATATCATGCCTAGAACCCTCTCTAACCAGGCAGCGCTCCTGAACCGCGTGAGGATCTCTCGTGGTCTGTTTTGTGTCTGATACCTTGGGCCAAATTTACTAACTTTTGGCACAAATTTGCGCATCTTCCCAAACTGTTGTGCTCCATTATGTCAAAGGGAGAGAGAATAAAATATGGCACTGCCCCCCAGGCTCCTGCGTTGGCACTCTTGTCCACCATGCGCCAAGGCACCATAGTGTACCTGTAGGTGTGTGTGATGTCAAGCATAGCTTTTGCTTCAAAACCCATGTGTGGTTGCCTAGGATTGCGCACGGCACTACTTTGAGTTAGTTTAGGAATATTTTGAAAGCAGATCGGGATTTGCTTCGGAAAGTTAATCCCAGTACAACAATCGGCAATGGGTTTCCATTCCTTTGGTGACGCAAACCTGGTGCAAGTTCCTAGTAAATTTCCCCACTTGTCCCTACAAGTAGAAGGTGGTCTGCTGGAAAAAAAGGCAACCTGCTTCTTCATTTCTACTCTCTTTGCAGTGCCTTCGACCCTGGGTGCCTCCCCTTCAGTTCGGCCACACGGATCCTTGTCTGCCTTCTTGGTAGGCACAACTTCCATGGGCCTCGATGGGTGCCCAAACATGGTGGCACGGATGACAATGGGGGAATGATGTTGACCCAAGGCAATGCCCCGAGGGGTCAGGCCCTCGGGAGCCTCTCCCCGGCGCTGCGAAGGTGTGCCATCTCTAGTGTGTAAGGGTGAGTACCAGGAAGTACAATGTGTATCCTGGACACAAATACTTGGAAAATAAAGGTTTTCTCACTCTTTTTTTATCAAATTAACGCGAATCCCAACATGTAGCAGTTGTCTCCAGATGCTGCAGGCATCAGCTGTCAGCAAATCAGTCTTCTAAGCACACGCCCTCTGCACGACCACAAACAGGAGGTGGGAGCCTGTCCACAAACTGTTGTGCAGGGCACTTCCTCCCAGCGTGCACCGCGGGCTCCTCCCATCCTGACCCCCTGCTCTGGGTAAGTGGCTGCCAAGTGGAATGAAAACAGCCCTTCTCGTTTGTCCCCAAGGGACCCAGGGTTTGCCCTCTGGGCCACCTCTCAACCTCTCCTCCTCCCCCGTCTGGCCAAGCTGTAAACAAATAGAATACACACCAACCAGTGCACGTACCACAACGCACCGTGCACTCTTTCATGCACATAACAGCTACACATCCAGTTCAAAGGCAAACTCATCAACCACACACAACACCAAACACAGCAAGGCAAACACTCAACCACAAAGAACTACCCTGGCTCATGAAACCCTTCACAAATACCAGCACGGACACCAAAGCACCCAACTCCCACCATAAATAGCATTAGCACACAAACACTACTGACCCGTGCAACTACCATATACACAACTGAAAACACACGCCCACTTCACACCTCGCACTCAAATATACCACCACACATACCAGAGGCCTACACGCAACTCACACAAACCACCACATCATAGAGGGACACACACCCACGACATGTAAAGGGCCTTGCATATACCTTAAAGGTTTTGAGATCTCTTGCACCAAACATAGAGATGCACGCCACATACTACCACAATCCACGCATACTCAACTCCGTAGGCATGCTAAGGTGTGTATGTGTGTGTGAACACGGGCAGAAGTGCACTTAATAAACATTACCAGCAACAAACACGTATCACGCACCATAAACACACATGAAACGCCTACATAGACCCTTGCCTAACGACGGCGACATGGATATGCCCTCTTTCCCACACACACACGTACCACAGGACATTGACATGCATGTAAACCCATGCACTTACTCCATCGACATAAAGAACGTCACACACCACAGGAACACAGTAAACAATTTTGCACCCATATACACATTATCTGGCACACCCAACACCTCCAACACACAGAAGCATTCCCAACATGCAAGCACGTGTGCACAACAGCTCGACCTCACATACGACAGCACAGCCAACACTCTAAAACACCTTCACTGTGCACACACATAGTACAGCCATGACACACATGAGCCACACGCACACATGCCACAGCTATGCTAGCAATACTGCGACTCACACAGAGAGTCAAACCACAGGCTCCCTCACTGGTATGCACACACGCAGTGCACACAGAAACACCCCTCAGCTTGACACACAGGCTCCACAATAGCAGCAAAGGCCTGTAAACTCACACATATCGCCCGCATCCCAGGCAGCTCTCTTATTGTCACGGCCGAGGAAGCTTTTCGCATCACCGGGCTGGTTTAAAATGCAAATACTCGGTCATTCACGGATTGCACGCGCCCGCCCCCACCCTGTGGCCCGCATCGAAGGGAGCGGATTAGAGCCCTCCGTGGCGGGAAGAATGCGGTCCTTCCCGCGCTGGCCCTGAAAGCAGAGCCACACACTTCGGGGTTGGGGGCCGCGGCCGGGGGTGGGTCTGGGTCAGAGGAGCTGGGTGGGGGGTGGATGGCCGATAACAACTGCTGGCCGTGAGAAAAGGGCCATCCCGCCCCTGAAACCATCAATCCCTTCCTCCCCTAGTATAAAGAAAACACCCCTGCCACAGGGCCGACTGTTCCATATGAGCCAGCCAATGTAGTTAATGATTTCTGAAAAGAGTGAAAAATGCTCTTTCTTCGTGACAACGACCACATTTATTCTAATAGGTATAAACAATAAATCGAGCATCATTTATTTGGGTAATAGTAACAGCTGTTGTTTGAGAGGTAAGAAGAGACGTGCATTATAAAAACGGAAATGTAACGGAAGTCTTAGCTAATATGGTTACACGCACGGACAGTTTTGGGGTTCAACGGGAGTGGAGACTGATTTCACCTAGTTAATTGGTTTTTATATATATATAGAGAGAGAGAGAGAGAGAGAGAGAGAGCGAGAGAGATATATAATGTCCCTGTAACCTCTGTTTTTTTCATTGAATATATATATATAAATATATATATATATATATTATTATTATTTTTTTTTTTCACTGAAACAAGCCAAAGGTTTCAGAGTCATTATAGTTAGGTTCTGAATTTACTTGTACAAAACCATAGAAAGTCAGCAGTTAGAGTTCTTTTAAGTAACTATAAATCCCGCCCTAAGGTAAGTATAACTTTCACCATTGCTATGCACAGTTTTCTTATCAATAATTTTATTGCAAATGTTGCAGTGAAAATATCAATGATGCCATACAAGATCTCATCAATGATATAATAAGTGGAGCTGTGCATGGCAAAAGCGTGAGTTATAGTTACCTTGGAGCGTGAGTTATAGTTAATTAAAATAACTATATAGGTGACTTACCCATGCCACAGGCAGTGAGTGGGTTGTGGGAATGGCACTCTGAGGGTAGTGCCATGTCGACTTTGTCTTTTCTCCTCACCAGCACACACAAGCTACAAAGCAGTGCGCATGCAATGAGTGAGGTGTCCCTGAGAGTGGCATAAGACATGCTGCAGCCCTTAGGACCCTCCCGGGCCACAGGGTCCTTGGTACCAGGGCTACCTTTTACAAGGGACTCCACTGTTTGCCAAGGCAGTGTCAATTGTGGAAACAAAGGTACAGTTTTTGGGAAAGAACACTGGTGCTGGGGCCTGGTTAGCAGGGTCCCAGCCCACTTCCAATCAAAGCTGGCATCAACACTAGGCAAAAAGTGGGGGGTGACCATGCCAACAGTGGCATTTTCCTACAAAGTCGAAGTGGCAGTGAAATTGCACACCCAGGCCTTGCAATGGCAGGCGTGAGACATTGTTAAGGTGCTACTTATGTGGGTGGCACAATCAGTGCTGCAGGCCCACTAGTAGCATTTAATTTACAGGCCCTGGGCATATGCAGTTCACTTTCTAAGGGACTTACAAATAAACTAAATATGCCAATTGGGTACGAGCCAATGCCACCATGTTTTAAGGAGAGAGCAAATGCACTTTAGCACTGGTTGGCAGTGGTGAAGTGCGCAGAGTCCTAAAACCAGCAAAAACAGTGTCCAAAAGTGGAGGGATGCAGGCGAAAAGTTAGGGTTGACCCCAATCCAGACCACTCAAAGAAAACGTTACAGACAGTGAAGCTGCTGCGCTGTACAAGACATTAAACTGCGTGCACTTCTATAGCAATCGGGAGTGTATTGTACTGTTGGGTCAAGTTCGTATAGTGCTTCATGTCTCTGAATGTTGATAAGGAGGTGTTTGCGAGAAGTTTAATGGAAGACCAAATAGATTTGGGCAGAATGAAAACCTTTCACAAAGATCTTAATTTTGAACACACTTTCCATTAAACTGAAGTGCTCTGACTCCCATATGTGTGGGCTGATCACCAGATAAAGCCCAGCTTGTCAGACTTCATTTCTGTAGACTAAAAGACGCAATCATCGGTTGATTCAGCAGATGTCGTTGACTAGTTGACATACTGACTGGCAGACGGCGCGGATTCCAGACCGGCCCACTGACTGGCCGACTGGGGGCCCAAAGACTGCAGATGCGAATGGCAGAGAGAATAGGATGAGGGGCAGAAGAAGAGAAGCTGGGCCTTTTAGCTGCTGGTTCTTATTGCAAACACCGCTGCTCTGGTCGTGTGGATTTAGGATTACGGGTCCTCAGGCACACTTACTGCAGTGACCGCCTTGTGTGGCACGGGATCTCTATCATGTATATTAAGCACGCCCGCTCTGCCTATTAGTCACACTCAGCCTTCCAGGCCTAGCACCTTTCATTACTTTTATACATAAGAAAAATGAGCAAACAGCAGCTATTGTATAGCTATTTTAGCCATGTTTTTATACACATTATTTTAGCAACTAGGTCTGCCTTTTGTGCACTTTAGCCCAGTTACAATTTTTTTCTGCTTCATTTTATTATTTTAGCACAGGCCACATTTGCGGTGCTGTTTCATTTTCTTTATCTAGTTGTTCTTTCGGCTAGGAAAGCATTGCGTTTCTAGCAAGACATTGTTTTCACTTTGTGCTTTCCTCAAGGCTGCAGCCAGATAGAGTTGCCGGCAAACTGGTACGCTGCATCTCCAACATTCATAGAAACATACACATCATTACTGGGGGACATTTTCTCAGAACATCAGCTGTTTTATTAATAAAACACTTCTCTGTCCCATACACACTAGAGGAAGATTCCACCAGATGACTACGACAGCATGATGATTGCTGATTGCCTTCGCTACAGCTGCTTGCTTAGACTACCAGCTCCCTGGCCTACATGGGGATGGTGTCCTTCTAGACAGCATGCTTCCTTGTTCACGTATGGGGAATGATATCTTCCCAGGGGGGAAACCTGAATGGCGGATTAGGGTTTATCATGCCATGCTCTAACATAGCTTAGGTAGCAACTACATATATTACTCCTATTAACAGTATGGTGGGACTTTTCTTGTGTTTCACTCTTCTTGTTACCATTTTGCTTCTAGCGTGTTTTATCATCCTAGTTACTGCAATTCATGCCTTTTTACCTAAGATGCAGCTAATTCAGTAAACCTTATTGTAATGGTCTCTGCCTCTGTTTGTCTTTGCATATGTGAGACTAATATAACTGAGATGAAAGGATGAGATCTGATCGACCACAATTTACCTGAGAAGTCACTTCTGTCATACACCCAGTTGCCACAATCATCCCTGCTCTTGGGCAGAGATGAGGTGCTGCTAGTTAGCCTGAAAACCATAGTAGGCCGACAGTTGTCACATGGTGTGGAATTGGACTCAATTCACCACATTCAGGTGATTCTGCCGCCCGAATCCAGCAGCCTCATTAGGATAATTAGAGCCTATGTGACACAGCTATCGATTTGTTCACACGGGAACCCCTCTGGGTGGAAGGCAAACCACCTCAGAGCGGAGTTTTTGCCAAACTCAACTCAATGAACTTCGCTGGTGTAGCAGAGTCCAACGCCCACCACTACTTGTTAACAAGTACGACAAGTAATATTTAGCTACACAAGTGCACCTGTGATAGAATCATATATAATTCTACTTCTTCACAAAAAGGGATCTTTCCTTGCTTTCTGAGCTGCAAACTATTTTATTAATTAACTGTAGTCCAGAGTTCGTCCAACTTCATGTTCAACTAATATCAGTGCCAAGTAAGTCAGCCAGTCCTGGGCCATTGAAGAGCGCAAGTAATTCTTAATAATTTTCATCTTTGGGAAGGATCGTTCCCCAGAGGCTAATATGACAGGAACTGTCAAAAACATTCTAAGAATAAAGTTTAAATTGGGATAAATTTTATGCAAGTGGTTGTCATACCTGTAGTTGAGAATAGAGAGAGCAGACTCAGTACATGCTGCATCTGTATCAGGGTGGCTTTTCTTGTACAGACCCTGAAAGCTTTTAATTTCTGTGATGAGTTCATCCCCTGCAATGTCCTCTTCAAAATATGTAGCTGCATCTTTGCACTTTTTCTCGAGCTCTCCTGTTTCCAAGGGTTTACCTGATATAACTTGGTGCACAAACCCATATCTGTTATTAAATGTTACCATTTGTTCAAATCCTTCTTTGAGTTTTCTGACTGCCTGATCAACAGTGAAGTATAACATTTTGAATTTTTCTCCTGCTCCAATTACTGGGTCACCTTCTTATTCTTAATCAAAATGTTGTTTCTTCCTTGCTGTCCTCTTCTCACTCTCAGACCTGGCCTCCACTGGATCATCAAACCTTTAGGCTATCTCAGAGGCAATTGAAACACATTGGAAAGGTGGCAGGACCTGAACTACGGTGCTCTGCAGCAGAGGATGGGTAGATCCAACACCAAATTTGACAGCTTGAGCTCCTTAGCTAAGGTGCAAAACAGCTGAACACTCGCAGCCTGTGCTATAAAAATGAACAACACTCAAGGCTACGAGTTAAAACAACAATTTCTGCGTCATCCCTGACACACGTTATGAACTGAGAAATGTATTCGTAAATCACTCTGCGCCATGGCAGGGCGCCATACACAATGTACCGTGCACACTGCTGCTTTTTTTCCTGCTGTGCACATTTGAAAACTCACACAGTGTCAACATCAGGGCAGTGCGCACTCTACGGGCGACTAGAATGCAAAAACCCAGCACTCTCAAGATAACGTAATTCATGCATTGTGCTCAAGAACGCCACCCGCCAACACCACCAACGCCTCCGCGCCGCACGAAAATCAGCCTTCCAGAACAGACTAGACAACAACGCCCACAACAGCAAGGAACTATTTGGCATCGTCAAAGAACTCTCCAACCCCGACGCAGAAAACAACTCCATCCCTCCCTCACAGGACCTCTGCGACTCCCTCGCAGCCTTCTTCCACCACAAGATCACCGACATCTACAACAGCTTCACCACAACCAACACAAACCCACCACTGGAACCCGCCACCGACAACACCACCATCCTCACCTGGAACCCAACCACCACAGAGGAAACCACCCGCATCATGAACTCCATCCACTCAGGATCACCATCCGACCCCTGCCCGCACCACATCTTCAACAAAGCCGACAACATCATCGCACCCCACCTCCGAGACATCATCAACGCGTCTTTCACCACCGCCACCTTCCCGGAGAACTGGAAACACGCCGAACTCAACGCCCTCCTAAAGAAACCAACAGCAGACCCCACCGAACTCAAAAACTTCCGGCCCATCTCGCTCCTACCGTTCCCCGCCAAAGTGATTGAGAAAATCGTCAACGCTCAACTCACCACCGCCCTGGAAATCAACGACTCACTCGACCCCTCACAGTTCGGCTTCAGAGCTAACCACAGCACCGAGACCGCCCTCATCGCAGCCACGGACGACATCAGATCCCTGACCGACAAAGGAGAAACCGTGGCCCTCATACTCCTGGACCTCTCTGCAGCCTTCGACACGGTATGCCACCGTACCCTGATACGTCGCCTCAGCAACACCGGCATCAGAGGCAAGGCCCTGGAATGGATCATCTCCTTCCTCTCCGGAAGAACTCAGAGAGTCCGCCTCCCCCCCTTCAGATCCACAGCCACAGAGATCATCTGCGGCGTCCCCCAAGGATCCTCCCTCAGCCCCACCCTCTTCAACATCTACATGACCCCCCTGGCGAACATCGCACGAAAACACGGACTCGACCTCATATCCTACGCCGACGACACCCAGCTCATCTTATCCCTCACCAACAACCCCACCTCAGAAAGAACCAGACTACACGAAGGCATGAAGGAAGTAGCGAACTGGATGACAGACAGCCGGCTTAAACTGAACACAGAAAAGACGGAGGTCCTCATCCTCGGCCCTACACCCACCGACTGGGATGACTCCTGGTGGCCTCCCGCCCTGGGCAGCACTCCCCAACCCACCAACCACGCACGCAACCTCGGCTTCATCCTGGACTCATCCCTCTCCATGACCAGACAGGTCAACTCGGTGACCTCAGCATGCTTCAACACCCTCCGCATGATCCGCAAGATCTTCCGCTGGATCCCCACCGACACCAGGAAGACCGTCACCCACGCCCTCGTCACCAGTCGCTTGGACTATGGGAACACTCTGTACGCCGGCATCACCATCAAGCTGCAGAGGAAACTGCAACGAATCCAGAACGCTGCCGCACGACTCATCCTAAACATACCCCGCCACCACCACATCTCCGGACACCTGAAGAAACTTCACTGGCTCCCAGTCAACAAGAGGATCACCTTCAGACTCCTCACCCACGCACACAAAGCCCTGCACAACCTCGGACCAAAACTCATCAACCACCGCGTCTCATTCTACACTCCTCCGCGCACCCTACGCTCGACCGGACAAGCCCTGGCAGCCGTACCCCGCATCCGCAAAGCCACCGCCGGAGGAAGATCCTTCTCTTTTCTGGCAGCGAAGACCTGGAACTCCCTTCCCAGCCACCTTCACGCCATACAGGACCACCTCCCCTTCAGAAGGCAGCTCAAGACCTGGCTCTACGAGCACTGACCCCCCCCTCCCCCCCCAGCGCCTTGAGACCCTTACGGGTGAGTAGCGCGCTTTATAAATGTATCTGATTGATTGATTGATTGATTGATATGCTGTTGTTTAATCTTTTGCTTTTCAGAGTTTAATCCTGAAGACTTATGTTCAAGATGCATATAAACACTGCTCATTTGCAATGTACTGCTGCAGGCTTTCAGAGTGTGTCAGGGTGTGGCCCCTTTCCAGGGCCTTCTAGAAGTTTTCCCTGCAGCATGCCTGGGTGTGGTTTGTGGGCTGGGCCAAGACTCTATATGAGGAAGCCAAGCCCAGCTCCACGTGCTCACTATTCAGAGGTCCCGGTGCAGAGCAGCAGCAACTTCCTGAGCTCCTGTTCCGGAGGCCTACGTTGATCTTCCAGGCCTCCCCCTTTCACTTTGCTGGGTGATTCTTGATCAGGGCGCTAAGACGGAGGTCAGGCTGGGCCCCTGATTCCGTTCTCGAAGGATTTCGAGTTCTTGGGTCTAATTAGCATGATAAAACTATTTTGCTCTCGTGCGTGTGAATGTGCGCTTGATGTTTAATGGTATTTTACATGCTGGCCTTCGAATCGGCAAGACGCGCAATTCTTTTCTCAAGTACAAATCTTGATATTCATTGTGCGCTACCATTTTATGGCATTTACGAGGTAGCATTCGAATCGGCAAGACGCGCGATTCATTTCTCGTGCTTAATTCATGTTATTCATTGTACGCTACCATTTCTTGGCATTCACATGGTGGCCTTTGAATTGGCAAGACACGCGATTCATTTCTTGTACTAAATTCATGGTATCCATTGTACGCTACCATTTCTTGGCATTCACATGGTGGCCTTTGAATCGACAAGACGGGCAATTCATTTCTTGCACTAAATTCATGCTATTCAGTGTGCGCTACCATTTCTTGGCATTCACATGGTGGCCTTCGAATCGGCAAGACGTGCAATTCATTTCTTGTGCTTAGTTCATGATATTCAGTGTGCGCTACCATTTCTTGGCATTCACATGGTGGTCTTCGAATCGGCAAGACGCGCAATTAATTTCTTGTGCTTAGTTCATGATATTCATTGTGTGTTACCATTTCATGCCATTTCCGTGGTGACATTCGAATCGGCAGAATGCGCGATTCATTTCTTGTGTTGAAATCACAAAGTTCATTGTGCGCTACCACTTCATGGCATTTACTTGGTGGTCTTTGAATCGGCAAGACGCGCGATTCATTTCTCGTGTTTAATTCATGTTACTCCTTGTGCCCAATCATTTCATGGCAGTTACAAACCTTTGTGGAAATCTGTAATGTGCGCAATTCATGTTCCTGAATTTTAAGAGAACTAAAAGTGTTTTAAAATTCTAGATGTTATATTGTATGTGCATATCAAGTCTTTCAAGTACAATTCATATGGTGTCATAGAAATAATTTAGATTATTTCCTTGTCCTCATGCCAAAGTCTATGCTTGAATTTGAAAGCGTAATTCTAGAAAATTCTGATGTTTCTAATTCATGTGGAACATTTCATTGAGTGGTTCATTAAAAAGTTGTATTAATCTTTCTTGATTCCCTCACAGGTACTCAAACATTTTTGAGGCCTTGTTATTTAAGTCTATGCTTAAGTTATCCATGTTTCCAGTATGACAATGTTTAGAGTCATAGCCTAGTAATGATTAGTATGATGTAATCTTGATATTGTGTGTTCTAACCTTTTTGCTTCCTACAGGTCTCCTTCCCTGCTGTTCCCTACCTAATCCCCCTTTCCCCACTTGGACTCTCTTAGACTCTGTGACATTCTAATCAGAGTATTGGAGCTGTCTTGTGGTGGACGTGTTGGGAACGTGCACCGACCCCGAGGATCTGGCGACTCTGACACACAGGCAAATGTAGGAGAGGCCGCTGCCATGGCTGCAGTGCAGCAGATTTCGGCAATGACATCACATGGCGCGCACATTCCGACAGTAATCCACGGAGGCACAGTGCCCTTACGTTACCTGCTACTGTTCTGCGATCCCAGAGCTAGCGGTGGCATAGCCAGTCTTTACAGAAACCACGAAAAGCCTCCCACTTTCTGTGGGACATGTCAGTTTACAGGGCTTCTGAGGCGCACAGTGCACACACTCCCTTCCGCCTCCTCGCCCCATTGTTCCTTTGTTGCCTCCATAGCTCCCTGTGCCCAGCTCTTCTTCAGCTGAGAGCACTGGACGACGAGAGCCCCGGCACTGAGGGGCAGGCACTCTGATGTTGATGGTAAATTTCTGTGAAATGTTCTGAGACATTTTCGCCCCCCCTAAGTTGCGGACCCTGTGCGACCACAGGGTTCACACACCCCTAAGGCCGGCAGATTCAATCTCACACTGGTGGTTTGAGCACCTGCTGCTATCCATAGGGCCTTGTTTTGGAGTTTTTGCAGAGATTTCTGATACTTCTAGTGGTAACAGCACCACACCTGGGACGCATGTGATGGCGTGGGTGTTGATTGCACATACCTTACACCGTAAAGATATTGATTTAGTCCTCTAGAGCCGGTGCAATTCTGCCAGTTTGGTTGATCCCTTCTGGTAAGCTTTTGTAATATCATTTCTCCAGCTGCGTTTGGAATCAAGTGTCACCTCTTGATCAAAGTTGCTGTTTTCCCACTTTATAACCTCTCCATTGATGCAAATCTGTTGGTGGTCCGTAGTCTTCTTTCTGGTGAATAAAGTTGCGTTGGTTTTGCTTGCGTTGAGACTTATCTGGCAGTCACTACACCATGGCATTGTACTGCATTGTAAATGCATTTGAATAGCACTTATTACCCCTGAAAAGGTATTGATGAGCTTTATGGGAGGTGGTACGCTTCTATAGAACCCAAGATGGGTAGTTAATCCAATGGTCTTCGTTGTTAGATATAGGGCCTGATTTAGAGATTGGCGGATACCCCATCCACCTTATTACAAGTGCATTGTATCCTACGGCACTTGTAATAAGGCGGGCATGATACCTTTCACATCTGTGATGGAATAACTCTCTTTCAAACTCTAAATTAAGCTCTTAGGCATGTGCTATCAAAAGAAAACCATTCCAATCACTAACCTCCATTTTTTTGTGGTAGAAATGTATTGTCTAATGGAAGCTAGATGCTATCGCTTATATGTGTTATATAAATTCACACAAATGACTTTGCAACTGCGGCTGCGGTTGCGGTACCTGCTGTTGGAACCCTTGCATCCCTTGCAAGCCCTGCAGACCTGTCTGAGCTGCCTTTAGCTGCATCATCATCACCTTCTCTTTCAACCTTTTCTGCTTCACTTCAATTTTGTCGCTACAGTATTTCGCATAAGTCAACACTTCGTCAATCGGTTTCGACTGCCAGCAAATCAAATGCGACTTTATCATCGGACTTATCTCCGGTCTCAGCCCTTCCACAAATCTGAAGACAAAATGAAGCATGTCCTTCGCCTCTATTGTTTCCGTCCCACTGTAGTTCTTAAACGCCTTCAACAACCTCTCATAGTAACTATGAATCGATTCTTTAGTCTCTTGGGCCGTTCGATCAATCTTTTGCCAATCCACATTTTTCGCGGGTACCTTAGTCTTCAAATGCTCAATCACCTTATAGTACAAGCTCATCACCATAGGTGATGGTGCACCCGTCTCCCTATCTCTCTCTGGTTCACTTGTCGGCCAACCTACAGCTCTTTTGCAATCCTCCCACAAATCTGCCGGAACCACAATCTCAAAGAGCGTATTCAGGTCTTCCCAGAGACATTTTGCAAGCTTCACAAACCTGTCAGTCTGCTGATACCATTTGATCGGTTTCTCTCTCAGTTTGGGAAAATCATCCGTAAAAGACTGAATGTCACTTCTGTGCCATGGTACATGTATTCATTTTCCCCCTGCTGTCTCCCTCATTGGTAACATGGTTACTGTCTCGCTGCTTTGTGGTCTTTTCTCATTATGCTCTGTAGCACTGTCCCTCCTCTTTTCCTTTCTCTTTACCCACCTGCTTTCCCACTTGTCTAGACACCTCCACACTTGGGCACTCTGCAGCAATTCTCTAAGGTGTGCCTTCATGCCTGCTGACCTCATGTGTTCAAAATCTGTGGTCCCAAAATCCAACCTGTAGCTTCTGCTCAAGTGTTTCATCTTGTCTATGTCAACCCCGTTTCTGTCAGCTGCTTCCTGCAAGCTCTTATGTACCTTGTTCACTTCCTTCGTAATAATGGGACATAGATACCTCAGCTCCTCTTCCGAGTAAGACTCTAATCTATTCACACCCATAGTCCCTTCCACCAATTCTTGTGCTTCCATGTTCAACCTCATCCTATTCATATAATCTTCTCCCTTCCCACTGGCTGAGCTTTGTGTGGAATTCAGACTGTTGAACCACTGTGTCAGCTGTTGCGCATTCAACCCCATCAGCGTAGCGTTCACATCGACTGCCATTGATGGTTGCGGCAACTTTTCAGTGTTCGATGTTAGAGGTATTATCAGTGGGGGACTCGACCTCACCAGCGTTGACTGAGCACATATGGGACTAAACTCCATCAAGGACCCAGATCCATTTGGTTGAGCCGCTATCGGAGTTATCCCTAGAGTGTTCTCTATGCACCTCCTTTCTGTCCCATTCTGCGGCATTGATCCCTGACCGCTCATACCTAGGTTAGGTTGACTATACAAAGGTACCGGTGGACCTACAGTAATGGGTAGTGATATTGCATCTGGGTTTTGTCCATTTCCCATGTTCTGAGGGATATTCATTCCCATACCATGTGTCATCATTGCCGGCATGCCCATCTGACTCCCCGTTATTTGAGCATGTGCGTTTCCCCCTTGCATCTGCTTCTGGGGCAGCAAAAACTGAGTTGATTCAGCTTGTCCCATTGTTTGGTTGTAACCATTCTGTCCTCCCATTGCGGCTGGGTTTAAAATCATTCCCGTACTATTATCGCTGCTGTAATACCTTGGGACCTGCGACTGATAATTTTCTGCTGGTTTCAACATGGGCACATCTGGATATATTCTCCTAACCTGCGGTATCTGCGGGGTGAACAATAAACTCGGGTCCTTTGATCCCGATGACGCTCCTGAACTCTGGGTTTCACTGTTCTGTACCGATGCCGGAGGGGCAGAACTGGTACTTGGACCTTGTCCATTCTCCGCATAAGGTGGTGGACGGTCGTTGAGCAATTGCATTATTAACTCCTCATCCTCTAACTCCTCTTCTCTTCTCAACTTTTCCTCGTCCTCTCTATCCTTGGAACACTTCCTGTCTGTCTTACAGGTAGCTTTCTTACCTGTCTCCTCTTCTTCCTTAGTAATTGCTGGAAACAGTTTTATCCCCTGCAATACATCCGACCTCCACACCTTCTGTGCATTATCCCACCTAGCATCCGCTAGTGTCTTTTCTACCTTTCTCATCCTGGTCTCAAACTTCTTCTGCTGTTGCTGTCTGGCCATTAGTTCCCAAATCGCTAGAGCCTCAAACTGGGCTGGCCTTGGAGGCACCTTCATGTCGTACATCGTGAATCTCAAATTCTCTAGGATCCTTATATTGAATGTCCCATGTATCGGGAATGCTACGCTCCCATGTTTCTCTGTCAACTTGTGCCATTGCTTTAGCCAAAGGCACGGAGCTACCCCCTTCTCTTCCATTACAATGTAAGCTGGTGTACCTTCGGGCGGCGTCTCCTCTCCTACGCTCGCTTTAATGTAAGACTCCCCCTTCACCGCACTCCTAAATGCTTTAAAGAATTTCATTTTCTCGTCTTTTATTTCACAAAGTTTGTAATCAATAGGTGACTTTAATTCCCGGAATACTCTTCACCTGCCTTTCCCCTTCCAATCGAGCCCCACGGACTGCGTCCAATCCGTGCGCGACCCTTCTCTGCAACCAACCTATCCCAGCGCGGCTTCTAGTGACGTCACACTCACACACACTGCGGCTGACAAAGCCTCGCGGCTAGTCCTCCTTCACTCACCTCCTCTCGTAACAACTTCTTGCATGTATCGCGAGCTACCAAAATAAAACAGATCTGTCGGTTTACTACAGGAAGGGTAACACAATCGCTTCAGGACCTTAGGGACCTTTCACTAGCCTCGGCCGCTATTCCGTCTTTCTCGGTCCCCACGTTCGCAAGCAAATCTGACCCGCAGACCTACTCTCAACTTGTCAATGATCTGTTCCAGTGCACTTAGAATCTTGTCAAAGCCCGAAGTCGAAGTTTCTTTCACTCCCTAACACACGTACCGACTCGTTGACCACGCCCGATCAACCTACTAAACCGCCCAGACCACAACATGGATCAACATACTCCGGAGTCTCTTGACCTCGCAGGGCCCGTCTCAACAACAACAACCACGTGGACCTTTTTATGCACAAAGCGCCACACGCACATGAAGTTCGACGACTTCCCTACTCTCACACTCGGAGTCGCACCTCCGCTATCTCTATGAAGTTCGACGACTTCACTACTTCTACACTCGGAGTCGCACCTCCGCTGCCCTCTAAAAAGAAAAATCCTCGCAACCTTTTCACACACCCTGCGGCAATAAGCTGTGCAAGCGCGAAACCCTAACTTCACTCATACCATCACTAGTACCGCCAACGCTGTTTCCACACCTCCGTTCTCTCCATTCGCAAGCTCCGAGATCCCGGGAAAGTCGCGGTGGACCTAGCCCATCATCATTCTGTCAATCCGTTTTACCCAAGAAAAATCTAACTCAACTTGTCAAGTGGGGTCTCAAAATGCGTAACCGTTAATTCAACACCATGTACTTTAAGAGTACAGGGTCCCAAAAGATGAAACCATCCTCTGCTACCATCTACTGATAGAGCGGTCCGTAGTAGTAATTTACCTGTGTTCGGACGCTCTTTAGGCCGATGAATCTTTTGACTAAGTGGGAACTCTCTGTACTCCTAATCGATCAATTTCATCAAAATCAATAATCAATAACGAACATAAGCAATATCTTGATCAACATAGCACTTGACAATTAATCCAGAATACATTTCGGCGAACCCTGACCTTTCAGTCAGGAATAACCACACCAGTTTATTCAAAGTTAGTGAATTTATTTCACTATATTAACAAAGCTAGCACAATATAGATGTGTCTCAACACCAAATGATAAACATAAATGAACATTAATAGCTGTCCATAACGTCAAAACAAGTGCAATCTATGTAGCATTTGAATCACAAGGCATTCGATAATAGCAATGCAAATCACTAATACGATAATCTGTAATGAACTAATTGCATACATTTAGTCAGCATAACAAGATCTCAAATTGCATCGTGCGACAAAAGGAATCCTCATCTAACCTCAAATTAGCATCGGCATGTGGGACTTCATGCAAAAACAATTTAGCAACATTAATTTAGAAAACTCCTAACTAGGGCTCTTATCAAAATCAGCAGTTGGTTACCTAAAAGAAACACAATGCAATTTTACAATTTCCTTTCATATTTACCAATTACGATCAGCATACAAGGAAGTCTTCGTCTCACAGGTACCGTTCTTCGGTCAGCATGGTACCGTTTCGATCAGCATGGGACGGGACAAAAGGGGCAAGGGTGAACGGGGCAATTGCCTCACGGCGGCAGGTAAAACTACTACTTCATGCAAAGGGATCAAATCAAAGTTAAAGTCTCTAGGGCCAGAATCATTTAAAGTCTCTTTCTCTCGATTAGAGAAAGAATCAAAGTCTCTCAAAATGGTGTCGCAGCAAAGTGGGCCATAATAGCTACGAAGTCTGCAAAATGGCGGGATGTCCAATAATGGAGAGAGAGTTTCCTCTCGTGCACCTGGGTTTTATAGACAACAGTTCAAATCCAGTACGGTCTTCCATTGGAGGGTTCATAGGTTAGCTTCAAATTGTCCAATCAAAAACAACAGTTCTCAAGCTTTTACTTAAGCATACATTATCCTTGGAGATGGGTACGCAAATTGCAACATTTTATATCAATTAGCTCACTTTCAGAGCCTCCATTGTCCGCACCTGCAAACCGACCTTGGAGTAAAGAGAAAATATGCCAGGCTGGCACGAAACCTTAAGATAAGCATGTGAACAGTTTCTGTGGAAAAGTACAGCTTCAAGCAGAAATACACGTTTATTAGCACAGTGGAAAAATACGAGCATCTAAACCGTGAGACCAGGCAACTAGGCCAAAGCCTCCGCTAAAGTCATGCTAAGCTAAAGCATTTCAAACAAGCAAATCATAGCACACGTTTACGATTATGTCGGATTAGTGCAATTCTAATACACCACGTTATATAAAGCACGCGTATAAATGTTGGCAAACTACTCTGAGGACACATTTTGTCCCCGTACAATCTTTATTAGTTCGGTTAAAGTCACACATGATTATTTCACACTACGTTTACGCATTAATAAAAGCAAAACCTTCATTTTCTGCTTCATCAGGATCAACAGACAGATTGGCAGAGACTAGGGTATCGGTAGGTTGCATGCATGTGATTACCGGTTTCAAAGAAAGGGGAGGCGATGCTCTATAGAAGGAGATGTAAAGAGTTCCCAATAAAGAAATCGTATCGTAATTGCTCTTCTGTAGTGCTTACTACCACTGATGAAGCACTGACGCACTATACAGCGAGTAGCTGCCAACTCTGGAACCCAAAATTAGTGGTTAATCGAGAATACATTTTTGTTTATTGGAATTCGTTTTGTGGTTTCAAGGAAACAATTCAATGCATTTACTCCAGTTTATTTGTGGTAGATTAAATTGATAGAAATCAGGCGTGATAATTGTTGGGTCTATGTGAGTTCATGCTGGTGGTTGGTAGCTAACATGACAGGCTACAGGAGATTAGGTTTTGTTAGGTTGTAGGGATATTGTTTTAAAGACAGGGAGGCCCGTTATATATAATGGTGTGCCCCCTTTAGCGCTTGCTCTGAGCAGGCCTTAAAAATGCTGATAAAAATGATGCAAAGAAATCTTTTAGATTTCTTTGCACCATTTTTTCACCCCCGCCTAATGGGGGAACGTCCTCATTGCATACATTATGCCTGGCGCAGGCATAATATGGTGCAAGGGGTTACAAAGTGGCGCAATGCATGCACTGCGCCACTTTGTAAATCTGGCACGGCGCTTTTGGCCATCTAACGCCACATTAGCATGAAAAAATGATGCTAATGTATCGTTAATTGGCGCTAGGGGCTCTTATATCTGGGCCATGGTGTTTTAATCTCTTCAAATGGGACAGAGATGCTACATCATTGTCCTGTAGGAAAATGGAGATATCCTATTGGAGATATGTCATTTTCATTTACGGAGGATGCAATGTCATTTTATGAGGACACTGGGACCCTGTAGAAGACTTTCTAGGTCCACAGACAGGACACTGGACAACACTTCCTGCTTTGGGCACTCTAGGCTAGGATAGTGTAGGAACAGTATGGGCTGAGACAAGTTCCCCTGGAAATAGAGGAACCAAAGAGTTACAGAAGGGACTCCTAATAAAAATATAGTTTGGGGCAGACACCTGGATCCAGGTCCTCAGTGCATCGTTGCGTACCAAACACAATACACAGTGTAACTGAATCAACTTATAGTAGCAGTTATGAGCCTGGACCACCAGGCAGTCTTTGGTTGGCAGTATTGCATATCCTCCTGGGAGATGCATAGCACATTATGTGATGCTAATACCTTGTACCACTGCATCATAAGGGTAATATTAGGTGGAGGAATACTGGCAAGAGTGTCCATGCTTATTCAAGAAGTTGGGCTAGAGTTGAAGTGCTATTTTAACAACACAATAAAATACCACAGCATATCACAACGTTACGACACAACACCAACATAGCACGAAACAACAAAATAACCACACCACTCCAATAAAACCCACCGAACAACAGACCAAGATAACACAAAACAGCACAATAACAAAATACAGTATACTGCCACAACAGAGCAAACCAACACAGCAATACACCACAGCTACACACCAGCACAACAAAAATACTCAATAGAACACAACTAGACAACACATGAAAGCAACAATACAGTCCAACAAAAACACAGCACATCGACACACCAACAATAAAGCAAATGTCCTTATGCTCCCAACTTGAATCATATAATCACAAATCTCACCCCTCTCACTGATGCAACCCACAAAGAATCAGGCCCTCTATGCTGATTTTCTCCAGATATTTCACGTTTCAACCATGTATCATGCTAGAAGAAACATGTCTCTGTCCCCCTGGCCATCCTCTAGGACCACTTCCTTACTGCTTGGTTACTAGTTCGGACTGATGCGACCAGATGGAAGACATAACAGATGATTTTATTTCATAATATCCTAACGTGACCAGCTATCCAGACAGTATGCTCTTGCAATCTATAACCAGAGCCACTGGCATTATGCGGCAGTGGAGAACCAAATTATGCAGCAGGGTTAACTAAATTATGTGTAGAGAAGTTTGCAATTTTTCACATGTTCACAATGTCTAGGCAAAGGTTTCACCTCATCCAAATACAGTAGAAGAAACTGAAAACTGACCTGTTAACCTTTTAGAGGCTTCCCTGTGTTGATTTTAATAACACTGGATCCGTTTGAGCTACAAACACATTTATTTTGTTACAATTTGCAGGATAGGCAGCAGATGATGGATTGGTTGACAAAATGTTACTGCGGATTAAGCAAATTGCCAGAACGTGAGCAGCTGTTCCCCGTGCTACTTGTGTTTTTCACACTTTTTGTGCTGCAAAATGTGTGTTCGCATCATAAATCGACACAGGGGTGCATTTTGTGCTAAAAGATAGCTGTAAATTATAGATTTGCCTTTTGCCTAATTCCACACAATTTTTCTAAAATTACCCATAATTACACAAAAGCAAATTACACAAATATCACACACCCCAAGGCTAATCTCCCATACAACAGCTAAATACAAAAGGTCATAATGGGCAAAAAACTTTGTCTGCAGGCAAAGCTATACAGATCTGCCAAATTACTTTTAGTGGCTTTTCTCCATGGGTCTTCGGCAAATGCTGAATCTGCACATCAAAACGTGAACACACTTTATATTGGTCCTATTCCAATACTACACATTTGAGACACCCTTGGTGAATCAATGCACACAGCAGCACAGCATCTGGTACAGTGAGCTAAGCGTTGCTATCTTAAAAATCCATGCACATCAAATCCTACTCATGCAGTAGTCAACACCATCAGAACACATTAGACACAGGTGCTTTCACCATCACATGAACATCACATCACTAAAGCCATGTGTGGTTCGTTTATGAGTTGGGTGAGGCGGTATCACCGGGTGGGATACTCCCTTACGAGATGTCGGGTGCAGGTGGATTTAGCTGGCGTGAGAAAAGCATCCACAATGTTTCCAGAAGGAAATGCTGGCTGCTAAAATTGATTACATGTCCAGGCAGGGACTGTGGGTACAAGCGTAGGCCAGCCCCTGGCGACCTCCTCCAACAGAAAAGGTTGTGGCATTGTGGCAAGAGCTGCCGACTTCGGAACTGGGGAACCAGGTTCGAGCTTCGTTGTCGGCTCAACATTCTGAGACTCTGGGCCAATCACTTAGGGCCTGATTTAGAGTTTGATGTCACAAACGTGATGGAAATCCCGTCCGTCGTATTACAATTTCCATGCAATGGTGATATGGCAGACAGAGTAACCCCCTCCGCCAAAATCTAAGGCTCCCAGTGCCTAAAAAAAATAATTAAATGTAATGTCCTTGTGTAATGTAACTTGTGCTCGTGTAAAGTGCACCAATACCTTCAGGGCGAGGTTGCGCTACAAAAAAGTGCATGCATTAATAAATAGATAAACAAACAGGAGGGGGACAGTGAGGAACGTTCCAGCCAGCTGGCCTCAACCTGTCTTGCTCCCTCTCCTGCTCTCTGCTGCCGGTTCGGCTCCCTCCCACACTCCACGACTCCCGAACCGCAACCCACAACACTCCTCCCTCCGATTCTCAATCACTGTCTGCCCAGAACAGGCACTGAATGGGAGTGGAACTGTCCTCAGAATTTGAGGTAACCATGTAGATTTTGTTCCAGTAATTCTCTGCCTATGAGTTATGCCTTGACATGATAGCACTCTCAATGTGGAATATATATCGACTTGTAATACCCATCACCTTTAACCAGGATTCAAGGATCCTGTGTGGGATTCAGCACTCACCAGAAAACTCAAGAGCTGGCAACAAAGGATAGGGCCGACTCCACAAGAATAATGTCCAGCAGTCAGGACACCAAGGGATACAACTAGTTTAATACACACAAGTCAACAACACAACATGCTAATCCTTCGCCAGGATACTCCCGTCCCAGGCTAGATCAGACAGTAGCGGAACCAGTAGAGAACCTACCCACTGTAGCTGCACATGGCTGTTAGCTATGTGGTCCATCTGAACCAAAGTTATAAAATCTTTGCATCACCTGACACAGGTCAGGTGGCGGGCTGGGAGACCCTAAACTCCACTGTGAGTGACCATGCAGCAATGACATCCCACACACTCAGATAGGTGGGTTGGAAGGTCCCACGATTCCCTCTCTTCTGGATACATCTCACTTTCTAAACCATGCATATCTTGAAAAATGCCCCTTGAGTTATCTTTCCCTGGTAGGTAACCTCCAGGAGAGTGTTAAAATAAAACACAACATGTTAGGAAGTCAAAAATCAGACATGCATTTAATGCCAAAAATAGCAAGCAGCAGGGGAAATAATTAAGAGATAATTCTCTTTTCAACCAGAGCTGTCACTAAAACGGCCAGTTGGAGAAAGCAATGCTAAAATGCGTGCAAATTTGACCAGATTAGACACCTTTTTCTTTCAGTACAAGTATATGGACTAAAACATTTGAAAGACAACTTGTTACTTTCAACAAAACTTATCTAATAATCAGGTGGATGTATCTTCTTAAGGAGAAAATGCCAGATGCCCTTGAAACTAAGATAAAATACATGAACATACTGCTGAATTAATTAATTTCTTAAAATGTAATTTCTGGTTGCCAGTATTGAAAACAAGGCTATTCTTTACTGAATGCAGGAAATGTGCAAGCATACTAATCCAAACAAAATGGCTTCTAGGCCTACTGGAGTCATGAAACTGAGCAAGAATATTGAGGTTTAAGGTCACCTCCAATTAACAGGAAAATGCCATCCGTACATGATTCTAAAATATTTCACTGCATGTTATGATATAGAAGTGCAAGGGACCATTAACTTACAGCAACAAGAATACATGATTGCTGTCACAAGATGTAAGGTAAATGCATGCCATACTCTCTGTAAGCGCCAAGCGACTAAGCAATTGGGCAGCGGCGGCTTCTCCGCTAAGGCGGAGAAGCGTTGCCCCACTGCACTCAGTAAAAGGAAAAATAAAATGATAATAACGCAATTTTATTATCATTTTATTTTTCATTTGGTTCCAGGTTAGGGCCAGAGGGGGCTGGAGGAGAGCTGGAGGAGGAGTGGTATGTGCACCTTTAAGTGTGCATGTCTGTTTGGCTGGCGTGTTGGGCCAGTCACATAGAGATGCAAACTTTGCATTTCTCCACCCAGCTGTGTTGCACAGCCGGGAGGAGAAAGTACACAGGGTCCCTCTCCCTGTGTGAGCGTTGAAGCAGGCCACTCACACCAATCACGATGCTGCTGTCATGCTGGTGACAGCAGCGTCGTGATTGGCTGAGGGGAGTGTGGGAGCCTGTGTGCTGCCGGGAAGAGGATGAGAATGGAGGAGAGACGAACCCGTCTCCCAAAGGGGAAGGTAAGTGTTTTTTTTTATGTATTTATTTTCTTAACCCGCAATCCCTGTAGTGTGGCAGCCACCACTGTAATTTGGAACCCTGTAATATAATAGTCAGTAACAAAACATGACATAACATGGCGTGATGTGACATAACATAATCTATCAGATCTATGTCGTTGAAAATCTGACTGGTTAAGCTTAACAGTCTTGGGAACAGCAGAGGGAGTTTCAGATGGGAGATCACAGCAAGTTTTAATCATTGTTTGGGCCTAGCCAGGATCTGTGATTCCCAATTACCCACAGACACACAACTCCGCAGATCCAAGTGATCAGCTAGAGCTTTCCACAAAATGTGTAGTTGTTATAAACTCTGGGTGACCCCCTCCATCCCTAAGCATGGCTACGCCACAGTTCCACGTGTGTGTGAGCCTTTCCTGTCTATGGGCGTAAGTAAGATCCAGATCTGGTGAGCTAACTCTTATGCTCCCTCCAATCATACTGAGAGCGCAAACTGAAATAAGCATTGGCAACGGTAATAGCTCTTGCTTTGGAAAGGTGGTGGCCGGTCTGTTGGCTTTGCCAGTACCGCTGATGATGGTAAACAGCACCGACTAAAGAAAAGCCAAAACCTCGTCTGCTGTGATAACTTATTTATGTACATGCTTCACCATGCAAGCGTGTGCATTTGTCATGACCTGGTGGCCATTTTGCCCCAGTAAAATGATGTATGTGTGTAAATGCACCAGTACACGTGCACACACTTGTGTCTCCATACATGCATGCACATATGTCATGACGAAATGACTATTTTTGCTTTTTCTTATTTTATCTTGCCTTTCTAAGAGGGTGGATGTCCATCTTGAGTGATAAAATAAAATAAAAGGAAAGGTGTGGAAAATCAAATCTAGAGCAAGGAGGTCGCCCAAATGTAAAAAATATATTGAAATAAAAAGGGACAAGGCAGAGAGCAACATGGGTGCACACGTAGGGGGAGAATGTGCAAGTAAAAGCTGCCTCCAAGCACTGGTAACCAGGGTGGTGTGGAAGAGCAATGGGCCAGCCAGGGGAGTTAAAAAAACACAGGGGGACAGGGTAGGATGGGGGAAGAAAAGACAAGCTGGGGGGTGGAAGACCAACAAGGAGGGCATGAGGTGGCGATGGGAAAGGAGACAGAGCACACATCACAGAGAAAACACATGTACTCTTATGGAGTGCTGAAGACAAAAGAAAAAAGTAGTTCTTTGAGTGTACCTAGTGGAAGGATTCAATGCATCAAAAGGATTGAAAAGAGGCTGTGCTCTAAGGGAGGGACAAACACAAGAGATGGCTGGAAAGCAATCAAATATAAAGCAAGCAAATGAGATTGACATACAAACCAACCAATGATACGCAACGGGTGGATCCAAAGACCGCTATAAGACGTATTGGTATTGTACTCATTAGGTCTTTTCTTTCAACAAAACACAGTTAAAGCTGTCTGTAGATGAAAGATAGAATACAAATGGATGAATTTGTATTTGCAGTAAAGAGGCTGTGTGAGCACACAGCACACCTTCAAGGATGGGGTCACAACTTTTGCTGGTAGAAGTCAGTATACAGATCGCTGGTTCAGAGCTTTGCGTATACAGTATAGTAATTATGTAAACATGGCAATTGCTATAAGATGTTTCAGCAATGAAAATGAAAATAAACTGATTTAAAAAAAATCCAGATTGATACACTTGTGGCTTTGTAGTTGCTAACTTGTCAAGTGGAGTGACCGTTGTGTTAAAACCTATCTCTAGAATACTGGCATCAGTGAAACACCTATGTAAGATGGTTTGATATCACCACTGCATCATAAGTGACAAGAAGAGACAGAACACAAGTAGTCTGGGAATAATTAAGCTGAATACCTTTGCAGCATCCCTTCAGACCTTGTATTTGACACCAAAACTCTACTTCTCTGTAAATCCATAGTCTCCCCAACATGAACAACAAATAAAGTACACTTTACTTGAGAACCCAGAGCTGCTTTGGGTGTCATCAGAGGTATAGGGCACTGTGCAAATTCTACAATACATGGCAAGATATGGAGTTTGTTGCAGCCATAGGTCCTACATCAGGTGTTGTGGAATGGCCCTCTGACAATCTCACCTTTCGATACACCCAGCTAATACTTCATAGAATTAAAAACCTAAAAACATAAAAACCTACTTGTTTGCCAAAATCTTTTTAGGTCCTGCCTGAGACAAGGCATGCACTACAGCTTGCAAGATACTTTGGGGCATATTTACAAGCCCCTCCCACCACCGAGGCGTCACTTTTTGTGACGCTCTGGTGGTGCTGTGCACTGCATCGTATTTACAAAGCAGGGTTAAGCCACTTTTTGTGACTTAACACCTCCTTGTAAATATACGCCCCTTCAAATGCAGCACTTTGCGTGGAAGGGGCGTGCAATGGGTGTTGCTGTGGGCGTACAATGGGTGATGCTGTAGGCATTATACAGCAGCACACATTGCGTTTTGATGCTGCCCCAGATTTACAAGAATTCGTAACCCTAGGTGGTGTCAGCATGGCGCAACAAGGAGAAATGCTTTCATTTCTCCTCGTTTTTTGCTCTTTCTATGTCCATTCTGCAGCACACATAGAAAGAGCAAATCGGCATTGAAGATTGTTTTTGTGCAGGAAGGTTCCCCTTCCTGCACAAAAACAATCTCTCCCGCAGTGCAGCCATTCTTGCACCATCGCGCAAAAGTGGCTGTGTTGGCACTAGGCAGCTAATATAGCACCGGAGCAGGGGGAAACACACGGATGCACTGTATTTTTGTAAATATGGTGCATCCCTGCATTTCAGAACTGACGCCAATTTTGACAAAGCGTCATGCTGCGCCAGTTCTTTCGTAAATGTCCCCCTTTGTTTACTTACAGGGAGCATAGAGCCCACCCATTGCTTACCATTGCTTCATTGTCACTCTCATTTTCTTGCTTCTCTTTCATCAGCGTGTGCCGGCATCATATCCTCTGCATGTGTTGTTCCCTCCCCTGGAGCATGCCACAAGTACTGCTTCCTTGCTCAGTATCCTTCCACTGCTCATGCTTTTGGAGCTACTTTTTAAATTTTTGGAGCAGTATTCCATAAAAGTGCTTGGTTTTGCAGGCCACTTACATCAATCTATAAGAGAACTTGTGTCTGCAGGCCATCTCCCACCCCTACCCTTCCGCTGCTTGCTCCCTCCTTCCCCACTCTCAGCTAGACAACATCTATTGGTTTTGCCAGTGCTTGTTTCAGTTTTAACCTCTCTCAACTCCCTTTTATCTCTCTTTACTGTTACTTCCATGTGTGATATAAATCATTGGCTTTGCCAGTGCTTGTTCCAGTTCTAACCTCTCTTTACTGTCAACTCTGTACATGATGTAAATCATCGGCTTTGCCAGTGCTTGTTTCAGTTTTAACTTCTTTCACCTCCCCTTTATCTCTCTTTACTATCGCCTCTTCATGTGATGTAAATCATTGGTTTTGGCAGTGCTAGTTTCAGTTATAACCTCTCTCAACTCCCCTTTACCTCTCTTTACTGTTACCTCCATGTATGATATAAATCATTGGCTTTGCCAGTGCTTGTTCCAGTTTTAACACCTCTCTTTACTGTCACCTCTGTACATGATATAAATCATTGACTTTGCCAGTGCTTATTTCAATTTGAACCTCTCTTTACTGTCACCTCTGTGTATAACGTAAATAATTGGGGATGCCACTGCTTGCTTCAGTTTTAATCGCTTTCACCTCCCCTTTATCTCACTTTAGTATCACCTCTGTATGTGATATAAATCATTGGCTTTGCCAGTGCTTGTTCCAGTTTTAACACCTCTCTTTACTGTCATCTCTGTACATGATGTAAATCATTGGCTTTGCCACTGCTTGTTTCAGTTTTAACCTCTTTCACATCCCCTTTATCTCTCTTTACTATCACCTCTTCATGTGATGTAAATCATTGGCTTTGACAGTGCTTGTTTCAGTTTTAACCTCTCTCAACTCCCTTTTACCTCTCTTTACTGTTACTTCCATGTCTGATATAAATCATTGGATTTGCCAGTGCTTTTTCCAGTTTTAACACCTCTCTTTACTGTCACCTCTGTACATGATATAAATCATTGGCTTTGCCAGTGCTTGTTTCAGTTTTAACCTCTCTTTACTGCCACCTCTGTATATGATGTAAGTCAATGGCTTTGCCAGTGTTTATTTCAGTTTTAACCTCTCTTTACTGTCACCTCTGTATATGATGTAAATCATTGGTTTTGCCACTGCTTGTTTCAGTTTTAACCTCTTTCACATCCCCTTTATCTCTCTTTACTATCACCTCTTTATGTGATGTAAATCATTGGCTTTGCCAGTGCTTGTTCCAGTGTTAACCTCTCTTTACTGTCATCTCTGTACATTATGTAAATCATTGGCTTTGCCAGTGCTTGTTTCAGTTTTACCTCTCTTTACAGTCACCTGTGTATATTATTTAAATCATTGGCTTTGCCAGTGCTTGTTTCAGTTTTAACCTCTCTCACCTCCTCTTTATCTCTCTGTACTGTCACCTCTGTATGCGATGTACATCAATTTTACTGGAGACTTTGTGTGCCATCCAAGGGATTCCACTCACCAACCCACTCACTCAATGTCTCAAAGGATGAGCTGAAAACCTATTGATTATTCAAGGGAGCGAACAAAGCAATAGTCAAGCTATTGATGCAAAGTCTAAGCCATTGTTGACTCTCTCCTATTCCAAAGGCTCCTAGAGTGACACTTTGTGTAACAGTGGCCGTGGAAAGGTTCTAATCTACACTGCTCTGGGGCAAAGGACTTAAGGCTTCTTTTTAGGAGATAAACCCTTCAGCTGTGCCCTTGGAAAGAGAGATAACAGTGCTGCTAGAGATGAAACAGGCGTAGTGCCTCCCATAAGCGGCATGGAGGTGGACAGAGCAGTTTTTTGTTTAGATCTGCCTTGCTGAGTCAATAACCCACTGTAAAACATCCTGGTGACCCGTGCTGGGTTTTATTGCTTCTCACCGGATTCCTATAAGATTCCTGTGCATTTTTCTCAGGAAGACTAGGACATCCCTGGAAGAAGGATAGGAAAAGTCTGGGCACGATTCCAATAGGGCCAGGGGCATAAGGATTTTGAGGGCCCTGGACCAAAGGGATTTTGGGGGGCCATGTTAACAACAGCTTTGAATTTATGATCCAGTTTCAGCTCTTTGGCCAGGTCACTGACAGTGCACAGACACACTCATCCAAATTTTAAATGTGCTTACATTTAATATTCAAGGATACTGACTTGTATTTTCAGTATTTAACACAGAAGAACCGCACTAATGTTACTGCAAGTAATCGCTGTGACGCCCTCGCACTTCTCATATGTGAGGTCCGGTGTTCATCATTTTTAGGGATGTTGCACGAAACATAAACTTGCCATGTCTCTGCAAAATGTCCATAAAAGACACTCACACATCACCCATATAAAAAAAAAAAAATGGGAAACACTGTTTAAAACCCAAGGTCATCAGGGCAAGACTCTCTGTGGAACAGAGCTGGCTCTATCAGGGGTCCCCTGAAAGGCTGTGGCCCTGGGCCAGAGACCACTTTGCCCATGCCTTAACATGTCTCCGCATAGGACAGACTAATGAGATTCCTGTAAGAGTTCCTGTAGCCGGATATCATGAGCTACTAAGATAGCCAGATGTGTAAGCAACACCTAGGTGAAACGTGAACCAGCATAAATCCTGCTACGCGAGCACATTTCAGGGTCTTTGCACTGCACTCAGTTGGAAATTCAGGCCCAGATTTACTAAATTCTCACGCAACCCAATGCAGCAGACAGAAATACTGCACTGCGTTGTATGGGAAGGAGAGAGCAGGGGAGCATCATATCTATCGATATATGTCTCTCTCCTCCCCTCTCCCTAGCTCTGCCGCAGAAATGTGCTTCTGTGCAGCACACACACACGTAGGTGCCATAGTGCAAGGGTGTCTGCGTGAGTCTAGCATAGCTTTGGTACTGGAGGAAAAGCAAAATACTGTTCTAAGACTATCTTTAAAATGTGTCCCACCTTGTATGTGTTCTGTACAGTGCAGCACACATGCAAAGTCGAAAAAGACAGGAAAAATAAAAGCATTTCTGCTTGATAGTGCCTATTTGAAATGGGGGTTATTTTTGTTACTTTAGCAACACAAAAGGATGATGGACGGAGTGCTGAAACTTTTCAAACACTCACCCCCAGTCACAGGTCTGGGTTTAATCCATCGTTCTTTTGCTCACTATGCCACCCAAGTTTGGAGCCAGCCATATGCAAATCATTCTTGACCCTGTTCCCCATGAGAACAGTCCAGCCCAAACTACCAAGCCAGGTCTTCCCTGGACGGGAAACAAGCATCCTAGGACCGGTTTCAGGGTCACACCCTTCATCAGCCAGGCTGGCTTGAATCCAGTGGCACAGTGAGCAAGGGACCCACGTCTAGGCATACCCTTTCCACTTAGGGCAACTTTAGCAACACAAACGGATGATGGACGGTGTGTTGAAACTTTTCAAACACTCACACCCAGTCACAGATCTAGTTTTAATCCATTGTTATTTTGCTCATGATGGAGTCACGCTAGCCTGGCTGATGAAGGGTGATACCCTGAAACCAGTCCCAGGATGCTTGTTTCTGGTCCAGGGAGGACCTGGCCTGGCAGTTTGGTCTGGACTGTTCCCAAGTGGAACAGGGTCAAGACTGATTTGTATATGGCTGGGTCCAAACTGGGGTGGCATGATGAGCAAAAGAACAATGGATTAAACCCAGATCTGTGACTGGGGGTGAATGGTTGAAAAGTTCATCATCCTTTTGTGTTATTTTTGTTACGCCAAACTATCTATACTCTTTTTTAGTAAATAGGAGTTTGCATCAGAAACCATGGGTGGTTTTATAGGAATACCCATGCACCACCCATAGAACGCCCCTTTGGCGTTAAGTAATGCAAGGCAGTGCTATGAGCTGCTTTGCGTTACTTTCAAGTGAATCAAGTGAAAACAAGTTTTGTGCTAGGAAGTAAATTGGGAAAAACGATTTTGCGTCAATTTGCGTCACTTTTATGATGCAAACATGGTGTAAAATATTAGTAAATACACTCCCTCAGTTTGTGAGTCACATGAACAGACAGCATCACTTCTGCCTAGGGGGGTTGAAAAAGCGTGATGTCATAGTCCCAGCATGCTAAGACGTGCTACTTGAGGCTCCTGAATGTGACTCTATGTGGAATGCATGCATGCACAAGCGCACACGTACACACACGTGTTCACATGTGCATACGCACGTACACACATCTGCACATACATAAGCAATACAAGCTTCAAAACCTAAAGCTCAGGGCAAAATATAGAGATAAAACGCCCATGACTGGTAGTGCACTCTGCAGGGCATTTATTACCCTATCAGTAGTAGATGAACAAAGTTATGCAAAATGTATAAAATAGATTTGATCTTGAGATAAACAATATCATTACCGCTAATTTACCACAAATAATGAAATTGTGAGCCCTTTGCTGTAGTTTAGGGTCTTCTATGCTTTATTTTTTTTAAAGAATCACATTCATCACACTGAGAGCCAACATAGGTTTTGTGCCGTTCATGACAGTCCATCAAGGGTGCAAGGCAAATAAGTAAAACACTAAATTAAAAACAGTCATCTAACAATAATCAACATTTACAATCTCACAATTAGCAGATGCATAAACCCAATGATTTAGTTAATTACACCGATTCAAAGCTACAAAGTTTTTCAATATATCAAGTGTTAAGTTTCTTTAAATATATGTTCCAAAGGGATGTTTTAATGTACAATAATGCCTAACAATATTAAATTAGGAAGCTCAAATTGAAGAGCATTATATTTTATATAATGAAGTTTAGATCATAATTAATTTCATATTGTAAATCAACCAATATAACCGTCTTACTCAATTCTGTAACTCAACTTCTTAACAACTGCCTGTGTGGGAGTTTAACTTCAGACAGCCTCCATAAATAAGCCTTGGATTCCAGACCACGCTACCCAGCGGGGAACACGTGTGAACAAGCATTGGCAAAACCAACACCTCTCTCCTTTGGTACCTATTGGCTTTGGTGTTTCATTAATCTGAGTTCCTCTGTGTACCAACTGGGCTGGGGTCTGAATCTTGAAGTATTATTGTGTTTGAGGTGGGTTAGAGTGGTTGCAGCAGGTGATCCAATTGTTGAAATTCTTTATGACTTTGGGAAGGCTGTTGCTTTGTTTGGGTGGGTGTGTATTGAGAGTGGTGTTCCAGTCCTTGTTAGTGATGCTGTTCCACTTTCAGTGGGCTGGTCTGGCGGTGGTACATGTGCGTTGGATCGGGATGCTGAACTTGATGGGGACATTGTCTGTTTGGAGAACTGGTGTGAACACGTTGACTTAGATGTTGTCAAAGTTGGTGAAAATAGGTCCCACGTTGTGTCTGCAAATGTGGGTAGGTCTCTTTACTCGTTGGGTGAGGCCCAGACTTCCAAGGTCTTCAATAAGTGTTCTTGAGTTGTCGTCGATGTGTGGTCCTCCCAGAGGAACTTCAGGTCTTCGAGTAGGATGTAATTGCTACCATCAAAGGCGAGTGGTGCGACAAACTGCATGATGGTGTGGGTGCAGTTGGTGGTGGTATACGGTTCCTACAAATATAGAAGGGCTGTGTAATAGACCAACACAAACATCACAATACATAGTCTCAGTCCATATATATCATCAGTAAGTGTTGGTGCATCATGGCTAGCTTACACTACCACATCCAACCCCCAAACAGACCAGGGAAAAGATGCTGTTGGCAACCTCAAACATGACACTGATTCCCAAGGAATCTGTGGAAACAGATTTAACCCTTTCGTTAGTCACTCTTGCATGCCCAAGACACACACAAGTAGGATATGAAAAGCATTTTCAAAATATTGAAATTACCATATTCTTGTATAAAAAGCACGTGCTGCAATTATGAGAAGGATGAGGCATAGGAGGAGTACTCTCTTCCAGATCAGCTGGGATAGTCTAACCCTCATACCTTGGTGTAAGGTGTCAGGAAGTCAGTACAGGTTATCCTCCTTGGCAGGATGGAGGTCGGCATCAGCAGGGCTGCAGCTCATTCACAGCTTGCAGAGGTTCTGCAGTAATCCCAGCATAGATGTGCTCCTCTCGCTAAACCCTAGCACAGCAGCTGTTTATATTATTAAGTAGCATTTCTATCACACGTTGAAGAGATGCTGAGCAACCCTCTCGTTTTGTCTAGCTAAAATCAAGTGTCTCCGAGGAGCACAGCAAGAAAGCAAAACAATGGCATTGTGTTCTGAAATGTATGACCCTGGAACTAGTTGAACAGACCACATGGCATCAGTGCACAAATGCACATACAGCACATTCATGTGTTAGCAGTAAAGTGTGGAAAATTTTACCACTGAAAAGAGATGTCAACTTAAAGAACTGAATCTACAATGGAGACTTCACACAAGCCATGCAACAGTGGGTGGTCCCAGTGGACTGTGGATGAGAGTGCCACTTAGGGTGAGGTTGGCTGTACCATGGAGCTCAAATGACAGGTGTTCCATGTTGAAGGATAATGGGGGTTATTACAACTTTGGAGGAGGTGTTAATCTGTACCAAATGTGATGGATATACCACCAGCCGTATTACGAGTTCGATAGGATATAATGGACTCGTAATACGGCTGGTGGTATATCCGTCACTTTACCGTCACTTTTGGGACGGATTAACACCTCCTCCAAAGTTGTAATAACCCCCAATGTGTCCCTCGATGTCATGCTGATTTGGTTTTTGTGGATGATGGGGATTCTGCCTCCGGCCTTGTGAAGTTCGTTTGCATGGCAATCTTGTTGTCAGGGAGAATGGCTGTGACAATGGCAGGTGCCAATGCAGGCTTCAGTCAGGTTACAGTGAGAAAAGTAGTGGGGGGATTGTCCCAGATCTCTGTGGCATGTTTGGTGAGGAAGCAGATGTTGAGGAGCATGCATGTGAGAGTGGAGTATTGTGTGGGCGGTTGCAGGACTGTGTGTCAGAAAGTGGGGTGTTGTGTGCTGTCAGTGTGGTGAATGTTGGGTATGGGCAAGTGCATGAAAACTTGCAGGAACCACAGGAGAATGCTTCCTCGGTGTTGTGTGTTGCAGCGAGGCAGCAGCATGTCTTGAGGATGAAAGGGTAGCAGCATGGTAGCGGTGGGAGGATCAGGGTACCTGACGCTGGGCGCAATCCAAGTGTGGACAGGAGCAGATGGACTTGCCTTCGGTGCACCTTTGGCACGTGAGTAGTGCCCCCATTGCACATGTCCACTGCACGTCCATGCTGTGGCAGCCATTAAATAGGTTCTGGGAGGGGAGAAGGAGGATGGAAATCCAGTGATGGCACTTCCTGTGGAGATGAATGATGGGCAATCCAGTGATGTCTATCCCTGTGCAGAGGGATGATAGAAAAGCCAGTGATGCCACTTCTTCTGCAGATGGTTGATGGAAAGTTTCTTCAACTTTTGAATCACTCAGGCTTTGGGGCAGTTGTCCCTGCTCCCATTAGGTGTGTCAACCCAGCAGACAGGACACACTTAGAAAGGGAGCAACGATCTTGTTGTCTCCATTGACAGGCAGAGTCAGCGTATAGACAGTATTCGCTGTGCAGCCAGCAGCCCATAACTAATTGTTTTAATCTGTTTATTTTTTTGTTAGGACAACAGAGAAAGCTAGTGATCAAACATAGTTTGTAATCTAAACGTCATTACATGTGTAGAAAGTTCATACAGTAGGTAAGTGGTGATATCAGGTTACAAACAGTATTTCAATGACAGAGCATTTGAGACATCAACAGGTGAGCGTGAAACTACATTTTAGGAAAACAGAAGAACCATGTAAAACTTTAGGGTATCAGTTGGCAGTGATGTTCAGGAGCTTGGCCTTAGTGGAACTTAATGAAGGTGGGAGCGGAGACAATGTTAGTGGAGGTGTGATTACTCCACCTTAATAATTATTTCAGAGATGGTGTTATTGGTTGTTTGCGTACAGGGCATGAGATGAGATATAGGGGCCTGCATCTTTGAGTACATAAACTGGTGTCCCTATGTTGAGAAAAGGGATGTGTAGGGAACAGGCTAGTGAGGGGCATGATTGGGAACTTAATCAGGCATAAGCTTTGGGTATAGGGGGAGGAATAAGCTGGCACCAAGTCAAGCAGCCATCGACTACTTCCTAGTATTTTCAGCTATGAGGAGCCACTTGCTGCCATGTCAGAAGAGTTTACTTTCCATGACCCGCTCCATGCTCCAGTCACTGATCCAGCCATGCAGTCCCTCAAAATTGAAGAAAGATTCACAGTTGCATCCTTTACAGTAGGATCATAGGAAGATGGTGCATGTTTCGGCTAAAAGGTGAGAATCTGTCAAAATTACTGACTTCAGAAGAGGGTGGGTAGGTCCTATCCCATTCCGGAGTCCATCGAGAAAAGAGGTGTCACCCATAAATTTGGGTCCTGGATAGATTCTATTTTCTTGGACCCACAAAACGAGGATGGAGGATCCCAAGTATGCACAGGGGCACCAGAACCCAGCTCCCAGTTTGTACACCTAACAGGGGAGACAATCTACTAACGCTTTGAACCTCTGGTCAACCTTGGAAGCCATATGGAGATCATCCTATTCCCAGATCTGCAGAGAAGGTAGAATCCTTGCAGGCAGCAACCCCCACTTCTGCTATCCGAATCAAGAGCAGCATTATAGGAGGCAGAGGCAACTAGTGGTAAAGCCGTCACTAAGAATAAAAGGAGGGATGTGGTCCCTCCAGAACTTTTTCCCAAGCCCATTGGTAGAGCCCTTAGAAAGTCATGCTTTCCTTCCTCTTCTCCCTCTTCTTCAGTAGGACAGTGGCACCAGTATTCCTTTAATCAAGTCTTAATAAGGCTCCTCGAAACAAACTGGAAGGCAGTTAACCATGTTTGTCATATTCTCTCTGCCAATCACATCTGAGACATATCATTTATTTATATTTGAGCGATCTATATAGCACTCACAACACTTCAATTCAGTTGTTCATTTCAGGGGAGAAAGGGGTAGAGGAGGGTGGAGCACCAGGGACTGATGCAACCAATGGGCCAGGTGTGCAAACACTCATTGTTCTGTTGATTTCCCAACAAAAATGTCTCTAAAAGAAGAAGCCAAGCAAGAAAACTTCATTTCCCATCACCCATCTCCACAGGAAGTACATCACTGAATTTCTCATCATACATCTGCCCAGAAGGGGACATCCCTGGTTTCCTGCTAATACCATCTTTAAAAGAAGAAGTCAAGCAAGAGGACTTAATTTCCCATCATCTATCTGCACACCACCCACTGTCCCCTGCACTCCTCCCCCCACACAAGACTTAATTAATGGCAGCTGAAGTGTGGACGTGCAGCGGATGCACCACTGGTGCACTGCTGGTCTGCTAAATGTAATCCCGTCTGTGCTTGTTGTGCCTGGACTGCACCCAGCACAAGCACTGGTCTTCCCCCTACCCATCGCTACCCCACTGCGCTCCTCTGCGATCTCCATCCTGGCCACTGCTACACCGTACAAAAAGGAGGGAGAATTCACATGCACCTTCAGAAGGTTCTCATGCACTCGCCTAAATCCTACACCCCCCACTTCTGCACCCGCAACAGCAGCACCCCACTTGCTCATGCTCACACAAACCAGCCACCCACTCAAGCTCACACAGATAAACCATCACCCACTAACACACACCACACTCTAATGGATGTTCCTCAATCAATCAATCAATCAATCAATCACATTTATAAAGCGCGCTACTCACCCATAAGGGTCTCAAGGCGCTGGGGGGGAGGGGGTCAGTGCTCGAAGAGCCAGGTCTTGAGCTGCCTTCTGAAGGGGAGGTGTTCGGGTATGGCGCGAAGGTGACTGGGCAGGGAGTTCCAGGTCTTCGCTGCCAGAAAAGAGAAGGATTTTCCTCCGGCGGTGGTTTTGCGGATGCGGGGAACGGCTGCCAAGGCCTGACCGGTGGAGCGCAGAGTGCGCGGAGGGGTGTAGAAGGAGACGCGGGAGTTGATGAGTTTGGGTCCGAGGTTGTAGAGGGCTTTGTGTGCGTGGGTGAGGAGTCTGAAGGTGATCCTCTTGTTGACCGGGAGCCAGTGGAGTTTTCTCAGGTGTCCGGAGATGTGGTGGTGGCGAGGTATGTCCAGGATGAGTCGTGCTGCGGCGTTCTGGATCCGTTGAAGTTTCCTCTGCAGCTTGGTGGTGATGCTGGCGTACAGAGTGTTCCCGTAGTCCAGGCGGCTGGTGACGAGGGCGTGGGTGACGGTCTTCCTGGTGTCGATGGGGATCCAGCGGAAGATCTTGCGGAGCATGCGGAGGGTGTTGAAGCACGATGAGGTCACCGAGTTGACCTGTCTGGTCATCGAGAGGGAGGAGTCCAGGATGAAGCCGAGGTTGCGTGCGTGGTTGGTCGGTTGGGGAGTGCTGCCTAGGGCGGGGGGCCACCAGGAGTCGTCCCATGCGGAGGGGGTAGGGCCGAGGATGAGGACCTCCGTTTTATCTGTGTTCAGTTTCAGTCGGCTGTCTGTCATCCAGGTCGCTACTTCCTTCATGCCGTCGTGCAGTCTGGTCCTTGCTGATGTGGGGTTGTTGGTGAGGGATAAGATGAGCTGGGTGTCGTCGGCGTAGGATATGATGTCGAGTCCGTGTTTGCGTGCGATGTTTGCCAGGGGGGTCATGTAGACGTTGAATAGGGTGGGGCTGAGGGAGGATCCTTGGGGTACGCCGCAGATGATCTCCGTGGCTGCGGATCTGAAGGGGGGGAGGCGGACTCTCTGGGTCCTTCCGGAGAGGAAGGAGATGACCCAATCCAGGGCCTTGCCTCTGATGCCGGCGCTGCAGAGGCGGTCTATCAGGGTGCGGTGGCAGACCGTGTCGAAGGCTGCAGAGAGATCCAGGAGAATGAGGGCCACGGTTTCACCCTTGTCGGTCAGGGCTCGGATGTCATCCGTGGCTGCGATGAGGGCGGTTTCGGTGCTGTGGTTGGCCCTGAATCCGAACTGAGTGGAGTCGAGGGAGTCGGAGGTTTCCAGGGCGGCGGTGAGTTGAGCGTTGACGATTTTCTCAATCACTTTGGCGGGGAACGGTAGGAGGGAGATAGGCCGGAAGTTTTTGAGTTCGGTGGGGTCTGCTGTAGGTTTCTTTAAGAGGGCGTTGAGTTCTGCGTGTTTCCAGCTTTCAGGGAAGGTAGCAGTGGTGAGGGAGGCGTTGATGACGTCTCGGAGGTGGGGTGCGATGATGTTGTCGGCCTTGTTGTAAATGTGGTGAGGACAGGGGTCGGAGGGTGATCCCGAGTGGATCGAGTTCATGACGCGGGTGGTTTCCTCGGTGGTGGTAGGGTTCCAGGCGAGGATGGTGGAGATGTCGTTTGCGGCTTCCGGGGGCGGGTTCATGTTGGTGGTCGTGAAGCTGTTGTAGATGTCGGCAATCTTACGGTTGAAGAAGGTCGCAAGGGAGTCGCAGAGGTCCTGTGAGGGAGGGATGGGGTTGGTTTCTGCGTCCGGGTTGGAGAGCTCTTTGACGATGCCAAATAGTTCCTTGCTGTTGTGGGCGTTGTTGTCAAGTCTGTTCTGGTAGGCTGTTTTTCGTGCGGTGCGGAGGCGTTGGTGGTGTTGGCGGGTGGTGTCCTTGAGAGCTGTCAGGTTTTCCTCTGTTGGGTTGAGGCGCCATGTCTTCTCGCGGAGGCGGCATTCTTTCTTGGAGTTTTTGAGTTCGGTGGTGAACCAGGAGTTTTTCTTGTGGTTGTTGGTGTTGGTTTGGGTCTTCAGAGGGGCCAGGAGGTTGGCGCAGTCGGAGATCCAGTTGGTGAGGTTGTTGGCGGCCTCGTTGGGGTTGCTGGTGCTGGTGGGTTGGTTCAGGGAGAGCGTTGCTGCGAGTTGTTCTGTGGTGATTCGGTTCCAGTATCTTTTTGGTGGTTGCCGGGTGTGGTGATGCACAGTGGTTTTCTTGAAGCTGAAGTGGACGCAGCTGTGGTCCGACCATGTGAGTTCGGTGGTGTGGCTGAAGGTGATGTGTTTGCTTGAGGAGAAGATGGGGTCGAGCGTGTGTTCGGCGTAGTGGGTGGGGGTGTTGACCAGTTGTTTCAGTCCCAGGTTGGCGAGGTTGTCTAGAACGGCGGTGGTGTTGTTGTCGGTGTGGTTCTCCAGGTGAAAGTTGAGGTCTCCTAGGAGGATGTAGTCGGTGGATGAGAGTGCGTGGGGGTTGACGAAGTCTGCGATGTCTTCGCTGAACTTGGTGCGGGGTCCTGGTGGTCTGTACATGAGGGTGCCTCTTAGGGTTGTCTTGGGGTCGATGTGGAGGTGTTCGGCGTCGGGAAGTGAGTTGTCGGTGTGGGTCGAGATGCTGATGGAGCTTTTGTGTGCGATGGCGATGCCTCCTCCGGTGCGGTTGAAGCGGTCTCTCCGGATGATTTTGTAGCCGTCGGGGATGGCTATGGCGATGTCGGGTGCCGAGGAGGGGTTCATCCAGGTCTCGGTGAGGAAGGCGATGTCTGGGTTCGTTGAGTTGATGAGGTTCCACAGTTCGATGGCGTGCCTGTGGACGGAGCGGGTGTTGACCAGGATGCATTCGAGGTTGCTTCCGGGGGCGTTGTTCTTGGTGGTGGCGGTGTGGGTCCGTAGGCAGGTGAAGCGGCAGTTGCTGCAGGTGAAGGGTCCGTGGGTACGTTTGGGGGTGGCGCGCGGCCGGGGTTGAGGTTGGCGAGGGTGGCGGAGTCATAGGTCAAGCGGGGGCCAGGGGTTCGGGCACTGGGCGCGGTCCAGGCGCGGACGGGCGCAGACGGGCTTGCCTTAGGCGCGCCTTCGACGCGCCAGCGGCGCGGCCTCGCAGCGGCCGCCATTTAAGGGGTAGGTGGGGAGGCGGGGTCAGCTGGGAGGCGGGAGGTGGGCGGGCAGGGGAGCTGGAAGCGGCAAAAAAGAGCGGCAAAAAAGAGCGGGAAAAAACGGCGGGAAAAGCGCGGTAGGAGCGGCGGGAAAGCGGCAAGACGGCGAAAAGGGAACAAGAGCCTACTAAAATCTACTAAAAAGGAGGGGCTGAGAGGGGAGGACGGCGCACGGCACTCGGGGGCACACGCACGGGATACAAGGAGAGAAAAGGGGAATTTCAGTCACTCGGGGGCACACGCATGGGATACAAGGAGAGAAAAGGGGAATTTCAGTCACTCGGGGGCACACGCATGGGATACAAGGAGAGAAAAGGGATTTCAGTCAGCACCAGCACAAGCTCAAGCACTCGGGGTACACGGGCAAGAAGGGGGGAGCACACTCACAGGAGAGGAAGGCAGTCAGGGACTGGAGGCGCTGCGTGAGCAGGGGAGCGACCTACCCGAGGGTCAGTGGTCGCTACCTCTGCCTCGCAGCGGCCGCCATTTAAGGGGTAGGTGGGGAGGCGGGGTCAGCTGGGAGGCGGGAGGTGGGCGGGCAGGGGAGCTGGAAGCGGCAAAAAAGAGCGGCAAAAAAGAGCGGCAAAAAACGGCGGGAAAAGCGCGGTAGGAGCGGCGGGAAAGCGGCAAGACGGCGAAAAGGGAACAAGAGCCTACTAAAATCTACTAAAAAGGAGGGGCTGAGAGGGGAGGACGGCGCACGGCACTCGGGGGCACACGCACGGGATACAAGGAGAGAAAAGGGGAATTTCAGTCACTCGGGGGCACACGCATGGGATACAAGGAGAGAAAAGGGGAATTTCAGTCACTCGGGGGCACACGCATGGGATACAAGGAGAGAAAAGGGATTTCAGTCAGCACCAGCACAAGCTCAAGCACTCGGGGTACACGGGCAAGAAGGGGGGAGCACACTCACAGGAGAGGAAGGCAGTCAGGGACTGGAGGCGCTGCGTGAGCAGGGGAGCGACCTACCCGAGGGTCAGTGGTCGCTACCTCTGCCTCGCAGCGGCCGCCATTTAAGGGGTAGGTGGGGAGGCGGGGTCAGCTGGGAGGCGGGAGGTGGGCGGGCAGGGGAGCTGGAAGCGGCAAAAAAGAGCGGCAAAAAAGAGCGGCAAAAAACAGCGGGAAAAGCGCGGTAGGAGCGGCGGGAAAAGCGGCAAGACGGCGAAAAGGGAACAAGAGCCTACTAAAATCTACTAAAAAGGAGGGGCTGAGAGGGGAGGACGGCGCACGGCACTCGGGGGCACACGCACGGGATACAAGGAGAGAAAAGGGGAATTTCAGTCACTCGGGGGCACACGCATGGGATACAAGGAGAGAAAAGGGATTTCAGTCAGCACCAGCACAAGCTCAAGCACTCGGGGTACACGGGCAAGAAGGGGGGAGCACACTCACAGGAGAGGAAGGCAGTCAGGGACTGGAGGCGCTGCGTGAGCAGGGGAGCGACCTACCCGAGGGTCAGTGGTCGCTACCCTCAACACCTGTTCACTCACCAGACAAGCCACGAAGATATGGGACATAATACACCACTATGTTCCGGACTTGCTCTTCCTCATAGGAGCATGGCTAAACCGAACCTCTGCACCGGACATTGATACAGCCCTCACCAGCAGCTACAAGATCACAATGCAAGACCACCAGCACAAGCCCAGAAGCTGAGTCTCCTTCATGTATATTGAAAAACACCATCAGCTGAACCACCTACACGGACCACTTCCCCCAAGCTACATGGAATACCTAATGTTCAAGATACCATAGCCAACTACTCCCTGAGCTGAGCCCCCACGTTCAGAACACCAGGACCCCGCACCAATTTCATCTGCAACATCCCAGACTTCCTTGCACCCCTCATTAACACCAACACCTCCATCCTCCTCAGAGACCTCAACTTTCACCTGGTAGCCCGCACTGAGCCAAACTTTAGAAGAGACCCTTCTAGAAAACCTTGGTCTCATCCAGCACATTACTAACCAACCACACTGCTAGGCAGCAATGGACCCATTTTTCTACCCAATCAACAACATCACAGTTAACGAGCCAGCAACTATGGCCTAGACAGACCACACCCTTGTCAGTTGCAGCATACCCAGTTTGCACCACCACAGACCTACCACCACCAGACTCGCATGCCACAGCTGTAAAACACTCACAGAAGAGGGATGGGCTTCCGCCCTCTCTGGACACCAGCCTAAAATGCCACTGTAAGCACCTGGAGCACAAATGGACCACAGGTGAAGACATCATGGGTAAATCTATCCTAAGACGCTACCACCAGAAGAAACAAAACACCAAGCATGCAGCTCTTGCAGAGCACATTGATGCTGACATAAACAGCAGCAAAGAAATCTAAAATGTTAGCATGCCTCCTGTGACCTCTAGCGTCATCTCCCTTCACAAGACCTTACAACAAGCACACAGAATTCTTCAGAAACAAAATCAACTCCACTTCAACTGGACCCCATCACCACCACAACTCAATTTCCCATTACAGCCGAAGAACAAACCCTGTCCTCGTGGCACGCCGTCACCACCATTGAAACCGCCGCTACCATGAAGACCATCCACTTGAGACGCAATCTGATCCTTGCCCTCACCACACCTTCAACAATGGACCTCCACCGCCCAGTGAAGCCTCCAGTGCCTCCATGGACTCATCCACATTCCCGGAAATCTGGAAACACCATCACGCCCTTCTGCTCAAGAAACCATTCGCTCACCCAGCCATGCTCTCCAACAGCAGACCCATCTCCATCCTAACACACCTGGCCAAGGTATTAGAGAAACTAATCAACTAATCATCACTGACCACATCAGCAACCACCAGATCCTCTATGCCACACAGTTCAGATTCAGGATCAATCTCAGTACAGAAACAGCACTCATTGCAGCCACAGATGAAATCCACATGGTCCTTACTAGCCAGTAGAGATAGGGCATCGTTCATTCACCTGGACTCCTCTGCAGCATTTGACATGCTTATTAGGTGCCTGCACTTCATTGGCACTTAAGAACCAGTTCTCCACTGGATCGGCTCCTTCTTAGCAGACAGAACATGAGCTATCACAAACAGTTAGGAGCACACCTGCCTAACATCCCAGCAAATAATCTGCCCCATTGCATCATGATAAATGTAGTTTCCTTGAGCCACTGGGCTGACGAGCTCTGGAGCATGCCAGTGAAGAGGTATTGAAACCGGATGATTAATGGCAGCATTTCCAGCACCCCGCAAACTTGTTCTCTGCTGAAGAAGGGATTAACCCAGAAACACATGTGTCCAGAGATGCACAGCAAAGGCTGCACCTATTTAGAGGTGAAATATTTAAAAGCAACTGAGTTCGTTTTTTGAGGAAACTACATTTATCATGATGCAATGGGGCAGATTATTTGCTGGGATGTTAGGCAGGTGTGCTCCTAACTGTTTGTGACTTTAAAAAGGCTCCCTTGAGCCACTGGGCTGACGAGCTCTGGAGCATGCCAGTGAAGAGGTATTGAAACCGGATGATTAATGGCAGCATTTCCATCACCCCGCAAACTTGTTCTCTGCTGAAGAAGGGATTAACCCAGAAACACATGTGTCCAGAGATGCACAGCAAAGGCTGCACCTATTTAGAGGTGAAATATTTAAAAGTAACTGAGTTCGTTTTTTGAGGAAACTACATTTATCATGATGCAATGGGGCAGATTATTTGCTGGGATGTTAGGCAGGTGTGCTCCTAACTGTTTGAGAACATGAGCTATCAGCCTGCCACCTTACTCCTCAGTAGACCTCAAACTCATCTGTAAAGTGCCTCAAGGTTCACCCCTCATCCCCACCCTCTTCAATGCATACATGATCTCTCTGGCCAACATCAACATCCTCTCCTACATGGATGACAAGCAACTTATACTCACCGTCTTGGGCAAGACCCCCAGCACAAAAAACAAGTTCACTGCCTGCATGACCAGAGTCGCTAACTGGATGAAATCCAACTTTCACAAGCTCTGCATCAACAAGACATTAGTAGTGATATTCAGTAAGAACTCCTCCCCATGAAACACCAACTAACGACGGGCAAACTCGGACCCACACCCAGCACCTACGCCAGGAACCTTAGAATCATCATCAACAGCAAAATGGACATGACCACACATATCAACGCTGTCACATGCATCCTACTTCCACAACCTCAAGATGCTGAAGCACATCTTTAAACGACTCCCAAGCAACATCAGAAAAAAAGTCACTCACACCCTAGTTACCAGCAAGTTGTACTACGGGATCACCCTCTACACCAGGACCACCAAGCAACTCACCAAAGACTACAAACAAAAACTCGGCACCCAGACTCATCCTCGACCTCCCTTGCAGAACTTGCATCACATCAAACCACAGGGACCGCCACCGGCTCTGATACACAAACACACTCATTTCAAACTCCTCATACACTCATACTCAAGCACTATACACTTAGCCGCTCCTACCTAAACAGTTGCATCTCTTTCCACCAACCACCCAGACACCTCTGCTTCACAGGACACATTCCACGCATACACAGAACCAGATCAGGTTCATGGATGTTCTCTTGCATCGCTCCCACTCCACATCAAAGCCTCCTCCTCCCTTCTTTGCACCACAACTGGTCTGGTCTTATGGATCCTACCACCATAATGATGTGGCTAGGCCATAGGACATGGCCCAGAGGAAGTCATTTCAATGCCTGAGTTGCATAAGGGCAGAGGAGGCTCCATAATGATGTACCCTGACATGAAGCAATTTTTTTAGCAAAAATCTTTTTTGTTTTGCACGTTGTTCAGCGAGTAGGTTGTGGATCACATAATGTTGTTTTATGTTGCTTTGGATTACTGTACATTCTGTACAGTACATAGCATGGTACGCAACTAAGCTTGAACGTTTACCACCATTGATGGGGTCTGAATGCTTGGACCTTAACTGTACTCCTTGACAACAAAACATTGGGTGTGACCAAATATCACTGTGGAAAAAACCAGGGCTTGATGAACTGGTATGCTTGAAATGCTCAACTCTGTGATGCATATCATGAGTTACAGAGCAGAGTTATAGAGTCAGAGAAGGCTTTGCATCTTTTCCCACAGTGTGAATCCTGGGAGTAATGAAACATGTAAGGGCCTGTTTTAATGCCAATCAGTGACTGGTGCAGAAGCACCATCTCTGCTGCACAGGCATGGGGTGTCCTAATACATGTTAAACTCTCTATCTCAGAGGAAGATGTTTCCCATCTTCTCCCCCCGGAAGAAGCTCTCATCTAAAAGGCAAGTGCCATTTGAACAATGGCCCGGATGACTGGTCCACTGTGCCATGGCAGACATTACGCATGTGTATGCTAGGAATGTACCTGGCATGTTGTGACTTATCTACTTGCACATCAGGGACATTTTGAGAAATGTGTGTTATAGTTCAAAAAAGTTTACTTACCAGTCTTGCACATAACAGGTTCCACTGCACCTGGTGGTAAGCCAGTCACTCTAAATGAGCACCACTGCACCTGATGGTAAGCCAGTCACTCTAAATGAGCACCACTGCACCTGATGGTAAGCCAGTCACTCTAAATGAGCACCACTGCACCTGATGGAAAGCCAGTCACTCTAAATGAGCACCACTGCACCTGATGGAAAGCCAGTCACTCTAAATGAGCACCACTGCACCTGATGGTAAGCCAGTCACTCTAAATGAGCACCACTGCACCTGATGGAAAGCCAGTCACTCTAAATATGGAGACTCGCCAGACACCATTCATGCCAGTGTCGCAATCACCCAAACAGTCTTCCCTATAGTGGAGAAGAGTGATCCACCTTGGGGAGCACCACTTTTCCCAACCAGCGAGCTAGGTTAGGTCAAACATCTGGCACTTTTAACCCTACGCAATCTGTTTTTCACTCTGCTCCTTGGACAGTGACAGTCACACTGACAGCAGTACATGAGGTCCCCATGATTTTGGATTGTGGCCCTGTTGCTACATTAACCCTCTGAGATCTTTCAGCAATCTTTGATGCTGTGGATTACAACACCCTCCTATTGCATCTATCCAACATGTTTACCAGGTCCACGTCTTTGAATGGCTGAAATCTTTTCTTAAGGGCCACGTTCAAGCCATATCTCTCCTTCCTTACCAATCTCAGGTTCTGCTTCTCACCTGTGGGGCACCCCAGGGCCCCCCTTTGTCCTTGGTGTTTTTGATGCTTATGTAGCTCCCAAGATCACTCTGATGAGATCCTGCTGCTTAACTTTTAGACTTATGATCACGACAGACAGCTGCTCATTCAGCCAAGCAGACGGGGCTCAACTGTTATATTTACGTCAGCAATTGACTTTATATGATAGCCATGTGCGTGACCAAAACTACGCTTAAAATTAATTCAGATAAATACTGAGGTTCTAATTTTAGGAAATGAGGCCACTGTCTGGTCTCCTCTGTGGTAGCCACTAGTTAGGTTGTATAATCGTGTCTATGGAGTTAGCACAAAATCTTGGGGTATTTATCAAGGCCAAGTTTTCTTTCACCTCCAAGTCAACAAACTGACAGGCACATGCTCTTTGTCCCTTAAAAGCTTGAATAAAATTCTCCTTTTCCTCCCAGTGGAGTGAAAACAAGTGGCGTTCCAGGTGGGTACTCAGTCTTGCCTCGACTATGGCAATGCTATACTTCTGGGCTTGCCTAAGCAGCTCATGGTACGTCTCCAGGTGATCCAAGACTCTGCTGGTCTCCTACTCCTGAACTCTCCTCCAAGAGCTCATATTAGTCACCGATCGCTACTCAAGATTGTATTAGTTTTAATAAGCAATGTGTAGTTCACAGGATCATTACCTTTACCGGCCCACTTTGTCTCAGGGGTAAGATGCAGGTCTAAGTTTCTTCACTTACTTTGAAATTTTCCTCAATTGGCCAACTTAGGCCTGACTCATTGCTTTGCGATCCCGGTGCAAACTGCTGTTTGCGCAACTATCACAGTTACAAGAGGTAACTGGTAATTTGTGGGTGCTCTTATGTCGGTATCCCTAGAGTTTTTTCTCTGTTAAATTTCGGCAGGTCAAACCTGCGGAAATTTAATAGCTAAAAAGGTCTAGTAAATACGCGGTCTTGTGGATTTTGGTGCAGAAGTATGAAAATCTGCATTGTTTTATTTTATTCAAATTCATTCTTTTTCATTTCACAGGGGCACCATCTTTTTTGTCAGAAGAGCATTTTTGCCTCACTCTAACTAAGGCCCTGAGACAAGTTTAGTGTAGAGTTCCACATGGTGTGCAGCTTTCTAGTAATTGCACAACAGCATTGCTTAAATTTGGGGCATTGTGCAAACAGCACACAGTGGCTAATACACTAACACTGCTGGGGCACCCTCAACAGCTTAGTGAGTTTGGTCCCTGTAGGTTTTGCTGTGGTTGCCACAGTTGTAGAGGGAAAAGAAGTTCATAGTTGCCATGTGTCGGCCATGTGTGCATATACCATGAGGTGCTTCAGCGGGTCGGTGCTAGGGCCCAACTAAGGATTGTTGCTGCCTTATATAAAGTAATATTTCTATATTTCCTTACAAATGAAGCTCAAATTTACGCGTATGGTGGTGCTTGCACCACAATTGCGGGACATGGATTGGTGCATGTTGGCTGAGAAGGTGACATATGGAAGCCGCGCCTGTCCTAGGAAATGGACATCTGGGGGAAATGGAATGACTGCAGAAGGGGTCTCTCCGCTCCCCTCATTTCAGCTGGCTCGGGGGTCCCGCCTTCTACCTGATCCAATCCACTTGCCACAATCTGGGATGCAGAAAGGCAGAAGGGTGGTAACTGTGCTGTCTGAACTTTCTTTGCCATGTGGGTGTATGATGATATGTGTACTACTTGTCTGCTTATTGCTTGCAATGTTTGTAATAAAAAGATCTTAAAAAAAAAAAAAAATGTGCTTATAGAGGCTTCTGGTAGCAACCTGCTGATGGCTCTACAAGCTTTGGGCTAGTCATGCTGTACCATATTAGCAACCTTTATTTTTTTAAATCACAGCTCTTTGTACATTTGGCCAGTAGGCCCTGTCTGTAAGAGGAAACCCAGAACTACAGGTACCAGAATGCAAAGTTTTGTTGGCTTTAAAGTTAGGGCTGGCTGCAGGTTTAACGCTTCCTGGGCCACTGGGCATTTACCAAGGTTGGCAGCCAATGTTGGATCAAAAGACACAAAAACAGAGCACTGAAGTTGCCTCCAGAAGTACTTCACTACAATACAGCTTCTCATCAGCAACAACCAGCTGACAATCCAGTCTCAAACCGCTATGCTAAACAGGTGTTACTAAATCTCATCTGATTGGCTCTCAGTTTTGAAGGATGAAAGTCTAACCGGCCCTGCAGGGATCTAAACATGTAACTTTCAGATTGTTAAACATCGGTGCATCTCTGCAGTGCACGCGTTATCCTACTGAGCTGTCTCGCTCTTTCAGAACATACCCAGCAGAGAAATAAACTGCATGAGTTAAGGTCGGAGAAAAAGGGGCCGAGTTCCAAACGTCACTATAGGTAGTAACAATACCCGACATGGTGGGGTTGTTGTCAGATGTTTCAGCAGCCCTTATGACTCACAAGAAGGCGCTAAGAAGCCACATTTCTGTAAAACCTGTACCACTTCTAAGTAATGAGGCATGTCCCAGGATACAGGGCCCGCGCACACAGCCATTAACCCCCTGTGCGCCGCACACTCCTGGGGCCTGCGGTCATCACCGCCCTTGGAGCTGCGTCACTGGTTTGTTAAGTGCTGACGAGAGCCATCTACCACCCCCCTCCTCGCGCCAGAACAACGGCCTCTTCATTGAAGGCGCTATGTAACATCAGAGATGTTAGGGGTTTCTGTGTAGGAATACCTGGCGGCTGCCAGCCTCAACTACAAGATGCATAATTAGAATATGCGTTTTGGCGCCAAAACGCTCACGGCAGAACGCAGTGCAGTAAAACCGATGGACAAGTTATAAAATGAAAACATAACTTCTTACGTCACGGATGTCTGCATTTCAGGTGTTTATGACGCATGAATTCTTTCAATGTTACTCCTTACGTATTAGTAGTAAATGGTGGTTACTGCCTACAACGGAAGAGCTTTCAGAAGCTAAAATGTTTTCTTTTTTTTCAGAACTGAAAAAGAAACCCTTTACCTTTTTGGTATGTTTAGCAGTCAAAATGTTGTTAATTTTCAGGTTTTTCACCCTTCAAACTTTCCGCAAACTTTGCCAGTATAACTTTTTCTTTACCCGCATGAAGATTTTCCCCGCGTAGCAAAATAATTTTGCCTGGATAGCTAGATGATACTAACTGTGATCAAACCCAGTCAACCAGAAAAATGCACGAAGAGTTTTTTGCAGGTTTACCTTTTTCAGAGCTTTCATAATGACTATGGCTTTATGTATGAAAAGAACACTACGGGCCAGATTTACTCATGTTTGAGAACAACCGGATTTGCATCACTGGATGTGTAAGGGCTACAGCACAGTAGGAAGCCATAGCTGCCAAGATTGGTCTGCTGCTGTCATCCCTTTGCAGTGACGTCAGGATCCTGGAAGCACCTCCCCCCCCTGCACAAAACATGGAGCCCCCCACCCCCCACCGGACTCACTCAGGCCAGGTGCTGTGCTGAGGGCTCCCCCTGGCCCCCCTGGAGGTTGCCTCCTCACACTGTGGGAGCTGCGGGGGCCTTTGTTACACCCCTGTCCTTCGGCAGGTACACAAACCAGACCGGCTTGTGTTGTGCACAGCCCTGAACGGTGGTGCAGAGGTGAGTGTGCTCTGTCTAGCATAGGACTTGTATTGGTAGCATACCCTTGCAGTACACATTCCTAGGCCTGCACAAACCCAGCAGAATCCCACGCAGTACACACCCAATGCGTGGGTTTTCTGGGGAAATACAAATATGTCTCCTTCATAACGCCTGCTTCAAGGTGGCATTAAAGTTTGAATGAAAAGTCCAGTCTGGCTACATTAGTAGATTGGGCTGTGAAAACGTTTTGGTACTGGGGGTGCCCCTCCCTAGTAACGCCCCCTTAATACAAAGCAAAGCGGTGCCAAGCGATTTTTGCACTAATTAGAAGACACTTTTCCAACCAAAAGCACCATTTGCTCTGGATATTAAACACCCTAGCAGGACTGCACATCACTTTACACTGGCACAAAGCTTTCGTAAATGAGGGCCTAACGCTTTTCTGCAAATTATATCATTGTGGAGAACCATTTGCTAGTGTTCAACAAGCATTGGCAATGCCAATAGGTCTGGCTTATGAAAGTACTGTCAAGGCAGTCCTAAAACTCCATGTACGTTAATAACTGCCCTCCTCCCATTAATGCTGCTGCCAGAGAAAAAAACATATATTATCTAGTTCTCTAAGACACATTATTAGCAGTACAATGGCATGTATGTGCCCCTAAAAGTTCAACCACAGGCATCTGGAAAAATCAACAAAATGATCACAAATACGTGGGGGGCAAGCACATTTTGTGGAAGTACACCACTTCTGCCCAATCAAAACATGTACTCCTGGCTCCCAAAATGTGGGCGGAGCCAAAGCCCTTCTCTTGTGATGCTCGCATAATTGTCACAGCTTCGGTGTCAAGCCAGACCCTAAAAAGAATGTAGGCAAAACACATCTCTGCCGTTTCTCAGTGTTGTAAATAACAGATGTTACTATTACCCATCCAGGGTACTCTACCTTCAGGAGGATGAAAAGCTGAGTCAGCCTAGCCCAAATTCGAACTTGTGACCTTCTGATCCCCATTTTGTTCTGGAGTATTTTAGGTGTATTTTATTAAATATTTATGAGATTCTAAATATTGTTGTTGGAGCCTAATTATATCTGTTGTTCTTGTGTTGATAATTAAGCATCCACATAGAAAAAGTTTGTATTTTAACAATAAGTTTAAGGGTATAACTTTTGTATTGGTTTGGTGGGTTCTGGTCTTTGGTCTATGAAGGGGACATATGAGGGAGGGCTCTGGGCCTCATTTAGGGGTTTGGCGGACGGGTCACTCCGTCACAAACGTGACAAATATCCCATCCGCTGTATTACGATTCCTATAGGCCATAACGGGATCACAGTAAGGCGGTTGGATATCCTTTACGTTTCTGATGCAGTAATCCTATCCGCCAATCTCTGAACCAGGCCCTATGTGTTGGGTGATGTATTTTCAAGGATTTTATAAGGCAAAGTTGTTGAGGTCGCAGGACACGACTCCAAGAAGCATCAAGCAGAGACCTGTCTGGAGGACAGCAAGAGGGCAGATTGTAGATATGAGTATTTTGATTATTTTCTGCCGGGTAACTGTTTGTCAGTAGGAACCTGGTGGCTGTAAAACTGAAACAAAGCTGCAAAGGGGCAGAGCAAAGATCCTAAACGTCATTGTATTATTTTCATTTTTATTGCAAATGTATTTTTATTTGATGCCTTAACCTTGCGAATGGGTCAGTCGAGTGCCCCAGTGCTTAGAAGCAATAAGGGGTAATTTAGTGCAGTAACAAAAAGTATGGTCATATTTTTTTTTAACTTAAATAATGTTGGCGAGTACTAAGTACTAAAATCGTAATTTTTCTCACAGTGCGATTATATGTCTGCTGTGGGGTAGACCTTTAATTCCCAACACGAAGGAAGGCTGCTATTTTAATGTATATATGTAAACAATCACTGTCTATGATGGGACAGGATATGTCTCCGTGTGCCCCTCGCAGCCCATCTGCCCCCCCGCGCCGGCTGTTGGGGGCACCGGGGGCGCAGTATTGTTTCGCTAAATGCTGATGGGAGATTTACTCCCTACATCTTTATGAAAGGCGCCCCCCTCCTTTCGCAGTTACAGATTTGTTTTTTTAAAGGCTGGGAACGACAAATAAGGATCATTAAAACATACTTTGCAAATGCAAATCTTTACAGCAGCCTCGCCTTCAAAATCCTCCGACTTTAAAGCAGCCGAACTACAGGGACTGGTTAAAAGAAATGAACAGCGCCTCACCTTTTTGAGCTGAAACCGGGTCGTTTGCAGGTGTTTGTGACACATTCCTTACTCGCTGTTTCAGCAAACGGCCTCGAGGGAGGAAGGCCGGGGCAGGGAGGGGGTGCAGGGCCACACCGAGGGGCCCTTGGAGGCCTACAAGGGTCACCCTGTCCCGAGCAGCAGTTCAGTCCTTTCAAAGAAAGGAGTTTGTTTTAACTTATGCTTTTAAACAATAACTTGGTACATTTTGCTCAGACTACTGCTTTAGAATTAAAGTTTTTTTTACAAGTTCGAGTGCAAAATCTGAAACACATTTAAGGAGTTATATCATGGAAGGAAAGTTTTCCATTCCTGCTCCACTGATGTGGACATATTTCAGTCTAAGGCACCGTGTTTTACAATCTCCTTTGTTGGGGATTTGACAGCCTTGCTAACAGTTCCAGTTCACCAGTTACAAATGGCTTTACAGGGTGCACCGAGGCCTACGGGTTATTCTGCATTGAATTGTAATTGCCCTCTGGGAACAGGAAAGGGGATTCTACTGGCTATCCGAAAATCCCATCAGGAACCAAAAGAGGCCTTTAGTCACCAATAACCTTTGCCAAGCGTGAACTGCAATCGACGGAATGTGTTTGTGTAGCATTCCCTGCATGTCCAGAAAGCTGTGTGACCCTGACCGGCCCTGAAGGACCCACCAATAACCGGAAAGTCCAGCTGGGTGAGTGGTAGGTGTACTGTGTGCGGAGTTTACGACGAGCTGATATTGTACCAGAAGTGCCTCAGTAAGCACTTGAGCTAGAAGAACAACCATTAGATGTTATGTTATGTTGTTATGTTGTTATGTTATGTTATGTTGTGTTGTGCTGTGCTGTGTCATGTTATGTTGTGCTGTGTTGTGTTATGTTATGTCATGTCTTGTTATGTTATGCTATGCCATGTTATGCGAGGTTCTGTTATACTATGCTATGCTTTATTATGTTATAATGCGTTCTGTTTGTTATATGTTATGTTGTGCTATGCTCTACTCTGCTGTGTTATATTATACTATGCTATGCCTTGTTATGGTCTGCTGTCATATATGCTATGCGTTCTTATGTTATGTTCTGCTATGTTATGTTATGGTATGCGTTCTTACGTTATGTTCTGCTTTGTTATATTATGCTATGCGTTCTTATGTTATGTTATACTATGTTTTGTTATGTTCTGCTATGTTATATTATGCTATGCGTTCTTATGTTATGTTATGCTATGCCTTGTTATGTTCTGCTATGTTATATTATGCTATGTGTTCTTATGTTATGTTCTGCTATGTTATATTATGCTATGCGTTCTTATGTTATGTTATGCTATGCCTTGTTATGTTCTGCTATGATATATTATGGTATGCCTTCTTATGTTCTGCTATGTTATATTATGCTATGTGTTCTTATGTTATGTTATGCTATGTTATATTATGCTATGCGTTCTTATGTTATATTATGCTATGTGTTCTTATGTTATGTTCTGCTATGTTATATTATGCTATGCGTTCTTATGTTATGTTATGCTATGTTATATTATGCTATGCGTTCTTATGTTATGTTCTGCTATGTTATATTATACTATGCGTTCTTATGTTATGTTATGCTATACTATGCCTTGTTATGTTATGCCATGCTATGTTATGTTATGTTATGCTATGCCTTGTTACGTTATACTATGCTATGCCTGGTTATGTTATGCTATGTTATGCTACGCTATGTTATGGTGTGTTATGCTACACTATGTTATGGTGTATCATGTTACGTAATTTCATATTTACTCAGCCAATCAGCCACTGTTATGGCCATAGTTTATGAAATAAGAGTGAAAGGCAGCAGACCTGTATTCATCACAGTCACTGCTAATGGCACTGGGGTGCATTGCAATCAGACAGGGACCAACTGTATGAAAGTTAGTCTTGGTCCTCCTCGTATAGGAAGAGTCCACCCACGCTGACAGGCCACATACTAAGGGTCAGTGCAGTGAGCAACTGGACTCAGGCCTGGGAACACCTGTCTACCTGTAGAGCAAGTTACTAACAAAAAAATAAAGAGATTGATGAAAGGCTTGCATCGAAGTCGATGCACCGGTAACAGCCCTGGGCTGCATTCCAGTCTATCGTTTTATTGTGTCTTTTGGCGCATTGTATTACTGAAGACAGGAAACTATCACATGCAGCTCAGACTTGGCTGCCAGTTTTGCCAGACGTGTGAACAGGCCAGAATATGGTTTACAATATGGACTGGAAGTAAATGACATGTACAACCTGGTTACATGCTATCACGAGAGATTGCGCAATGCCATACTAATGGCGGCTCACGCTTGTACAAGTGATAATCAACTACCTGTGCATTTGATGTCCATCATAAGAGCTGGTTCTGTGCAATCTCTGGGAAGCTCAGTAGAAGTTCATCCTAATTGTCCTTTGTTTGTGGGGGGGGGTGTAGTATTCAGAAAAGGGTCTGTATTGTCGCCACTCACATCAGTGGTGAGGCCTCTTCTAAAGAGCCGTGTCCTATTTTGGAACCCCATCCCCCATCGTTTACTCTGGAGTCAGTCTAGTGGTGGCATCCACAGTGGGGCAGGGTTTAAAGCACATGTGCTCATTGCAGCCCCATGGTTAGGTTTTTGAAAGGCACTGGAGAAAGAACACAAGACAACATTTTTGGTGGTAAGCTGCCCATGAAATTATGGACGTGGAATGAGGGATCTAAGTGGAATATCAGAGAGTATTTTTAACTCAAAGGGTGAGTGTACATGGATCAGTCTCCTAGCTAGCACCAAGCAAACAAAAAGTAACGCAAGAAATTGAAAAGGCCTTTGGCAGAAACAGAGGAACACTAGTGGTGGTTACAGGCAGGTGACGCATCATGATATGCTTGGAGGCCCTCATTTACCAGGACACTGCGCCACGGGATGTCACTTTTAGCAACGCTCCGGTGGTGCACTGCACCATATTTACAAACCTGCGTTAAGCCACTTTTTGTGGCTTAACGCAGCTTTGTAAATAAAGCATGTTTATACGCATCACAGCGTGAAAGGGGCGTGCAATGGGGGTTGCTGTGGGCGTTTCCACACAAGATCCATTGCATTTTGATACCGGCACAGATTTATGAGGATTCGTAAACCTGAGGCAGCTCCAAAAACTAACGCCACCCCGGGGATGGCGGCAGATGGGCGCAACAAGGGGAAATACTTTCAGTTCTCCTTGTTTTTACTTTTCCACATAGGAAGAGCAAAACGCCATGAATGATTGTTTATGTGCAGGAAGGTGTCCCTTCCCTCACATAAACAATCATTAAATAATGACGATTTGCTACTCCTATCTGAGCTGCATTGTGCAGCACACATAGGACTAGCAAATCACCATTATTGATTTTTTATGTGCAGTAAGGGACACCTTCCTGCACATAAAAAATCATTCCGTGCAACACAGGCACCCTTGCACTTTGGTGCAAGGGTGCCTGCGTTGGTGATAGGCAGCTCATTTTAGCACCAGTACTAGGGAAACACAGGGGTGCGCCCTATTGTATTTATATACGGCACATCCCTGCATTTCTATGGTGATGCAGCGTGGGGCTGCCAAATTTGGCGCAGTGCTGTGCTGCTCGACTTCTTAGTAAATGAGGCCCTAAGCAACCTAATAATGGACCCAGGGTCCTATATGCACCAGTGCCATATTACCAAATAGGCAAAGTAGGCACTAGCCTATGGGTCCCACTCCTTTTAGGGGCCCGGCGATAACCGATCAAAATAATATTGATTTGATCTTGAAAGAAAATTACAATCAAGCTTTCTTATATTGTTTGCAAAAGATAGAAAACAATGAATCATCTCAAATAAACGAGAACTCTACATTAAAGATTCTAAAGAGAAAATACTGTATTAATGTAATGTACCCATTAACAACTTAAAGTGCATGAACCACAGACATCAGATTCACATAACACTGTGTCTCTAAAAAGCTCATCTTTAGTCAGCTGTGATTTTGTGAAAAAATTAAATGTAAAGTACTTTACGTGTAATGTTTAGCTTTGTGTAATGAAATTGGTTCATTGAAATTGTTGATTGGTAAAAGTAAAAACGTATTAGGAGATTATTTGCAAGGGGGCCCTGAAATTTCGACTGCCTCGGGCCTCCACAGGGTTTAATCCATCACTGATGTCCACAGGTGCTGGTAAATTCACCAAAGGTTTGTGATGGGGTCTCGCTATGAATTTTGTACCCCATAAGTATGTTTGAAAATGTTCAAGGGCCCAAGTACAAGGTAAAGGCTCTCGCTCGCTACTGAATAATTCACTTTGGACATAATGCACAGGATCCATATGCAGAAATCCATTCATCCATACCATCACAGCACCTAATCCATGCCAATGCAACCACCACCAACACAACACAGTTTTTCCCCCACAATAAGAGGCGTCAAACACAGAGTGCATGGTACACAGAGAGTGTCCATGCGTTAAGCAGACCAAATGACCATCACGCCAAAGTAACCTACTCACAAGGCAAAAGAAATAGCCATGGTTCCAAGTTTCGCCTAAAGCAGGATTCCTCTTTCCTAAGCTGTATGTGAAAAGGGAGGTCATTCCAAGCCATAGCAGCAAGATGTGAGAAGGAACTGACATCCATCTTTTCCAGTCGAATCCAGGCACCACCACCAGAAGGGCATCAAAGGAACGGAGAGTTCACGTCGGATGGTATTGAGTCAGTCTATTGGTAAGGTAAGCCGGGCCGGGATGGTAGTAGTCTCTATGAGTCAGAAGAAGACCTTTAAATCATATCCTTAATCCTTAACTAATGATTCTTCTTAGGCTGATGATGTGTGTGAGACCCTCTAGGAAACTTTAGGAGAAGCAGAGAAGTAGCATTTTGGACGAACTAAAGTCCTTTAGCTGGTAAGCCAGAAAGGCCCAGTAGAGAACACTGGCATAGTCTAGCCAAGAGGTGATGAGAGCATGAATCTCAAGCAGCAGTAAGTACAAACATTGTTTATAGATTTCAAAAGACCAAAGCATGAGTCCACCAGACATGCCACCTGGGGTTGAGAACGAGCAAGATTGTCAAACTTCACCACCAGATTGTGCACTATGGAGCCTGGAGCGGCTGGGACATGACTGGGCCAGCATTCACCATCCTACAATGGGGGAGGCAAGGCATATAGGAGAATCTCTGCTTAATTGGCATTGCACTGAAGGTTACTGAGCCTCATCCACTGCAAGCAGCCATCAAACATGACTTAAATCTGCTAGAAGCATTGAGTGTGATCCTATTCAAAGTAAAAATATGCTGCATGTAGCCAAAAGGCTCCACCAATAATGCAAGGGCAGGTCTTGTAAATGTTAAAAAGCATTGGGCTAAGGGCAGATCCCTGTTGGACACCTAGTCTCAGAGGTTTGGGATCAGAGGTAAACTGAGCCATCCAAACAGATTGTCTACAGCCAGTCAGGAAGGAATGGAAGCAGGCCAACTCTGATCCGCCCAACCCAATGTCTTCCAGATGGTGCAAGAGAATGGAAGAGACACCGTATCAAAGCTCACCGATGGATTGAGAAGGATCAATGACACTTGCATCCCCTGATCTACCGCTAGCTTGGTTGTTGTACCTGTGACCTCAACCTGAGTGGTCGCCGTACTAAAACGGGAATGGTAGCCATATTGGGTTGGGTGAAGCAACTGGCCAGTCTCCAAATAACTGCACAATTGGCGATTAACGAGCTTCTCGAGAATCTTAGAGGTGGCAGGCAGAAGAGAGATAGGCCTGAAATTAGAAAGAATAGAAATATTTGCTGAAGTTTTTCAGAAGTTTGCAGCTTATATTGACACGACTGAACTGGAGTGTAGTATATCTGATGCAGAAAGCAAAAATCCATAAGGCAGAGCTTGCCATTTGGAGAGAGAGTGTGTCAGGCCGCACACGCCTACCTAATTCTTACTGATACAGATTTATCTATGGCCACCTCCCATCAAATCCTAGCCTGCTGGGTAGGTAGGGGCATCTCAGTTCGTGCAGAGGCGTAGAGATGAGAGCAAAGGTGGCGAGGAGAAGACACAGTGAGAAGGAGGGTAAGAGTCTTACACTTAACTGGAGCATCTGGGAAGTCTGGGTAGACGTCTATGGGTTTTGCACGCATGCAAACATGAATAGGACTAATGTATCCAGCGGGTTGCCTGTACTGTTAGTGAATCTGTTTCAGAATTGCCGGTCAGGGAAAAGATGACCCATCTCTGTGCCTGCCCAATCAGGGATGGGAGAGGAGTGTGGGATGTGCTTGATCATGTTCAGAAGCGAGATACGCCAAGTATGGGTAGGCCGAAGCCAATATGTGCAAAGGAGGCTTGTGCACAAGAATAAAGCTGGAAATCAGGAGCTGCTAGCCCCCCGATCATAAGGCAGCAAGGAGCTCTTTGCCATAGTCAAGGAATTCACAAAACCCGGCATGGACACCACAGACATCCCGCCCTCCCAGCAATAACTGCGCCACCTTCATCCACCGTAAGATACAGGACATCTACAAGGGATGAGCAGGCAAAGGCCCACCCACCAGCACCACCACGGACGCCAGCTACCAAGCAATCGTTAACCACTGGGCCCTTCTCATCCCGGAAGACACCCTGAAGCGCATGAACACCACCCTGTCTGGGACACCCTAGGATCCATGCTCTCACCAAATCTTTAATCGAGCCGGGACCACCATCGCACCATCAACCGAATTATGCTGCACCATCAACCGCTCCATTGATACCGCTACCTTCCCAGACACCTGGAAACACATGCAGATAAATCCCCTACTGAAGAAGCCCTCCGCAGACCCAACGGAACTGAAAAACTACAGGCCGATCTTTCTGCTCCATTTTCCAGAAAAATAAATTGAAAAAGCTATCAACACAGAGTTCACCGACTTCATCGAGGCTAACCACATCCTCGACCCCTCCCAATCCATATTCAGGAGCAACCACAGCACTGAAACCTCACAGCTAGCAGCCATGGATGACATCCACTTTCTACTGGACCACTGCAAAACAGCAGCCCTCATCCTCCTCGACCTCTCCGCCACCTATGACACTGTCTCCCACACCACCTTGTGCACCAGACTACATGGCATCGTCATCCGCGGCAAAGCCCTGGAGTGGATTCCCTCCTTCCCCACTGGCTGAACCCAGCGAGTCAGGCTCCCACCCTTCACCTTGATGCCAACGGAAACCAGATGCGGAGTCCCCCAGGGATCCTCCCTGAACCCCCACACTCTTCAATGTCTACATGACCCCACTTGCCAAGATTGTCAGACACCACGGGCTCAAAATCGTCTCATACGCTGACGACACACAGCTCATTCTTTCCCTCACCGACGAACCATCAACAGTCAAAGAGAAATTTCACGATGGAATGAAGGCAGTCACGGACTGGATGAGAGATAGGTGCCTCAAGCTCAACATGGACAAGATGGAGATCCTAATCCTGGGCCCCACCGCTACTGCATGGGACAACTCCTGGTGGCCAAGCGCCCTCGGAACTGTCCCCTCTTCTACTGACCACGCACGCAACCTCTGCATCCTTCTCGACTCATCACTTTCCATGACCCGCCAAGTCAACACCATCTCATCTGCATGCTTCCACACTCCCCACCTACTCCAGAAGATCTTCAAGTGGATACCCATCGACGCAAGAAGGACAGTCACTCACGCACCTGTCAGCAGTAAACTCGACTACGGCAATGCACTCTGTGCCGGAATCAACAAGAAACTCCAAACTAGACATCAGAGAATACAGAAAGCCGTGGCCAGACTGATTCCTCCCACGCCACAGCCACATTTCCGCCCACCTGAGAGACCTACACTGGCTCTCCATCAACAAACGCATCACTTTCAAGGTCCTGACACATGCATACAAGCCCCTTCACAATATCAGACTTGCCTACCTCAACCACCGCTTCTCCTTCTACACACCCTCCAGGCCACTCCACTCTGCTCAACTGGCCCTCGCCAGCATCCCCAGGATCTAGAAGAACATCAGGAGCATCCTTCTCCTACCTCGCCGCACAGACCTGGAACACGCTGCCGCTTCACTTCAGGCAGTCCCCATCGCTGGCTCAGTTCAGGAAGGACCTCAAAACCTGACTCTTTGACTGATCCACATCCCCACAGCTAGCGCCTTGAGACCCTCCAGGTGATAAGTCGCGCTTCATAAATGCTGATTGATTGACTGAGGCAGTATCAGAGTTTCCCATTTAAGTCGAGGCTGCCCTCTCACCCAGGCAAGGAATACCATAAGAGAGTGAAGTGTAAGGAAAAAAATACGAGCTGGAGGAATAACTATGTTCATAAACAGGTAAAGCAACTTCGGGAGAACAATCATCTTCATTATAGCTATACCCCCCATTAAGGAAAGAGGCAATATGATCCATCGCCAACCTGATCTTCTAGTGCGGATAGAGCACCTCCAGAATTTTCAAGTATGACTGCTGGTCTGCTAGTGCTAATACAACTCCCAAGTATTTTAGGGAATCCATCATCCAAGGCAGGGGCAGAGACAGAGGCTGAATAGTGATAGCGGGGGCAAGAGGGAAACTAAAGGACTTAGTCCAATGAACTGCAACACCCGATACCATTTTGAATAACAAAAACTCGGGAATGACTGGGTCCAGGTTCTCATCCAGGTTACTCAGGTAGAAATATGAGATATGGCAATATTGCGAAGCAAGAATGCCAGGTCTCTATGCCCATGGAGTTGACGAACAGACGATGCCAAAGGCTCAGACGCCACAGCGTATAGCACGGGTGACCTAGGGCAACCTTGACAAGTGCCCCTGCCAACTGGGATGGCGTCCGATAATAATCCATTAATCTGAATCCGGGATGAAGGGACCGTAGACAGCAGCTAAATTACTCATAAACAGAGATCAGGGTACCCAATCCTGTGCAGACCCCCAGAGCGTAAGAGCCATTTGAGGGAGTCAAACGCTATAATGGTGTCTAAGGCTGCCACTGCCCCCTCATCTTGTCGTAGTTGAGGTATAAGGGCTAAAAGAGTCCAGAGGTTGTGAGAGATGGAACGGTTAGGGATGAAACCAGCCTGGTCAGGTAGTATGAGATTAGGAAGCAAGAGAATTAGCTGATTGGCCAATACTTTCAACAGGATTTGTGCATCTGTATTAATGAGGGACAAGAGGTGATTGGATTCTGGAGATTCATGGGGCTTGTCAGGTTTTAGAGGAGAGAAGGAGGCAGGACACCAGTACATAAGACTTCGTCAGATACCTACAGAAGGCGAGGAGCAAGAAGAGCTGAAAAAGGCTTGTAAAACTCAGACGGAAGACCATCTCTTTCCTGGGATTTACATGTTGGTAGCCCACCAAAGGCTGCCATAATCTCCTCAAGCATTATGGGTCCCGCCAGAAATGCCCAGCGTGGCTCCTCCAGCCGAGCCAGGGTAATAAGACTGAGGTGGGTGGTGTAGTTGTCCGAAGCGCGCGAATGCCGGGAGACAAATAGCTCCATGCAGAACGCTGCAAACTCTTGCATGATGTTCTCGGCATCGAAGACCATTGTGCCGTCGTCACAGTTTAGTTGGATGGCAATAGGTAGGTCCCTCCGCTGCCACAGAACGTGGGTAAGGACCCAGGCTGGTCTATCACCTTCACCATATGCACATGCAGTGTCATATTTATGTGAATGTTTGCACTTGGTGTCCGCCAAGGCAGTGTATTCCGTGAGGGTCTTCTGAAGCTCCACGGCTGGAAGGCGGTCATGATGTTGCATTCCAACTGGCGGATGAGATGCTGCAGTATCTCTAGCTGGCGCTAAAGGTCCTTCCCAATCGATGACTGCCTGGAGATGCACATCCCTCTGATGGAGCATCACCTTTCCAATTATCACTTTAAAAGGTATATAGCAGTTCTAAAAGTAACTTATTGTTTTTGTGCATTAATACCACCCATGCTTTCCACAATGATTATTTGGGTTGTGTGTTTCTTGTTGGGGAGCGCAGGGGGTCCATGTCTTGCCAGTCCACACCCTATCGTAACTCTGCTTCACCTGTGTTTTCTTACAACTTTACAAAGGTTGCATTTATATACTAAGGGGCATATTTAAGAGCCCCAAGCCTCTCCTTCTGCCATATTATTGTCATTTTCTTTATGCTAATGTGACCCAACGAGGCCAAAATCCCCACCCCATAGTTACAAAGTGGCACAATGCATGCATTGTGCCACTTTATAACCCTTTGCGCTACATTATGCCTGCGCCAGGCATAATGTATGGAAAGGGGGCATCCCCGTTAGGGTGACCAAAAAAATGGCACAAAGAAATCTAATGGATTTCTTAGCGTCATTTTTTTAGGCACTTTTAACACCTGCTCATTGCAGCTCCCACTGATTACAATGGGCCGCAATGAGCTTTACAGGATCAGTGTCAACATTTTTTACACTAATCCTGCAAAGCTCCAGACTAGCGTAAAAAATTCTGACGCTAGTCCCCTAACTACCACAATGGTGCGCCATATTTTAAATACGGCGCATACATGGTGGCGTTAGGGGGCGCTAAGGGGCACAAGAAAAGTGGTGCTGCACTGTGTGCAGCACCACTTTTTTTAAATATGCCCCCAAGTGTTCACCAGGGCTCTTTGTTACATTTTATACATAGCCGAGACACAAGTGTACCTAGGACGGTGTCAAAAACTATACATATTTGTTGAGCAGTTACATAGTTACATAGTTTACATGATTATGAAGCAGTGTACACAGAGAAGTCTCATTCATTAAGTGGATCAGTTATTGCTGTTGGCCAATGTGTAGGGTGTATTAGAACTTAATGGGGGGATATTGTTCAGGCTAACTCCTTTTAATACTGTGGAAGGGGTTTAGAAACTCCAGAGCTATGAGTACAAACTTGCTAACCCTAATGATTTACGGGGCAAGTTGCTGCTTTTTTGGCACCACTATTTCCTACCACTTTTTGCCTGCCTGTGAGAAAGTAGCCTCTTTCTAGCCTTGTTACCCCCACTTTTGGCCTGTTTGTGAGTATATGTCAGGGTGTTTTCACTGTCTCACTGGGATCCTGCTAGCCGGGGCCCAGTGCTCATAGTGAAAACCCTATGTTGCCAGTATGTTTGTTATTTGTCACTGGGACCCTGCTAGCCAGGACCCCAGTGCTCATAAGTTTGTGGCCTATATGTATGTGTTCCCTGTGTGATGCCTAACTGTCTCACTGAGGCTCTGCTAACCAGATCCTCAGTGGTTATGCTCTCTCTGCTTTCCAAATTGTCACTAACAGGCTAGTGACCAATTCCACCAATTCACATTGGCATACTGGTACACCCATATAATTCCCTAGTATATGGTACTGAGGTACCCAGGGTATTGGGGTTCCAGGAGATCCCTATGGGCTGCAGCATTTCTTTTGCCACCCATAGGGGGATCTGACAATTCTTACACAGGCCTGCCACTGCAGCCTGAGTGAAATAACGTCCACGTTATTTCACAGCCATTTTACACTGCACTTAAGTAACTTATAAGTCACCTATATGTCTAACCTTCACCTGGTGAAGGTTGGGTGCAAAGTTACTTAGTGTGAGGGCACCCTGGCACTAGCCAAGGTGCCCCCACATCGTTCAGGGCGAATTCCCCGGACTTTGTGAGTGCGGCGACACCATTACACGCGTGCACTATACATAGGTCACTACCTATGTATGGCGTCACAATGGTAACTACGAACATGGCCATGTAACATGTCTAAGATCATGGAATTGTCAATGGCATTGGGGAGACAATTCCATGATCCCCTGGGTCTGTAGCACAGAACCCGGGTACTGCCAAACTGCCTTTCCGGGGTCTCCACTGCAGCTGCTGCCAACCCCTCAGACAGGTTTCTGCCCTCCTGGGGTCCAGGCAGCCCCGTCCCAGGAAGGCAGAACAAAGGATTTCCTCTGAGAGAGGGTGTGACACCCTCTCCCTTTGGAAATAGGTTTGAAGGCTGGGGAGGAGTAGCCTCCCCCAGCCTCTGGAAATGCTTTGATGGGCACAGATGGTGCCCATCTCTGCATAAGCCAGTCTACACAGGTTCAGGGATCCCCCAGCCCTGCCCTGGCGCAAAACTGGACATAGGAAAGGGTAGTGACCACTCCCCTAACCTGCACCTCCCAGGGGAGGTGCCCAGAGCTCCTCCAGTGTGCCCAAGACCTCTGCCATCTTGGAAACAGAGGTGTTGCTGGCACACTGGACTGCTCTGAGTGGCCAGTGCCAGCAGGTGATGTCAGAGACTCCTTCTGATAGGCTCTTACCTCTCTTAGTAGCCAATCCTCCTTCCTAGGTAGCCACACCTCCTTTTCTGGCTATTTAGGGTATCTGCTTTGGGGAATTCTTCAGATAACGAATGCAAGAGCTCACCAGAGTTCCTCTGCATCTCCCTCTTCACCTTCTGCCAAAGGATCGACCGCTGACTGCTCAGGACGCCTGCAAAACCGCAACAAAGTAGCAAAGACGACTACTAGTAACCTTGTATCGCTCATCCTACCGGCTTTCTCGACTGTTTCCTGGTGCTGCAAGCTCTGGGGGTAGACTGCCTCCTTTCTGCACCAGGAGCTCTGAAGAAATCTCCCGTGGGTCGACGGAATATTCCCCCTACAACCGCAGGCAACAAAAGACTGCATCACCAGTCCTCTGGGTCCCCTCTCAGCACGACGAGCGTGGTCCCTGGAACTCAGCAACTCTGTCCAAGTGACTCCCACAGTCCAGTGACTCTTCAGTCCAAGTTTGGTTGAGGTAAGTCCTTGCCTCCCCACGCTAGACTGCATTGCTGGGTACCGCGTGATTTGCAGCTGCTCCGGCTCCTGTGCACTCTTCCAGGATTTCCTTCATGCACAGCCAAGCCTGGGTCCCCGACACTCTAACCTGCAGTGCACAACCGTCTGAGTTGTCCTCCGGCGTCATGGGACTCCCTTTTGTGACTTTGCGTGGACTCCGGTTCACTCCTCTTCTAAGTGCCTGTTCCGGTACTTCTGCGGGTGCTGCCTGCTTCTGTGAGGGCTCCCTGGCTTGCTGGGCACCCCCTCTGTCTCCTCATCCAAGTGGCGACATCCTGGTCTCTCCTGGGCCACAGCAGCATCCAAAAACCCCAACTGCAACCCTTGCAGCTAGCAAGGCTTGTTTGTGGTCTTTCTGCAAGCTTCTTCACGACGTGGGACATCCATCCTCCAAAGGGGAAGTTCCTAGTCCTCTTTGTTCTTGCAGAACACTAAGCTTCTTTCATCCGGTGGCAGCTTCCTTGCACCCTCAGCTGGCATTTCCTGGGCTCATGCCCACTCTCGACACTGTCGCGACTCTTGGACTTGGTCCCCTTGTCTTATAGGTACTCAGGTCCAGAAATCCACTGTTGTTGCATTGCTGGTGTTCGTTTTCCTTGCAGAATCCCCCTATCACGACTTCTGTGCTCTCTGGTGGTTGTAGGTGCACTTTACACCTACCTTACAGGGTCTTGGGTGGGCTATTTTTCTAAACCTCACTGTTTTCTTACTGTCCCAGCGACCCTCTACAAGCTCACATAGGTTTGGGGTCCATTCGTGATTCTCATTCCACTTTTGGAGTATATGGTTTGTGTTGCCCCTATACCTATGTGCTCCTATTTCAATCTATTGTAACTTTACACTGCTTGCATTACTTCCTTTTGCTATTACTGCATAATTTTGGTATTGTGTACATATATCTTGTGTATATTTGGCATCCTCATACTGAGGGTACTCACTGAGATACTTTTGGCATTTTGTCATAAAAATAAAGTACCTTTATTTTTAGTATGTCTGTGTATTGTGTTTTCTTATGCTATTGTGCATATGACACTAGTGGTATAGTAGGAGCTTTACATGTCTCCTAGTTCAGCCTAAGCTGCTTTGCCATAGCTACCTTCTATCAGCCTAAGCTGCTAGAAACACCTCTTCTACACTAATAAGGGATAACTGGACCTGGCACAAGGTGTAAGTACCTCTGGTACCCACTACAAGCCAGGCCAGCCTCCTACACTGCCAAATTGCTGCTTTTTGTGAGGTCAGCTTGGGCATTCACATATAATTTCCTCCTGCTTCAAAGACCTTTGAACAGTGGTTCCGGATCAGAGGAGTAGCTAGAAAATTGAAATAGTCCCCACTTTAAACCAAAGCTCAGATGGCACAAAGTAAGTGAAATAAATGAGCCTGAACCTCTTAGAAGAGCTCCCTTGTCTCTTCCATCCAAGCAGTCTTTCATCCTCCCATCCACCATCTGATCCCCACCATTTCACCTTTACATTCTGTCATCCATTCATTCTTTAATCCATGATTCAGTTGTTCACCATTCCTTCCATCCATTGGCCATTCCATTCATCTATCCATCCATCTGTTCACATATCCATCATCAATGCATTCATCCATCCATACATTCACCCAGCCATAGATACATCAGTTGGTTTACCCATCCAACAATACAGCCTTCATCCATCAAATGATCCTTTTGTCAGTCCATTCATCCATCCTCTCAGATTTCCATTTACTTTGCTATTGTTTCATCTATCCATCCATCCTCTCAGATTTCTATTTACTCTGCCACCATTTCGCCCACCCACCTATCCATCCGCTCAGATTTACATTTACTCTGCTATCCTTTCCGCCACTGATCCATCCATCCTCTTAGGTTTACATTTACTCTGCCATGCTTTCATCCACCATCAACCTATCCTCTCACCCCCCCATCCTTTTAAGCACCTACCCTTTAACCCACTCATCCATTCATCTTTTCACTCACCCACTCATCCAGCCATCCTTTCATCTGCCCAGCCTTTCACCCATTCATCCATCATCCTTTCATCTACCCATCTTTTCTCCCCCTCATTCATCCATCCTTTCACCCACTCATACATCCACTCATCCATCCTGCGTTTCCTTTTCTATTAACGCATCTTTCTTTCTTCTTTGCAGTGTTACTTATGAGCTTTCATCTGCCAAGATGCTAACATGTGATGCCCTTAAAGTACCCAACTGTAGCTGCCAAAGTGGGAGCTCATGACCTGTGGTCCACGGACCCCTAGGGAGTTTGAGATACCTGCTCAGGGGGTCCTTGACTGCTTATAAATTTAAATAAAATTAGCAGACTAATAAAGTGAATACACATTGTGCAAAACTGAACATTTTAAAACGCTCTGTAATCTGGAGGCTAAAAAGCAAGGTGGTATAATTATCTTGATTTTGTGGGCACAGGGCATGTGCATCGAATGGAATCTAGTAGGTACGATTGGTGGCTGCCATGAAAGCACTGGAATTCACTGACAAAAAGAGAGCAAGTCTGTTGGGATGGAAAAGTCCTCTGCATGATAAGAGACAGGTACCCTGCCCTGAGGGTCCAACTGCACTGTTGTCTGGATCCCTAATGCTGATTTTTTTTGTCAAAGGCGAACACGGATCATGCGTGGGCACCATGACATAGGCCTGTCTCACGGATTGCAGTCTTGTTGGACAGGAGGAGTGCCCAAAGTGCAACTCTCATAGTGGTGGAAGGCTAACGCCTCCACCAGGTGATATGCAGCACAAGCATGGTTGTGGCGGCATACTGTAGAGCATTGAGCAGCAGCAGCTGCCTGCTTGCCAAGACCAGTGTGCCCTGTGAGAAACAGGAGAGCACTGAAAGGAGCAAAGCTCAGTGAAAAGTCCTACCATGAGGACTCCCTTTGCGAGCTGTGATGATTTGGGTGCGCACCAATCAGCCATCGCACAAGTGCAAGATTGTTTTTGGTGACTCCCATATGCCAGTAGAGGGCCATCGTAGACAGACCTGTGTGTTCAGTGCCCTGCCGATTTTGCTACGCACATACTGCCATTCTGCAGTGACCCCATATGCCAGAGGGGGCCAGCGGTAAAGTTATTGCTTCAAGGCGGGACAAGACTTGTGAATGCCTGGGCCAGGGCACATGTGGTGGGACAGCCTGCCCCAACATAACCACATAACGCTGCAAACTCGGTGCCAATGCTATCAAAGGATTTGAGCCACCATCTGAAGGAGACAAAGAGGCTACGATCCGCCAGTTGGACCCGCATTACGAGGGAACTTTCTCTTACTCACCACCGAGGACTGCTGGAGATGTTGTCACACCCTCACTGGCTCCAGTCAGGAGCTAAAGAAAGGACTCCCCCTCCCCATATAAGAAAAGTCAACGTACTGCGTCTTCATGTACATAGTGCTGCTCCAACATCTGGGAGGACTTTGTCAGTGCCTTTCAGGACAGCGAGCCTGTGTTGCCGGGTGCTCCAGCATGGACCGCAAGCAGCCCAACCTCTCCAAGCCGAGCAGGACTTGTGGGTGCACGTTTGAAGGTGTCCACTGCATCAGTGAACTCTTCTGTGCTGCGAGAGTGGGTAAGACATGAACTGTGCCAGTTGTGCCCCAGGGGAACTCGCTGCTAACGATGCTGCAGCACTATAAACACTTTTGACTAAGTTCCAAAGGGTGAAAAGGGAGAAAAAACTCTTAGTACCCTAATAGTTTACATTCCTGATGTGATCAACGGTGAATGGGGACTAACCCTGTGCAGATTATGCAAAAGAGAGAGGGACAGGGATTCGCCTAACAACTACTAGAGCCCGACCTCAAGGATTGTCTTGTTCCATTTGAATGTCACATTTCTTTGCCTGTCTCGAGCTACAAATAAAACACAACTTTTTCTTAGAGAAGCAAGTATTTGGCTGGACACTGATTCATTGTTTGCACTGTCTGCACTTTGAGTTATGAGACGTGTACACTGAACTGCAGCTACATTCCCCCAAGAGGGCCTTGATTGCTCAATCTCAGTTTCAACTGAGAGTCAAGTACAGGAAGGGTACCTTGGTCCAGTTGAGCAGGATCCATAGTAGATCGGCCCCAGGACATCCGGAGTTAAAGGCCTCAACCACAATGTTTGAGCCCAGTAGACCCTGCGTGGCCTTCTGAAAGGAGCTCTGTCAGCCCATAAGAGCAAATAAAGACAAATGTTATTTGTTAGAGACTAGCATATCACTTTATCCTTTCAAAATAAAATTTAACTTTGAAAATCTCCAACCTTCTCATTAAAAGTAGAATTTCAATGTTTACGTTTTATCTGTTTGTGAACTAAGTAAAATATTTCATAATGTCTGTACAGGTCAGATGTATACTATTTTTGTAATGTTGTTTACTTTTTGAAGTTCAAGTGATAGAAATTGTTTAGTAGTGGTACCGGCTTCCAGTAGTAATTTAATGGGTGTCCATAGAAGTCAAAAGGTTAAGATCCGTTGCTTTAAATACCCAGTGCAAGTATTTTCAGGAAATCAGTCTCCTGAAAATGAGATGTTAATTAACATGTTCATCCTTTTCGTTGCAGCTCAGATCCGAACATTCCACTTTCACAGGGAGCGTGAAAGCAGAAGTACACCGGGTTGCCTCACCAATAGCTCAGCTCTTTGTCTATAATTAATTGTTTCCCTCCCCATCACTCTCTTCTACTTCCTTTCCTTTCAAGACCCCTTTCGACTGCTCCCTCCATACCATTACTCTGATTATGCGGTTCCTACTTAGGTAATAAGACTGCATGTTTAAGACGGCAGAACGGTATAGTGTGGGATACACAATTAGTAACTGCCAGTCTAACTCCTGGCTAGCTCACGGTGCCTCACGCGAACCCCCAAACCCACTGGGGTGGAAGGTGATTATGGCAACCTGAACATGACACTCTGATCCCCATGGAAGCCATGGAAACAGATCTTAGCCTTTTTGTATTTGTGCTCATGCATGCCCAGGTGAGACACAAATAATGCATTTATTAAAACAATCGCAATCTGGCATCTAAGGAGTGAGCTGCCATAATTAGGCAGATGAAACAAAGCAAAGTAACCAGCATTACATATATGGTAAGGAAAATGAACAATCCAACCATGGTGTATGTGGGTCTAGATATTCTAGAGATTCCTACCTAACCCTAAATCTAACCTGAGCGCATAGCGGGTGTTCCCTTCTGCCTCGCCCGATTTGAGGGATTAGCCCCAACCCCATACAAGGAATTAGTGTCAGGAGTCGGCTTGTGGTGTAAATGGCAATCCGCTCAGGAGTCTGGAAGATCGGCAACCGTCGAGCTGCATATCGCACAGCACGTGTCCCAGGATAGTTGTGGCCGGAATGCCCTTTGCCCCCCTGGGTCAGTGAACCATTTATTTAATAAACCATACCGTGCTAGAAGCGCAGTTCCGATGCAATGCTGTGGCTAGGTGTTAGAAGTGGGAAACATCCTTTTTTACGACTTTTTTTTTCCGAAGGTCGTGGTTAACGAAAGCGCAACAACGCTTTTTTTAACCACGACTTCGGTTTTTTGTGCCTTAACTACGTATGTTCTGAACAACGAACATGCGTGGTTAAGGTACAAAGAAGGGACTTGGCGAAGGTAAGTGTGGGTTTAGGTTTTGGGGAGGGGGTGGGGGGTCAGGGGGTTTTAGGTTTTGGGGCGGGGTTGGGGGGGTGGGGCGTTTTTGGTTTTGGGGAGTGGGTGGGGGGTCAGGGGGTTTTAGGTTTTGGGGTGGGGTTGGGTGGGTGGGACGTTTTTGGTTTTGGGGAGTGGGTGGGGGGTCAGGGGGTTTTAGGTTTTAGGGTGGGGTTGGGGGGTGGGGCGTTTTTGGTTTTGGGGAGTGGGTGGGGGGTCAGGGGGTTTTAGGTTTTGGGGTGGGTTTGTGGGGGTGGGGCGTTTTTGGTTTTGGGGAGTGGGTGGGGGGTCAGGGGGTTTTAGGTTTTGGGGTGGGGTTGGGGGGGTGGGGTGAGGGATGTAGGGTGAATGGTGCCTATTGCTAATGATGTTATCAGGAATGCCTTTACAATGAAATATCGTTAAGGCATTCGTGGTAAAATCATTAGTAGTAGCAACGAGGTCGGTGTTCCGACCTCGTTGTTAAGGCAGTAGTTGTTTTTGCAGTCGTTGTTTCGTCGTACAGTCGTTAGAAGTTGTCTCCTAAACGGGCAACACAAACTAGCATATTGTGTACAGTGTTCTTTAGCCTTGGCAGAAAGTAGTAATTACATGTCGTGCAAAGGCTAACTAAAGAAGCAGCTTGTTCCTTCCTTTCCTAGTAGCTGATAAAAAATGTGTAAAAATCATTGATTAAAACTGCCTTACTAAAACAAATAAAATATGACCTGTAAAATAAAGCTAAAACAGGGGTGACCAACTGGGGTCCCAGAGGTCCTCACAACACTCTTTCCTTCCATCTTGTTCTTATTTCCATCAAGGGTCTTCCCCCTCTCTCTTCTCTTGCCCATCTCTTTCTTCTTGAGCTACCTGCTAATTTCATTATTTCTCCTCCTGTGTAATCATTTCTCCATTTCCCTTCTCTCTCCCTCTAGCTTGCTCCTCCTTCTTCCTTTCTCCCCCTTTTACTTTCTATCTTCCCTTCTGTCTCTTCTTCCTCTCATCTCCTCTGTCCTGTTCTCCCTTTCTTACCTTCCCTCCTCTTTGTCTCCACGCCTTCTCTCACTAGTTCCTTCTCCTGTCTCTGCTTTGCTCTTGAAGGCACAGGGAAATAACAGCCACATCTCTCTTTCCACCAACCTTCCAGACACCTCTACTCTTCCGGGCTCCTTCCCACCGACACCCCGTGTGTACACGAGAACCGACCCGTCGGTTGAGCCTTATCTTGCATCGCTCTTAAAGCACGGAACAACCTCCCAATGCACATCGGAAGTTCTCCTCTCTTCTGGAGTTTCACAAGAAGCTGAAGGCCTGGCTCTTCAAATATCCCCAGGCCTTCGGGGCTAGGCTCCTCACCTGCACAGCGCCTGGATACCCTCATGAGTGACAGTGCGCTATAGAAATCCACATAGCCAAACCAAGAATAACAGAAGAATTACAATACATGAGTGAGAATCTGTGAAGCGTGGCAAGAGCAAACCTGGAGACCACGTATGATTGGTGAACTAATGGGTAATAATAGCCTGATATTTCATTTAATTAAGCCTCATCACCCTACCTTATGGTAAGTCCACCGTAGCAAAGTATTTTCTTGCGATGTAGGACACATGCCATGTGAGGTCATTTCCTGTGAAGGCATGATTGGGTTAAATGACAGGTTATCTCACTTCCTGTAATGCCATCATTATGCAATTTAGCATGTTTTAAACACTAGAAACCCTACCTTTTGTTTTGTCAGAGAATTAGGCGATAATGAAGGTAAAATAAAATGCCTCGGTTTTATCATTGCTGCTTGAAAACAAGAGACTCCATCCCTGGAAGTGCATCCTTATCCCAGGCTGGGGAGAAGTGTCCTACAAGACAAGCTAAGATGGTGCCAACTGTGCTCTCAGAGATCTGTCTTGTGCAGGGTTGTTGGTACCAAACCTGCCCCCTTCGGAAATATTCTCCTAAGAGACTTGACTGCATATAACCTGGGGCGTCAGGAACCCCCACTTCAACAGCTTGAGCAGAGGGTGGGTGCCACTAGGCAGTACTGATTAGTGTAAAATCTTTACAATTTTGTTTGTAGGTCCTTTAACGGTGAACAGATACAGGATAGCCTGGTGGAGCCGTGGGACAGGAGAACATGGAAGGGAGGGAGGAGGTAAACATGGGTGGATGGAATGATGGTTGAAATTGGTGATAAATGGATAGAGAGAAGGATGAGAGATGCAGAGGATGGACTTTGTGCAGGGTGGATGGATGCAGAGAAGAGTGGATGAACGGACCAAGAGAAGGATTGATGGATGGATTAAAGAGTAGGAAGAAAAGGTGAGTGGATAAGGTGACCCTTGACCTGTTTTGAGATCGGGATCGCTCCCCACCCCGCGCAGCTCCACCTGACTGTGCCCGTGTCCGCTCGCCCACGCTTGCTGCTGCTGCGAGTTCGAGGCCCTTCTCTACCCACAGGCTCCCCCGCCTGCACCTCATCCCTGGTGGCCAGTGGTGAGCCTCTAAGTACTTTGTGTCTGCCTTTGTGTCTGCTGTTGTTTTTTGTCTGCCTTTTACAGTTTTTCTGCTTTTTGCCGTTCACGGTCTCTGTGCTCTCTCTGTGTTTCCTTTTTCCAGCTCCCCTTCGTTTTTCCCGCCGCTGCGTCCCCTGCGGCCCGGCCCCCCTCGCTCATTTGCGCTTAGCTCCTGCCTCCCAGCTGCTCCTCCCTCCCACCTCCCCTTCTTAATGGTAGCCGCTGTGCGGTGCAGAGAGTGACCCTTGACCTGTTTTGAGGTCGGGATCGCTCCCCGCGCCGCGCAGCTCCACCTGACTGTGCCCGTGTCCGCTTTCCTGCTCTTGCTGCTGCTGCTGCTGCGAGTTCGAGGCCCTCCTCCACCCGCAGGCTCCCACCTGCGCCTCATCCCTGTTGGCCAGTGGTGAGCCTGTAAGTACTTTGTGTCTGCCTTTGTGTCTGTTGTCGTTTTTTGTCTGCCTTTTGACTGTTTTTCTGCTTTTTGCCCTTCACGGTCTCTGCCGCTCTCTCTGTGTTTCCTTTTGCCAGCTCCCCCTTTGTTTTTCCCGCCGCTGCGTCCCCTGCCGCCCGGCCCCCCTTCGCTCGCTCATTCGTGCTTAGCTCCCGCATCCCAGCTGCTCCTCCCTCCCACCTCCATATCTTAATGTGGCCGCTGCGGGGTGCAGAGAGTGACCTTTGACCTGTTTTTAGGTCGTGATCGCTCCCCAGGTCGTGCAGCTCCACCTGACTGTGCCCGTGTCCGCTTCCCTGCTCTCGCTGCTGTTGCGAGTTCGAGGCCCTCCTCCACCCGCAGTCTCCCGCCTGCACCTCATCCCTAGTGGCCAGTGGTGAGCCTGTAAGTACTTTGGGCCTGATTCTGACTATGGCGGACGGCGGAGGCCGTCCGCCATAGTCCCGCCGCCAAATGACCGCACCGCGGTCAAAAGACCGCGGCGGCCATTCACACATTTCCTCTGGGCCGGCGGGCGATCTCCAAAAGAGCGCCCGCCGGCCCAGAGGAAATGCCCCTGCAACGAGGACGCCGGCTCAGAATTGAGCCGGCATAGTTGCAGGGGTGCGACGGGTGCAGTTGCACCCGTCGCGTATTTCAGTGTCTGCAAAGCAGACACTGAAATACTTTACGGGGCCCTCTTACGGGGGCCCCTGCAGTGCCCATGCCATTGGCATGGGCACTGCAGGGGCCCCCAGGGGCCCCGCGGCACCCCCTACCGCCATCCTGTTCATGGCGGGTTTCCCGCCATGAACAGGATGGCGGTAGGGGGTGTCTGAATCCTCATGGCGGCGGAGCGCGCTCCGCCGCCATGGAGGATTCCCCCGAGCAGCGGAAAGTCGGCGGGAGACGGCCGACTTTCCGCTTCTGACCGCGGCTGAACCGCCGCGGTCAGAATGCTCGTGGGAGCACCGCCAGCCTGTTGGCGGTGCTCCCGTGGTCGGTGGCCCTGGCGGCCACCGGCCGCCAGGGTCAGAATGACCCCCTTTGTGTCTGCCTTTGTGTCTGCTGTCGATTTTTGTTTGCCTTTTTACTGTTTTTCTGCTTTTTGCCCTTCGCCGTCTCTGCCGCTCTTTCCGTGTTTCCTTTTGCCTTTTGCCAGCTCCCCCTTTATTCTTCCCGCTGCTGCATCCCCTGCGGCCCCACCCCCCTCGCTCGCTCATTCGCACTTCACTCACACCTCCCAGCTGCTCCTCCCTCCCACCTGCCTGGACCGTGCCCAGCGCCTAGTGCCAGACACTCTGGCCCCCATGACCGCCACATCGCCCGATGCTCCTACGACGCCAACACCCTCCACGCCCTCAACACTGGCCGATCAGCCACCTGCTTCCAGGCCACCCCGAAGCGCATCCACAGAGCCTTCTCCTGCCAGGGCTGCAACTTCACCAGCCCACGAGCAGCCGCCCAGCTCACCAAAGCCAGGCACAACCACCTTAGATGCATCCTTCTCAATCAATCAATCAATCACTGCATTTGTAAAGCGCGCTACATACCCGCAAGGGTCTCAAGGCGCTGGGGAGGGGGGGTGCTACTGGTCGAAGAGCCAGGTCTTGAGGAGTCTTCTGAAGGCCAGCAGGTCCTGGGTCTGTCGTAGGATGGTGGGGAGAGTGTTCCAGGTCTTGGCGGCGAGGTAGGAGAAGGATCTGCCGCCGGCTGTGGTTTTTCGGATGCGGGGGACTGTGGCGAGGGCGAAGTTGGCTGAGCGGAGGCTTCGGGTGGGGGTGTGGAAGCTGAGTCGGTTGTTGAGGTAGGTGGGTCCGGTGTTGTGCAGTGCTTTGTGTGCGTGGATCAAGAGCTTTAAGGTGATCCTTTTGTTGATGGATCCTTGTTGATTTGTTGACACCCACTCCGTCCACAAGCACGCCATCGAACTCTGGGACCTTCTTGTCTCATCCTCCCCGGGCGTCACCTTCCTGACGGAGACCTGGATGATCCCATCCTCGGAACCCGGCATCGCCGTAGCCATCCCAGACGGCTACAAGATCACCTGCAGAGACCGCACCAACAGACCGGGATGAGGGATCGCCATCGTCCACAGGAACACCATCAGAATCTCGACCAACACCGAAGACACCCTCAGCACCGCCGAAAACCTGCATTTCCAGATCCACGTCGATCCCAAGAGCACCCTGAGAGGAACCCTCGTCTACAGACCCCCCGAACCTCAGCCACAGTTCAGCGACTCCATCGCCGACGTAGTCAGCATGCATGCCCTTGCTTCTACAGACTACATCCTCCTCAGAGACCTGAACTTCCAACTCGAGAACACCAATGACAGCAACTCCACCGCCCTGCTCGCCAACCTTGGACTCTAACAGCTCGTCACATCACCCACCCATTCCGCCGGACACGCGCTCGACCCCATCTTCTCCACCAGCAGCCACGTCACCTTCAGCCACACCACTGAACTCCACTGGACCGACCACCGCTGCATCCACTTCACCTTCGAGAAACCCACCATGCACCATCACCTGCAACGGATCTCCCACCGCAGCTGGAACAAGGTCACCGAAGACCAGCTGATCTCCGCCCTCGCCCAAGCCCCACCAGCCGACACCGGCACAGCTGCCCACAACTTCAGGCAATGGATCGATGACTGCATCAATGCTCTCGCCCCGATCAAGAAACTCTCCAACAACTGCACCGTCACAAAGACCATCTGGTTAACCGCCTACCTCCAGGCTTCCAAACAGATGTGCTGAAAACTCGAGAAAAAATGGTGCCACGAACAGACACCGATCTCCCATATGGCCCTCAAGAACGCCATCCACAGGCACCACCAGCTCATTTGGGCCGCCAAGAGTTCCTCCTTCAAGGGACGCATCAACAACGCGCACAACAACAAAGAGCTCTGCAACATCGTGAAGGAACTCTCCATCCCCAGCTCCAACGACATCCCACCTTCGCATCGACTCCCTAGCCACCTTCTTTCACTGCAAGATCGCAGACATCCACGACAGGTTCAACACAAAGACCCCCACCGACAGTCACCAACACCTCACCGCCCCCCAGCTACACCAACCTCCTGCTCTCCTGGACCCACGTCAACGACGATGATACCAACAAAGTCATGAACACCATTCACTCTGGCTCACCATCCGACCCCTGCCCGCATCACATCTTCAACAAAGCAAGCTCCATCATCGCCCCCCAACTCCGGATGATCATCAACAGCTCCTTCGAGACCGCCACCTTCCCGGAAACCTGGAAGCTCGCCGAGATCAACGCCTTACTCCAGAAACCCAAGGCGGACCCAATGGACCTCAGAAACTCCCAGCCCATCTCCCTGCTCCCGTTTGCGGCAAAGGTCATCGAGAAGATCATCAACAGGCAACTGACCCACTTCCTTGAGGAAAACAACATTCTGGACCCATCCCAATCCGGCTTCCGGAGCAACCACAGCACCGAGACCGCCCTCATCGCAGCCACCAACAACATCAGGACCCTGCTGGACAAGGGTGAAACCGCGGCCCTCATCTTCCTGGACCTCTCAGCCGCCTTCGACACCGTCTGCCACCGCACCCTATGCACTCGCCTCCACAACTCAGGGATCCGCAGCAAAGCCCTGGACTGGATCACCTCCTTCCTCACTGGCAGAACCCAGAGAGTCCGCCTCCCTCCTTTCCGTTCTGAAGCCACCAAGACCATCTGCGGCGTACCCCAAGCATCTTCCCTCAGCCCGACCCTCTTCAACATCTACATGGCACTGCTCGCCAACATCATCCGATCTCACAACCTCAACATCATCTCATAAGCCGACGACACCCAGCTGACCTTCTCCCTCACCAAGGACCCCGCCACCGCCAAAACCAACCTCCACGAAGGAATGAAGGCCGTCGCCAACTGGATGGAGAACATTCGCCTGAAACTGAACTCGGACAAGACGGAGCTCTTCATCCTCGGCTCCACCCCCTTCGCCTGGGACAACTCCAGGTGGCCAGCCACAATGGGAACCACACTGATGCCCACCGACCACGCACGCAACCTGGGGTTCATCCTAGACTCATCGCTTTCCATGACCCAGCAAGTCAACGCCGTCTCATCCTCCTGCTTCAACACCCTTTGCATGCTCCGCAAGATCTATAGGTGGATCCCCACCGAAACCAGAAGGACGGTCACCCAGGCCCTCGTCAGCAGCAGACCTGGACTACGGCAAAGCTCTCTACGCTGGAACCACGGCCATTCTCCAGAAAAGACTGCAAGGCATACAGAACACCTGCGCATGCCTCATCCTCGACATCCCCTGCCACAGCCACATCACAGCCCACCTGAGAGACCTGCACTGGCTCCCCGTCAACCAGAGGATCACCTTCAAGCTCCTCACCCACGCTCACAAAGCACTCCACAACGCCGGACCAGCATACCTCAACAAACGACTCACCTTCTACACCCCGAACCCACAGCTCCGCTCCGCCAACCACGCCCTCACCACCGTTCCACGCATCCACAGGTCAACAGCCGGCGGCAGATCTTTCTCCCACCTCGCTGCCAAGACCTGCGGCAGACCAAGGACCTGCTGACCTTCAGGAGACACCTCAAGACCTGGCTGTTCGAGCAGTAGCAGCTCCCCTACTCCTGCCACACACACTCCCCGCGCCTTGAGACCCTCGTGAGTGAGTAGCGCGCTCTACAAATGTATTGATTGATTGATAAATGGAGAAATGGGTGGTTGGATGAATGGGTGGGTGGAAATAAAAAAAGACAGAAGGATGTATGGATGGATGAAGAAAGGAAAAGGAGGAGGACAGGAAGTTAAAGAAGATAGATGAATGGTTGCATTAGACTGAACAAAGGTTAGGGGAAATTAAGTAAATTCAGAAGTCCCTCGGAGGACGCCATCTCCTGAATGTCTACAAGGCTTGCTTTTTGCATTCACTTGCAGGCTTATTGCCTTTTGCGTTATACTTAAAAGTGTGTGGGGGGGCATTTTATTTTTCTGGCTCGTCCCTTGCATTTAATTTACTGACACTCACGGTAAGCAGCGGTGCTCCAAAAATAATATTTGCATCCCATGCAAGCTTGTTGTCAATTGTGGGATTTTAACTTAAGCCCTGCGCGGGACCCCGTAGATGCACACAGCCCCTCCCCCCATCCTACGGCTGTCGTGACGCTCTAACAACCCCCTCTGGCAGCATAAAACCGTGTGTGGGTGGAGCTGTCCTCTCGGGGATCCCTGAGACATCCAGGCTTGATGATCCGAGAGACTGAGGCACCCCCTCCCCCATTTCACCCCACACCACACCCGACGCCTGTTGTTATTTCTACGAGTCTCCCGTCATTGTGTTGTTTTTCTGACAATATTAATGTTTTTTTCATGTCCTACATACATTACACATTGAGGCGTGAGACTCGATTTTTAAAGTCAGAAATGATGTCTCCCGCCAAAAATTGCATGTGATACAATTATAGTAAATGGGAAAATGAATTCCCCCTTTTTGTTTCAATATCTCTCCCTTTTTTTTGGCAATCTTGGCATGCATGGCATGCTTTACACTAACTCTACACCCTCAATCCGTTGGAACAGTTTTAACATGAACCTTGGGGTCCCTTCCATTGTTTCCCCTCGCCCCTTTTTGGTTGGGGGCAGGGGACGTACTCCCAATGAGTGCCCCATCGCCCCACCCACAAATCACATTTGCCCAAATCCGCAGGAAATATGTCAACATCTGAGAAAATATTTTAAAAAAATTATGCGGAGGGTGAAAGTAAAATGAGAAATGAAATAGATTGTTTCTCCTCAAGGCTACGGAGGGTGAAGCCAAGTACAAAGGCACCGTGTTACAACTGCTTTCAAACTTCGTGAAAGTTTTGCAAGCAAGCATTCCTGCCCATCCCCCTCAACCCCCCCAAACAGGCATTGGCGGTAGTAAAAAAATATATATAAATAAGGGTGCAGTGGCCCTACAAACTCCTAGGCCCTGGTGTAATTGCACTGAATGATAGGTACACCACTGCATAAAAAAACATGTCTCGCCAGTTCCTGTGTGTCATGTCAGTGCTTAATTTGTGCCGGTGGTGGTCCCCAACATTCATTTCTGGGGACACAGACTTATTTGCCATCATCAAACTTTGACCCAGAGCAACAGCAAGAAAGGCAGAAAAGGGGAGAGCGATGGTGGAAGAGATAGATACATGTAATTTCTTATTATTGTACCACATAAACCTACAATATACGATTATGTTATGTAATAAATGGTTAAATTTTTATGCCCATATAGCCACGTGATAGACACGGGCATCAGTGTAAAAATTCTCACCTGCACTATGTTGTGCAATGTCTCCTGGTAGACAAATCAGGAACAGGGGTGTCTGACACCCCCTGATAAACACAGTTTCCTGTGCACAATTTGACCATGTATTATTTTCTCAAATGCTCCTGAGGTGGTAAGTGGTCCCCGAAGCAGGCTACTCGAAGTCTGTTGCAACATTTCAGCCCAGGGCCTGGTAAGGGATTGCAAGCCCAGCTTCTCTGTGCTTTCAAATCTCATAGGAATCAATATATGGGACCAATTTGCCCAAAAATACCAGTACTTAAAGTGGTCTTTGGATCAGCCCGCTTGTTACCATTGGTTGACTGTCTTGTCAGTATCATTTGCGTGTATCTTGTTCTATGGCTTTTCTTCTTGAGTGTGCCCATCTGCTGGTGCGTGGCTTGTTTTGATTGGATGGCTTGTATATTTCCACAGTTCCACATCAGGTAACTTTCTAGGTCTTGTTTGCCACACAGCTTTTAGCTGTCTGTTTCTGAACGACATATTGTGAACCTCCCCTAAAACCATCCTTTTGATTGGATGATTTGTCCCTGATGCTCACATTCGGGGAACTACTTTTTCCCCAGCATAGGGTAAGCAAACACTAGGAATGCTTAAATATCTCACAATCCGCACTCTTTCTCGAGATGTCCATTTTAATAACACAGATTATGCATTTTTCCGAACAATTTACCTGATATCCTGTTGAATGGCACATATTCTTCTATATGTATGTATATTTCTATTTAAGTACGAAGAAGATGCACTAGTTGTTCTGTTAAAAAGCAAGGATTGTTGTTTGTTTATCTGAGATACTTACTGAATGTTAACTAACGAGAATTCTGCCCTGTTCAGCCTCTGTCCCGTATACATGATAAATTCGACATTGTATATCCGGTTATCTTGTTAAATTCTGAATGTTTTATTCGGAGGGCGTTTACTAGTGCTCCAAGGCCGTTTTGTTGACCTCGAAAAAATCCTAGTTATTTTTTTTAAACGCACTATGTGATCGGTTAAACACATTTAGTTGTATAATTTTATATAAGGCCTTCAGAACTTCTGTTCGACCGCATTCTCTGCTTTTTATGCAGACCAAAGAGGCAAGTAGCCGCCGACAATATTTTATGTAAAAAAAAAAAAACCCTGGCCGCATCTTCCGTACAGGAATGGACATTTTGCAGTGACCTAGAATCCTAAACATTGCACAGTCAAACAGACATAAAAGTGGGATGACATGAGGGCGGTCCCGTAAACATAGCGTGGATCGGAAGCAGATATTGTACATCGCAAGGCCAAGAGGAGGTAAAGTTTGCCAATCCCGTTTGAAGTTGGCCTGGGGTGATCAAAATGTCGGTTTCCTTGGAAGGAGGGACCAACCAAATGACCAGCAGCAGGGAGGGGGTAGGTCCCAGTCTGTACCTCCTAGACGACCTATCAGCACCCCAGTCGCCATGATGTCTAGATGGAAAATACTTTCTTTGGACATCGAAGGACCACAGATACGCCGTGAGTCTGCGTAAATGCATCAGCCGCAGTGTGAACTTCTGCACAGCGCCTCGAGGGTCTCAACATCTCCCAGCCTCGGGTGCTCGTGTGATTTACTCCTGCAGGCTCCGTGCTTCGTGCACTCCCTGCAGTCAGAGACATCAACCCACAGAGGGCACTGGAGGGTGCACTCACTTATGTAATGCATGTAACTCTGTAATCAGAGCCCCCAGCCCCTCTGCAGTGCTGCTGGGAGAGCGGCAGCCTCTCAGTGCAGTGTGCACCCCTAGAGTCCAGGGTGCAGCATCAACAGTAGAAGAGACCGGTACTGCTCTACAGGCCTGGGACAAGGGCTGCTCCCATTTGTAATGTATATAACTGTAATCAGAGCCCCCGGCCCCTCTGCAGTGCTGCTGGCAGAGCGGGAGCCTCTCAGTGCAGTGTGCACCCCTGGAGTCCAGGGTGCAGCATCTACAGTCACAGAGACCAGTACTGCTCTACAGGCCTGGGACAAGGGCTGCACCCATTTGTAATGCAAGTAACTGTAATCAGAGACCCCGGCCCCTCTGCAGTGCTGCTGGGAGAGCGGCAGCCTCTCAGTGCAGTGTGCACCCCTAGAGTCCAGGGTGCAGCATCAACAGTAGAAGAGACCGGTACTGCTCTACAGGCCTGGGACAAGGGCTGCACCCATTTTTAATGTATATAACTGTAATCAGAGCCCCCGGCCCCTCTGCAGTGCTGCTGGCAGAGCGGGAGCCTCTCAGTGCAGTGTGCACCCCTGGAGTCCAGGGTGCAGCATCTACAGTCACAGAGACCAGTACTGCTCTACAGGCCTGGGACAAGGGCTGCACCCATTTGTAATGCAAGTAACTGTAATCAGAGACCCCGGCCCCTCTGCAGTGCTGCTGGCAGAGCGGGAGCCTCTCAGTGCAGTGCGCACCCCTGGAGTCCAGGATGCAGCATCTACAGTCACAGAGACCAGTACTGCTCTACAGGCCTGGTACAAGGGCTGCACCCATTTGTAATGCATGTAACTCTGTAAACAGAGCCCCCAGCCCCTCTGCAGTGCTGCTGGCAGAGCAGGAGCCTCTCAGTGCAGTGTGCACCCCTGGAGTCCAGGATGCAGCATCTACAGAAGTAGAGACCAGTACTGCTCTACAGGCCTGGGACAAGGGCTGCACCTATTTGTAATGCATGTAACTCTGTAATCAGAGACCCCGGCCCCTCTGCAGTGCTGCTGGCAGAGCGGGAGCCTCTCAGTGCAGTGCGCACCCCTGGAGTCCAGGGTGCAGCATCTACAGAAGAAGAGACCGGTACTGCTCTACAGGCCTGGGACAAGGGCTGCACCCATTTGTAATGCATGTTACTGTGTAATCAGAGCCCCCGGCCCCCTCTGCAGTGCTGCTGGCAGAGCGGGAGCCTCTCAGTGCAGTGTGCACCCCTGGAGTCCAGGGTGCAGCATCTACAGTCACAGAGACCAGTACTGCTCTAGAGGCCTGGTACCAGGGCTGCACCCATTTATAATGCATGTAACTCTGTAATCAGAGCCCCCAGCCCCTCTGCAGTGCTGCTGGCAGAGGAGGAGCATCTCAGTGCAGTGTGCACCCCTGGAGTCCAGGGTGCAGCATCTACAGAAGAAGAGACCTGTACTGCTCTAGAGGCCTGGTACAAGGGCTGCACCCATTTGTAATGCATGTAACTCTGTAATCAGAGCCCCCGGCCCCTCTGCAGTGCTGCTGGCAGAGGGGGAGCCTCTCAGTGCAGTGTGCACCCCTGGAGTCCAGGGTGCAGCATCTACAGTCACAGAGACCAGTACTGCTCTACAGGCCTGGGACAAGGGCTGCACCCATTTGTAATGCATATACCTGTAATCAGAGCCCCCGGCCCCTCTGCAGTGCTGCTGGCAGAGCGGCAGCCTCTCAGTGCAGTGTGCACCCCTGGAGTCCAGGGTGCAGTATCTACAGTCACAGAGACCAGTACTGCTCTACAGGCCTGGGACAAGGGCTGCACCCATTTGTAATGCATATACCTGTAATCAATCAGAGCCCCTGGCCCCTCTGCAGTGCTGCTGGCAGAGCGGGAGCCTCTCAGTGCAGTGTGCACCCCTGGAGTCCAGGGTGCAGCATCTACAGTCACAGAGACCAGTACTGCTCTACAGGCCTGGGACAAGGGCTGCACCCATTTGTAATGCATATAACTGTAATCAGAGCCCCCGGCCCCTCTGCAGTGCTGCTGGCAGAGCGGCAGCCTCTCAGTGCAGTGTGCACCCCTGGAGTTCAGGGTGCAGCATCTACAGAAGAGACCAGTACTGCTCTACAGGCCTGGGACAAGGGCTGCACCCATTTGTAATGCATATAACTGTAATCAGAGCCTCCGGCCCCTCTGCAGTGCTGCTGGGAGAGCGGGAGCCTCTCAGTGCAGTGTGCATCCCCTTGGTCCAGGGTGCAGCATCTACAGTCACAGAGACCAGTACTGCTCTACAGGCCTGGTACAAGGGCTGCACCCATTTGTAATGCATATACCTGTAATCAGAGCCCCCGGCCCCTCTGCAGTGCTGCTGGCAGAGCGGGAGCCTCTCAGTGCAGTGTGCACCCCTGGAGTTCAGGGTGCAGCATCTACAGAAGAGACCAGTACAGCTCTACAGGCCTGGGACAAGGGCTGCACCCATTTGTAATGCAAGTAACTGTAATCAGAGCCCCCAGACCCTCTGCAGTGCTGCTGGGAGAGCGGGAGCCTCTCAGTGCAGTGCGCACCCCTGGAGTCCAGTGTGCAGTATCTACAGTCACAGAGACCAGTACTGCTCTACAGGCCTGGGACAAGGGCTGCACCCATTTGTAATGCATATAACTGTAATCAGAGCCCCGGCCCCTCTGCAGTGCTGCTGGCAGAGCGGCAGCCTCTCAGTGCAGTGTGCACCCCTGGAGTTCAGGGTGCAGCATCTACAGAAGAGACCAGTACTGCTCTACAGGCCTGGGACAAGGGCTGCACCCATTTGTAATGCATATAACTGTAATCAGAGCCTCCGGCCCCTCTGCAGTGCTGCTGGGAGAGCGGGAGCCTCTCAGTGCAGTGTGCATCCCCTTGGTCCAGGGTGCAGCATCTACAGTCACAGAGACCAGTACTGCTCTACAGGCCTGGTACAAGGGCTGCACCCATTTGTAATGCATATACCTGTAATCAGAGCCCCCGGCCCCTCTGCAGTGCTGCTGGCAGAGCGGGAGCCTCTTAGTGCAGTGTGCACCCCTGGAGTTCAGGGTGCAGCATCTACAGAAGAGACCAGTACAGCTCTACAGGCCTGGTACAAGGGCTGCACCCATTTGTAATGTATATTACTGTAATCAGAGCCCCCGGCCCCTCTGCAGTGCTGCTGGCAGAGCGGGAGCCTCTCAGTGCAGTGTGCACCCCTGGAGTTCAGGGTGCAGCATCTACAGAAGAGACCAGTACAGCTCTACAGCCTGGTACAAGGGCTGCACCTATTTGTAATGCATGTAACTGTAACAGAGCCCCCGGCCCCTCTGCAGTGCTGCTGGCAGAGCGGGAGCCTCTCAGTGCAGTGCGCACCCCTGGAGTCCAGTGTGCAGTATCTACAGTCACAGAGACCAGTACTGCTCTACAGGCCTGGGACAAGGGCTGCACCCATTTGTAATGCATATAACTGTAATCAGAGCCCCGGCCCCTCTGCAGTGCTGCTGGCAGAGCGGCAGCCTCTCAGTGCAGTGTGCACCCCTGGAGTTCAGGGTGCAGCATCTACAGAAGAGACCAGTACTGCTCTACAGGCCTGGGACAAGGGCTGCACCCATTTGTAATGCATATAACTGTAATCAGAGCCTCCGGCCCCTCTGCAGTGCTGCTGGGAGAGCGGGAGCCTCTCAGTGCAGTGTGCATCCCCTTGGTCCAGGGTGCAGCATCTACAGTCACAGAGACCAGTACTGCTCTACAGGCCTGGTACAAGGGCTGCACCCATTTGTAATGCATATACCTGTAATCAGAGCCCCCGGCCCCTCTGCAGTGCTGCTGGCAGAGCGGGAGCCTCTTAGTGCAGTGTGCACCCCTGGAGTTCAGGGTGCAGCATCTACAGAAGAGACCAGTACAGCTCTACAGGCCTGGTACAAGGGCTGCACCCATTTGTAATGTATATTACTGTAATCAGAGCCCCCGGCCCCTCTGCAGTGCTGCTGGCAGAGCGGGAGCCTCTCAGTGCAGTGTGCACCCCTGGAGTTCAGGGTGCAGCATCTACAGAAGAGACCAGTACAGCTCTACAGCCTGGTACAAGGGCTGCACCTATTTGTAATGCATGTAACTGTAACAGAGCCCCCGGCCCCTCTGCAGTGCTGCTGGCAGAGCGGGAGCCTCTCAGTGCAGTGTGCACCCCTGGAGTCCAGGGTGCAGCATCTACAGAAGAAGAGACCAGTACTGCTCTGCAAGCCTGGGACAAGGGCTGCACCCATTTGTAATGTATGTAACTGTAATCAGAGCCCCCGGCCCCTCTGCAGTGCTGCTGGCAGAGCGGCAGCCTCTCAGTGCAGTGTGCACCCCTGGAGTTCAGGGTGCAGCATCTACAGAAGAGACCAGTACTGCTCTACAGGCCTGGGACAAGGGCTGCACCCATTTGTAATGCATATAACTGTAATCAGAGCCTCCGGCCCCTCTGCAGTGCTGCTGGGAGAGCGGGAGCCTCTCAGTGCAGTGTGCATCCCCTTGGTCCAGGGTGCAGCATCTACAGTCACAGAGACCAGTACTGCTCTACAGGCCTGGTACAAGGGCTGCACCCATTTGTAATGCATATACCTGTAATCAGAGCCCCCGGCCCCTCTGCAGTGCTGCTGGCAGAGCGGGAGCCTCTCAGTGCAGTGTGCACCCCTGGAGTTCAGGGTGCAGCATCTACAGAAGAGACCAGTACAGCTCTACAGGCCTGGGACAAGGGCTGCACCCATTTGTAATGCAAGTAACTGTAATCAGAGCCCCCAGACCCTCTGCAGTGCTGCTGGGAGAGCGGGAGCCTCTCAGTGCAGTGCGCACCCCTGGAGTCCAGTGTGCAGTATCTACAGTCACAGAGACCAGTACTGCTCTACAGGCCTGGGACAAGGGCTGCACCCATTTGTAATGCATATAACTGTAATCAGAGCCCCGGCCCCTCTGCAGTGCTGCTGGCAGAGCGGCAGCCTCTCAGTGCAGTGTGCACCCCTGGAGTTCAGGGTGCAGCATCTACAGAAGAGACCAGTACTGCTCTACAGGCCTGGGACAAGGGCTGCACCCATTTGTAATGCATATAACTGTAATCAGAGCCTCCGGCCCCTCTGCAGTGCTGCTGGGAGAGCGGGAGCCTCTCAGTGCAGTGTGCATCCCCTTGGTCCAGGGTGCAGCATCTACAGTCACAGAGACCAGTACTGCTCTACAGGCCTGGTACAAGGGCTGCACCCATTTGTAATGCATATACCTGTAATCAGAGCCCCCGGCCCCTCTGCAGTGCTGCTGGCAGAGCGGGAGCCTCTTAGTGCAGTGTGCACCCCTGGAGTTCAGGGTGCAGCATCTACAGAAGAGACCAGTACAGCTCTACAGGCCTGGTACAAGGGCTGCACCCATTTGTAATGTATATTACTGTAATCAGAGCCCCCGGCCCCTCTGCAGTGCTGCTGGCAGAGCGGGAGCCTCTCAGTGCAGTGTGCACCCCTGGAGTTCAGGGTGCAGCATCTACAGAAGAGACCAGTACAGCTCTACAGCCTGGTACAAGGGCTGCACCTATTTGTAATGCATGTAACTGTAACAGAGCCCCCGGCCCCTCTGCAGTGCTGCTGGCAGAGCGGGAGCCTCTCAGTGCAGTGCGCACCCCTGGAGTCCAGTGTGCAGTATCTACAGTCACAGAGACCAGTACTGCTCTACAGGCCTGGGACAAGGGCTGCACCCATTTGTAATGCATATAACTGTAATCAGAGCCCCGGCCCCTCTGCAGTGCTGCTGGCAGAGCGGCAGCCTCTCAGTGCAGTGTGCACCCCTGGAGTTCAGGGTGCAGCATCTACAGAAGAGACCAGTACTGCTCTACAGGCCTGGGACAAGGGCTGCACCCATTTGTAATGCATATAACTGTAATCAGAGCCTCCGGCCCCTCTGCAGTGCTGCTGGGAGAGCGGGAGCCTCTCAGTGCAGTGTGCATCCCCTTGGTCCAGGGTGCAGCATCTACAGTCACAGAGACCAGTACTGCTCTACAGGCCTGGTACAAGGGCTGCACCCATTTGTAATGCATATACCTGTAATCAGAGCCCCCGGCCCCTCTGCAGTGCTGCTGGCAGAGCGGGAGCCTCTTAGTGCAGTGTGCACCCCTGGAGTTCAGGGTGCAGCATCTACAGAAGAGACCAGTACAGCTCTACAGGCCTGGTACAAGGGCTGCACCCATTTGTAATGTATATTACTGTAATCAGAGCCCCCGGCCCCTCTGCAGTGCTGCTGGCAGAGCGGGAGCCTCTCAGTGCAGTGTGCACCCCTGGAGTTCAGGGTGCAGCATCTACAGAAGAGACCAGTACAGCTCTACAGCCTGGTACAAGGGCTGCACCTATTTGTAATGCATGTAACTGTAACAGAGCCCCCGGCCCCTCTGCAGTGCTGCTGGCAGAGCGGGAGCCTCTCAGTGCAGTGTGCACCCCTGGAGTCCAGGGTGCAGCATCTACAGAAGAAGAGACCAGTACTGCTCTGCAAGCCTGGGACAAGGGCTGCACCCATTTGTAATGTATGTAACTGTAACAGAGCCCCCGGCCCCTCTGCAGTGCTGCTGGCAGAGCGGGAGCCTCTCAGTGCAGTGTGCACCCCTAGAGTCCAGGGTGCAGCATCTACAGTCACAGAGACCAGTACTGCTCTACAGGCCTGGTACAAGGGCTGCACCCATTTGTAATGCAAGTAACTGTAATCAGAGACTCCGGCCCCTCTGCAGTGCTGCTGGCAGAGCGGCAGCCTCTCAGTACAGTGCGCACCTCTGGAGTCTAGGGTGCAGCATCCTCAGAAGAAGAGACCAGTACTGCTCTGCAGGCCTGGGACAAGGGCTGCACCCATTTGTAATGCATGTAACTCTGTAATCAGAGCCCCAGCCCCTCTGCAGTGCTGCTGGCAGAGCCCCAGCCTCTCAGTGCAGTGCGCACCCCTGGAGTCCAGGGTGCAGCATCTACAGAAGAAGAGACCAGTACTGCTCTACAGGCCTGGGACAAGGGCTGCACCCATTTGTAATGCATATACCTGTAATCAGAGCCCCCGGCCCCTCTGCAGTGCTGCTGGCAGAGCGGGAGCCTCTCAGTGCAGTGTGCACCCCTGGAGTCCAGGGTGCAGTATCTACAGTCACAGAGACCAGTACTGCTCTACAGGCCTGGTACAAGGGCTGCACCCATTTGTAATGCATATAACTGTAATCAGAGCCCCCGGCCCCTCTGCAGTGCTGCTGGCAGAGCGGGAGCCTCTCAGTGCAGTGTGCACCCCTGGAGTTCAGGGTGCAGCATCTACAGAAGAGAACAGTACAGCTCTACAGCCTGGTACAAGGGCTGCACCTATTTGTAATGCATGTAACTGTAACAGAGCCCCCGGCCCCTCTGCAGTGCTGCTGGCAGAGCGGGAGCCTCTCAGTGCAGTGCGCACCCCTGGAGTCCAGGGTGCAGCATCTACAGAAGAGACCAGTACTGCTCTGCAGGCCTGGGACAAGGGCTGCACCCATTTGTAATGCAAGTAACTGTAATCAGAGACCCCGGCCCCTCTGCAGTGCTGCTGGCAGAGCGGCAGCCTCTCAGTGCAGTGTGCACCCCTGGAGTCTAGGGTGCACCCCTGGAGTCTACAGAAGAAGAGACCAGTACTGCTCTGCAGGCCTGGGACAAGGGCTGCACCCATTTGTAATGCAGGTAACTCTGTAATCAGAGCCCCCGGCCCCTCTGCAGTGCTGCTGGCAGAGCGGGAGCCTCATGCACTCTTGCTGCCAGTGTCTGTAGCCACCCTCTGTACATCATGCACTCTTGCTGCCACTGCCTGTAGCCACCCTCTGTACATCGTGCACTCTTGCTGCTAGTGTCTGTAGCCACCCTCTGTACATCGTGCACTCTTGCTGCTAGTGTCTGTAGCCACCCTCTGTACATCGTGCACTCTTGCTGCCAGTGTCTGTAGCCACCCTCTGTACATCGTGCACTCTTGCTGCCAGTGCCTGTAGCCACCCTCTGTACATCGTGCACTCTTGCTGCCAGTGCCTGTAGCCACCCTCTGTACATCGTGCACTCTTGCTGCTAGTGTCTGTAGCCACCCTATGCACTAATACACTGCTCTCAGTGCCCCTGGCAGAAGCACATCTTGCACCTCGCTGTCAGTGCCTGTTGCAGCCGTACATTATGCACTCCTACTCTCAGTGCCTGTTACAGCTGTGTATTATGCACCCCTGATGTCGGTGCCTCTGGCAGCTGTACATTACGCACCCCTGTGTTTGGTGCCTCTGGCAGCGGTACATTATGCACCACTGCAGTCAGTGTCTTTTGCAGCTGTACATTATGCACCTCGCTATCAGTGCCTTGTGCAGCTGTACATTATGCCCCCCTGCACCCAGTGACTCTGGCAGCTGTACATTATGAACCCCTGCTGTCAGTGGCTTTGGCAGCTGTACATAATGTACCCCTACAGTCAGTGCCTCTGGGAGCTGTACATTATACCCCCTGCAGTCAGTGACTTTGGCAGCTGTACATTATGCACCCCTGCTCTCAGTGGCTTTGGCAGCTGCACATAATGTACCCCTGCAGTCAGTGCCTCTGGTAGCTGCACGTTATGCACCCCCGCAGTCAGTGCCTTTGGCAGCCGTACATAGTGCACCCTTGCAGTCAGTACCTCTGGCAGCTGCACATTATGCACTCTGCTGCCAGTGCCTGATGCAGCGCTACATTATGCACCCTGCTGCAAGTGCCTGGTGCAGGGTTACATTATGCACCCCTGCAGTCAGTACTGTTGGCATCTGTACATTACGCACCCTGTTTTCAGTGCCTTATGTAGGTATGCACCCCTGCAGTCAGTGCCTTTGGCAGCTGTACATTATGCACCACTGCAGTCAGTGGCAGCTGCACATTATGCACCCTGCTGCCAGTGACTTTGGCAGCTGTACATTATGCACCCTGCTTTCAGTGCATTTTGTAGTTATGCACTCCTGCAGTCAGTGCCTTTGGCAGCTTTACATAGTGCACCCCTGCAGTCAGTACCTCTGGCAGCTGCACTTTATGCACCCTGCTGCCGGTGCCTGTTGCAGCGCTACATTATGCACCCTGCTGCAAGTGCCTGGTGCAGGGTTACATTGTGCACCCCTGATGTCAGTACTGTTGGCATCTGTACATTATGCACCCTGCTTTCAGTGCCTTATGTAGTTATGCACCCCTACAGTCAGTGCCTTTGGCAGCTGTACATTATGCACCACTGCAGTCAGTGGCAGCTGCACATTATGCACCCTGCTGCCAGTGACTTTGGCAGCTGTACATTATGCACCCCTGCTGTCAGTGCCTTTGGCGGCCGTACATAACGTACCCCTACAGTCAGTGCCCCTGGCAGCTGCACATTATGCATCCTGCTGCCAGTGACTTTGACCACGCACATTATGTATCCTGTTGTGAGTGACTTTGGCAGCTGTACGTTATGCACCCCTGCTGTCAGTGCCTTTGGCAGCTGTACATAACGTACCCCCGCAGTCAGTGCCTCTGGCAGCTGCACATTATGCATCCTGCTGCCAGTGCCTTTGGCAGCTGTACATTATGCATCCTGCTGCCAGTGAGTTTGGCAGCTGTATGTTATGCACCCCTGCTGTCAGTGACTTTGGCAGCTGTACGCTATGGACCCCTGCAGTCAGTGCCTCTGGCAGCTGTACCTTATGCATCCTGCTGCCAGTGACTTTGGCAGCTGTACGTTATGCACCCCTGTTGTCAGTGCCTTTGGCAGCTGTATGCTATACACCCTTGCAGCCAGTGCCTGTGGCAGCTGCACATTATGCACCCCGCTGCCAGTGACTTTGGCAGCTGTACATTATGCACCCCTGCTGTTAGTGCCTTTGGCAGCTGTACATAACGTACCCCTACAGTCAGTGCCCCTGGCAGCTGCACATTATGCATCCTGCTGCCAGTGACTTTGACAGCGCACATTATGCATCCTGTTGTGAGTGACTTTGGCAGCTGTACGTTATGCACCCCTGCTGTCAGTGCCTTTGGCAGCTGTACATAACGTACCCCGCAGTCAGTGCCTCTGGCAGCTGCACATTATGCATCCTGCTGCCAGTGCCCTTGGCAGCTGTACATTATGCATCCTGCTGCCAGTGAGTTTGGCAGCTGTACGTTATGCACCCCTGCTGTCAGTGCCTTTGGCAGCTGTACATAACGTACCCCCGCAGTCAGTGCCTCTGGCAGCTGCACATTATGCATCCTGCTGCCAGTGCCTTTGGCAGCTGTACATTATGCATCCTGCTGCCAGTGAGTTTGGCAGCTGTATGTTATGCACCCCTGCTGTCAGTGACTTTGGCAGCTGTACACTATGGACCCCTGCAGTCAGTGCCTCTGGCAGCTGTACCTTATGCATCCTGCTGCCAGTGACTTTGGCAGCTGTACGTTATGCACCCCTGTTGTCAGTGCTTTTGGCAGCTGTATGCTATACACCCTTGCAGTCAGTGCCTGTGGCAGCTGCACATTATGCACCCTGCTGCCAGTGACTTTGGCAGCTGTACATTATGCACCCCTGCTGTCAGTGCCTTTGGCAGCTGTACATAACGTACCCCTACAGTCAGTGCCCCTGGCAGCTGCACATTATGCATCCTGCTGCCAGTGACTTTGACAGCGCACATTATGCATCCTGTTGTGAGTGACTTTGGCAGCTGTACGTTATGCACCCCTGCTGTCAGTGCCTTTGGCAGCTGTACATAACGTACCCCGCAGTCAGTGCCTCTGGCAGCTGCACATTATGCATCCTGCTGCCAGTGCCTTTGGCAGCTGTACATTATGAATCCTGCTGCCAGTGAGTTTGGCAGCTGTATGTTATGCACCCCTGCTGTCAGTGACTTTGGCAGCTGTACATAACGTACCCCCGCAGTCAGTGCCTCTGGCAGCTGCACATTATGCATCCTGCTGCCAGTGCCTTTGGCAGCTGTACATTATGCATCCTGCTGCCAGTGAGTTTGGCAGCTGTATGTTATGCACCCCTGCTGTCAGTGACTTTGGCAGCTGTACACTATGGACCCCTGCAGTCAGTGCCTCTGGCAGCTGTACCTTATGCATCCTGCTGCCAGTGACTTTGGCAGCTGTACGTTATGCACCCCTGTTGTCAGTGCCTTTGGCAGCTGTATGCTATACACCCTTGCAGTCAGTGCCTGTGGCAGCTGCACATTATGCACCCTGCTGCCAGTGACTTTGGCAGCTGAACATTATGCACCCCTGCTGTCAGTGCCTTTGGCAGCTGTACATAACGTACCCCTACAGTCAGTGCCCCTGGCAGCTGCACATTATGCATCCTGCTGCCAGTGACTTTGACAGCGCACATTATGCATCCTGTTGTGAGTGACTTTGGCAGCTGTACGTTATGCACCCCTGCTGTCAGTGCCTTTGGCAGCTGTACATAACGTATTCTTCCTGCAGTGCTTTTGGCAGCTGTACATTATGCACCCAGCTGTCAGTGCCTTTAGCAGCAGTACGTTATGCAGCTCTGCAGTCAGTGCCTCTGGCAGCTGCACATTATGCATCCAGCTGTCGGTGCCTGTAGCGCTCTATGCACTTCCTGCTGTCGGAGGCTGATGCTTATGCAGCGTGAGATCCTGCAGCCTCGCGCACATCACTGCCTCTCCATGTTCCCGCCAAGCCCTCGTGCCCCCAGTGTAGCGCGCGCTAGGCCCCACAGGCCCCGCCCCGCAGCCCTCGGCCCCGCCCCCGGCCTGTGTTATTTTTCGAATATAAATGCCAGGGAGGCTGTGGGGCAGGAAGACGGGGCCCGAGGCTCGAGGAGGGAGGTGTACGCCGTCCGGGCCTCTCTCTATTTACTGCTGCCCTTCCCTAGACTCATGTAGGCGCTAGATCCAGCTCCTTTGCTTCCCCCCCTATATTTATTCTGTGCAATAACCTATATATCCGTGTATATATACTCCAGCCCCTATGAGCCCTCCTGCTCGTGCCGCTGCTGCATTGCACTTTTTCTCCTCTGCACCATATACTTTGAAGACCCTCCGGGCTGCAGTGCTTGTTTTCCCCGAGCATCCTTTCCCTTGTTTATTTATTTATTTCCACCCGCAAAGAAAACTTCCAGACTTCTTGTGCTCCGCGTCCTTGGGCCGGGATGGATTTTGAACGCATCTTCAGTGACTTCGGGCCCTGCAGCCGGCAGGAGATGGCGGGGGTGTCCTGCGCCCCCCACGCGGCCAGGGGTCTCTTCCGGACCCAGTCTGGAGGGGCCGTGTCCCCGGTCACCAACCTGACCCTCAACCTCGACAAGCTGGGCGGCCTGGGCAGGTAAGGACGGCGCCTCCCCAACCTCTGCTTCATCCCTCTCTTTTCTGCCCTCTACCCTGCTTCTTCCGCACTGCCCTGTCTCTGCCCCCCTCCTCCACCGGCTGCACCCCTCAGCCCAGTTCTGCACCCACTTAGGGGTTTGTTTCTGCTCAGGCCTTCTTCGGGCCCTGCCTGTCCTTTGTTAGGCGTGCATGTTCGTTGCAACCTCGGTTTGTGGCTGCGGAAACCCATGGCCCTGGAAAGGAACTGCTTGTTGTGTGTGCAAAACAGGCCTTACACATACCCTGCATCTCCTACAGCGGGCCTCGCACTCTGACTTGCGCCCAGGCCCCCTCCCCATTGCATTTGTTTCTGCATTTTGCCCCTTCCTTAGATTTGCACAGTGGGCCTCTCTCTAGTCACTTAATTGCTAGAAAATGTGCATGTTGTGTTATTTGTGTATCACCCACTTCAATAATTCAACACGTATGCTTTTTTGGTGTGTTTTATGAACAAATAGGCAATGCCACGTATACTTTACTACGTTTCCTAAATGTGAACTTTGGAGTATAAGTTACTTTCAGTTACCAAGGTTATGAAGTTGTGTTTTACACTATTGCCAAATACTCACTTTTGTTTCTGCACTAGTGAGCTTCGTCCTGCCAGAAGTCTGCCTGCGTGCCATGCTCATTTCCCAGACGCGGTGGGATGGCACCCCTTTTCTCTCTTAAGGCTTGTGGGTCAGAAGTATTGTATTCACACCCGTTGTGACTGTGCTTTGTTTTCTACACTAGTGATCTTTCGTGGGGGGCATCGCAGCCTCTGACGGTGTATGGTCATTTCCCAGTCGCGGTGGGATGGCAGGCTCCTCCTGCACCCCCTCTTCTCTTAGTACATACACGTATCTGATGAGGCCGTGTTTCGTTTTTTACTAGTGATCTAAGCTAGAAGGGCAGTGAATGCTTTCTCTGCTGCGGTCATTTCCCATTACCATCTGCGGGAAGAGGCCTGGGGTGGCAGGCTCTTACAACCCAACCCCCCTTTCCCTCAAGGGTTATGCCCGGGGGCAAGCGAGGCTGTTTAGTTTCACACTAGTGATCTTTGCCAGTAGGGCAGTGCATCCTCTGTGCTACGGTGGGGTGGCAGGCTCATACGCCCCCTCTCCCCTCACTCGTGTTATTACACTAACACACCGTGTGAGGCTGTGTTTGTTTCACACCAGTGACCTTTGCCAGGAGGGCAGTGCGTCCTCTGTGTGCTGTGGTCATTTCCTAGCTGCGGTGGGGTGCCAGGCTCCAGCACCCCCACTTCCCCCACAAGGGTTATGGGTGCATGACAGCCACTCACGGGCTGTGGATCGTTTTGTGATCTTTGCCAGGAGGGCACTGCTGCCTCAGCCTTCCCCCTGGGGTGCCCGGTTCATTCCCACCTGGTGCCCGCCGGCAGCGCGTGGGCAGCGGGGGACGCCGCATCCCCTCTCATCTTCTCAGGATTATGGTCCAGGCCCTGGGGCCCTCAGACGGAGTCCCCACGCCACTTGAGCCGCACTGAAGGGGGGAAGGGTGATTTATGCACGAGCCTGGGGGGCTGTGACACAACAGCTGTGCTGGTGGCGGGCTCCCAGGCTCATTACCATGGGGCAGATTACAGCCCATCGGGGAGGTGGGGGCGGGGGCATTGTGCTGGGGTTCACAGCTTGGGACCAGCAAATGTGTGCATCGGCGCCATCATGTGCGCAGGGTGTCACCCCACCAATTATCAGACTCCCGCGCGAATAAGAGGAAAATGTGTTACTGAACAGGGTGCAGGAATAATAATGAGCCGACGGGGGTTTGGCCCCGCAAGCACAGCCAGATAAAATGTTATTGCAACAAGTGTGCGGGTGAACTCGCGTTTGGTGCTTCAGCGCGAAGGCCAAGTTCAAGGGTAAAACTAACCTGGGACGTCCCTGCGTGATGCCTTGCAGATGGCATGTTCCCGACCGACGCAGCTACCCACGAGACAACTCAGGGGGTTAATGCCCTGGTCCATGACACATTAATGTACATGTGTACATATGTGTCTGTGTGCGAGTGTAGCAATAGCACATTATGCAGTGTAGAGGTCCATTGCTGTATTTCATGTATAAAATTATGGGCGAACAAGCCACGATTGCCTTGTCCAAGGTCACACACTTTGGAGACAACCGGTATCAAAACTTATGCTGGCGACCTAAAATGTAGCCACTCGGCCGTATGTACAGCCTGAAAGCCACATACGCCATGAAACTCACATACACATGAAAGCAGCAAACTAGACTTTATTTTCCAAAGCGCAAACCGGGCCCAAGTGCTTTCCGCTGTCGAACCGCACCCCCTGTGATGCTTTGGCTCCCTGTCGTCAATTGGCTGCCTCGCTCGGGTGTTGTCATTTAAAGGGAGCTCCGGGTTAGCGCTTTCTTTGCCGCCCCCCCGTGGCGGAGTCGTGTAATAACAATAATACCTTGAGGGTTGCCCCACCCCTCTCCTTGTCTGACTTGAACCGAGTGTATACGTGCCAATATCTCGGCCCAGGGTTGAAGGTTCATCGGGGGCAAAAAAAAATGCAATTTATTAAAGAGAATGTATGTGCACATCCTGCACGAATAACACACTCCACATCCTGCAGGAGTAATGAACCCCAGCCACACTCCTCTCGGGTGGTGATGCCATATGAAGTGCGCCCTGTACCAGACGTGTGGGTCTCGCTGCTGTACTGCGCGAAAAGAAAAACATTCTCCAGTGAGGCGTGTATTTCATATCAGAACTTGGAAAACGCGAGTTCGGAATATGTAACATTGGGGGCCCGGAAGTAGTCGCTAAAAAATGGGCGCTTGAAAGGATAATGTGCAAGTAGGAGCTTTCCAACAACCTGTAGCTGAGGCTGGGGAGACAGACTGCAGTTGAGAGATATACACGTACATATCCAGGGATACCTGCTTGGTCCCTGCACTAACTGCACTCACTGTAGCTTCGATAGCTATTTGTTGGGGCCCATACAGCCTCTCATCACTCTAAGGTCGATACGAGTGCCATCTTCAATTGGAAAATGCAGTCCACGTTTTTCTAAACTCGGGCCCTGCCTAGTCACTGCAAGAGCAGATTAACAAAAGTATCTATAAGTACTGGAAGTGGTACTGCAGAAGTACTATTACACGTGCTCCTTGTGGACCTGGTCCTGAAACGTCTTATTGTACACGTGCAGTGCGGGTGGGTTCTGTCTCCCCCCAGCCCCTTTTATTTACATTTTAGTTGGTTTGCGGCCAGTTAAAAGATGCTCGCCAGAGTACGTGGAAAAATACTACGGTAACGCTACTTCACATGCGCCCCTGTACATGTCTGGTGTATATGGTGGACAGGGTAAGAGGGCCCCTGGGTGGGCATGGCACCTCAGCTCTGCTATCACACCCCTCTGAGCTGCTAATTAACAAGGCACAGCCTTGGCTGGGGTAATCAGGACTCCTTGTGGAAGCTCGTTTTTTAGGACGTCCCTTTTTGTAAATGGTTTCCCTTCAGATTTATTGTAAATTTCGCGAAAACCTGGAATGGCCCATTGTACAGAATGCTCCATTAGATCGAGAAACAATGCTGGGCGTATAAGCAGGACTCCTTTTATGTCCAAGGATGGACATACCACATTCTGAGCATTTCCTGATCAAGAAATAGTTTCAGGGGCAGAAGGATAACCCCATATCACCCCACCAGCCTCCACTGGGGCTGCCCTGGCGCCTGGCACCATCACCGGCGCCTCATGGGACACTTTGGCTCATCATATTTCTGAGGGGTGGGATGCTAAGCACAAATACCCATGGCATATCGATTCTGCTGACGCGATAGCTACAGGTTTCAAGTGACAAATCAATTTTTTGCCAATAAATAAATAAAAGCCTGGCCGCCTCGCGGCCTGGTGCCCACCTGTGATGGTCCAGGCTGATGGGAGAACCGACCAATCACTGAGGCTGGGTGAAGGCCACCCTGGGATGGGAGCTGCTCCCAGACACACGAGCCTAGCCCGGGAGCAGAAGAGAATGGGGGCTGTGAACATGGTGGTTTCAGCAGTTATAGACCCTGGTGGACTATCTGGCTATCGACATCCTAAATGTGTTTTAATTGTATTATAACAAAGCCATGGGTTCTTGGTACTATATTGCACAGCTCAGTGGGAGTCTTAGCCCCATCAGGTTGAGTTGGCACCTGCGCTTTGTACCTTGGAGTGGGGGGGGGGGGGTGTCAGGTACCTGTGGGTTCCTCTGCTTCCGGGGTCTGGTGTACAGAGCCTACCTTCAGTTCTGTGGCCTCTCTCTGTTACAGGCCCATCACTGCGGGATCTGCACACCCAGGCTCACAGAAGCCTCGCTCAGACACCTGTATATGCCCATCGCAGCAGGATGTTATCTCGCACCGATAATCCCCCCGATAACATCCTTTGTGTTTGTGACAAAGCGTGTGGCCTTGGTCCCTGGGTCTGGGGCTTGACTCCACAGCCGGCCCGGCTCCACCAGGCATTGCAGGGATGAGCTACCCTGATCTGCAGCCGTACAGTGAAATGTCACTCTGTCCTCTCGTTTTCAGCAACTCTCTCTCGTCTTGCTTTCAGTGACACGGTCTCTCATCTTGCTTTGTGATAATCTCTACTCTTGATTTCATTGGCACGCCTTTTTTCCTCTTGCTTTCAGGAGCATTCTTTTTTCCCTTGCTTTCAGTGGCATTCTTTTTTTTTCCCTTGCTTTCAGTGGCATTCTTTTTTTTCCCTTGCTTTCAGTTACATTCTTTTTTCCCCCTTGCTTTCATTGACATTCTTTTTTCCCTTGCTTTCAGTGACATTCTTTTTTTTCCCTTGCTTTCAGTGACATTATTTTTTCCCTTGCTTTCAGTGACATTTTTTCCTTTTGCTTTCGTGCCATTCTTTTATTCTCTTGCTTTCAGTGACAATCCTTTTCTCTTGCTTTCAGTGACATTCTTCTCTTGCTTTCAGTGACGTTATTTCTTCTCTTGCTTTCAGTGACACCCCAAAGAGACGAGCGGCGATGCCCTTCCGGAGGGAGAGCTCGCTGCTGTCGCGGACGTCCTCTTCGGACTCCTCCGACTCAGGTGAGTACCAGACTCCGAGTCTCCACGTCGCTCTCCTGGAATGCGTGCAACGATGCATGTGTGATCTTGGCAGTACTCGAGGCGCTCTGTTTGTTGCATTCTGTTGGTGCTGCCGGACCTGAAAGTGTAGTTTCCTGCAAACGCAGGCCATTTCATCTGGGGTTAAACCCAGACCCCCGGTATTGGGGCATAGCGTACCCTACCCCCTTAGCTACTTCACCCTAGGCTGGAAAGGAGCGCTCAGGGGCGTGCTTTGGCGCGTACACGTGGAAGGCCCTCTGCAGTGGTGTGTGCTGTGAGTCGAGAACCAGGAGACCCTGAGTTAGGGGCACGTGACTTTTTGGTGACATTGCATTATATTGTATTGCACCGACGGTGGCTGTAGGCAATGCCTCAGTAGTGGTACCCAGGCACATAGTTTTTAATAGGAACACGTTATCAGTTCCTCGAGTGATGCTCAGCACAGGGGCGTCAGTGTGTCTGTCACTGGCGTGTGCACGGTGCAAGAGGCAGGTCACGTGTGCTGGATGCAGGTACCTGCAGGCGGCTCTAGGTATGTAAAACATCTCCGGCATCCTTTGGGAGTGAGCGCGCCTCCTTGAGTCACTGCTTGAAAGCTGCAGCGTGGGTGTCTTTAAGGTGTGTTTGTGGTTCGAGGCTGGTTGTAGAGATGGTATCTTCGGATCCGGGGGTGGCGGGTTTGCTGCTGACCTTGGGTGTGGCTAGCTCGACCACTGCGCATGCGTGCCAGAAGCCTAGCAGTTAACTCCATGTTTGCTTTATTAGCACCGTGAAAATAGGTGTATTTCTGGGAGCCCTTGTTGCACCAGTCATGCCATTACACGCTTTGGGAGAGACCTGGCATTGTCCTTGTTCAGAGCCCGCTTGACCTTGTGTTTACAGCCGTTTTATTACCACTTTATAGTGGTGACTTACTATGGACCCTGTCTGGGATCAGGGCTATGTGTTAAGCAGAACGGGCATTAACAGTGAACAGCAGCCCTTGCCATCACCCTGTGTGTGGGCACTTCCGCAGCATGTGTGCCAGCATCTGTGGTGGAGCCAACGTGTGAAATGCCTCGCAAGAGTTTGGGTATCCCTGGTGCTGTTCTCTTTATGGTATCCAGTGTTGGTGCAGCCATGGTGTGTGCATGCCTGCTTCTCTCGGAGTAGGTGCCCGAAATGTGCCCACCCTGCTGCGTCTTTTTTTTTGGGGGGGGGGTGAATGTGCATGACATCTTTCTGTTACCATTTAAGGTGCCACCCAGTACCCGAGTAGCCCTGATGTTGCCCCCTCCATTGGCACCCGGTGTGCTGTGCCCCTCATTACAGGGGGTTGGTTGAAAGTGAATGGCATGGGGTTATTACCCTGTAAGATGACACTCAGCCCATGGGTAGCCACGTTTGTTGCCTCTCCATTGGCACCCAGTGTTAGAGCAGGCCGTTGTACCCAGTGTGCCTGTCCCTCGATGCAGGGGGGTGGTTGAAAATGAATGGCATGGGGTTGTTATCCTGTAAGGTGGCACTCAGTACCTGGGTATCCACGTTGTTGCCTCTCCATTGGCACCCAGTGTGAGGGCAGACCGTTGTACCCAGCGTGCTGCGTGCGCCCCTCTTCAGGGGATGGTTGTAAGTGAGTGGCATGGGGGTTGTTACCTGTTTTCCGAAGCATGCTGAGGTTGCACTTGTCTGTCTGCTCAGGTTTCTGCATGGATTCGCCCAGCCCGCTGGACCCTCTGGAAATTGAGGAAACGTAAGTGACACATTCATCCTTCTGCCTGATTACACGTTTTACACCCACTTAGGATACAATTATAGCGCGGCCTGTGCCTGTGGTTGAGAACCCCTTTACCAGGTGCCAACGTGCCTTACTGCTCTGTAGGACACAGAAGTAGATGAGGGAGGGGGGTTGCGGGAGGGGTACAACGTACCTGAGGTTTAAACAGATCATTACTCTACTTACCTTTCGATATTCTGGGGGACACCAAAAAAAAACAGTGGTATGCGTATGTGACTTTCATGTGTGGGGGTGGGATGTCACAAGCTTGTAAAAAGCAGTTTACACAAATGTTTGATGGACTCGCAGCCCTCCTGGGGTCAGTGTCTCAACACCCTAGATGTAGCTTGAAGAGGCCAGCTATACAATACGTTGTTGTGAGGTCACCCCCGGCCTTCTGCCACAGGAATGAGCCTTGGCAGCTGCAAGCAGGGGCAGCTGTCTGCTCCATTGCTGTCCAGACCCTGCGCTCAGCTGTCCTTGCCGAGAGGCTGCCAGGACACACGCTCAGCAGGCCCGGACCGCCTGGTTCAGAGGAGGCCTTTAATGTGTAGAAAGGCCCGACTGTTCTCTGACTGCTCTGTGGCCCGGGGGATGCTTGGATCTGGGGACTGCTTCCCGCTTGGCCGGCTCTGCACACATTTCACATAGAGAAGGCGCTTTGTTGGGTTTGCCTGCAAGGTCTGCACGTGCAAGCAGCCAGTCCCAAGGTGCGTGAAGATAGGTGCCTGTTCCTTCTCATTTCTTTCATCCAACCACTCGATCACCTTTCCTCTGGATACACCTTCCACAACTTAACTTTCTCATGTTCAGGAAACTGCTCAAAACTTAGCTTTAATTATCTCTCCCCTGTACTTTCTGTTTGAGGCTCTGCACCGTCTGGGTCGCGTCTCTTTTAGGAGCACATAGCACCTCGATACCCCCGCGGATTTGTTTGGCGCTATATAAATCATCCTAGCATAACTTGGGAACGTGCCTTAGAGAAGAGTGAGGTTAGTCCAACAGAGTGGCATATGTCCCACTTAAATCGTACTCATTTTATCTAGATTGGAAGCATAAAACAAGATGATGGCCCTGCCAATATTCGAACAACTGGCTTGCAGAATGTTTTTAAAGACATATTATTGCATCAGCACTTCACTCCTTGGCTATCCAATGGTTGTTGCCATGTTTTACACCTCCTAACGGTAGGTTAGATGGGCTGTAGCTTACTGTGCCCACTACAGAGGTCTGTGCCTAACCTGGTGTACCCCAGGTTGGCCTCGAGGGTGCACTTTGAACCCAGCACGTGCTGGAGGCTGAAGCAAGGGCTTTAGCTAGGTGTAGGGCACAGCCGCGGGAATTGTGCGGCAGCCATGACTACATTATGCGGCAAGAAAAGGCAAATAATTCGACCCAGTGTGGCGTTTTGTGATTGTATTACTGCACATGTTAACACCGTCTGGGCAAAAGTTTCACCTCATTAGTGCCAGGTGAGCATCAAATATTGTAATAAGCAAGTTCCAGGCGGCCAGTCAGCATTTGCACAGGGCCTCCCACTGCACCGCAGTACTTCGCTGTGATTCTAGTAACTTTGATCGGTTTTATTTAAATCTGTACATTACGCAGCAGATTATATTATGTGGCAAATGCGGCATTTTCATAATTGTGAGGAAAACTCCACAGCCCTGGAATCTGATATTTCCAACGGCCCCGGTTTATGAACAGACATCACATGCAGACATTTGAAAGTTGCGCGCTTTGTCTCCAGCGGGTGTGTCAGTTGTAGTTTGAGATTACACAAGCGTATCGCAGAGTAAAAACGCCCAAGCCCTGTAGGTGTTGTGGCAAAAGGTAAACATTTCTCTCGCGAGACAGACACGAATATTAGGTCAGGTTGGGCCGGAGTTTGAACTTGTAACTGATTCGTTTCTGTGTGCCCGGCCTGCTCATTCAGACGTTCATAATTTGAATTTTTAGGCCTGGCCAAGTGATCCTTCCGTGTTTGCTGTCCACACCTGTGCGATGCAGTCTGTTTGCATGTTCACAACTGCAGAGGACCCACGATAGGTTGTATTGTGTGACAGGACGGAAAACATCTGAATCGTGCGCATTGTGAGCTGCGCCTATAGCAAACTGGTAGATAAAGGTGGCCTAGCGGCCACTGTGTGTCATGCAGTTTCTAAGCGCTGGGTCAGCGCTTAGAAATCGCATGCGTGTTGTGGCCTCTGTTTTTAAGGATTTTGGTGGCCTCACAGAAAAGGGTCTAGTGCGGTCTGTCTGGAAGAACAGCCTGGTGTAGCGCCTCTGTGCAAACCAGTTCGCCTTTGTGCGCTGTTTCCGGATTGAAGTGCTGGTTGCATGCCTTCGTGGGGTCCTCACATGGCTCATCGCATCCCAGCTTGGCAGCAGAACATGCTGCTATTTTTATCCATCTGTTGCAGTTGCCAAAACTCACTCCTAGAAATTATAGGGTGTCTTTCCGCGAGAGCAGGACAGGACACTCACTCCACATTGCGCCCCTGAACGCGCACAAAAGGAGTTAACTTGCCCTATTGATCAACAGTGAAATCCATGTCCTGGCTATGGAGGGACATTATGTCAGTCTGAGAAATATGCATCCACTTTCTCTGGGGGCGGTGAGATCACTGCCAGATTTAACGTGCTCCATTAAGAGAAATGTTTATGGTTATTATTTGCATTCTACGTGCATTAAACCGTGTCAAGGCAAACATGACTTTTAATCTTAGCACCCGAGGCTGCACCAGCAGATATTTCGACTGATTAAATTAGTTTTTGCACACCAGAAGAAGCCATTGATAAATTCTAGGTGCAGCTTAACTGGTTCCTCGTGTTAGTAATATAACAGGAGGGTCTGCTTATTTCGCACGTTATTTTTTATAGATAAATAGATCGAAAGATAGACCGAAAGATAGATAGACAGAGTTTAAAGAGGCAAATATGCGTGCATATATTTAGTAGGTATATGTATGTGTATTCAATAAGTCAGAGTCAGCCTATGCAACTCGGTAAATCAATGCATTAATTGGATCATGTTTTCATTCATCCATTTATTCAAGCCTCTTCTAGGCGCAGGGGCCTGTTCGTAGCCTCGTGCGCACTGCATGTCTCGGGCCAGAGATCCCCGGATTGTGTGTATGAAAGATGCTGGTAGCACTTTATGATTGAATAAACAGGGCGTCGCCGCAGCTAATGAAGCCTTGTTAAAGGTGAGTGGAGGCGACAGGTGCCTCCCCACCTGCTGGACCAGTTTATGGCACCGGAGCCCTCAAAGGTCCCCCGGCTCCGACGCAGGATGGGCGGCGGCAGATGGCGCACAACACGGGCCCAGGCGCCCATTCACAACTCCCGCCTAAAATCACAAAGTGCATCTGTCCGGATTCCTCTGCCGCTCTAGGAGCTAGAATTACCAAACAGTTTTTAAAAGCCGGGTCAGGGGGCGGGGTTTGCATTCCACCAGACCAAAGAGCCCTTTTGTTCGAGGAATAATCTTTTTCTTCTCCCTTTTCTGGGCGCTGGGGTAATTGGCGGGTAGGGCACGCTTCCCATCTGCCGCTGGCCGGGAGGTGGGGGCGAGGGGACGCTGCACGTGCTGCTCAGTGAGGCCCCCTCCCGCGGGGCTCAATGGCTCTTTTCTCCTCAGACATCACCCCCTTTTGTGGTGCCACACTTGTCCCTTCCCGGGCCAGCAGACAGCTGCGGGGGGGCGGGGATGGAGGGGGGGGGGCATGATGCCTCCATTGGGCATATGGGGCCCCGCAGCAGCACAGGCCTTGATATTTGCATACAGGTGGAGGGCGCCGGGCCCGGCTGCCATGGCGACCACCCGGCCCCCTTTATTGGAGAGGGCTTTTTTTGTGCAACCCTAGTTTGTTTTTTCAAGATTTCTGAAAACATTCAAAGACCCAATTATCGTTTTTTTGTGTCGGGGTCTGCGTCCCACATCCTATCTGGAACAGCTGGGGAGCAGGCCTTGGTCACTTGTGCCCAGACCACCGCAGGGCCTGCCAAAGACGTGATTTCGCCGTCGGACAAACGTGCATCACTTGGTACCCAGGAGAAAGACAGATTTTTTTTTCTCCATTTTCAGATAGTAGCATAATGAGCGACCACATTTGAAGCATTATCAGGAAGGCACAAGTAGAACTGTTACAAATGGCATCACCTGGGTTGAAGTATGGACACCTGAACTACTTGGAACTAGTCTGTAGTGTCTTATGTTAGATATTACGCCGTTCAGACACATTTTCAAATTATCTCTGGGGAATGTCTGCTTTCTGTATAGAATGTATCCAAAGATAGATGATTTAATGCGCCATTTACCCTACTTTGGATATGTAAAATAGTGCCTCCCGCAGAACAAAGCGAGCACATTAGGGGGTGGAATGATACACCAAACGGCCACTAGCAGTGAAAGAACCAATACTCCTGGTTGCAGCCAAAACCCACTCTGTATATTTAAAAAAATTGCAACAATAGGTATTGCAGACAGCTGTGCTGTGAAAGCAGAGCTAAAAAGTAGTACAAATAAACAAGTGAGAGGGATTTGGAAGGGGAGGGGGTGGCAGAGCATGGCAAAGCCAACAAATCAATGGCATTTACAGTTAGTGTTCTAAGAATGTTTTTGAACCACAGTTAGGAATGTGGCCGGGGATCACACCAGGTTCTCAGTTTTATGTAGCAAAGGATTTACCATTTGCTCTCTTAGCACAATGCCATGCTGCACATTTTTTGAGTGTTCAATATTTTGTCATTTTTACAAACGCCAATACTCTCTGCACAAAGATCTTACTGCATTAGTAACAGTTCAACAACCACATAAATAAGCAAATGAAAAATGTACAGTTAACCTTCTGAAAGGCCTCCCACTGCGTGCAAACACGTCGCCACATTTATGGTAAATTTTCATCCGTTTGAGCTAGAAACAATTTTTTGGGGTTAAATTCTGCAGATTATGCAGTAAATGATGCATTATGTGGCAAATATCGCAAAGCCAAAACTGCACAATAGGCTGCAGCCGCAGAAGCGCATAATACCAGTGGCCCTGCATCTCACCTGCATATTGGCATTCGTAGGGTACATTTTAAACAGAGTATACTTTTTTGTGAACCTAATTATACAGGAGATTTCATGTGTTACAGGGGTGTGTGTGCGTGCCCTTGTGTGTGTGTGTGTGTGTGTGTGTGCGCATGTGTGGTCGTCCATTTGTTTCATATTATGAACCTTAAATGCTGTAGTGAGCCATGGGAAAGTTTGGCAGTATTGTATTTTTAGGAGACTTAAAAACCTAAAAGGATCACTCTCAACAGTCAGACATACACATTTATGTTAAATGTACCCCCATAACACAAATATATTTTGCTGCCAGAGGTGACGAAGATGCCATCTTTAACTCATTCTTTTTTTCATTGCAGTTTTGAAACAGCACTTCTTGAAACTGTTCCAGTTGCAAAAGAGTAAGCTTCCCTTGTCTTCTGTTAACGTATGCATATGATTTCTTGCATGTAGGGAGGGCCGTAATGCTTATTTTCAGTGTCTCTCAGGGGTGATAGGTCTTGTGCACCCCCTCGTGGGTGATAGGTCGTATGTGAGCCTCATGGATGGGAGGTCGTATGTGAGCCTCACAGGTGTTAAGTCGTCTGTGGCTCTCATGGGTGCCTGGTACCAGGGCCTCTGTTTGCAGAAACTGCTCCTGCGATCTCTCCTAAAGCCTCAAGCGCTCTTTAGAGATACCTGGGAGATCCCAAGCCCTGCCAACAAGGAGTCTAGCCCAAACTACTTCATGATGGGAATTTTACCCATATTGATATTTTGGAAACAGAATGGCTACTTTGAAAAAAATGTATTTTAACGTTAGAGTGAAGTTGCAAATATAAAACACGCCTGGGAAACCGTTGCTATTTTTGAGGTTGCCTTTTCTATGTATCAGACTCCACCCACCTCAAATAACATTTAGGGCTCATAATGCCCGTTCACGCTTCTGCAGTCTCAAAGGCTGATTAAACCAGTGTGAAACCGTACTCTGAAGTATTGCTTCCATCGTATGGACCTATTTTTTGGGTCACCAGGCCCTTTCAGTCCTGTGACCTTGTTCATAGTACCTGGTTTGGTGGGATTACTGTAAAAAGAGGATGAATGTGGTTTGTATCCAGCATGAACTCCCATCTTACAGTCAAAACCTCGTTAATGTGCATGAACATGTTATTGATGGTAATCCACTAATGTATGTCCCTCCCTTGACTTTTCAGCAGCAAGTGCCCCATCAGAAGAATAAATTCCCTTCCGGTAAGTTTGTTTACATGCTTTCAGAGTTCTTGCACTTTGCACAGCCCTGTGTTGACATGGTTTAATAGTAAACGTGTACACATCGTTTTTTGTATTCGAAAATGCATCTTGTGAGCAGGACATGGAAGGTGGTGCAATTTCCCAGCATACAATAAGTTTTCAAAAATCTCAGTAGCCTTTGCACCACGTGCAAGGAGTATGTTCCTCTCTCCCAACTGCACAGTGACCTCTTTAAAAAAGGCAGTCATGACATCTTTTAATGTTTACACTGGCGTATAGTTGTTATGCAGAAAAATATATCAAGTAAGAAACCTGCTTAATTCAAACAAGTAGTACCAGATTGTCAGATAGCAATGGCATATTTCCTTATGCAGCTGTGTGAGCTGATGCCCCTAACTATTATACATCAAAAAAAGTTTCAAAATAAAAATGTGAATCTGCTCTTAGAGACTGGAAAGATCTTATAAAATTGAGTAAGACTGATAAAAATATTTATGAGACAAAGTAGAGTTCATTAGGCTTCCAGTTCAAGAAAAGCTCCTTAAGACTGTCTCAAATGAATCCATTCTGATATTAATTCTCATTAAACTTACCACAGACCCAAAAACATGTCATTACAGATACACGTGTCTGGCCTTGCCAGCTTTTAAACTATTTGCATGTAAGCATGTTATATGCACTGTGTTGCAACAACTGTATAGATTTAATCGCATTATGGAATTGTTTTACTTGGACTGCTAGCCATGTGCTCTGTGCGTTCATAGTCTGATAAAAGCCTCCATCCTTTCACTTTTTCCTGGATGTCATTAAGGTAGCCCTGTACATGTGACTGTTCAGCATTTCTCTGTGTCCTATAAGACGTTCTACAGTACCATTAATGAATGCTAATTATTGTGCTTTGTCTTTACAGGTCACACTACTGGGCTCCAGTCCTGTCCTCAGAAACCTCTCCAACTCGTCTGATTTCTCTCGGGCCACAGAGAGGGCTCCTGTACCTTGCGACAAAGAAAATGTAAGTGTCGACCTGCATCTGCTTCTTCTAGAAACGTGATCCATTTCTTGACTGTTTAAATTAGGCACAACAAACTCTCTGTCGATAAAATATCACAAACAGACTTTTAAATAAAATGTTGATGTGCTGGTTTGGAAATGCGAAGAGCATTAGAAGCAAAATATAAAAAAAAAAAAAAAAAAATGCTGAGTTTGTACTTTTGGATCCACAGTTTAGTAACATGGATTATCTGTGATTTCTAAAGGAGGTTTTTATATTTAAGAAGCCATCTTCACGTCCAATTCCAAGAGTCCGCCATTGCTCATTTGAGGATCAGAAGGACATTTTTGCCCAAAGACCAAATTCAGCGCCTGCTCTCATGGTAAGTGTTGCCCCCTGTCTGGAGAATAAGAGTTTCCATTATATGTGTCCTACAGTCAATTTCACTTCACTAGCCGCATAATTTATAAATTCATTTATTTGTAACTTCTAGCTTACGCTTCCTCATTTCCCACCCAAAAACATTTCCGTTGGTCTTGACAATCAAGTTACACAGCTGGTTGGTGCTGTTTTTAATTTTGTCTTGATCATCTTACCTCCCAGTGTCTCACCCCGGAGAAGGAAGATCAGGAGGTGGACAACGAGAGCCCTGTGTTCCTCCGCCGCTCCTCCTTGGTGTTCTCACCCAACAAAGACGAGGACGATGGATTCATGGACATCATGCACGAGGAACCCTTGAAGGTGAGTGGCATATCTGAATCCAGGGTGCTCTCCATCATTTCACACAAGATTTGGTAGATCACTGCAAATCACACAAATTGTACCTTATTGTTGGTTGTATGTCAGAATATGAATACCACAAATATGATCAAACATAAATACTGAGGCCTAAAATATTCCAAAAATATTTTCACTGACAAAATGCATATCTGTTGTGGTGAGGTTGCCTGCAAAATGTATAATCCCACTTTAGCTAGAAACCCGTTTTTGCCAAAATAAAGAGCACATCGGGTCTCAATTAATTAATTGGTGGTTTTTATGTCATGTTTATAAAATACTGTATAGTTGCAAGCAATTTATAAAAGGATGCTAATGAAAATGTACTTGGCCTTATGACAGAAGTAAAAAAATAGAAGGCCTGTTTGTGAAAGGTTATGCAAAGTTGATCCAAACGTTCCTTGTGCTTGTTCATTAAACTGTCTTTTTCTCCCCCAGAATAACACCAACCTTCCATCCGGGATGGAGAACCTGCTGACAGCCCCCCTCGTTCGGACTCAAGAATCTGAAACGGTGAGTGTCTTAAAAAGGATTAGAGTTGGGTGGACGATGGTTGATTGGTAGGGTGGATACTGAAAAGCAGCAAGACATGAGTGAACCAGTTTCATAAACGCTGCTCTGGGAGTAATTGATGGTGGATTTATGTAATTTCAGCCAAAATATGTTTGAGCTCCATTTTACCAGTAAATTGCATATCGTCATCAGAACATTCAGGAGTTTTGAGCCAGTCCATTGCTTGTATTTGGTTGGCTTGTTACTCTTGTTTGCCTGCTTCTTATTTGCGTCCAAGCTTGTCAGATTTGTTTGTCCCTCCCATGGAGCATAACCTCTTCACTGTCTCCTGACTGACTGGCTTCTATGCTTTCATTGCTTGCTTTTCTAGTGCTACTATTTTATTTTGAAAGTGCATGTTTTCCAGCATATCCCTTGTGGACTTCTCTGCTCCTGCTGAGTGTGGCGTGTTTTGCAGCATGAATCTTTTCTTTTTATTCCACCATCTAGTGGTTTGTGTTCCTGTCTGTTGCCAGTGTGCTCCTCCCCACCCCTCCATGTTGTGCTCACCCTTGATTGCTTCCTTTTGCTGCTTTCTTACCCATTACTTTTGCTTCCCTTCCACACCTTGTGTTGTCTACCACCACACGCTCTGTTGTTTCCCCGACATATGCTCTCCTGCTTCTTCCATCCCCTGGCCTCCATGTTGCCTCCCCCCAATTGCGCCCTCTTGTCTCTATCTTTGCTTCTCACCCTGCCAACCTAACCCTGTGTTGTTTCCCTCCAGACGCATCCTCCTTTCATCCCTATTGCTTCTCCTTCCCACCCAGGCCATACTTGTTATTTCCACCCCCTCCTGGCCTGCACGCACCAGCAGTTTTTTCCACTCCTTGTGTTGCTTCCTTCACCCCACTATCCACGTTTCTTCACCCCCACCTACGTTCCTCATGTTGCTTCCTCTCGAAAATAAAGGCTACCTATGATTTTAGGGTCGAGCCTGCGTTGCATGCGCTTGCGCATGCGTATCGCAGCGAGACGCTTTAGTTATTAGAAAAGGGCTCGGAGCCCTGTTGACTTCATGTCAGTGTGTTTGATTGGTTCGTGGGCTTGCCTAGTAAAATCTGCTTGCTTTCATTAGTGGAAGGCATGCCCACGTCATGCCTTTTCCGGTGGTTAGCCCTCCTCGAGCGCAGTGACCAAGTACAGAAAACATTAGAGGCTCGCTGTTTTCTGTCGGATCGTGGACTACTTTTTCTCTATTTTCCCAGCGCGATTTCGCTTGGCAGAAGTCAATCGCTTACACAGTTAATTTCACTTTTTTACGTACATAAAACGTACATATTTTGCCGATAGATGAAAAGTCGGGTAAGGAGTTTACAACACAATCGGCTCTAACATGAGCAAACGCGAGACCCGTTGCATTGGAAATGCTTGTTTTAATTAGTGATCCAAAAATGCTTACATCATTCTGTAGGCATGCATGATGCTACTGCCGTAACATGTCTTTTAAAAAAAATTTAAAAAATGCTGAACAGCATTGCTGTACACACCAAGGCTAAGAACTATTTGCAAAGTCAGTAGGCCCCAAAAGCGTGCCCTTTTGGCTTTGCCAATGCTTGTTACCCTCCAGGTTGAGAAGTGTGTGATTTCCGGTGAGGAAGGGGTCAGATGCCGCCTTCTCGTGCTAGGTCTGGCCCCATAGCTTATGTAAAACGTTCAGCACAGCATTACTGTTTTCGGGATTCCTGCACAAAGAGGCCTCTATTTTGGGTGCGCGACCCTAAATAATGTGCCCATAATGCACGCCTTCTGAGCAGCGCTCTACAAGGGGGCGCCTGTCCTACTTCCCACGTTCTGTTAATGGCGCCTTCTGCATTGTACGTCACGCCTGCGCTGTAAACGCGCGAAAACAAAGAACTGCGTCATAACCATGGCTGAACCCCGTCCTAAGGCTACAGTGGCTGGAATAGTCCATAAATGTTGCAGTGAATGATTCCAATTCAGCGAGGACAGTTCAAGTTATTTGGGCTTTCCCAGCCACCGTACTGTGCCCTGCAGCCTGACCCTGTGGCCGGGCACGGGGGCACAGTTGGAGCTGCCCAGGAGGGGTGTTCACATACTGATGTTACTCGGTAGCAGACGACTGCTGCTGGGAGGAGGCTATAATTGGTGTTTACAGGGAGCAGCGGGGAAGGTGTCTCCCATCAGATTAGAAATGTTTATCTTTAACAACCTGACGGAGAGGTTAGTGGTGCGGCCCGCCTCATCCCACCCCCTTCCTCGGCACATGAACCTGCCCTCCCCGAGGCGTCCGATTCTTTGTACTGTCAGACTTGGTCTCAGTCAATGGAATATCATAGAAAGCAACAAACAAGAACTAAGCAATATAATGACACCTTCGCGTCATGTCTATGCTATAAAACAGCCACAAAATAAAAAACACTACATTCGTGCAGCTATATATGTGATGCAACAAACAGAAGAGCCGTGGGCAGTATTTAAATAACGAGATCTATGAGTCTGTGGGAATGGAGGACTCGGTATTGAAATATAAATTTATAAGTTATACTTTATGTTTAATTATTAATTAATAACATAGCCGGAGGTCACCAGGCAGGTGAGCCCTGCATCCTGATTGGTTTAGATTTTGCAATCTGGTAATGCAGAGGCCTGTGGTGTAAACGTGCCAAGAACATGTTTTCGTGCTTCCACACAGTTAAGAAAGGCATGTTGAAAGGCAAGTTTAACTTTTCCCATTCCAACAGTAGGCCCCTATTTCGTAAGCTAAGAGCTTATTGGCGTCTAAGCCAGTGTAGTCTCGAGGTTGAGGTATCACACGTTTGTGCATGACTTTGCATGGTACCCTAAGGGTGAGCTTTTTCATTGTGTCGTTTGGGTCCGAATTACTTGTATGGAATACCATAGAAAACTACAAGCAAGATGGCTCAACTTGATTTTTGAAATTAGAACTGATTGTTGGGAGGAAAAAGAAAATTACCATATGAGGCTTGTGCTGCCAGCAGAATTCATTACATTTGCATGCCTTCTAGGGGAACTGTTGGCCTAAGATAGCGAGCAAATAGTTATTCATCTTTGCAATCACAGGTTGGAATTCTAGCAAGTTGTCTTCGCCTTTAACCTTTCCATGGTCAATGAACTGAGCACGAAATAATGAAAGTACGAAATTAGTATGATACTGCTCATTATTAGTAGCTCTTTGGAGCTGTGCCATTGCAGGAGCTGTAGGTTAGTGCCGCATATGTACTTCCGGTGCCGAATCCTTTTTACTTTGTTGCATATGGCCTATGTGTCTATTCCTGTCAATGGTGTTACAATCTGTGTTTTGATGCAAGTCTTATCTTATGTCCCTGCAGGATCTAATTATCCGGAGCAAATGCCGCCGTCTCTTCCGTTCGCCCTCCATGCCATGCAGGGTGATCCGGCCTATCTTGAAAAGGCTGGACCGGCCCGAGGATGACAACACACCTGTGAAACACAAGCGAAGGAAGAGTCTCTTAGGCGTAGCCATCGAAGAAGCGGTGGAGAAAGAAGAACCGGTGAGTAGTGGTAGGGGCAATCGGGGAGGATATGTTGTCTTTTAGCCGCATCACGGTTTTTGCAACTACGAAGTTTTTTGGCTAAATCAATGACTGATCCAGAAGCTAAAAGTTGTAATCGTGGCTTTACTACATAGCCTAATTGAGTGATCCGTGGGAAATCAATCTTCCCTCTGTGCCTTCTTTTCCTTGTCTAAAAAAAAACTCGGATGCCCCTTTTAAGCACTTTATAAAATGTGGACTTCTAAAATACATTTTACGATGATACCTATGGATTTGGCAGTTCTGTGACATGACACTGGTTATTTTGTCACCTTACTGGCCAGCTAGATTACCTGGAAGGCTATTAAAAATTCATTAAATACTAATTTAAAGTGCATGCTTGCAACTAAATTTAAAATACATTCTCTTTTTGTTAAAGGCTCAGGCCTCGATGAGAGAAAAGTTGGTCCTAGACATTTACTGGCACGATTCTAACTTCTTTGCATTTCTTATTTCAGAAAAGCAGACTGTGCAGATCAAAGTCTTTATGCGGTGATGAAATTGAAAACATCCTGGACGGTGATCAGCGGGAGCTCATTGGTGATTTCTCAAAGGTAGAGGAGCAAGCACACACAGTCACACGTTTTGAGACAAAAAGAAATGAATGTTTTACAATGGCCTTCTGGGGTGTTAACTTTATTGTCTGTTTTCCTTTAGGCCTATGTTCTGAAGACCATCGAAGGCAAACATCAGGATCTTAAGTACATCTCTCCTGAAATGGTAGGCATCTGCGGGTTTACTCTGCACTCTTTTTGTGACTGCTAGCTGCATGCATCTTAATTGAAGATTGTTTAGTGACTGAAGTATTTACTTGGATGGAGGCGTCATATAAAAAGCTGTAACCTGGCTCCATAGCATGAGGGTGACTTACAGACAATCCTGCTTTTCCACCACCAGCACTAAGCAGGCTATAGCCTGTCGGGGAAAATAAAACTACAAATCCCAGCAAGCCTAGTGGTGCTCCCTTAAAAATTGGACTATCAGAAAGGAGATCCTCACGACACAGGCTCAGCTGAGAAACGTGAGACTGGGTAGATCAGAAGCTTTCCACAACAATGCCTAGCTGCTGCCAACAGCTCTCTTACTACAGAATGGAAGCCTTTTGAGATTAGAGATGTAGGAAGGAGGCACTTTACAGCTAACCAAGTGATGCATGTTGAAAACTAATCGTCCTCAAGAAGTTATTGTCAGTTTATTTCGGAGTGCGGGAGATTAAAAGAGGGCAAACTTCACCTAACCAGCAGCCTCTTGCTTGGATAGGCACGTAGGACCAGTGAATGACTGAATTATTGTGCATTGTCCAGTCTCTGGAGTGTAGACACCAACCATACAGCGCTTTAGTAGTTAGTACTAAAGATTGAATGGAATGAGAATTTGTCCTTGTCCTCCAGTTCCCCTCAGCAGCAATATTAGTAGGCGCCAAAAAAGTAGAGGACAGCCAAATGCATCACCGGTGTCTTTTCTTATACAATTGAGCAAACCTCGTGCAATTACATGCATCTACTGTGTTAACATTGCAGATTTCATTTTTCTACTAGATGATGGCTGTTCTGAATGGGAAATTTAAGAGCCTTGTGGAGCGGTGCGTGGTCATCGACTGCCGGTATCCATACGAATACGAAGGCGGCCACATTAAGGTAATACTTTTTTTTAAACTGCTCTGTGCCTCGTGAGTTTTTTTTAGTGAATCATATTGTACACTTTGGCCAATCAATTCTGATTTAATCAAAAGTGCTCTGAAGACCAGTAGCCTGCATCTACCTTCCTCCGTGTTAAAATTACAAGCTGATGGCAATAGTGAGTTTTCCACAAATATTCACTACGACTTTGCCTTACTACTCATCAGAATAGCTCACTACCATTCTTGTTTATAGCCAGGTAGCCACCACTGTTCTAATGTACTGCCTCTCCTCATATCTTTGTGCAGCGTCTCTAATGTGCTTGTTCCTTACAAATGCACATAATCAGAATTGGGTAAGACATGTCTTACCTGAGCTAACAGTCCCATTTGATGGCCTACAGTTTTTAGAAACTGAAGACGGCTTGTGTTTTTCACTGTTTGCATTGTTCATCTTGTTGAGTTGACTTAACCTGGAGTTTGTGTCTCCTTAGGGCGCAGTGAATCTTCCCATGGAACAGGATGTGGAGGAGTACTTGTTGAAAAAGCCAATTGTTCCAGTCAATGTAGAGAAGCGAGTTATCCTAATCTTTCACTGCGAATTTTCCTCCGAAAGAGGACCCCGAATGTAAGTATCGTTCACTTTTTAGAGGGTATCGCAGGGGTGTGATTGTAGAGAAGTGGCCCAGGGCTCATCTTTGTCCTTGGTAGCATTTAGTCGTGAAGGCAAAAGTGCAAATATTTATAATGCTTACTCTCCCAGTCTCACAAAGTCGTGATCAAGTGGGCAGGATTCCTGGGTACACAGTCAGTAGTGACACAGTTACCCCCCATCTCCCTCTGCACATGCTCTAAGTGTACCTCGAGTTTGGGCAGGAACTGAGATGGTCAGCTAATCTTGTTTAAAACCCCTCTACAGACAGAAGTCTGTTGGAAATACCTATATATCTGTTCTTTTAAGAATTGTTCGAATGTAAAATTTATCAAAGAAACTTTGGTTAGATTTCTTCGAATTTTAAGCATCAAAATCAAGAATTATACAAGCACGTGAAGTCATTGCGCTAGGTGTGCATTGCTTCAGTTGGTAGTTCGATGCTGTTAAAAATATCTGAACTCGGGTGGGACAAGAGTGGAAAATTGTGTGCCTTGGGAGTTGGGACCAGTGCCCAAAATGCATCAGCCCCACTTAATTCTTTCCTGAGTGTAAGTTGACTTGCACCAATGCCAGGTCCTTGCAGCACTTACACACCTGCAAAGGTGGCCATATTCAGCCTGGTCACCTTCAACTCTTTTCATGGATGTGTAGAATGGAGCTACTAAAAAACATGCAACAATTTGACCCTTGTTTAATGAAAGTGAGTTGGGATGGAGCGTGACAGTTATTAGTTAAAATCAAATAAAGTTGATGCTGTACCAGCATGCTGTAGTAAGATACTTAACAGATACTTAACATCCTCTGTTTTGCAGGTGTCGCTTTGTCCGTGAAAAAGACCGGATGCGCAATGAGTACCCCAGCCTCCATTACCCAGAGCTTTATGTCTTGAAAGGCGGATATAAGGATTTCTTCCCAAAGTTCCAAGTAAGGACCTCTCATACAGTTTTCTTTCTCCCTCTCCCTGTGATTTATGGGTGGTGCGGTGGTTGCAGGCCAGACAGTACCTTTCATCTCACCCCAGGGCCAGGAATAGGCTGGAATCTCCACTTTAGTGAGTTTATGGGTGTGAAAAAACATGAATATGTTGGTAAATAGCAAAGATATAGTAGTCCACTCGGAAAGCAAGTTTCTGAATGTTTAGGAATGCAGGTTGGTCTTCTGGCTAATTGCACATTTGTAATGCAAATAGTTCACTCAGATTAGGCATACAACAGGCCGGAGCTGTAACTGGAATGAAGTATGAGGCAAGTACTTTTCAATAGAACATTGCCACCAGGTTGCATGGAATGAGGATGGGTAGCTGCGGAGCAATCACAGCAATGGCACCGCATGAATCAATGAAAGCAGACTGCTATGGCCCGCCCTTCGCGTCGGAGCCAATCCCAACCAGAACTGTTTGAAATGCTCACAAACACCATAAGGCAACCTCTTACTGGCACCTAACAAAACCATGGTTGCGCCGTATTTACAATATGGTGCACCATGGCGGTCGTTAGCACAACAGCTTCAACATTTTTCACACTATTGTGGCGCTTGGCTACACTAGCATAAAAAATGTTGGCGCTAGTGCAGCAAAGCACAAAGAGGCCCATTGAAGAAAATGGGTGTGGCATTTTAACACCCGCTCTGAGCAGGTGTTAAAAGTGACGGAAAAATGGCGCAGTGAAATGCAAATTTCACTGCGCCATTTTTTCAGGCCTCCCCGTGTCGGAACGAGCCCCCCCCCCCCCTACTTTGCATACATTATGCCTGATGCAGGAATAATGTAGCACAATGGGTAACAGAGTGGCACAATGCATGCATTGCACCACTTTGTAAATATGGCGCGGGGAAATTGCCTCCTGAACGCCACATTAGCGTAAACAAAATGACGCTAGTGTGGCGCAATGGGCTTGTAAATATGTCCCTTAATGATTTAAAAAGATGGGGGCCCAAAGTGGGAATGCCATGTTGTACGTGCTTTTTATTTATGGGTGAACTCGGAATGGTGTAATGCTCTGATATTGCCACACAATTATGCAAACGTTTTGTAACCCGCTAACTTCTGTCTATCGTCATAGTGTGACTTTCTCCCACTATTTTGATTTTATTAACTCCCGTGTGTGCCTCTTTCTCAGATACACTGTGAACCACAAGCCTACCGGCCCATGTACCACGAAGAATTCAAGGAAGAACTGAAGACGTTCCGGGCCAAGAGCAGAACCTGGGCCGGTGAAAAAAGCAAGCGAGAGCTGTACAACAGGCTCAAGCATTTATGAGGAGCAGACCCACCAGTACCTGCCAAAAACACTTGCTCTAAAAACACTTTCTAGGATGGGGCTGGCCCCACACTGCCATTCCGCGACCACTACTGTGGAACTAACTAATTTCTTGAGACAGCAGTTTGAAAGACATTTGCTGTGGGCTGGACCCTATGGCAAGAGTCCGTTTTCATTTTCCACTCGGCCATTTTTGTGCAGAAGGCCCTTCGTGAGAGATCTGAATGTGGTTGTTCACATATGACAACAGGAACCTGGGCAAAACTCAACAATGTGTGCATGTCAAGACTGCTGTGTGTGCTGTATCGCTTTAAACGTCCACCGCCTCAAGTGGTCCAAATACAACATGGAAGTACCATTAAAAAACATGTGACACTGCCTGTTCTGTTTAGGCCAATACCTGCCACACTGCTGTTCCGTTTCTTCTTCCAGTGCAACAGAAAATCTGCTCCAGAAGTTTGGGAAATCATTTCAAGGGACTTTGATGGTCTGACACACACTATACGTGCTGTTCTCCAGAATGATAAAAATAAATACTTCTCCCTTTTGCCAGTAACACAATATAGTGATTTTCAGAGATTATTGCAAATTGAATTATGGAAGATGCTGATTTCCTTAAGTACCTACATTACAAAATAATATTATTAGGAGAAAGAGGAGTGTTAACAATACAAGCTGAAATTTGTATTTGCCTTCTTAAAAAATCACAACTTGTGGAAGAGTTCCTGTAGCCACCCAGTGGACAATTTTGAATTTTGTCGAAAGATTGATTTAATGCCAATTTATTTATATTATTTATTCCCTGGCGGCAGAGGTCTGGTTTCTTGGGTCTAGGTAGTACGAATCCTAGTTTCGTAAGGCGAGGAAAGAGGAATCGGACATTGTGTTCTTGCTATGACAGTGACGGGGAATTTCTAGTTTCCTTGGGCTGCGCTAGAGGATTCTGATTGCTTCAGTCGACCAGGAAAAGGGATGTCAGTTCGTGATGGTTAGGGATGCACAAACCTTCCATGGGAGGGGGACAGGCCTTAAGTTCCCATGAACCTTAGATTCTAGCACAGGTAATCCTGCTGGATCTTAGAAGCTGGAGACGTGGAAGGCTAAACAAGGAAATCACTATGTCAAGGAACTTTTTATAACATTTAACCAACATCATGACTACACACCATAACCCCCCTCCCTATCTGCATTATGAAGATTTGTGTGACCAAGGCCCAGTTTGTTGTGTCACTGCTATATGGTGTTGCAGCACAGAAATCAGAGTGCAACATATTTACATACTTCCCCTATATGGCTGCTTCTTCAGACATCCACTATAAAGCACTTGAAATATTTTGCCTCTACCTAGCGAGGCAGCCATTATTCTTGTAAACAGAACTAATGAATCAGAAATTGTTTAGAATGCATGTGTTCTGTCTGCAAACCAATTTTTTTGAACGGAGTGCAGGGAATATTTTTATATGTTTTTATACTTTAAATATATAAATGTAAAAGACCATTCAATACTATTATACTATTTCTGCAATGTGTTAAACATGTTATCATAGTATGTGGGTGTGAAAAAAAAATGAAAAAGGATAAAAGTTTATTACAAAGAATATTGTTAAGAATTGTTTCATCAGTTAGGTTCGAATGTACAGTATGTTAGGAAATCAAAGTATATTGCAATCAGATGCATTGCAATTGGGTGATTTTGTTTGTATTTATTTAAGGAGCTTCGTGCTTTGCCCATGTATTGCTTCGAGTTTTACAGTCACTTTTATTAAGACATTATTTTTACTGCCCGGTGTTGGGCGTGATGATATTGTTAGTCCTTATTCTTGAAACAAAATATCACCCACCCAAATATATTGTGTCCCTGTTAGTTATGTTGCTTTTACGTGTTTGTGTAGGTGCACCTTTGAATGAAGAACAGATCTTGTGTCGCATTGTAACACACCAGGGGTGATGTACGATTGGATTCCGATGTTGTGCATTTTATTTGTGTTGCATGATTTGTGTGCTTTGAAATTTTGGGAATGCAGTGCCAAGAACAGCCTTTGCCCTCCGTTATGCCACAGGGAGGAAATAAACTGCCCTGTCAACCGTAATCGTTGTAGTGTGATTTTTTTATTTTTTTTTACCTGATTTGCGGTGGTAATTCTGACCCTGGCATCTAGTGTGTGCAACCTATGAATCTACAACACAGCAACTACAAACTAATGTGTTTTTGGGTCTAGCCATGTTCATAAATACATGCATGTATGCATACAGAGGGAGTCTTTGGATCATTTACATTTTCCTTACACCCAGCACAGCATTTGGCAGTGGACCCGCCCTCTTCAGGCATTGGCTCTTGGATGGTGAGGGACAGCATCTTGCCTGATCGCTGTGCACGTCTCCTATAAAGAGGTGTATTTAAGTGCTAGGACTAGTGGTCTAATACTTTGCCAAGGCTTTTTTTTTGCTATCCTAGTCATCGGTTTATATTAAAAGAAAGCCGATAACACCTTTTTATTTATGCCAGCAAGAGGAGACGGCCCATGATCTTCAGTAGTGGATGACTTATCACAATTTGTACTGTGACAGGCCACTTTCTCTTCCACACCGAGCTGACTGGTGATGGAAGCATCACTACTGGATTGGGAGGCCACCGGGCGGAGGTGGAGATCAGAGATCACCAGATGAGGGCCAGCTCCACATCAACCTATGGAAGCTGCAGTCCACTTGTGTGGCCCTAAATCCTTCCTGCCACCCATCAAGAGGAGGCTGATGCAGGTTCTCAGAGAAAACACCACTGCCATGTGGTACTGCAACAACCAGGGCTGAGTGGGTTCCTGGGCCCTGTACCAGGTGTCTTTGCACCTCTGTAGGTGTCCGAGCAACAGGGTATCTTTCTGATTGCCAACCATCTACTAGGGCCCCTGAATGCCAGAGGGGATGAACTGCACAGGTGACAGCAGGCAGATCACAATTGGCATCTACATCATGATCTGGCCGAGAGCATCTTCCATCTTTGGGGGGGTGGTGAGGTAACCCTAGGTAAATCTTTTTTGCTCCTGTAGGTTTAGCACGTTGGAAGTTTCAACAGGACCACTTGTTAGGAGACACATTTCAGCTGGAATGGAACAAAGGACTCCCAACCCCTATCTCTCCATCTCGAAGTTCTGAAGAAGATCAAGAATGACTGTGCCCAAGTGATCTAGTAGCCATGGAATGGGCGATGAGCGTGGTATCCAGAATTACAGAGCATGTGTTTCATTCCCAAAATTTAGGTACCGCTTTGGGAGCATCTCATGCCTCAGCAGCAGACAATTTACACCTCGTTTGTGAAAATAGAGCGGTTGCAAGTTGCTGCATTGCCTTACTCTGCGTCAGGGAGCCATACCATGAGTGTTCTCATGCAACATCCATGGGTTTTGACACATTCCCGGATTTACAAGAATCTGTAAATCTGGTAGTGCATCAAAACTGATGCCCCCCAGGGCAGACGCAACAAGGAGAAATATCTTTATTTTTCCTCGTTGTTTCCTCTTTCCATGTGTGCTGCACGCATACCCTTGCACCATGGTGCAAGGGTGCCTGCATTGGCGCTAGACAGCAATTTGAGCACCAGCGCAGGGGGAAGGACAGACATGCACTGTATCTTGTAAATATGGTGTATTTCTGCTCTTTCCTTGTGGCGCAGCGCAGCAAGGTCACGCACTGCGCTGCCCTGTTTTACGGGGCTTGTAAATATGCCCTCAGTTCTTGTGGAACTCAAGAAGTGAGGAGGAAGCTCTTGATGTGTTGAGTGAGATTCGTCCATGTCTTGGGTGCGAGTAAGAGAATTAGTGACCTCCAGTTTTGCTTCTGCGGATGCGTAGAGTGTGTGCAAGTGAGAGTGAGGCAGAGCGGAGGTATCTGGTGGGTTCGTAAAAGTATATGCAGCTGTTCAGGTATTTTGGTCATGTGTTGTGTAGGGATTGGTATGTGTGTCTGCGCTTGTGAACGGGGAGCCAGTGAAGCTTCTTGAGGTGCGGTGTGATGTAGATGCAGCATGGGAGGTCGAGTATGAGTCTTGCGGCAGTGCTCTGGATGTTATTTCTACATTCTGACATAGAGATTGTTGCTGCAGTCCAGCCTGCTGGTGCTTGCATGACAGTCCATCTGGTGTTCTAAGGCAACCATTTTAAGAGCATAGGATGGGGAAGCAGGAGGTGCACACTCATTGACGAGTTGTCATGTTGGGCATGTCATCCAGGGTGATTCCTACTTGTCTTGCGTGGTCTCTGGATGTTCGTCCTAGCTCCAACAACCCATGTGGAGGTCTTGTTGACAAATACAAGTACTTCTGCCTTGTCGGAGTTGAACTTCAGGCAGTTGGTTCGCATCCAGTGTGCTACCAGTTAGTGAAGTTGGTTCTGGTAGTGGTTGTGTTCTCAGTCAGGGAAAGGATAAGTAGGATGTTATCGGCATAAGAGATGACGACGATGTCTTGTGAGCGGATGATGTTGGCGAGCATTGCCACATATGTGTTGAAATGGGTGGCATGAGGGGCTATCCCTGTTGGTCTCTGATGTGAAGGGTGGCAGTCTGACCCTTTGGGTTCTTCCCAGTAAGGAATCTTCCCAGAGCGGATCTTGTATGTCAATCTTGTGGAGTCTTTTGATGAGGGTGTTGGGGGAGACAGTCGTAGTTTGCAAAAAGGTCCAGTAGGATGAGGGCCATTGTTACTCCTCGGTCCAGGATGATTTGAATGTCGTCAATGGTCAAAATAAGTGCAGTTTCGGTGCTTTGATTCTTTCAGAGTGTTGTCTAGATGATGAAGTTTGATGTGGGTTGTTAGTTACTTGTTGATGGCCTTCTCAATTATTGGCTGGCTAGGGGAGCAGTGATATGGGTCGAATGTTGCTGTGGGCTTCTTGAGGAGGACGTTGACTGCTGCAAGTTTCCATTCATCTGAAAAAGTGGCGACATGATGGAGCTTTTGGTGACGTGGGACAGGGTGGTGCTCATTAGTGATGCTCTCAGGTTGTAGGTGTGGTAAAGACATGGGTGTGATGAGGCCCCGAAGTGGATGGTCCGCATGATTGCTGCTGTGTCGTTTGTGGTGAGGGTTATTTATCTGGCCACACCTACGAAGTCCAGGAAAATGGAGCTGGAGTTCGTAGGGGCACTTCTGCTCATGCAGGGGTGCCCTCACCCACAGGTACCTACACCCTGCCCTCTGGACTAGGAGAGCCTGCCATAGAGATTACTTAGTTACCTGGTGCAGTGACCTGTAGTGAAAGGGTGCATGCACCTTTTCACGCAGGCTGCTATGGCAGTGGCACAATACATGCTGCAGTCCATGGGGGCCTAAGTATTATATACTAGGGACTTATACAGGGGCACCAGTATGCCAATTGTGGGGTATGCTAAGTCCTGATCAACCAAATTTAAGAGCGAGAGCACAATCGCTGGGGTCCTGGTTAGCAGGATCCTAGTGAACACAGTCAAAAACACACTGACAGTAGGCAAAAAGTGGTGCTAACCATGCCAAAAAGAGGGTATTTTCCTAAATACCCCCACCCCAATCGAAGGACAGTAAGGCTAACATTGCCCAGTTGAGTCTTCATTGTCTAAGTGGAAATACCTGGAGAGTCCATCTGCATTGGAGTGGTTACTCCCAGGTATTTGTTCCACTGTATAGTCCATTCCCTGTAGGGTTATGGACCACCTCAAAAGTTTGGGATTTTCACCTTTCATCTGTTTTAACCATAGGAGGGGCTTGTGGTCTGTTTGAACAAGGATGTGAGAGCCAAATAAGTATGGCTTCAGCTTCTTCAAAGCCCAGACGACGGCAAAGGCCTCCCTCTCTATGGCTGACCAACGCTCTTCCCTGGGGGTCAACCTCTTGCTAATGAAAGCTACAGGTTGATCCTGGCCCTCTTCATTCAGATGAGATAGTACTGCCTCTACCCCTACTTCAAGAGCATCTGTCTGCACAATAAATTGCTTGGAGTAGTCGGGGATTCTTAATATAGGAGCAGAGCACATGGCCTGTTTAAGGTCATCAAAAGCGTTTTGGCAGCTAGCTGTCCCAAAAACTTTTTGGGGCATCCTTTTAGAGGTGAAGTCATTTTGAGGTACTACAATGGAGCCATAGTTCTTCAAGAACCTCCTGTAGTACCCTGTCAGGCCTAGGAAGGCTCTGACTTGGGTTTGTGTGGTAGGGGCTGTCCAATCCAGAATGGCCTGGATTTTGCCTTGTAGTGGCTGGATCTGGCCTCCACCTACTTGGTGGCTCGGATAAACCACTTTTCCCAGCCCTTTTTGGCACTTTGAAGCCTTGATAGTGATGCCTGCCTTTTGCAGAGCCTCCAGTACATTCCCAAGGTGGACCAGGTAGTTCTCCCAGGTGAAGCTAAAGACAACTATATATAAGCTGCACTGAAGCATTCCAGGTCTTGGAGAACTTTATTCACCAGCTTTTAGAATGGGGCAGGTGCATTATTCAATCCAAAGGCTATCACTGTGAAGTGATAGTGCCCACTAGGGGTGGAGAATGCTGTTTTGGTTAAGCTCTTCAGACAACTTGATCTGCCAATAGCCAGTTTCAGGTAAGAAGTGCTTAGATACTTAGCAGAAGCCAGTGTATCTATGAGCTCATCTGCCCTCAGAATAGGGTGAGCATCTGTTTTAGTTACAGGATTGAAACCCCTGTAGTCCACACAAAACCCCATCTCCTTTTTACCATTTTGGGAGTGTGGTTTTGGGACAAGGACTACAGGACTACCCAAAGGGTTGTCAGAGAGCTCAATAACTCCCAGGTCTAACATCTTTTGCACATCAGACTTGATGCAATCTCTGACATGATCAGGTTGCCTGTACATTTTATTTTTAACAGACATGCTGTCACCTGTGTCAATGGTGTGTAAAGACCATGTAGTCAGACCAGATGTTAGGGAGGTCAGAGAACTGTCCTTGGATGTTTCTGCAGTCATCTTTTTGTGACTCAGAGAGTCCGTTTGGTAGTACAACCCCATCTACAGAGCCATCTGTTGTATTTTGGGAGAAGAGGTCAGGGAGAGGGTTACTCTATTCTTCCGGTCCCCCATCAGTAGCCATGAGCAGGGTCAGATCAGCCCTGTCATGGTAGGGCTTAAGGCGGTTCACATGAAGCTCCCTGTGGGGGCTTCTAGGAGTGCCTAGGTCAACCAAGTAGGTGACCTCACCCTTTTTCTCCACAATAGTGTGTGGCCCACTCCATTTGTCTTGAAGTACCCTGAGAGCCACTGGCTCCAGGACCCACACCTTCTGGCCTGGCTGGTAAACAGCCCAGCCTTCTGGTCATGCCATTGTTTCTGTAACCCTGAGCTGGCCTGAAGGTTTTTGGAAGCCCTCTTCATGTGCTGGGCCATCCTAGATCTGAGGCCTAGTACATAGTCCACAATGTCCTGTTTTGAAGGCTTGGGAGGTTGCTCCCAGCCTTCTTTCACAAGAGCAAGGGGGCCCCTAACAGGGTGTCCAAACAGAAGTTCAAAGGGGCTGTAGCGCCCTTCTGAGTAACCTTCTTTTAGGCAGAGAGGAGGGAGGGTAATAGGACATCCCATCTCCTGAGTTTTTCAGAGATTCTCATTATCATGCTTTTGAGGGTCTTATTAAACCTCTCAAATAGTCCATTTCTTTGTGGATAGTAAGGGGTGGTGAATGTATAAGTTACACCACACACTTCCCACATGGCTTTAAGGTAAGCAGACGTGAAGTTTGCATCTCTGTCTGATACCACCCCTTTAGGGAATCCCACCCTGGAGAAAATTCCCAGAAGGGCTATGGCCACTGCAGGAGCTGTAGAGGTCCTAAGAGGAATGGCCTCTGTATATCTGGTTGCATGGTCCACTATCACCAGTATAAATGTATTATCAGAGAGGCTGTTGGAGAGTCCAGGGGGGCAACAATATCTATCCCAACCCTCTAAAAAGACACCCCAACCATTGGTAGTGGAATTAAAGGGGCCTTTGGGGTGCCACTGGCTTGATAGGTGGCACAGGAGCGACAAAACTCCTTGGTGTCTTCTGACATGTGTGGCCAGTGAAAGTGAGGGACAAGCGTGTCCCAAGTCTTGCTTTGCCCCAAGTGGCCTGCAAGGGGAATATCGTGCTAGAGTCAACAGGAACTCTCTAAGCCTCAGAGGGATAATCAGTCTCCTGGTGGCACCAGGTTTAGGGTCCCTTGCTTCTGAGTATAGGAGGGTGTTTCCCCAGCACACCTTATGGGTGCCACTGATATTCCCTGCCTCTTGTGCTGCAGCTTGCTGCCTTAAGCTCTCTAGTGTGGGACAGGTTTGCTGTTCCTTACTGAGTTCCTTCCTGGAGGGCCCCCCACACTCAAGAGCTCAGCTGTGTCAGCTTGAAGCTCCTCTGGTGTCGGTTCCACCAAAGGAGTGGATTATTTTCCCTCAGGAGTTGAATCCTCACTGGAGGCTTGAGCAGGAGGTAACATTTTACCCTTCCTGCTCTTTTGTTTAGGAACCTCATGGGGCGTTGTTCCAGGCTCCAAGGTTCCTTGTTCTTTTTGTTTCTTTGCCTGTGCTCTGGTGAGGGCACAGATAAGCCTTCGGATGCCCAGCATTACTGCATGGGCCTCCAACTCCACCTCAGCCCAAGCTGAAGTCTCCAAGTCGTTACCTAGTAGGCATTCTACAAGTAGATCAAAGGACACTACTACCTTTTTAGGGCCAGTAACCCCTCGCCTCAGCTGAAATCAATAACTGTCATTGGGTGGCACAAAGTGTTATCGTGAGCATCAGTCACTAGGAACGTGTGACCAAGTAGATGTTGCTCAGGAGACACCAGTTTTTCAGTCACCATAGTGACTCTGGCACCTGTGTCCCTGTAGGCCTCAGCCTCAACACCACTGCTGCCTGAACTTACCCATATCAAGGGGACAGGAAACTAGGATGGCAGAGTCAATGCCCCAGGAGAGACCAACAGAGCCTCAGTGGTCTCTGACTAGCCCAGATCCCACTACAGGCCCCAAGATGAGCCCAGCTACACTTTTGGGCTGACTACTGTTATTGTTGTTCCTACGATTAATGCTTTTGCTAGGGGCACTAAGAGTAGCAGTGGTGTTAGTAGTGTTGGGGGGCTTGGTGCCTTTCTTAGGACAGAGGCTTTCTCCTGCCCTATGGCCTTTGTTTTTACACATGTAGCACCAAGGCTTTTTAAAGTTGGAGAAAGAGGGTTTATTCCCACCCTCAGAGGAGTTTTGTGGGCCTGATGAACCCTCTTTTTGTTTGTCTTTGTCCCCACCCTTATCCTGATGCTTACCTGCTTCCTTCTTCTTGTGGTCACCCCTTGTGTGAGATTTTCTACTCACCCTGGTGCAGACCCACTTGTCTGCCTTCTTTCCCAATTCTTGGGGAGTGGTCAGAGTCCACCAGGTACTGATGCAAACAATCAGATATACAGTTGTTCAAAATGTGCTCTCTCAGAATTAGATAGTATAGGTCCTAGTAGTCACTTACTTTGCAACCAGCCTTCTAGAGCTTTCACAGAACAGTCCACAAATCTACCCAATCTTGGGACGACTCCTTTTTAATTTCCCTGGACTTGATCCTGTATTGTTCAGTAGTCAAACCAAAACAATCACTTTTTAAAGCTGTATAATGGTCTGCATCTCACTCTCTGACAGTGAGGAGTTTGTCTCTGCCTTAGTCTGAGAAGGAGAGCCACAAGATTGCTGTGCACTGCCTTTTGGGACCTTTTGAACTACATAGGACCTCTCCAGAGCAGTGAACCATTTGTAGATGTAATCTCCCACCTTGTAAGGTGGGACTATCTTGCCCAGGTTCCTGAAATCATGAGTCCTCAATGATTCTGGGGTCCCTGAAGCTCAAGTTGCTGCCACCATGGGGTTCTAACCCCAAACCCTGTCTTTCCCTCTAAACTGCCAAGGCCTCCCTATCTAGGGCCAACTGTTGCTGCTGCAGCCTCAGCTTGGCCTCCTCCAACCTCAGTTTCCTAAGCACTCTGTCTAAGGAATCTTCCCGGGAGGTGGAGCAGTGGGTCCCCTCAGATACTGAGGAGACTTGGGAATGGACAGAGGAGGATCTATCCCTCCTCCTGGGAACTCTCTGTACCAACCCTCTTGAGTAAAGGTGGGCCTACTGGTATGCCCCCCCCCTTGTCACTACTTGTAGTACTCCTAACAGGGCTGTGGTGTTCCCCAGGTTCCTCCTAACCCTCCCCAGTGTAGTCTAAATCTACCCTGTCTAGGACTGGAGGGTCAGTTTCTACTTCCTCCTCCTGACTGCCAGCCCCTGGCTTACCCAAACGTAGGAGACTAGAACCCCTAACAACTGAGCATAGTGTGTACCCAGCAGCTAGTAATGGTATTTCCTGTGGAAAGTAACCAGTGACAAAGTGGTTATGCAATTGCAAGTGTCTTATCCCACCGCTGCACCACCAATGTAGGAAGCTGGCCAGTGCTTACTTTGTAAATAAAGAGGTGCCGGTGCTCAAAGCCCTTCTCTTAAAAACGAGGCTGCTGTAATTAAATCTGCCAGCACTGAATACGGAGGCAGCGAAATCCTGAAGCCATCTCGGGCCTCTTCAATCCATTTACGACCACCACTGCCCCTTCAGCTCATCCTGCAACTTTCTACTTTCTCCCTTTATGACGCTTTTTAGTTTTTCCTTCTTCCGTCTTTCCCATATGTGTCTTTTGCCCGGAGCAAATGCTTGAGGCAGAAGAATAAGCCCCGGCCCTCACAAATAAGTGCCGGTGCTTAGCACCGGAAACAACAAGCACAAATTAAGCACTGAAGCTGGCCTGGTGTGTTCTGAGCACCCATGGTGTGATCACCTTACACCAGGTCCAGGTATCCCCTTTTAGTGAGGTGTAGACAGTGTCTAGGAAGCCAGGGCTCTCTAGAAGTAGCTGTGGATGAGCAGCCAAGACTTATCTAGGAGACATCCAAAGCTTATGCAATACCACTACAGTCACACATCACTTACACACATAAAAGAACCACACAGTGTTACAAAAATAAAGGTACTTTATTACAGTAACACAAATATTAAAATACTATCTAGGCAATACTCGAATAAGAGGTAAGTAAACATACTATTATGTACACATTAGAAGTCCGTGATTAGCATAGAATGCAAAAGTAAATAGCAAAAACAATAGCAAACAGTGAAGGCCCTAGGGGGAGACCAAACCATATACTAAGCAAGTGGAATGCAAAAAGCAGTCCCCCACCCAAGGAAGTGGAATCGATAGAGGGGAGCTGGAGGAACTGGGAACCCCAAAAGGTAAATACCAGGGTACCTCCTAGCAATCAGGAGAGAAGAGGAAAGTACTTGGTTTGCCCCCAACCCACAGGAGAACTTTGGAAAAGGACTGTAAAAAACCCAGACAAGACTGGAAGAAACCAAAGGTGGATACAGACAGAAGAGGACCTGCAAAAGAAGGGGACCAAGTCCAGTTCGAGTTGGAGTGTCTGGCTGTGGCAGGAGCCACTACCCACCCTTCTGTGGATGCAGGATGAGGTCAACGGTGGATGGAGAAAGTCAGCAGTGCAGCACAGGAGCAGAAGAGGAGTTCCAGAAGTGATGCAAGTGATGTCCCAGATCGGCACTAGTGATGCAGTCAGTTAGGGGTGCTGGAAAACCACCAGCAAGCCTTGGCAAATGCAATAGTCGGAGAAGAAGTTTTGCACGGCTGAAGAGGAGGAGCAATGCCCAGGGGACTCGACCCGAGAAGGGGGAGTCCAAAGTGACCCTCAGCAGCTGAGAGAGTCACAAGAAGAGGAGGCAGTCCACACAGGCAACACATAGGCTGCAGGCACAGGAGTCACAGTGAGGCCCACTCAACACACATGAAGAGGAGTCCCATGTCGCCGGAGCAGCAGCAGGAGACTGTGCTTTGCAGGAAAGAGTGCTGAAGGCTGGGGCTACATGGAGCCTGAAGATCCCTTGGAGGAGGAACAAACAAGCATGTGTAGCTGCAAGAGTGCAGTGCAGAGGGGTACTGTCCTGCAAGGAGAGGCAAGGGCTTACCGCCTCCCAAGCTTGATAGCTGGTATAGAGGACCAAGGGGACTACTCCAGACCACCACCTGTGATGCAGGATCCACCTCGTTCCGGAGGAAAGAGGAACCACACAGCCGGTCGTCTCCTTCACTCCAAGGGAGATTCCTTCTTGTGCAGACTGAAGACTCGTCACCCTCAGAGGATGCACAGCCAGGGAAATGTTGCAGTTGCTGGAAGGAGCCGGAGAAACAATGTTGCAGAGCGGAGTTGTTGCTGGAGTTGCAGATTGTAGGTACCGGGAGCGTCCAGTTGCGGCCCAGGTGGCCAGAAGATGAAGTAAACAATGTAGAGTTGTCCTGCTGGAATCTTGCACATCGAATCTGAAGACACGTCCAGGAGGGAGACCCTAAATAGCACAGGAAGGGGTATTGGTCAACTAGCTGGGTGACCACCTTTAAGGAGGGGGCTGTGACATCATCTGCCTGATCTGGACACTCAGATCCTCCCAGGGGCCTCTGCCCACCTTGGATTCAAGATGGCAGAATCAAGTGGCCACCTGGAGGAGCTCTGGGCACCACCCCTAAGGTGGTGATGGACAGGGGAGTGGTCACTCACCTTTCCATTGTCCAGTTTCGCGCCAGAGCAGGGACAGGGCATCCCTGGACTGGTGCAAACCGGTTTATGCAAGGAGGGCACCAAATGTGCCCTTCAAAGCATTCCGGTTGCTTGGAGAGGCTACCCATCCCAAGCCATGTAACACCTATTTCCAAAGGGAGAGGGTGTTGCCGCCTTCTCCCAAAGGAAATCCTTTGTTCTGTCTTCCTCAGCTTGAGCTGGTTAAGCAGCAGGAGGGCAGGAACCTGTCTGAGGGGTGGCAGCAGTGAGGTCTGCCTGGAAAACCCCAGAAGACTGGTAGATGCAATGCTAAGGGTCCTCTAAGGAGCCCCCAGAGTGCATGGAATCATACAACCAATACTGGCAACTGTCCTGGGGTATAATTCTGACATGTTTGATACCAAACATGCCCAGGTTCGGAGTTACCATTATGTAGCTGGAAGTGATCTGTGTCCAGTACATTGGTAAAATGACTTCTCCACACTTATGAAGTCCAGGAAAATAGAGCTGGTGTTCGTAGGGGCACCTCTGCTCATGAAGGGGTGCCCTCACACACAGGTACCTGAACCCTGCCTTATGGTCTAGGATGGCCTGCCATAGGGGTGACTTACAGTGACCTGGTGCAGTGACCTGTAGTGAAAGGGTGCATGTACCGTTTCACACAGGCTGCAATGGCAGGCCTGCAGACACATTTTGCATGGGCTCCCATGGGTGGCACAATACATGCTGCAGCGCATGAGGTACCCTTGGTGCCCCGATGCCCTGGGTACCTAAGAATCATATACTATGGACTTGTATGGGGGCACCAGTATGCCAATTGTGGGGTGTGCTAAGTCCTGAGCAACCAAAGTTAGAGGGAGGGAGCACAGTCACTGGGGTCCTGGTTAGCAGAATCACAGTCAACACAGTCAAAAACGCACTGACAGCAGGCAAAAAGTTGGGGCAACCATGCCAAAAAGAGGGTACTTTCCTACACTAGCAATAATTATAACTGGTTAATTTCAGTGTGATTTTTATTGCCAAACGGTATGTTGGCACTGACAATTTCACTTGAGTATAACAGCCCTTTAACGTTTGGGTTTTTCAGTGAATATATATGGCTTTATAGCTATACCTATATCTAGCAATACATATACATACATATATAAGGTGTATTGAGGGTGTAGGGATGGGTTTTGTATAGGGGAAGTATGGAGATTTTAGGGCTTAGTGCTTGGAAGTGTATAGGTGTAATATGGTTTTTTTTAGAGCTTATTGATGAATAGTGTGTATGGCCAGTATGGATGTTTTAGGATTCAGGGATGGATAGTATATGGGAGCAGTATGAAGTTTCTAGGGCTCAGATATGGCTAGTGTATCAATGCAGTAATGTTTTTTAGGGTTCCGGGGTGGGTAGTTTATAGATGCTAAGGAGTATTTAGGACTCAGGGATGGTTTGTGTATAGGGGTAGTAGGGAGTTTTTAGGCTCAGGAATGGGTAGTGTATGGGGTAGTAAGGAGTTTTTAGGGTTCAGGAATATAGAGGTAGTTATATGTATTTTAAACCAGAAGAGATGGGCATTTTATAAAATTAAATTTAGTTTATTTATTACCAATTAAATATATATATCAGGATTACATTTTACTCATTTAAATATTATTAAGTAAAATATTGTATTTTTAATTGTGAAGAATAAATTGGATATATATATATATATATATATATATATATATATATATATATACACCTTAGAGCAATTAAAAATAGAGATCAGAATTATCCAATTGCTAGACATTGGCATCAAGATCATGCAGGAGTTAATGATAAGTTGTCATTTTTTGTTATTGACAGGGTGCTGGCAAATCAGTGAGGTGGAGACAGGGAGAAAAGGATGAGGAGAATGGAATCTGAGTACATCATACTACCTAACAGCAAGTTCCCTGGCGGTTTGAACTACGATGACGAATTACATGCCCATATTGGGCAGTAGTCGTACCTTCCTTACAATCTTTCAACCTTAAAGATCTTGGGGAATGTTGCATTTTTTATTATATCATTTGCAATGGGGCAATTCCCACACAATGATTGTTGTAATTTTGTAGTTCCTTATGGTATCTTCTTTCTTTTCTCCTGCTCTTTTTATAGTTATTGACAAAATCAGCGCGATTCTTGAATTAACCCCCTAGTCCAATATTCAGGTTCAGTATTCATGTTCAAGGAAAGGCATTGAGTAATTTGGTAGTAAGGGTTTGGATAAGGATTCACATTTGATTTATTATTTTTTATTAATCATTTTTACTATATTTACTTTGGTGTAGTTTCTCAGTCTGTGAATTTAGTATCAGCAGTGGCACTCTAAATTTGAGACAAGTGCAACTATTAATTGGTGGTATTTTGGCAAATATAGGGTTTGTAGGTTCTCCAAGAACCTAAACCACCCAGAGCCAATAACTGAGCTGCACCTTGTAATGGGTTTTCATTGTGTACCGGGTATACAGCAGTTCATTTGGTAAAACAGAAAGACATTTTCACATAAGCCAGTCGCGGTCAATGGGGTCCTCTAGATTTAGGCAGCAGGCCTCGTCGTGTTGGTGAGGAAGGGTCAACCCAGAGTGGACTTGAGGTCGGAATCACCTGGGGATCTTCTCGGGACCAGTGGGCCACCTGGACACAGGCTGTGGGCGTTGGGTCCAGAGTCTTGGACAGGTCTTGGACAGGTCTTGCGGAGGCAATGCGGCTCTGGGGTCCTTTTTGGAGGTTTCTTTGTAGACAGGACTGCTGTCCTCGGGAGATCTTGGCCCTTCGGTAGACAGGCTGTCCTCTGGGATTTTGTATAGGTCTCTGGTCCTGCAGGACGAGTCGTCTTCTTGTAGCAGTATTCTTGAAGCTGCAGACAGGCCGGTAGGGCTGGGTCCAAGTCAGTTGTTGTCTGGAGTCTTCTCTGCTGGTGCGGCTCTTCAGCCCTTCTTCTTCTTGTTAGGATGCCAGGAATCTGAAGAGTAAGGTTCGGGGTGTCCCTAAATACTAGATTTAGGGGCGTTAAAGAGGTCAGTAGGCAGTAGCCAATGGCTACTGTACCCGAGGGTGACTACCCCCTTCCTATGCCCACTCCCTTTGGGGAGGAGGGCACATTCCTAACACCCTCCAAAGAAAGATGGAGGATTCTGCCAGGAGCAGTTCATCCCAGCTCTGGGCACCCTGGGGCTGGTCCCAGCTAGGGTGGACACTCCTCCTGGTGTTTACTAATTTCCCCACTGGACCTGCTGCCAAAAGTGGGACCTAGGCTGGGGGGTGGAGGATGAGAGGGGAGACAGGCATCTCAGGTTCTGCCACCCAGAATCCTTTGCAAACCTTAAAATCTGTCTAAAAATACAAATGATCTCAATTTTTGGTGATGTAAAGTTCTGGAATCTGAGGGGAACCACAAACTTCCTTCTACTCAACATTTTCCCAAGTCTCCCGATAAAAATGGTACCTCACTTGTGTGGGTAGGCCTAGTGCCTGCGACAGAAAACCCTCTAAAATGCAACATGGACACATCATGCTTTTCCACTGAAAAATGATGCATTTTTTGCAGTGTGCCTAGCTGTGGATTTTAGGCTCTAGCTCTGCTGGCTCCTATGGAAGCTTAGCAAACCTGCACATTTTTAAAAACTATACACCTAATACACCTAGGAGAATCCAGGATGGGGTGACATGTGGGGCTCTCGCCACATTTGTCTACCCAGAATCCCTTTCAAACCTCAAAATATGTCTAAAAAAACAAATTTTCCTCACATTTCTGTGATGGAAAGTTCTAGAATCTGATGGAAGCCACAAATGTCCTACCACTCAGCATTCCTCTCGGTCTGCAGTTAAAAACGATACCTCACTGGTGTGTGTGAAACAAGTGCCTGCGGCAGGCAAAGGCCAGCTTGGACAGATGAGACCTCAGGGGCTGGGTTAAGACAGGAACTTAAAGCTACTCTTTCATTGACAGCCAATAGATCAACCACATAGAATATATTAATTGTTTAACATCTGCAGATTGACGATCAGCAGAAAGACTGGCACGCTGAAAGACGCTGAACTGGTGTTGAGGCATTTCGCCAGCATCAGCTGATCTGCTATAATTTACTTCCACCAAAGAACCCATGAAGATTGGGAATTTACATACACCATTGTTCGTTGAGGAAAAAGATAGGAGAAGAAGAAATGGCTTGAGTATCTACTGCATAAAAGTAAGGCACTTCGTGAGAAAATGCCCTCAGTTGAAGGGAGACAAGAATTCTCGACCTTAAGGATTAGACTACTTTGAAGTGTCTGCTGAAAGTAGAGTGCATGTTTTAATCAAGGTTGACTTGGCTGCTTCTTCTGGTCCTATTGAGTATTGGGCATTACTAGATTTGGGAGAGGCAGACTTTTCAAGTTGCACATCTGCATAGTTTTCACACATGGAGAAAAGAAACTCCTCAATCAAGTAAGGGCAGATGGAACACCGTTGACTTCAGGATAAGTGTGTGAGGTTGGACCTGTAACGGCTACTGATTCAGTCCTTTTTTAGAAGATTTGCTTTGATCTAACTGATATGTCCAACTTCTCTATTATGTTGCGTAACAACCCAGCATTTAATTGGAAATCTTCAAAAGTAGAGTTAATTTCTGATTACTGCAAAGGACATTGGGCCTGATTACAACTTTGGAGGAGGGTGTTAATCCGTCCCAAATGTGGCAGATGTACCACCTGCCGTATTACGAGTCCATTATAGCCTATGGAACTCGTAATACGGTGGGCAGGATATCCGTCACATTTGGGACGGATTAATACCTCCTCCAAAGTTGTAATCAGGCCCATTGTCTTTTCAAGACTGGAGTTCACCTTTACATTCCTTATCAAAATGTTGCATTTTGAACAGAATCAAATATGAGAACAACATTTCAAAAGCTTATGTGGAGTTTCAAGATTTCTTCAGTGAAAAGAGTGCTGCCTCCTTACCCCATAGTGAATTGGTTTGTGCCATTGAATATATTCCAATGTCACTGTTCTACATTATCAGATATATCCTGAATATTTACATAAATACATGGATGAAAACCTTAGCTTGAGCCTCAATTATGCAATCTACATTGCCTTCGGGCCAATATTTTTTATTCTTAAATTCAATGGAGTGCTGAGACCATGTGCAGACTATCAAGAAGTGGATAATATCACTGTTAATAATCATTTCCCTTAGCCGTCGATTTCAGTTTTACTGGAGCAAGCATGCACTGCCAAGATATTCAGTAAACTACATTTAAAGGAGACTTATCGAGATTAAGGCAGATGATGAATGGAAAACTGCCTTAAATGCTAGCTAGGGTATTTTTCATGCTCCTTGGTTTGTAGAATTCTCCTGCTATTTTTAAACATTTAATGGATGGCATCTTCAGAGATCTTTTGGATACTTCTGTCATTACCTACTTAGATGACATTCTAATTTTCTCTCAAGATTGGAAAATACAACAACATTATTTTATTTATGAGACGTATTGAGACATCTACAAGCCCATTACTTGTAAGCCAAGTAGAATAAATGTATCACGATGGATTGTAAAAAGTGACTGCAGTGGCAGAATGGCCTAATCCTAATGTGAAGGAAGTGCAGAGATTCCTAGAGTTTATTAAATTCTATCCACACTTCATCGAATCCTTCTCTACAGTGTCAAGAACCTTAATAATGGCAGAGCAGAATTGTACAATCAATGAAAAGGAATTATTAGCAATCAAAGGATCTTTTGCTTACTGGTCATCATCACCTACAAGGGGCTTTACATTCAGTAACTGTGTGTGCAGATCATAAGAATCTAGGGTTCTATAAATATACCATCTTCCTGCATGCTAGATGGAGGTTATTATTTTCTAGATTCCAAAATCAAATCACATATAGACCAAGGAAAAGGCATGGAAAAGGAGATGCTGTGTTACACTATTTGGGATATGAAAAACCTGACCTTTATATCTTGGTTTTAAAAAAAATAACATTTCCACTTTAGAAGGATTAGAAGCCCAGTTAAAAGTAGAACTGCCTTCCTGGAATCCACAACATTGGATTCTGGAAGATTTACATGATTGCAGCATGGTAGACTTGCTGTTCTTTCAGAAACAGAAACTGTTTGTTTCTTCATCTGAATTGCAGGAAAACATTCTATATCATATGCACTCTTAGCAGGTCATCCAGGAGACAGAAGACCTAGGATCTAGCGGCTGATTTAAAGTTTGGCAAAGAGAATATTCTATTGCAACAGTGACAAAGTAGCTTCTCTGCCAAACCCTCAGTCCGCCAACTGACTGCCAGGTTTATGCTTATGGAACAAAATTTACTGTGTTGGCATAAACCTTCCTCTGATGGCCTGGTCACTCCTCCTAGTGTGGCTCTGGAAGAACGGGTTTCATTTGCCATGGTGGTGTGGAGGGTGGCTGAGGTCCTGTACCTTAAGCTGCCATCTGAGGCGTTCAAGACCAATGTCTGAACCTCTTCTCCCTCTTTAGGACGCCCTCACTGATGTCCTGCTTGGGGCCTGTGCCAAGCACTGCACAGACGTGCTCTGCACAGGATGATGACTTGCTGCCACTGCCCCACTCCTAGGGATCCAGCATTCCTTACCCCGCACCCCACCCTTGAGAGCCTGGTCATCCAGGCCTCCACCTCCAAGATTAACCCTGGCCTACTCCCTTCCACTTCACTGAATAGATATGAATTTTCTTCAATGGTGTGAGGGTCTTTTTTCTTTTTTTTTTTAAATTAAATATTTTTATTAGATTGTGGGTTATAACATAACAGTACAGTGTTCATAAGGGAATAACCACTGTTGCAAACAAAAAAGACACACGGTCTCCACCACCCCTGATTCAGAATTATAAGTGGATCAAGACTGATATTTCCCCACCCATCCCTGTCCAGAGTCTCTCCTTTCATGACCTGTAATAGTCCCAGAATCTTTACTTCTGAAAAAGTCTATGTTGTGTTTCATCGTATCTGAGTTGGTCTCCCCTTCCAATCTCCTCTATCTCCGTTTCTGTCTCCCTCTCTTCGCTCCTGCATTGTATCAGAAAATATATTATTCACCCTCTCTAATACCTGGGTCCCAGGGGCCCCAGATCTTTTCGAATGTCTCTGGGCATCCCCAATCTTTCTATATTTCTCGTTCCATTGTTTTACATTCAGTCATCCCTTCTTCCCATTTCTGTAATGATGGGGGTGTATCGCTAACCCAATTCTGGGTATTGTCTCTTTTTGCAATTATGCAACCAATATTCATCAGGAGTTTCTGATATCTTGTTAAGTTTGTGGGCAGGGGCATAACTTGGTTAGTAAAATTGGGGAGGTGTGAGCTTCAGATTCCTCAACAATCACGCTGACGTACAATGTCACAAGCAGGGCACATGAGAGGGACTAAGGAGGCAGTGGAAAGAATGCGGATTAGCAGGGGTACTAAGTGAAGAAAACACAATGGACCTCATTACGACTTTGGCGGTCACGGTACCGCCACGCCAGCAGTCAGACCTCCACCAGGCTGGCGGTGCAGACTGCCAAATTACGACCCTGGCGGAGATCCCACTGTAACACAGCCAGTGCCCCACCAGTACTGCCAGTGAGGTCCGACCGCTGCCGCCGGCAGTTGCCATCTCAAGGCCGGTGGCAAGCAGTTAACTGCCCACCCTATTACGAGTCAGCAGGCCGCCATGATTTCCGGGATGGTCCAACTGCCACAAAAAGCTGGCGGAAACAACCAAAAGGAGACACTCACTTCCAGGGATACAGACGAGTTCGCGGATGCTATGGAACATGCACTGGAATTCTTCCAGCGCTCTTCTTCACCTTCCTCATACTGACCAGCAAGGCTGACGAAGAAGCCATCGGTAAGTACACCCACCTAGCACACAATGGAGGGAACGGGAGAGTCACACATGCAAGACACACACACACATCACGGACTGCAATGCTCACACACGCAATACAACACCCATACGGATACACACACATTCACAGACACACACACACAGACCACACACACGCACAACCAAAACACACACACCACGCCCAACACACGTCACATACACACACCCAGGTGAAAATCATTACAATGGAACCTCACATACACCCACCTACAGCAATCCACACTCAACAGGCCACAAAAGTAACGCAGGCACCCTAATGCTGTTTCAGACAGGGCCAGCAAGCATGACAAAATGTCAACACAACCTGCATGGAATAGGAAACATATAACACAACCAATTCGGAACGGTCAGACATCCATGCAAAGGGAACATATGCACATCATGGACACACAACACACTCAGACCTCCACACATACATCAAAATGCTCAACCACACAAATACCACAACCAAGCATACACAAACATAGCAATCCATAATCATTACAATACTGACATTGCCCAAGTTATGGATCCAGCCAATGCAACCATACAGATACAAGGCATAGATTTGCAAAGTAAACAGCATCCAAATACAAATGTATATAGATCATACACTGAAGAAGGCTCGACAAATGTTTGAAAGTGTCACCAACGTGGCCTGTTGGGCAGTTGTATTTTGATTTTGACACACAAATAACAGTTATATTCAAAAGTGGGCCATAGGCCAGTCCAAATGTAAATCACTGCCAAAGTATATAGGCCCAGGCAATTGGCCCAACTTAACTCCTGACAGCCTCATGTCCTCCACAGGGCAGGGATATCAATGGGGCAGACAGGCACCTCAGGGGTCAGTGGGTGGGGGTGGGGGCAGGGGTTAAGGTTTGGGAGGGGGGTCCTTGGGCTGTGGTTTGGGAGGGGGTGGGGGTTCAACCTTAGATTTGGTCGGAGGGGGAGGGGATTTTGATTTGGTTTTAGATACAGGTGTTTTTTTGGCAGGGGAGGGGCATGGGACACAGAAGAGAGGTCATGGGAAGACTTGGGATGGAGGGACTGGATGTGGGGAGGGAACCATGATGGCGAGGGGCAACACAGGGTTGGACAGGATCAGGGAACAGATCAAGACGGGCAAGGAAAAGCTTCTTAGGAACAGGGTTGATGGGCTTGGATTCAGGTCTGGGAGTGGAGGTAGAGGGAGTGCTTGTTGGACGTGTAGGTGTGCTGGACATGGATGCAGGTGTATGCATAGTGTTCATCTATGAGGTGGAGTTATGTTGAGTGTAAGTGGGTGCGTTTATGTGTTTTGGGAGGGGTGGAAGAGAGGCTGGGAGAGGAAAACCAGGTGGTATTAATGTATGTTGGGGTGGTTTCTGCAAGTAAGGTGGGTGTGCTGCATGTGGTCGTGATGGTGGTTGTGGTGAGTGCGGATGTGGAGTATGGGGTACATGTCTGAGTGTCTGCTGTTGTGGTGACTGTGGGCAAAACAGAAGTGGTGGCAGGATTCTTGAGTGAGGATGCAGTGCTGGCAGGTGGGAGTGGTGATGTGACTGTAAGGCAGGAGGTGGTGGGGGACACTGGGGAGGCAGTGGCTGTTTTTGGGTCTGATTGTGAGTGTTGAGTGTATGATATGTAATAGGGGCCATAGATGGTACCCATATTGCATTGGTACCACCCAGGGACAACGAGCAAGTGTTCAGAACTAGAAAGAACTTTAATTCAAATAACGTGCAGATGGTCTGTTCAGCAGACCAATACATCTCCTGGGTGACTGCAAAGTCTCCTGGGTCTGTACATGATTCCCACATGCTCAGGAACAGCAGTGTCTCAGAAGTTATGGCACATCTACAGAGGGAGAGTGGTTACCTCAATGGTGAGTATGATGAGTGTGTGTGTAATCATTGTGACCTCAGCAATCCTACTCTTTCGACTCTGAACACAGCAGGACTATAATGGATGTTTCTACTATCCACAGGTGATTCAGGGTATCCAAATCTGTCTTGGCTACTGACACCGGTGAGGAATCCAAGGACTGGGGTGGAGATTCGGTACAATGAGGCTCATGGGAGGATGAGAAGGGTCATTGAGAGGACATTCGGACTATTGAAGACGAGGTTCCAGTCTCTGCACCTCTCTGGGGGTTCCCTGCTCTACTCACCTCAGAAGGTGTGCCAGATTGTCGTGGCCTGCTGCATGCTGCACAGTTTGGCACTAAGGAGCATGTGCCATTGCTGGAAGAGGAGGGAGCAGGGGGCGTACCAGTAGCAGAGGAGGGAGCAATGGACAGTGATGAAGATGGGGACGAGGAAGATGTTGTCACAAGAACTCAGCTCATCCAGTAATACTTCAAGTGACTTCCTGGTAGGTTAATCTCTCAATATGCCAGGTTTCATTCAGAACTACAGTATGGGTGTTGTTTGAAATCTATCTGTGATGTGAGCAGTGTTATGTCTCATTTCGGTACATCGGTAGAGTGTACCTGATAGGTAAGTATGATTGGGCTGAAGTACTACTGCCATTGCTATTGTCATTCTGTATGAATTGATTACAATTTTTATCCAAATCCCTTATATGCTCAATTAGATATGCTTTTTTTGGAAGTGACAATGAGATATACCTTCTTCACAGCTGTTCTTATACGTCACCTCAGTGTACGGTTTCCCCAAATTTGTTTTCTCTGTTTTATAGATCTATCAGTTGCGGGCAGCATACTGATATTGAGCTAGACAGAATTTCTCTTATGTGTCATGTGTCCAAGACAGAAATTGTGTGATAAGTTATGTTTTGTTCAAAATAGTTACAAGTAGATATGTTTGTAGGCACTTTCTATTGCAGGTGAATGATGTATTGCATTGCTATGGTGATCTATCATAACAGAGTTTTTGTTACACTTTTCAGAGATGCTGAGTTCCCTTCCCTGTCCGCTACCTGTGGACCCAGAGATGTGTGGACATGGACAGTGAGCATCTGACACCGACCTGTATAGACAAAGGCTTACCATTTTTTACTTTTCTCACAACACTTTGAATAATACACCACATTATTGATTGTTCATTGTCACTTCTTAAACACACAAAACCATTTGTTGTTTTCAAATCTATTTATTGTGATTACAAAAGGATGAGTTGGTGCAAAAGAGTCAGGTCATGGTGTTCGAAATCATCACTCTGTTAGGCCAAACAGTAGGTAGCACAGGTCCAGGATCTAGGAGTGATAGAAACATGGAGCTATGGCGGTAGTAAGTCTGCAAGGTGTCTCAGTGGCACACAAAGGAGACAGGTCAGGAGAGGCTAATTTCCTGGTAGTGGGATTGGTCTTGGCTTCAGTCCCTGCAGGATGTCTGGTTCTGCGGCCATGTTTGTGTGGGGGTTCCTCAGCTACAGGGGGTGGGTCACTAGTGGCTTGTGAGTCCTCAGACATGGCCACCACCCCACTAGCTGCAGCAGATGTAGAGGGCTGGGCAGGAATGTGGCTAGTGAAAGGGGCCTGGTGGTGGATGGAGAATTCATGCAGGATGGATATCAACTCCTGCATTAACCCTTTCATGGAGGCCATGGTGGTATTGTGTTCCTGCCACTGCTGCATGGCCTCCTGGTGGTACTCCCTCTGCAGCCTTTGGTTTTCCCTCAACATGGTGATTATCTGGCTTGTCTTGTCCTGGGATTGGTGGTATGCTCCCAGAACTTGTGCTATAGCCTCCTGGGCAAGTTGCCCCCCTGGGTTGCCCCACCCGATGTTCCACTGATGCCCTCCCACTGGCCATAGCTCCTGTGTCTGTGTCCCCAGCACAGTGTGCCCACTTCCACTCACACCAGGACCTTCATCGTCTTGGGTGGTGGGTGCTGACTCAGGCCCCTGTACAGGTGGGCACACTATATATTGTCGTGGCCTGGAGACACTGGTTTGGGGGCATTGGGCAACTGGTGTTGTGCCTGCTACAGTTGCTGGGGGCTCTATCGTGGCCTGGCTGAGGCTAGTGGAGGTGGACTGCCCAGAGGGGCCGGATGGGCCAGGGAGGTCATCCAGTTCCAGACATCCAGAGTAGCTGCCATCACTGGGGTCTTCTTCTGGTGGAGGACTGGCTCGTCGTGGCACCTAATGACAGGTGACATTATCAGTGGTACCTGAGGATAACAATGATTGTTATTCACATCTACCTAATCTGTTTGACATAGGCTGATATATGAGTGCTATTTGGCATGCTTCAGTATCCAGGGCTACCTATGTGAGGGTGTGTGTGCATTGCTAGGATGATAAAGAGTGATGCATTGTGGGATCCGTAGTGCTTCATGCTGAACATGTATTAGATGCATTTGTGAGTGCAGACGTTTGGATTGGTGTTAGTGGGGTTGGGTGGGCATGCGATACAGGTATACTTAATACACAACATTATAGGTGACTTACCAGTCTCAAGTCCTCTGGGGATTCCACTGGGACCCTCAGGGTGCAGGATTGCCAAGACATTCTCCTCCCATAATGTCAGCTCCAGGGGAGGAGGTGGGGGCCCACCACCAGTCTTCATGAGAGCAATCTGGTGCCTGGACGCCATGGAGCGCACCTTTCCCCTCAGGTCGTTCCACCTCTTCCGTATGTTGTCCCTGTGCGTGGATGGCTTCCCACTGAGTTCACCTTGTCAATGGTTCTCCGCTACAACTCCATCTTCTTGGCAACGGATGTCTGGTGGATCTGTGCACTGAATAGCTGTGGCCCTACCCTGATGATTTTGTCCACCAACTCGTCATCTGTGAAACAGAGGTGCTTTTGTGGGGTCATGGTGATGGTGATGTGTGTGTTTGTGTCCAAAAATATTATGTGACGTGTGATGCGCTAGGGGTGTACAGGTGGCTGTGTTGTATGTGTGCAGTGTTTTCTCCTGAGTGGCCGTGAAATGTGTTGTAATAGTTTGTTGTAACGAAGACTTGTGGGTTGTGTGGGTGTGTGTTTTATGGTGGTGGCTGTGGGGGTATGTGGTGTGTGTATGTTTATCAGGTGTGGGGTATTCGAATTGGCCAATGTGGTGTGGTGTTGTTGTAGAGGCTCATTTCGACCACAGCGGTCCGCACCACCATTAGCTTACTGCCGCGCTAAGACCGCTGTGCTGTTTCGAGGGTTGTAATATGGTGGGCGATCTATTTTTGGTGTGGCGATGTGGGTGGTTCGACTGCCTCTCTCCCGCTGTCCTATAGCCTGGCGGTATCGGATTTGTGGCTTTATTCTGGCAATTTGGTTTTTGTAAGTCTTAATAGGGCGGGCAGATTACAGCTGCTGCTGCGGTCTTTTGGCGGCCGCCGGCATGGAGGCCTTCAGAAAAGACTGCCAAAGTCATAACGAGGGCCAATATTTTGTAAAATAACCAACATTTTAGAAGATTTTCAAAGCTGAGAGGGAGAAAGTTTGTGTGCGTTTTCGTCTGTGTCTATGTACAAATTTCTTGTGAAATCCGACAGACACCTCACCATAGACGACTGAAAGCATCTGTACCCAACTATTTTCGAGAAAATACATAAGGGAGTGTAACACCCCAAACACCTCCCTGAAGGTACGCCCATGTCTGTGGGTCCACAAACTCCCAGTAGCGCCGTGTGGTGGGGGTAGATCTATGGGTATTTCCACTGCCCCTCCAATGAAGCCCATACAGAGTTCTAGAATGGTCGTATCGCTGGGCAATGCCACTATGTGTGAATGAATGTACCATCTTGTCCACATTTTCAGAGACAGTTTGTGTCCCATGCCCTCCCAATTTTGTGAAGCAGTGTCCTAGTGTAATATGTTCTGTGAAGTCATTTTAGCTGAATTAGCTGGTAAACTGGCCTTGATGGCTACCTCAGTTGGGAAACTCAATGCCTCGTGTCAGTCGTCCTCTTCGATATACCCTGTATCTTAGTCCCATCTTTCCTTAAGATGTGTCAGTGACCTGTGTGTGTTTCGCATGAGTGTCCCATATGTTAGGGATATCAGTTTGTGTTGGAAATGCCCTAATAGCCTTCGTTCTAAAGGGGAGTGTTCCTGGGGTTCTTCCTCTTTAGCTATTCTGCTATTAAGGGCATATCGTAGCTGTCTATATTGCAACCATTGGGTACTTGGCATGTTATATTCGGACTGTAGGTGTTAAAACAGGACCACCCCATTGGCATCCCAGACATCTGTCAGTGTAGCTATATCAATTATGTCCCAGCCCTGGAATTCCGCCAGTGCAGTTACTGGTGGTAGCTTAGCACATTCCCATAGTGGTGTGCGAGGTGTGAGTCTTTGTCCCCAGCGCATCTCCTATAGGAGGCTTTTCCATATCTTTAATACCATGCTCGCGGCTTGGCATGGCCGCTTGCACAGTGTACATATAATGCATGCAAGCATCCCCGGTTTCCCATTTCGCATCTGTCCATTTGGACTGCGGGGTCCTTCCTGCCGATGTAGGCCCATTCATTCCCCCATCCAACCTGAGCCGCTTCATAGTATTTCCTGTTGTTCGGGAGTGCTATGCCCCCTTCTTATTTAGAGCCTTGTAGTGTCCGCAGTGCTATGCATGGCTGTCCTCCAACCCATAGTAATGTCCTTATCAAAGTGTCTATGCGCATAAAGAAGATCTTAGAAATCTTGTGTGAGCTGTTCTGCAGCACATAGAGCAGCTGGGGAGGGCAATCATCTTAACCCTAGTGGCCCTGCCAAGCAAAGAGAGAGGCAGCTTACACCAGTGTCTTAGGTCTTTCTCTAGTCTTCTTCGCAATGGGTCTAGATTAGATCCATAAATAGGTTCATAGTTCTGGTGACCCAGATGAGTAGATATTTAAATTTCTGTTGTTCTACTCTTAGAAGGGGTGGTGTGTTTTGCTGTCTCCATCCTCCCATCGGAAATAGGAGGGATTTTTGCCAATTAACCGTGAAGCCTGAGCATTCTCCAAGGATGTTAAAGAGTTCTTTAATGCAGGTCAGTTTGTATCTGACAAGTATTGGAGGATGTCATCAGTGTATAATGACACCTTTTCTTCCCAACCAAAATTTCCCATCTACTCCCTGATCCATGCGGCAACCCTCAGCAGTTACTCCAGGGGGCTTACCGCGAGCACAAAAAGCATCGGGGAGAGGGGGTGCCCTAGTATGTACCTCTCCCTATGCCAAAAGCCACTAGTTTCAGGAGTTTTTCCTGCCTATAGTTGAGCCAGGGCCACTGCTATTTCTTACTCTGTGAGATCAGCTTCCATTGCCTCCCGCTGTTCTAATTCAGCTTCCTAGCCGGACAATCCTTTATAAAGTTTTTTATCCCCTCCTCTGGCACGTCTACTTTCGCCATATATGCTGCCAATGCCTCTGCTATGCACCTGCTACCTCTAACTACCTCCCCTGTACCTAACATCATCTCCCAGATACGTCTGCTCTCCATCTCACAGCTGCCTGTCCATGCCAGCAGTTTCCTGGCTTTGTCGCTGGCATCATATATACATTTTTGTTTGGCCAAATAAGATGTTTTAACTTCATGTTTTACAACCTTTTTCTGTTCAATACGCGTATGCTCCAATTCGTGTTTTAGTGCCTGAGATGGATTGGTATTATAGTTTTCCTCTGGTGTCTGCATTGCATGTTCTAAGGATGCTACCCTCTGTTGCCTGTCTTTTCTGTCTCCTATTTCTCCTGCAATCAATACACCTCTTAGTGTTGCCTTGCAAGCCTCCCAGATCATTTGGGCACTCTCGACTGTGCCTGTGTTTTCTTCGAAGTATGCTTCACTTGTTTTTTGGGGTTTCTTAACTACTTTCTTATCCAGCAGTATCCTAGTGTCCATCCACTATTCTCTAGGCCCCTTAGTCCTGTTGGTATTGAGAGTGATTTGCACAGGTGGATGGTGAGATATGCCATCTGACCATGCAACTATGCCATCAGATATGCAAGTATTTTCTTCTGCAAATCTATTTAGGGTGTCCCTGGGTGTTAAAAAGTAGTCTAATCTGGACAGCATGTTATGTGAGCGTGAGTAAAATGAAAATTCTCTTTCCTGTGTATGAATGGACCACCAAATGTTATCCAGTCTGAATGCCTTCTTAAAGCCCTCTGGTTTCCCCTTTGTGTTGTCTCCTTCGGGTTTGGTGCTTCTTCTTTCCAACCAGGTGTTAAGCACCAGGTTAAAATCTCCCCCAACAATCGTGGGAGCTGGCGGAAAGTCTTTCAGAAGCTCTCCTACGTGCTGCAGTGTAGAGGACTGGAGACCCGCTAGGGCATACGCATGAAGCCTCTCCCCCCCATTCCCCTAGTAGGTCGCGTAGCATCCCACTGTGTCCAACCATGTACATAGGGTGTGGAGCTGCACTGATTTCCGAATCAATAGCACCACTCCTCTTCATCCGGATGTATGTTGTGCGTACAAGACCACTTTATATTTGCCCCTCCCAAGCATTGATGTTGAGCAACCACCAGGTGCGTTTCTTGTAGGAACAGTACATCAGCTTTAGATCTGTGGAAGGCCCTGGTTACCAGCCCTCTTTTCACCCTGTTGTCCAGGCCATTAATGTTCCAGGAAAACAAATTTAAAGTCTGAGATTGAGCCATCATGTTATGTGTAGATCTTGTCTCGCTGTTGGGATCTGGGTCTGTGGTGGGTTCGGTCTATCCCGGTTTGCCCCAAAGCTCCGTGGGTGTGTGTCTATGTTAAACATTCCCAACTTACTCCCCCCCACCTTACCGTGCTGTGATCGAGAACATGGACCACCGCTCCCCCAATTCACGGTATGTGGGTATTGATGAAGCAGAAAATGAAGGTTTTGATTTATTAACGCATAAACGTAGTGCTGACATAATCATGTGTGACATTAACCGAACTAATAAAGATTGTACGGGGACAAAATGTGCCCTCAGAGTAGTTTGCCATCATTTATACGCGTGCTTTATATAACGTGGTGTATTAGAATTGCACTAATCCGACATAATCATAAACGTGTGCTACAATTTGCTTGTTTGAAATGTTTTAGCTTAGCATTACTTTAGCGGAGGCTTTGGCCTAGTTGCCTGGTCTCACGGTTTAGATGTTCGTATTTTTCCACTGTGCTATTAAAACGTGTATTTCTGCTTGAAGCTGTACTTTTCCACAGAAACTGTTCACATGCTTATCTTAAAGTTAGTGCCAGCATGGCATATTTTCTCTTTAATTCAAGGTCGACTTGCAGGTGCGGACAATGGAGGCTCTGAGAGTAAGCTAATCGAGAGACAATGTTGCAATTTGCGTACCCATCTCCAAGGATAATGTATGCTTAAGTAAAAGCTTGAGAACTGTCGTTTTTGATTGGTCAATTTGAAGCTAACCTATGAACCCTCCAATGGAGACCCTACTGGACTTGAACTGTTGTCTATAAAACCCAGGTGCACGAGAGGAAAGCTCTCTCTCTATCTTCGGACATCCCGCCATTTTGACTTCGTAGCTACTATGACCCATTTTGCTGCGACGCCATTTTGAGAAACTTTGATGCTTTCTCTAGTCGTGAGAAAGAGACTTTAATGATTCTTGCCCTAGAGACTTTAACTTTGATTTGTCCCTTTGCATGAAGTAGTAGTTTTACCTTGCCGCCGTGAGGCAATTGCCCCGTCCACCCCTGCCCCTTGGTCCCGTCCCATGCTGATCGAGAAACGGTACCTGTGAGACGAAGACTTCATTGATTGCTGATCGGAATTGGTAATTATGAAAGGAAATTGTAAAATTGCATTGTGTTTCTTTTAGGTAACCAACTGCTGATTTTGATAAGGACCCTAGCTAGGAGTTTTCTAAATTGATGTTGTCAAATTGTTTTTGCATGAAGTCCCACATGCTGATGCTAATTTGAGGTTAGACGAGGATTCCATATGTCGCACGATGCAATTTGAGATCTTGTTATGCTGACTAAATGTACGCAATTAGCCCATTACAGATTATCGTATTAGTGCTTTGCATTGCCACTATCGAATGCCTTGTGATTCAAATGCTACATAGATTACACTTGTTTCGACGATATGGACAGCTATTAATGTTCATTTATGTTTATCATTTGGTGTTGAGACACATCTATATCGTGCTAGCTTTGTTAATATAGGGAAATAAATTCACTAACTTTGCAATAAACTGGTGTGGTTATTCCTGGCTGAAAGGTCAGGGTTCCCCGAAATGTATTCTGGATTAATTGTTAAGTGTTATGTTGTTCAAGGTGTTGCTTATGTTCGTTATTGATTATCGATTTAAGGTGATTGATCGATTAAGAGTACAGAGAGTTCCCACTTAGTCAAAAGATTCATCGACCTAAAGAGCGTCCGAACGCAGGTAAATTGTTACCACGATCCGCTCTATCAGTAGATGGTAGCAGAGGATGGTTTCGTCTTTTGGGACCCTGTACTATTAAAGTACATGGTGTTGAATTAACGGTTACGCACTTTGAGGCCTCATTCGAAAAGTTGAATTAGATTTTCTTGGATAAAACTGATTGACAAGATGATGATGGGCTAGGTCCACCGCGACTTTCCCAGGATCTCGGAGCTTGCGAATGGAGAGAACGGAGGTGTGGAAACAGCGTTGGCGGTACTAGTGATGGTATGAGTGAAGTTAGGGTTTTGCGCTTGCACAGCTTATTGCCGCAGGGTGTGTGAAAAGGTTGCGACGATTTTCTTTTTAAGGATAGCGGAGGTGCGACTCCGAGTGTAGAGAAGTCGTCGAACTTCATAGAGATAGCGGAGGTGCGGCTCCGAGTGTGAGAGTAGGGAAGTCGTCGAACTTCATGTGCGTCTGGCGCTTTGTGCATAAAAAGGTCCACGTGGTTGTTGTTGTTGAGACGGGCCCTGCGAGGTCAAGAGACTCCGGAGTATGTTGATCCATGTTGTGGTCTGGGCGGTTTAGTAGGTTGATCGGGCGTGGTCAACGAGTCGGGTACGTGTGTTAGGGAGTGAAAGAAACTTCGACTTCGGGCTCTGACAAGATTCTAAGTGCACTAGAACAGATCATTGACAAGTTGAGAGTAGGTCTGCGGGTCAGATTTGCTTGCGAATGTGGGGACTGAGAAAGACGGAATAGCGGCCAGAGGCTAGTGAAAAGTCCCGAGGCTAGTGAAAAATCCCTAAGGTCCTGAAGCGATTATGTTACCCTTCCTGTAGTAAACCGACAGATCTGTTTTAGTTTTTGGTAGCTCGCGATACATGCAAAAAGTTGTTACGGGAGGAACTGAGTGAAGGAGGACTAGCCGCGAGGCTTTGTCAGCCGCAGGGTGTGTGAGTGTGACGTCACTAAGAGCCGCGCTGGGATAGGTTGGTTGGAGAGAAGGGTCGCGCACGGATTGGACGCAGTCCGTGGGTCTCGATTGGAAGGGGAAAGGCAAGTGAAGAGTATTCCGGGAATTAAAGTCACCTATTGATTACAAAATTTTGTGGAATAAAAGTGACCTATTGATTATAAACTTTGTGAATTAAAAGACGAGAAAATGAAATTCCTTAAAGCATTGAGGAGCGCGATGAAGGGGGAGTCTTACATTAAAGCGAGCGTAGGAGAGGAGACGCCACCCGAAGGTACACCAGCTTACATTGTAATGGAGGAAAAAGGGGTAGCTCCGTGCCTTTGGCTAAAGCAATGGCACAAATGGACAGAGAAACATGGGAGTGTAGCATTCCCGATACATGGGACATTCAATATAAGGGTCCTAGAGAATTTGAGATTCACGATGTATGACATGAAGGTACCTCCAAGGCCAGCACAGTTTGAGGCTCTAGCAATATGGGAACTCATGGCTAGACAGCAACAGAAGAACAAGTTTGAAACAAGGATGAGGAAGGTAGAAAAGACACTAGCGGATGCTAGGTGGGATAATGCGCAGAAGGTGTGGAGGTCAGATGTATTGCAGGGAATAAAATTGTTCCCCGCAATTACTAAGGATGAAGAGGAGACAGGTAAGAAAGCTACCTGTAAGACAGACAGGAAGTGTTCCAAGGATAGAGAGGACGAGGAAAAGTTGAGAAGAGAAGAGGAGTTAGAGGATGAGGAGTTGATAATGCAATTGCTGAACGACCGTCCACCACCTTATGCGGAGAATGGACAAGGTCCAAGTACCAGTTCTGCCCCTCCGGCATCGGTACAGAACAGTGAAACGCAGAGTTCAGGAGCACCATCGGGATCTAAGGACCCGAGCTTACTGCTCACCCCGCAGATACAGCAGGTTAGGAGAATATATCCAGATGTGCCCGTGTTGAAACCAGCAGAAAATTATCAGCCGCAGATGCCAGGGTACTACAACAGTGATAACAGTGGAGGAATGATTCTAGATCCAACCGTAAGGGGCGTACAGAATGGTTACAGCCCAACAATGGCACAAGCTGAATCAAAACAGTTTATGATGCCTCAAAAGCAGATGCAGGGAGGAAACGCTCATGCTCAAATGACGGGGAGTCAGATGGGCATGCCGGCAATGATGGCCCATAATATGGGGATGAACATGCCTCAGAATATGGGAAATGGACAGAATCCAGATGCAATATCACTGCCCATTACCGTAGGTCCAGCGGTACCTCTGTATAGTCAGCCTAACTTAGGTATGAGCAGTCAGGGGCCAATGCTGCAGAATGGGACAGAAAGAAGGTGCATAGAAAACACTCCGGGGATAACTCCGATAGCGGCTCAGCCAACTGGGTCTGGGTCCCTGATGGAGTTTAGTCCCATATGTGCTCAGTCTACACTGGTGAGGTCGAGCCCCCCACTGATAATACCTCTCACATCGAATACTGAAAAGTTGCCGCAACCATCGATGGCAGTCGATGTGAATGCTACACTGATGGGGGTAAATGCGCAACAGCTGACACAGTGGTTCAATAGTCTAAATTCCACACAAAGTTCAGACAGTGGGAAAGGAGAAGATTACTTGAATAGGATGAGGCTGAACATGGAAGCACAAGAATTGGTGGAAGGGAATATGGGTGTGAACAGGTTAGAGTCCTACACGGAAGAGGAGTTGAGGTATCTATGTCCAAAGATCACGAAAGAAGTAAACAAGGTACATAAAAGTTTGCAGGAAGTAGCAGACAGGAACGGGATTGACATAGGCAAGACGAAACACTTGAGCAGGAGCTATAGGTTGGATTTTGGGAACACAGATTTTGAACACATGAGATCAGCAGGCATGAAGGCACACCTTAGAGAATTGTTGCAGAGTGCCCAAGTGTGGAGGTGCTTAGACAAGTGGGAAAGCAGATGGGTAAAGAGGAAGGATAAGAGGAGGGACAGTGCTACAGAGCATAATGAGAAAAGACCGCAGAGCAGCGAGACAGTAACCATGTTACCAATGAGGGAGACAGCAGGGGGAAAATTAGTACATGTACCATGGCACAGGAGCGATATTCAGTCTTTTACGAATGATTTTCCCAAACTGAGAGAGAAGCCGATTGAATGGTATCAACAGACTGATAGGTTTGTGAAGCTTGCAAAATGTCTCTGGGAAGACCTGAACACTCTATTCGAGATTGTGGTTCCGGCAGATTTGTGGGAGGATTGCAAAAGAGCTGTAGGTTGGCCGACAAGTGAACCAGAGAGAGACAGAGAGACGGGTGCACCATCACCTATGGTGATGTGTCTGTACTATAAGGTGATTGAGCATTTGAAGGCGAAGGTTGCTGCGAAAAATGTGGATTGGCAGAAAATTGATCGAACTGCCCAAGAGGCTAAAGAATCGATTCATAGTTACTATGAGAGGTTGTTGAAGGCGTTCAAGAATTACAGTGGCACGGAAGCAATCGAGGCGAAAGATATGCTTCATTTTGTGTTCAGATTTGTGGAAGGGCTGAGACCAGAGATAAGTCAGATGATAAAATCGCATTTGATCTGCTGGCAGTCGAAACCGATTGATGAAGTCTTGACTTATGCGAAATACTGTAGCGACGAAATTGAAGTGAAACAGAAAAAGCTGAAAGAGAAGGTGATGATGATGCAGCTTAAGGCGGCTCAGACAGGCTTGCAAGGTCTGCAAGGACTGCAAGGGTTGCCAGGGATGCAAGGGTTCCAACAGCAGGTACCGCAACCGCAGCCGCAGTTGCAGGGAAACATGGCGTTTCAGCAACCGCAGCCGCAGTTGCAAGGAAACATGGCGTTTCAACCACAGGCCAGAGGCAGAGGCAGAGGAGGTTTTGTGAATAATGGTCCGGATTTGAACACTGTTGTGACGGGTGTGCAGGCAATGAAGAAGGTGATGCCGTGTCACGCGTGCGGAAACGTAGGTCATTGGAAACGCGAGTGCCCGATGGTGGTGCAGGAAGGTGCAGGTGCAGGTGCAGGTGTAGGTGTTGGTCAGCAAAACAATGATGTCAATGCATTTCAGACAATGAGAGGACCAAAAATGAGAGGTCCAAACCCAAATTTTCAGACCATAAATCAATTGCAGGGATTACAACCTATGCAGCCGCAGCAGATGCAGATGCCCCGTGTGCAGATGACGCAGATGCAGCCGATGCAACAGCAGTTACCTATGGTACCTAATCAGCAAATGCAAATACCTTTGGCACCAATGAGTCAGCAGCAAGTGATGGTTCCTCCACAGGTAACGGGTCAGGTAATGAGCACAAACGGCACAGTACAACAGTTCCCATTACACAGTGAGAGTGGAATAAACAATGTATGGGAGAGTGAAAGCTCAGAAGAGGAAGGAGATTGTGTGCTTGCGGCATCCTTAGAAGTTGATCAAAGGGGTCCGTACGTAGAGGGAAGAGTAATGGGTCATCGGGTTTCATTCTTGGTTGACACGGGAGCCACACGTTCAACTGTTAAGAGTAGTGAAGTACCAAATTTGCCACTCTCAGGGAGGACAGTTCAAGTGGTAGGAGTAGCAAACAGACATCTGACGAACCCAATAACAGATCCGGTACCAGTCAACATTGGTAACTATCAAGGGGTACATCAGTTTGTGGTATGTGACTCAAGCCCGATAGCACTGTTAGGAAGAGACCTATTGTGCAAATTGGGTTGTTCGATAATGTGTTCGAACGAGGGAATAACAATACAGACGAGCAGTGATGGGGAAGAAGAGGACAGTGTAGAGGGTGATGAGATGGAAACAGTTGACGAAGAGTATCCTCTGATTTGTCTTTTACCGATGATAACTGAAGAAGATATCCCAGCAGAATTACGGGAAACAGTCGGAAAGGAAGTGTGGGACATGACAGGGAAAGAGGTGGGATTGATGAAAGGAGTAGAACCAGTAAAAGTGATGGTAAAGCCCAATGCGATCTTTCCCCAGACCCCACAATACCACATGCCACAAGATACCCTCATGAAAGTTGCCCAACTTATTGACGAATTCGTGAAGCAGGGAGTACTGAAAGAAGTATTAAGCAGCCCATGTAATTCACCGATAATGGGACTAATAAAGCCAAGTGGGAAAGTCCGACTCGTGCAGGATTTGAGGAAAATAAATGACATCATAATAAAGTGCTGTCCTGTGGTACCGAATCCAGCTGTGATAATGTTTCAGATCCCTTGCGATGCTGAGTGGTTCTCAGTCATCGATTTGTCACAAGCATTCTTTTCTGTGCCTCTTCATGAGGACAGCCAATTCCTCTTTTGTTTTAAATTCCTAGACAGAGTGTACAGTTGGTGTCGCATTCCTCAGGGTTTTTCTGAGTCACCGTCGATATTCAATCAAGTTCTAAAGAAAGATTTGGAAGAGTTAGAATTGCCATTCGAGTCAACCCTAGTACAGTACATTGATGACTTACTGGTTGCATCGAAGACAGAAAGTGGCTGCACAGCCGATACCATTGCTCTGTTGAACCATTTGGGAGGGAATGGACACAAGGTGTCTCCTTCCAAACTGCAGTTCTGTCAGAAGAAAGTGAAATACTTGGGTCACCAGATAGAGAAAGGATCACGGAGAATAATGAAGGAAAGAATTACAAGTGTACTTCAAATGAGTCCACCAAAGACAAGGAAGGAGGTGAGGAAGTTTTTGGGAATGGTGGGATACTGTCGCCAGTGGATTCCCAACTTCTCGACTCTAGCGAAGCCTTTGCTGAAATTGACCCAGAAGGATGCCTTGGATCAGATCGAACTGAAAGGGGATGAGATGGATGCTTTTGTTGAATTAAAGGAATGCATGTGCAGGGCTCCAGCTTTAGGTATGCTTGATTACACAAAGCCTTTCACATTGTTTTGCCATGAACGTGATGCATGTTCTTTGTCTGTCTTGACTCAAGCCCATGGTGGCGTAAACAGACCAGTAGCGTATTTTTCAGCTACTTTGGATCCGGTTGCAGCAGCACTCCCAGGGTGTTTGCGCGCCGTAGCAGCAGTTGGTATCAGCCTCACTCAGAGTGAAGGAATAGTGATGGGACACCCAGTAACAGTCATGGTCCCTCACTCAGTTGAGATACTTTTGACCCGCTCCCGAACGCAGCACATGACTGGAGCAAGACTCACAAGGTATGAAACGACTATTCTGGGCTCACCGAATGTGCAGCTGAAAAGGTGCACTACGTTGAATCCAGCTACCTTGCTTCCTGGAGAACATGCTGAAATTGAGAACGCTGAAGACGTCGAGCATGACTGCCTTCAGGTGACTGAATTTTGCACAAAACCCCGACCGGACATCAAGGATACAAAACTTGATGAAAATGACCAAATTCTTTTTGTTGATGGTTCATGTCTAAGAGATGGGATGGGAATTTTGAAAGCAGGATATGCTGTATGTACTGTGACAGGGGTCTTGGAAGCGGGATGGCTCCAAGGAGTCTATTCTGCACAAGTAGCAGAACTTGTAGCCCTTACTAGAGCATGTCAACTGTCTGCATTGATGAAAGTCACCATTTACACTGATAGTCAATATGGGTTTGGGATTGTGCATGACTTTGGACAACTGTGGTCACAGAGAGGTTTCCTGACTTCTTCAGGATCCCCAGTGAAAAATGGGGAGAGAATAAGGGAATTGTTACATGCCATTCAAGTGCCAGCTGAAGTTGCAGTGGTAAAGTGCAGTGCTCACACGAAAGGACAGGACTATGTGTCTCTGGGAAATGCATATGCAGATCAAGTCGCAAGATTTTGTGCCTTGAACTGTATATTGCTAAGGGATGATTGGAATACAATAAGTGAACCAGAACTCGAACCAGCTGAAGCATTTGCCTTGAAGGTCGTAGATACAATAGAAGAACTAAAAGCGCTACAGAATAATGTCAGGGAGGATGAAAGAGATTCCTGGATTAAATCACAATGTATAAAGAGACAAGACGAGCTATGGGTTTCACATGAGGGAAAATTTGTTTTGCCAAATAGTCTCTTATCACAGCTTGCGCGGTTCTATCATGGGCAAGCTCACCTAGGGAGAGATGCCATGATAAGATTGTTCAAAACCGATTGGTTTAACCCCAGATTTCGTCAAGCTGCAGAAGCAGTTTGCCACCGATGTGTCACTTGCCAGCAGATGAACCCAGGAAAGGGAACGGTTGTGAACGCGAGCCACATTGGTAGGGCAAGCGGTCCTTTTAGTCGTATGCAGATGGACTTCATTGAGATGCCTGTGCATGGAGGTTTAAGATATGTGTTGGTGATTGTGTGCATTTTTAGTCATTGGATTGAGGTATACCCCACACGTAGAAACGACAGCCTTACAGTTGCCAAGCTATTATTGAGGGAGTTAATACCACGTTTCGGATTCCCGATCTCTTTAGAATCAGATAGGGGAAGTCACTTCAATAACGAGGTGATAAAGTTACTCTGCGAAGCACTGAACATTGAGCAAAAGCTGCACTGTAGCTATCGCCCTGAGGCATCAGGACTGGTGGAGCAGATGAATGGTACGCTGAAATCGAGAATGGCAAAAATATGTGCATCGACAAATTTGAAATGGCCTGATGCATTGCCCTTAGTGCTAATGTCAATGAGAAACACTCCTGATAGAAAAACTGGACTGTCTCCGCACGAAATTCTCATGGGCAGGGCTATGAGACTTCCTGCAGTTCCCGCAAACATGCTTTTGAATATTACAGATGATATGGTGTTAGACTACTGCAAAGGACTGGCTGGCGTGGTTCGCTCTTTCTCTCACCAGGTGGAAGCGACCACCTTACCACCGATCCAAGGTCCAGGACACGCACTGAAAGCAGGTGACTGGGTCGTGATAAAGAAGCACGTGAGGAAGTCGTGTCTGGAACCCCGTTGGAAAGGCCCTTTCCAAGTGATCCTGACGACAACTACCTCTGTGAAGTGCGCGGGGGTTCCCAACTGGATTCACGCCAGTCACACAAAGAAGGTGCTGTGTCCAACCGATGAGGAAGTTGAAGCGCTGAAATTACCAGTGCCTGATAAAACAGTGCCGAGTGCTGAGACAGAACAAAAGCGAACTGAAAGCGAACAGGCAGCAACAGGAGAAAAGGAGATATTATTGGAGAACGAAGAGTCTGACTCGCTTGGGGAAGACCAAGGAGAAAGTTCAGACAGCGACAAAGAAGCTGCAGGTGACAAAGAGCCTGAAGCAGCTGAAGGTAGCAAAAAGCCTGAAGCAGCTGAAGGTGACAAAGAACCTGAAGCAGCTGAAAGTGATACAGAGCCAGAAGAAAGTAACGGTGACGAAGGGCTCGAAAAGGGTGAAAAGGCAGGAGAGCCTGAGCAGAAGGGGGCTTTTCCAGAAACAGACGATACAGGAAAAGAAAGAGAAAACGTGACTGATTCCCCTGAAGGTGGGGACAAAGAAGAGCAGAACGAAAAAGTTCAAACCTCTACAGAAAGGATCGCAGGTCCATCAAACGGACACGGTGCAAAAAGAAGACTAAGTATCTCACCGATAAAAGAAAAGGGTAAAGAAGGTTTGAACGAAGGAGGAAGGCCAAAAGTGAAAGAGAAAAGAAAGGAAGTGACGGTCGTGGAACAATCGTCAAGTGAAGAAAAGGACTTGGCGAAGGAGGAGAGTGCCAGCGAAGCAGAATCGAAAAGAGAAGCAAAATTGAAAAGGAAAAGGATACCAAACAGGAGGTATTCTGGTCCTGAATGGGCATATGCAGTAAATGATGATTGGACTGATGAGTTTGTATCTCTAAGCATCGAGAACGAGGAAGAAGAAGAGATACCAATAGAAAAGAAAAGTTTCATAGACTCTGTTGATTGAAACGGTAGTAAATGGTATTGCTTGCTGCAATCTAACGTGAGACAAACAACCAGCCGAGACATTGCTAAACAGAATTGAGACAAATGCTGCTAACCGATAAGTGACTGGCCTTTGAAGAAGACGGTGTGAACATTGTGCTCGTTCAGCTTTGTAACTGAATTGCTAAATAGTTTCATTTATAAGTGCTTCTAGCTCTCTGATTCTATACAGATCATGCCTAGGTATGATATGCAGAATAATAGAAAGAAATATTGTAAATACGTGTGTATAGGCTTGGTACTAACATGTGTACTAATAATAATGGCAATTGTGTTTGGAATGCATGGAAAGGGTGAGAATGAGACTATTGCTGCTTCTACTATTGTTCCTGTTACTGTCACTGAACTAACCCCATTGAAAAGACTAGCATTGGATGAGAGGCTCTTGCACGATAAGAAAGAGCTTTCGTATAACGTTTTCTATCGCTTATTAACAGAGTATGTTGAGACTATGGATGCGAAAGATTGTTATGTGTGTACCCAGATACCGACATCAGTAAAGGAAGGGGTGACTTATCACCACATGCCTCTTACATACGGGATTACATGTAGTATAGTAATGTCTAGGTTTTATGGTCAAACTAATATACAGTATTTTTACTCGAATTATGATGTTACATTTGCTTATGTTCCTATAATAGCGCAGCTAAGCCAGACTGCAAAATATTGGGATTATAAAATTATGGGGGAATTTTTCGAGCCAATGCAACCTTTTGAAACGGCTCATGCTCATAGGGAGAACCTTACTTGCTCCGTCTCTCCTGTAGAAATAAGCTTTTTAGATCGCACAGATGATAGAAGGGCACAAATGAAGGCGAAATTAGAAAAGGAACTACATAAGAGGACTTCAGTAGATAATTATGACTTTGCTGCTATAAAGACACAAGGGAAAATTGCTTTAGATGCTTGGCATGTAGGGAAATTTTGTATATATCGAGGTGAATCTTACTATGACAATATTTTTGTAGGAGCGAGTGAATGCAAACATACGTTTATCTTTAAGGCCAAATGGACATTCATGATGGACGGACTTGACCCTGTCATTCCAGGGGTGTATTACATTTGTGGGCATAATGCCTATTATCGTCTTCCAAAGGGATGGTGGGGAAGATGTTATTTGGGTATAGTGTTTCCAAAGGTTTATCAACTGGATGACATATCGATGATTCAAAAGACACCTGGATCCCATCGTATCCAGAAAAGAGAGACCGCAGCTGCTGTGGTAGGCGATATATTTGGAGCCATGATTCCTTCATTAGGAGTTGTGTTGAATTCTATCAAGATACGTAAGTTGTCTACTATAGTGGATAACATGTTGACAAAGTTTTCAGGTGCTATAATCCTGATAGATGCTGAACTTGCAGCGGAAAGAGCTATGACTCTTCAAAATAGGCTTGCTTTAGACATTCTTTTAGCAAAGGATGGAGGCGTTTGCAAAATGATTGGTGCACGTCACTGCTGCACCTATATACCTGATAATAGTGTGAAGATTAAAACTATGCTTGCTAATCTAACAAAAGAAAGTGCAGATTTGAAAGAACTGAAAGAACCAGGAGTGTGGGAGAAGGTTGGAAAGGGACTTGCTTCAGTGGGACATTGGATTGGGGGAATTTGGAATGGAATATTATTGAAAATAATAGAAGGAATATTAATAGTGATAATTTGTGTATTTGGAATTTGGGGAATAAAAAGGGGAATAATAATGATTATGGAAAGAATTAAGAGAAGAAAAGAAGAGAAAATTATGAAAAGAATGGCAGAAGAATACAAAGCGCAAACTAGGGGAACTAAAAGGAAAAGGGAGCTGACAGAATTTTAATGGGATAAAATTTGTGGGCTAAATTTGTGTGATGACAAGTAGTCATCAGAGGAGGGATTGATGAAGCAGAAAATGAAGGTTTTGATTTATTAACGCATAAACGTAGTGCTGACATAATCATGTGTGACATTAACCGAACTAATAAAGATTGTACGGGGACAAAATGTGCCCTCAGAGTAGTTTGCCATCATTTATACGCGTGCTTTATATAACGTGGTGTATTAGAATTGCACTAATCCGACATAATCATAAACGTGTGCTACGATTTGCTTGTTTGAAATGTTTTAGCTTAGCATTACTTTAGCGGAGGGTTTGGCCTAGTTGCCTGGTCTCACGGTTTAGATGTTCGTATTTTTCCACTGTGCTATTAAAACGTGTATTTCTGCTTGAAGCTGTACTTTTCCATAGAAACTGTTCACATGCTTATCTTAAAGTTAGTGCCAGCATGGCATATTTTCTCTTTAATTCAAGGTCGACTTGCAGGTGCGGACAATGGAGGCTCTGAAAGTGAGCTAATCGAGAGACAATGTTGCAATTTGCGTACCCATCTCCAAGGATAATGTATGCTTAAGTAAAAGCTTGAGAACTGTCGTTTTTGATTGGTCAATTTGAAGCTAACCTATGAACCCTCCAATGGAGACCCTACTGGACTTGAACTGTTGTCTATAAAACCCAGGTGCACGAGAGGAAAGCTCTCTCTCTATCTTCGGACATCCCGCCATTTTGACTTCGTAGCTACTATGACCCATTTTGCTGCGACGCCATTTTGAGAAACTTTGATGCTTTCTCTAGTCGTGAGAAAGAGACTTTAATGATTCTTGCCCTAGAGACTTTAACTTTGATTTGTCCCTTTGCATGAAGTAGTAGTTTTACCTTGCCGCCGTGAGGCAATTGCCCCGTCCACCCCTGCCCCTTGGTCCCGTCCCATGCTGATCGAGAAACGGTACCTGTGAGACGAAGACTTCATTGATTGCTGATCGGAATTGGTAATTATGAAAGGAAATTGTAAAATTGCATTGTGTTTCTTTTAGGTAACCAACTGCTGATTTTGATAAGGACCCTAGCTAGGAGTTTTCTAAATTGATGTTGCCAAATTGTTTTTGCATGAAGTCCCACATGCTGATGCTAATTTGAGGTTAGACGAGGATTCCATATGTCGCACGATGCAATTTGAGATCTTGTTATGCTGACTAAATGTACGCAATTAGCCCATTACAGATTATCGTATTAGTGCTTTGCATTGCCACTATCGAATGCCTTGTGATTCAAATGCTACATAGATTACACTTGTTTCGACGATATGGACAGCTATTAATGTTCATTTATGTTTATCATTTGGTGTTGAGACACATCTATATCGTGCTAGCTTTGTTAATATAGGGAAATAAATTCACTAACTTTGCAATAAACTGGTGTGGTTATTCCTGGCTGAAAGGTCAGGGTTCGCCGAAATGTATTCTGGATTAATTGTTAAGTGTTATGTTGTTCAAGGTGTTGCTTATGTTCGTTATTGATTATCGATTTAAGGTGATTGATCGATTAAGAGTACAGAGAGTTCCCACTTAGTCAAAAGATTCATCGACCTAAAGAGCGTCCGAACGCAGGTAAATTGTTACCACGATCCGCTCTATCAGTACCCATAACTCACTCATCATAGTAAAATAACTATTCGCCTAAATTCGCGGGTTTGAGCTACGCAGACTTTATGTCAGATATTTCCCTCAGGTGGTGTTACACCTGCCCGCGTCCCCCCCATCCATAGCCCCGGTGTTTACACTGTTAATGTAAGATAAACCTCATTATAGACCCAGCATGGTTCATGTCTCCCTTTCTCATGATTAGAATTGTACTTACAGTTAGCGAGAAAGGGGAGGGGTGCGAAAAACGACCACTTTCATATTATAAAATCTGCCATCTTTGGGGTAACCACCAGGACTTGTTCTTCAGTTTCTGACTCCAAGGCCCCAGAGCCTGTGATGCTGCCTCCTCCCTCTGGTGCTGTGGCCCTCAAGTTACTGTTATCCAGGACATCTTTGCAGATCTCAATCTCAGCCACTGCTCGTTCTTGTTCTACTTTCATCGGCGGAATTGTGTCCTGTAGGTTTCCTCCTTCGGCGCTGTCTCTGCTGACAGTCTTGCTTATCTTCTCTTATCTTCTAGTGTGGTTACTGTCCCAGTCCATAGTCTGCGTTGGTCCAGCCAGGTCCACTCTAAGCTTTGCATAAAAAATCAGTGCATGTTTGAGGTCCAGTTGGCATAGTACTTTCTAAATTGGTACAAACGAGCCCCTTCGCTTTTGGACTTGGACGGTGTAGTCAGGGTAAATGTTCACTTCTTGTCCCTCTACGCCCTGTCTGATTTTACTCCGTCCCCCAATCCCTAAAACAGGCCCTTAGTTATTAGGCTATGTTGCTTGGCCACTGTAAGATCAGATGTAAACAAATATGTCAAATAGTGTTCTGTTTCTGTTCACTCTACCCATCAGAAACCTGCAGGTAATTATAGTCTCCTTATTCACTGCTAGGTGACCTTACAAAAAGTTCTCCACGGATTTTATTACAAATCTTACCCCTTCAAAGAAAAACCCCATTGTGTCAGTTGTGATGCAGCGCCTTGAGACCCTCATGGGTGCGTAGCTGCGCTTTACAAAGATTGATTGATTGATAGATTATTTCACAAAATACCTTTGCACAATTTACCGACAGCGCCACAGCTAAGAATGATATTTTTGAAATAAATTGTACGGCTACAGGGGCCACCTCCAGAGATGATCACAAACTTAGGTTATTAATATATTTCCAAATTACGTAGGTTGGGAACAGCCAATTTCAAGTATACTAGTCACCATTCTCAGGCCGATGGTCAGGTCAGTCTATTAATTTGTCCCTTGAGCAATTTCTCAGGTGTTAGACAATAAATCAACACAAATAATGTTTTTAACCTGGCTTATAAGAGTTTGTGGCACTTCTGTTTTGACCACTGTCCTTTCATTTCCTCCTTTGATTGTCATACCCAATTCTACTCAGAAATCTTAAAGTTCATCCCACCCCATCTCTTAGAGTATTCCTTTCTAACATTTCTTAAGTAGAGGCTACTACTTTTTTAATATTTCAAGTTGTGGGATGAATTGCAATGGCATTCGATCTTCCTCGGGGTTGAAGAAAACTCAGAGGGCCTCATTTACAAGGCCTTTGTGCCCCGTTGCATCATTTTTTGTTTACGCAGCGGTGGCGCTAGCAGTGCTCTACATTGCTCCAGATTTTCAAACTGATGCATTGGCCTCAATGCGTCAGTTTGTAAACCCTTGCGTCATATTATACCTGTGCCAGGTATAATGTATGCAGGGTAAGTGCTCCCACAGGAAAAGGCATGCAGAACTGACACAGTGAAACTTACATTTCACCGCATCATTCTGCAACTTCACTGTGTCAGAATTTTACCGCCTGCTCAGAGTAGGTGTAAAATTGACGCAGGGCTTTTCTCTTCGCATCGCTGGAGTAGCATCATTTTGTTGATGCTAGTCCAGCAATGTGTGAAATTAGCTCCAACAGATGCGTCAGAAGTTCTGACACATCTGTGAAAAAATGCGCCATTGAGTTCTGTATTGCAAATCCATCGCATCCATGGCGTCATTAGGGGATCATAGGGCAATGCATAAAATCTGACACATAGGGCCAATGCGTCACATTCTTGGAAATGAGGCCCCCAGTTTTACAGATATCCAGAGTTAAACCTCCAATTTATAAGATAACTAATCTCCCTCTTCCAATAATCAGTTATAGGCCCTTGTTGCTATAATTGATTCTAGGAGGGTTAAGGGTCACTTGAAGTACCTGGTAGCCAGGAAGGGTTGTCAGCCAGATTAGATTAGTAAACTTCTTTTACCAAAAGTTACCACATAAGCCAGCACCAAGAGGAGTCTTTAAGGTGGGTTGGGGGGATTTGTCAGGAATAAGGGGGTTATGTGAACTCAGGGGTTTTCCACTAGGGCTGGTCGCCATAGAATCTGCATTAGAAAGCCAGGATGGTTATGGAGGACTGGTCTATAGTGACTGAGGCATCAGGATCATCACAGTGGAGGTCAAGTGGATGGTTTTCCAGGTTACGAGTAGTAACGGCTTTATAAGCAGCTCACTTCCATTAGGAAGATGCCTGACAACCTTTCATGGTGCACTGGCTCCTTCACTATTTCTACAGTTTGTTCACCATTATTGCATCCCTCACCTTTGTTGTTTTGTTTCGCTTCGCGGTTCCATGACCTTCTTACTTGAACTCTGACTTCCTCTTTAGATAATTTGGTATTGTTTCCTGACCAGTTGCCTGAACTATGACCTACTCCTTGGATTATGATTAGGGTTGTGTTTGCTGAATGGTTGCCTGAACACTTGCCTCTGGATTACATTTTGGTATTGGTTTCTGTGATTGTTATCCCACTTCCTCCCTGAATTTCAGATTTGCTGTCGACCCGGGATTCCGCCGATCCTCTTATCGGCTTCTCTCTGAAGCAGCTTCGGCTCCCTAAGGCCTGCCATTATGAAGTTGTTAAGCATAATCACCAATATCTTCTTGTCTAAGATTACATTTTGGTATTGGTTGCTGTGATTGTTATCCCACTTCCTCGCTGAATTTCAGATTTGCTGTCGACCTGGGATTCCGTCGATCCTATTATCGGCTTCTCTAGGAAGCGGCTTAGCCTCCCTAAGGCTCGCCATTCTGAAGTTGTTAAGCATAATCACCAATATCTTCTTGTCTAAGATTACATTTTGGTATTGGTTGCTGTGATTGTTATCCCACTTCCTCCCTGCATTTCAGATTTGCTGTCGACCTGGGATTCCGCCGATCCTATTATTGGCTTGTCTCGGAAGCGGCTTAGGCTCCCTAAGGCTCGCCATTATGAAGTTGTTAAGCATATTCACCAATACCTTCTTGTCTAAGATCATTTCAATGTTTGTACAACATTGTAAAACCTTGTTTGTTTTGTATACCCTGAACTTTTGGCATTCACCTTTATAAGTGTTATTCTAAAGCCCCTGAAGTACGAGAGACGCGTGGTTGACGGGATCACACCATTCCGGGTGTTTCTTCTGTCTCTCACTCCCACTCACCCTTCCCTACATGTTTTAGTGCTGCTACCACACACAAGTGGGGCTATGCTATTTGCAGAGGTTGGGTAATGAAGAGGTGTGTTGGGCAGTGTTGAATTTTATAAAACAATTGTTGGCCCTGAGAAGAGATATGAATTGGTACCATTGGGTTAATAGTCTAAGGACTGATTATTGCAGTGCTGCTGTCTTGAAAGTTTTCTTTTAATCTTTTATCTTTTTATCATATTTATTCTGCAATCACATGTATGATGTTTTAATGTTAGAAATATGTAATTGATTTTTTTTTTGAATACTTTTATGGGTTTTCTTAAATCCGAACAAAGGTTTTTGATGATGGTGATGTTGAAGTGGGCTACGCTCTGGGGAGTGGGGCAGATTGTCTTCTGACACTGTCAATCAAAACCTGCAAATCCTGACACTGCCCATGAAAGTAGAGTAAAGCAATTGCTGAAAGGTAAACTGTTTCTGTACCACCTTACCAACATTTGTGTCGGCAGCATGTGATTGAATACAAAGGTTCTCAAGCAGGCAGCAAAATGGGGCAAAGCTCACACGAACAGTTCAGTAAAAATGCAGACCCTTTAATTAACTGAACCCCTTGGTTCCAACTGTGTGACCTATAAGAACCTATTCTGGCCTTTGACAAGATTTGCACATCCCTCAAACTCTTCTAGAGTTATGCCTATGTTACCCTCATACAGGCCATTCTGTCTAATGGAACAGGGTGATAGATAGATAGATAGATAGATAGATAGATAGATAGATAGATAGATAGATAGATAGATAGATAGATAGATAGATAGATAGATAGATAGATAGATAATGCTCAGTCAGCCTTTCATATCCATTGGTCAGTTCAAGACCAACCATCACAGCAACTGGGGCAATGGGTCAGTCTTTCTCAACCATTAGCATATTTTCTATGAGTGACGGCATTTCGCGTGTGCATATGTACCCATCCACCTAGAACATAGTGCATTTTAGTGTCAGGGCTTGAAGGCCAATCTCTGCTTTTATTTTGCTTTCATTTCATGTTTTATAATTTATTTTTGCAATGGGGCGATTTTTGCAAACATAAATACCACTTTTAGACAGCAGCATTGCAATCTGTTGTCCTCTTGGAGCTCAGGGTGGACACCCGTTTTCGACCCTTTATAAGGCACTGTGTGAGGAACGCCTTAGCACAGAGGTCATCAAACTGTGGGCCGTGCTCCCTGAAGGTCTGTAGATGCATTCTGGGGAGGAGGTGTGAGGGGGGGCGCAGAAATGTGTCTGCAGATGACCTGGAAGTACAACTTTCATGTTGTTTACATTTACATGCAGCAGTTGAAGCATCTAACAAAAAGGTATGTGAACTATTTTCCTGGTTGCCATGAGGTTGAGTCAATAAGTGAGGTAGTGAGATCAAAACTCAGATCAGAACTTTTTGTAATTTTTTCACCTTCAGGAAACTGCATATAAAATAGTGCTCAGCCGTTAAATGAAAAATAAATGCAAGTTAAACTGATCGGTGGAAAAAGTTGTATTTAACTTTATGAAACCTCAATTGGCTAATGCTATCACTGCACATTTCTGCGAGACCACACTGTCACAAAACTGAATCCTACTCCGCACAGTTTGGAATAGTGGCTTGTGTATTGTTAGTGCTATGAGGTCCCAGCCAGTGACAGACAGCACTTTGAATACAACATAATTTATATTTATATATATATTAGTAATAATATGTAATCAGACTATAACTAGAAACACTTTTATAAGTATCCATTAAAAGGACACACTCCAGAACTCAGCTGGTAACACTCCCACATCACCTCTCCAGAAGAGTAAATCTTGGTCACCATGGAGCTCAAAGTGTCTCCAAATGTAATGCCTACACTGGCTCCCAAGCAGCCTTTATATGAGGTGATGGTTCACTAATTGCACAGATTTATATGTCTGTCAGGTAGCAGGCACCCAGGAGAGAAGGCTTCTTTCGTCTTTAGTTTTCTGTCCCTCTCTCGTCTTCACTGCAAGGAGTCCCTTCTCCTTCACTTTCAGGCTCAGGCATCACAAGGTCAGCCTTAACCTCTCAGATATGGTTGTTTTTGTAAAATGGTGAGTTCAGGAGGTGGCCGGGAGGAGGCCAAAGGGGCTGCGTTTAGAGGCACAGTTCTGATCCTCCGGACCCCTGGCGCTCCAGGGTAATGGCCCAGGAGAAAAAGGAAAGGAGACAGATCCGTGGATAGTGCCAAAGAGATGTGAGAACACATTAGGTGCTTATAAGTGAACTGAGAGATGCTCCAGGAGAAGGAGGGGCGGATATATGGGTTCCTTTTTTTCTTTTCATTTTTTAAAGGACACCACTACTATTAGTGTAGCAGGTGCAGCGGCACAGGGGTGGGGGGTGTGAGTAGCCACTGCACCCCGATTATGGCGGTCTTACTACAAAAAAGGGAACTAGGAGCCCTCTACGCAGGAGCCCCAGCCAAACTCCTCAAACGACTGCAACGCATACAAAACGCCTCCACGCGCCTGATCCTCGATGCCCCCTGACACAGCCACATCACTCCCCATCTGAGAGACCTACACTGGCTCCCTGTCAACAAAAGGATAACCTTCAAGCTCCTCACCCACGCACACAAGGCGCTCCACAACACCGGTCCATCCTACCTCAACAGACGACTCACCTTCTACACCCCGTCCCGCCAACTCCGCTCAGCCAACCTCACTCTCGCCACCGTCTCCAGCAACCGAAGAACGACCACCGGAGGCAGATCCTTCTCCCACCTCGCTGCCAAGACCTGGAACACCCTTCCTTTGCCCCTACGACAGACCGAAGACCTGCTGACCTTCAGGAAGCGCCTCAAAACCTGGCTATTTGAGCAGTAGCAGCACCCCCCCTCCCCTCAGAGCCTTGAGTCCCTTATGGGTGGGTAGTGTGCTCTACAAATACATTGATTGATTGATTGATTTGCTATTATTAGTGCGAATGGAAAAGGGTCACACGATGGGATGGGGGAGCCGAGATATGTAGCTTTTTCCATTTTTTTTTTTTACACAAAGTTGCTGAAAGCCTGCTCTGTGCCTCAGGAGTAGGAGCGATGACCCAATGAAGTGGGCAAAAACAGAAAGCCTGCTTCGCCATAGCTGTAGGTGTCATTGGTGCTGCAGGTGCAGTGGCAGCAGGACCCAGCAGTATGAGGTGCCGGCTAAACCCCAGTTATGGCTCTTGTGCTACCCACCCTTGCATTAGACCCAAGTGCACACTTGTGTCTTTGTTGCTTGGGCCTCACAGCAAATGCCCAGACTTGGAGAGAAGTGAAACAGAGGATACACCTTAGTTTGGGCATCAGAGTCATGGCAAGGAGGAGGATGGGGCAAGATGAAAGCCCCTATTCAGCATCCTGTGATTCTGGCACAGAAATGAATCTAACCTTGTGTAATGCAACTGGTGCTCATGTAAAGTGCTCCAATGCCCCTGGGCTGAAAGCGGGCCACGACTGAGAACTGTGGAGTACAGGCCGAAGGCTGAGCAAATTTCTCACAGCGCCCGACAGGATGTCGTAAAGAGGATCAGAATACATGCTCATTCAATCCTTGGCCTCTATGCAGATGTACCAATTGTAAATGTGATCCTATGTGTGTGAAGGAGATACACAACTGTCACAATATAGCCAGGGCCAAGGTAAAGTCAAGGCGGTGGTTACAGGTGAGCGGATGTGTTCTGTGCAGGGGAGGTGAAGGTAAGGAGATGTAGGAAAGTGTGTGCAGGAGACAGTGAAAAGAGGGTGCTGAAGAGGAAAGAGAACAGGTATGAGATTTGCAGATGGAGGGGTTCAGAAAGATATCAGAAGTAAAACAGCAGAGTCTCCGCCATGGAGGACTCCACACAGTAATAACATGATCGTGCAGTAAAAGTCACCTGCCCTTCCCAGAAAAACTGCTTTTGGTGCAGCTTTCCAAGCTGGGAATGTTGGGGGACAGGGAAAACTAGGAAAAGTACAATCAGTTGGAGGCAGAGATGTTTGCTCCTACTTTTTCCTGTCGACCCCAAAATGTCTGGGATTTCTCTAAATCCTAACTTCTCCATTGAAGTGGCTGCTGCCTTGAGGACAGGAGCTGAGGTTTAAGATACATAAAGGGTTAGTTTTTCACCCTGAACAAACGACATTTAAGCACACAGCAGTCCACAGCTGAAAGGTGACAACTTCACATCTGTAAAGTGTGAAGTGCTGATTTGTATACCTCCTGTGGCAATTGTTTTCCATAACTATCGATCCGTGCAGCAATTTTCATATGTAAAGGCAGAAATATATGTATGCAAATATATATATATACATATGCTGCATATTTGCATAAACCCATTGTCACTGGCTGTTGAAGCTCATAGCAGTGAACTTCATAAATTATTGAATTTTGTGGTCAAGTTTTACCTAAACATAATCATTCTTAAGGTAACAAAAGTTGGCATCTGTGGGTGTAGATCACCCCGCCTCTGGTGCATTGCTTATGGGCTTCTAAGACCACAAGGTGCATCACTGTCTTTACATTCAGTCTCACAACTGAGGGGGTATTTAAAAAGTTTTTATAAATGCCCTTCTGTTTTGTTATGACCCCCCCCCCCCCCTCCACCCCCCTTCCTGTTGCTTGGTGTCTCCGTGACTTACAAGATGTTTCTTCAGAAAAGACTTTAGTCGAGGTTTGCACTTTGGCATTTGAAACGCGGGACACACCCTCTGCGTGGGTTTGAAAGGAGTTTCATCAGCAGCTTGCAACACTGCAACACTGATCAGACACAGAAACTGCTGTAGATTCAAAGTAAAACAAAAATGCGGAGAGAGGCGCCTTTTTTCACATTCCACGGGCTTGTCCCTTGATCCGCCCCTACTTGCATGGGATGCAAAGATTGGCAGGAGAGGTTCTTGGCATAATTGTACCAGACTCACCCCAGACTGGGGGGGGATGACCCACCACCGGGATACAACTAGCTGTGGCTGTCGTTGGGCCTGGTGGTGACAAAAAGAAATATTGCATGTATGTGGGGGGCTCTTGCAACACCGACTTTAATGAGGGAGGGGGGAGCATGATATAGACTGGTGCATGCTTGCTGACCAGACTGCATAGAGGCAGGGGATGGCCCAAACAATGGAAAAAGGTCTGGTCCCCACGGCGATCATATGGGGGGTAGGAGAGGAGAGTTTTGAAAGTCCTGGGGGTCGAGATGATGCTTCTTCCTAATGTACCTGTCATAAGAAATCGACCAACACTGTCATCGTATTTCTGTTATTTACTTGTCTCTTCAGGGCCGGCTTTAGGGCGGTGAGAGTGTTGCGGTCGCCCCGGGTGCTGGCCTCGATTGCGGGGTTGCTGACCTCAAGGGGGGGGGGGGGGGCGCTGTGTTTAGCAATAGCTTGCGGAACTTGCGATTTAAAAGCACCTGCTGTAAAGCTCCTTGTATGTCCAACCTTCAGGAAGCAATTCAAATGTAAAGATACCTCTTGTGATTAATGTTCCTGCTAGCCAGAGAGATAGAGTTTTGTCTAGGGCAGCTTTGGCTCGCTATAAAGTAGCACAGAGAGTTAAAGTGCCTGCTGCAAAGAACAGAATTATATTTTATGTGGATAGCTGAGTTGATTAGTAAAGCCAGCCTTTACCACCACTTTAAAACAAATGAATGTATGTGAAAGGGGGGGCTATGGAGAGATGAGGGGCACATTTGCCGGGTGGTAGTGGGTGAATCTGAGGTGGTGGTCATGGGGTGGGAAGGGTGCCAAAAAAGTCTGTCGCACATGGCGCTTCCAGCATGAAAGCCGGACCGGTGTCCCTTTATGTAATATTGAATTGCAACACTTGGGTGTCCCCCGACTGGGGTCTCCCGCTGATGCTTCACTGCTTATTCTTTATAGTGTTTATACAATTTCTAAAATGAATGAAAAGATCTTTAAATAAAATAAAACATAAATGTGCAATGCACTAATTCGGTTGATGCGTATCTTAACAAGGTCAAGTGGTTCACTTCTCAACAGTCTTGGAACCGAAAGACATATAATACACCCATGCGATTTGCACTAATATAGTCACTTTACACAGTATGTCCAGGTAACATTTACACATCACATACATTAAATGGGTGCTACTTTGGACTGGCTGACCAGTGCAAAACGTCCAATCAGTAGATAAAACATAACTGCAGCACAATCAGCGCAGTCTGCCATCTTGCACATGAAGTGCAAACTATTATTTTAAGTTGCACCTGGTACATTATTTAGCCTGTTCGCAACAAAGCTCTTGGAATATTAATCAAATTGTAATATTGTTTGTAATTTGCAAAGAGAAGGGTGTAAAGTACTCCCTGACGTATATTACAAGGGTTTTGCAAGTCACGGAGGAGGAAGGAGGCCGAAGTGTGAGTTCCTTCATAAGGTAATGGCCCTCTCAGGTCAGCCAAACACACATGCGCACTTAGGTTTCTCCAGACCGACTGTGTTGAGCAGCCTGGCGGGAGAAACTGCACAGACCCCAGGGCTGTGTCTGAGCGGCTGTCCGAGCCGCTCAGACCAATCCCAGTGCTGCTTTCATGCTAGGTTTAGCATGAAAGCAGCGCCAGGATTGCTGGGGAGCCCATGCTTGTGCCCCAGTGAATGCTGGGACACCACAAGAAGAGGAGCAAGGAGGCAGGAGTCAGCGGTGGTGGAAAAGGTAAGAGTTTTTTTTTTTCTTTTTTTTGGAGTTGTGTCCCTCGTCATTTGCGGCTGCTGATACACATATATCTAGACAATAGTTCCCCCAAAAAATAAATTGTTAGACACTTGCACTTCCTAAAGACTGATAGTTCCTATGTACAGTAGGGTTGCATCAACTATTTTCATAACTCCTAAGACATTTATTGTACATTACAATGTTCATTCTTCAACCTTATTGAAAACAAGTACAAGTCATTACAGTAGCTAGAATCTGTACGCAGCTGTTGAGGTTGAAGCCACACCCCTCGAGGATTTTGACTGACGTTTTAACCACTTGTATCTGACTTGACAAGTTTCTCTAATTATTACTTTGGGACCTGCATCTCCCCTATTAAAGTGCTATAGGAATACTGTCAGTATGCAGAAAATACTCCTCTTCAATCAAAGACAAAGATTACACCCACCGAAAGGTAAACAGCAAAAATAAGTTTACTAGTGAATTAAAGTTCCTACAAATAGTAGAGTGTGATCACAAAAATAAATAAATCATGAAATGCATTGAAATCTGTAATTATGAAACAACTTTAGCAAATAACTAATCTTATGGAAAACAAGAACACATTATTAAAATAGCAAAAGTGTGTATGCAAATTTAAATATTAAAGCCACACCTTCTTAGCTTGGTACAGGTCATTTGAAGCTGTTGCTTCACTTCTGAGCTGCTTCTCTATTCACTATCAGTAAGACTACAGCCTCATGAAAATCTTTAAGAGCTTTTGCATCTCAATCAATAGGGACTCCAAGTAAGAACTATCGGAATTGCAGCTTGATTTAGGAATTTCAATGTTTTTTCATTTGACTTGTGCGTAATACCTATTGACGACTTTTGGAACTGCACTTTCAGGAAAGAATACCAATGCGTTTGCATTTCTCTTGTGAAGGGCACCTAGTAACGGCAGCTCTGTGTACGAATTTCAAAGCTTTTGCATTTGACTTGTGAGGGACACCTAGTAAAGACTTGTGGAGCTGCACCTTCACAAAAGAATATAAATGCTTTTGAATTTGACTTGGGAGGGATACCAAGTAATGAATGACCTGCGGAACTGCACTTTCATGAAAGAATATCACATATTTTGCATTTGACTTCGGAGGGATACATAGTAACAACTAGACAAAGTGCAGCTTCATGAAAGGGTTTCAATGCTTTTCATCTGACTTGAGTGAACTCTTGCAACGCCTTGAGGAACTGCAGTTCTGGGAAAGAATTTTGAAGATTTAGCATTTGACTCAAGAGGTACCTCAATATCTTTACCTAGTGGCTTCAATTTTGCTTCTTCCTACCACAGCCCATAGCATAAAGCGGTGTCCATTTTATTGGGGCATAAATATAGTGCCACTCAAAAAAACACAGTTTCCTTACAATATGGTAGAAGGCACGTGAGTGAAGTGATTGCTAGTACCTATATGTACAAGGTTGTCTTTACAAGTCTTCCATAGTAATCAAGACATTTAATTCATCAGCATATACCAGCTTTGACATATTTACTTTGCATATTGAAATCAAGCGCAATTTATTAGGGTAGCAAAAGTGAATATGTACATTTTTATGTTGAAGCCACAGACCCTCAACTGTGTGAAGGACATTTTAAGCAGTTATTACTTACTCAGGAGGGACAATTAGTAACAATGTGAGCTATTGCAGCTTTGAGACAAACTTATTAAGCAGTTACTTCTGACTTGAGAAATGACATCTAGTAAAGTCCTGAAGGTCTGCAGTCTTGTTAAATACTTCACACTGCTTTTTTCTGACTCGAAAAGGGCATCTAGTAATTTCTTGAGGTAACTGTAGCTATGTGAAAGGCCAGGCCGATTGGCGTTGCCAATGCTTGCTGGGAAAAGATAACAGCAGAATTATAAGCCAGTTCCTTAAACTGCTCCATGGCCTGCCTTTCACCTTGTGCCATAAGAAGCTTACTGAAGTAAGTTATTAACAGTTGAGCAGGTATGTCATTCTTAGGTCAAAGCCTACTAGACAGCGCAGCTGTCGGGTTTGCTAAAGACATCCTGGGGACATTCAGAAAGCTGACCTAAGAATGCATTCCTCCTGTTGCTTACCACTGACTTTTTAGTTTCTAACTCATATTGTCTGGCTTTCTATTTGCTGGATTTTTTTGCTTTAGGCTGTCCAGCTTGAGTTTGTCCCTCCCGTTGTCCAAACCTTGTTTACAGTATCCTTCCACAAACTCAGAGGGCAAATGTCTAAGGGAGCTTGGTGTTTACTTTTCTTTCTCTGAATTTAAAGTGAGAGAATTTATGTGACAATCCTGCTGAGTATCCATGTAAGTGGAGAGGGTGTAGGATGTTTTTTTTCTAGCACAAAACATAAAAAATTAACTGTGCGGATGTTTCAGAATATATCAGAATTAGTACAAATGAAGAACATTTTTGTAATTATGAAGTGTGGTGGAAACAAATATTTGAATACAGTAAAAAAATATCAATACACTAGGTGATGGCATTTGCACACATTATCGTTTGTGTGCAGTAAAACCTTATTTTGGTGCAAATGCAATTTTCATTCTAATTGAAAATGTGTTGCCTGTACTGGCAGTGAGCTACCACACTATGCATACTTCACACTATGTCACTCCAATCCACTCTATGCCCTTCCACTGTATACCACACCATTCCAATCTACAACACTCCACTCTACCCCACTACACTTCAATCCACACCAATCTACCCCACTACATTCATCCCCAATTCACCCCACTTCAGTGAACCCCAGTCCAATGCACTCCACTCCAATCTACCAACTCCGCTCCAATCTACCCCACTCCACTCCAATCTACTCCAGTCCAATTTATCCCACTCCATTCCAAATTAACCCACTCAAATCCAAACTCCACTATAATCTATCCAACTCCTCTCCACTCTAATCTACCCCACTACCTCACTCCAATCTATCATAATATATACCACTGCACTCCAATTTACCACACTCTAATCCACCTAATCTACCCCACTCCACTCTAATCTACCTCCCTCTACTCTACCACACATCACTCTATCCAAATCTGCCCCATTCCACTTCATCTAATCTACCCCACTCCAATCTACCACATTCCACTCAAATCTACTCCACTCCAATCTAACCCACTCCACCCTACTCCAGTGTACCACACGTCACCTCAATCTACCCCACCTCACTCCAGCCCAATCTACCCTACTGTAATCCACCCCTCCCCAATCTTCCCCACCTCAATTTACCCCACTCCAATCTAACCCACTGTCTCCACTCCAATCTACTCCACTCCACTTCACTCCAATCTAACCCAATCTACCCAACTCCACCCCACCCCACTGCAATCTACCATACCCAGCTCCACCCCACCCCACTCTTCCCCACTCCAATTCAACCCACTACACTCCAGTCTACCCCACTCCATTGTACTATTCCCCAATCTTTTTCACTCCAGTCCAACCTCGACACCACTCCAACATTTCCAATTCCACTCCACCCCACTGCACTCCAATCTACCCCACTTCACTCTACCCCAATCTACCCCACTCCCATTTACCTACTCGAATCCACCCACTCTACCCAATCTACCGCACTCCATTCCACTCTACTGAACCTACCCCACTCTCCTTCACGCCAATCTATCACATGCCACCCAAATTTACCTCACCACAGTTTAATCCACCCCACCCTAATCCACTCCACTCCAATCTTCCCTATCCTACTCAACCCCAAACTACTCTACCCGATCTACCCCATCCAATCTACCCCACTCCAATCTACCCCAATCTACTCCACTCTAACCTGCTCCACTCCAGTCTACCCCACCCTAACCCAATTTACCCCACTCCAATCTACTCCACGAAAAATCAACCTACCCCTATCTACCTGACTCCAAAGTACCCCACTCCTATCTATCTCACTCCAGTCTACCCCACTTAACTCCAATCTACCCTACCATAATCCATCCAATCTATCCCACTCCACTCTACCTTTACTCCACCCTAATCTACCCCACTGTAGTCTAATCTAGTCCTCTCCACTACTATCTACCCCACTTCGCTCCATCTACCCCACTCCACTCCAATCTACCCCAATCCACTGGAATCCACTCTTCCCCATTGTACTCCACTCCACTCCACTCCAGTCTACCCTAATCTATTCCAATCCACTCTATCCTGATCTACTCCACTTCACTCCAATCTACCCCCCCTGCCCTCCAATCCAATATACCCCGCTCCACTCCAATTTACCCACTCCAACCTACCCCAATCTACTCCACTTCACTCCAATCTACCCTACTTTACCCAGTCTACGCCACTGTACCCCATCTATTCTACTCCATCCCAATCTACACTACACCACTCCAATCTATCTACACTACACCACTCCACTCTACCTCAATCTATCCCACTCCAAATTACTCCAATGTACGCCCACCCCATTCCATTATACTCCTTTATAATTTACTCAATCTACCCCACTCCAATCTGTCCACTCCACTTCACTCCAGTCTACCCGACTTCACTCCAGTCCACCTGACTCCACTCCAATCTACCCCACTCCAATTTACCCCAATCCAACCCACTCCATTCTACCCTACTCTACCCCAATCCACTCTACACCAATCTGCTCCACTCCACCCTACCCCAAACGACCCCATTCCACTCTACCTCAATCTACCCCACCCCAAGCCACTAACTTTTATCCATGCTGAACAGCAGCCACACTGGTGTATATGTCTAAAACACATTGGTAAAGTCAATATCTCTTGCATAGGTGAGGCCTATTGCTTTGCCAATGCTTGTTTATTACAGATGACTAGAGATGTTACAAGTTATCTGTAATAAGGAAATTAGGGCCATATGTACCAAAGCATTTTCCCATTGTCACAGAATGGAGAAAACCCTTTGATACATCTGGCCCTTGGAGACAGGCTTTGCTGGGGGGTTGCATGCTCTAATGTATTATTAATTTCTAAGTTTATGCACTTCATTTACGACCAAAGGCCTGATTACAGGTGGGCCCCTAATTTGAAATCCCAGCACAGGGATCCCAATTATGGGTGGCACGATGTATTACACCCAGTAATTACTAGGTGCAATAAAATTCAGACCCTTTGTTATATTTCGGCAGGTATAACCTGCTGGACTTTCACAGGGGAAAAGGGCACTGTATTTACCTGAACATGCAGATTTTGATGCATCAAGCCTTCAGTCAACATGTAATTCCCCCAAAAAGTCAGAATTGCCATTAATTTTGCATCCAATAATTTCGAACACTTTGGTGCCAGATTTTATCAGATGCATCTATTATTGCATTCAACAGATTTGTGTTCATACTTATGTCCGTGTTACAATTTGGGGCTGAATTCTGATTTCTGTGCAAACAGGAACTGGTGCAGGGATCAGAATTACGATCTGGAATTCGGTGTGTTAAATACTGATTCTGCATGTTATGCATCATTTTCAAGTTAAAACTTAAAGTAGGACGGATTTACCACACCTGGTAAATGCCTTATCCAACTGTAATTGTGTTTACCAAGTATGGCAAATAACCTTCCCTATTCTGCCTAACTTATACTAAGAGCTTATGAGTAAAACTAAGGGACGAACAATAGTAGGCAGCATAAAAATGCAGCGAAGCAGGTTCCACCTGGTACCTGTAAAATCTCATTGGACGGAAGGAGACAAGCCTTTGCTCTGCCTTTCCGTCATTGGACGGAAGGAGACAAGCCTTTCTTGGTACCCTCCTGCACCATCCATCACAAGGAGTATCTCATCTCTTCCTTGCCTGTTTTTCTCCCCTCCTTTCCCCCTGGCCAGTACCAGTGAGTCTTCCAGAGCTGTGGTGGGCTACATTTATAGGGCTTACCTCAAACTATTTGCTATTCCAATTTGTATCCATTACGAATTAGGGATGAGGGAAGATGTGATTAGACTGTGAAAGTATTTGACAGGTATCTAGGATAATTTGGCAAGGGAGGGGTTCTCAATCAAATATTACATAAATAACTCTATAAGTCATACTGAATTACTTCCTAAAGGGATTTGCATTTGCTAGAAATAAGAGTAAGGCACAATACCTCAGTAGCTCAGATTGAGTTAGTTTAGAAAGATAATGGATGCATCTCTTCTCCTTGGATAAAGAATTGTTGAGTAATGTTTTAGGTAGGGTGTTCCTCTCAAAACACAGTTGTGATAATAAAATTAGGGGAACCTCACACATTGGCAGGAAAACGCATGGACATGAATCTGATAGAAAGAGATTGTGCTCTGGAAAAGGGTTTTCGCATTCGGCTTTGGAAACCACTTGTCCTCATTTCAAAAGCTATTAAATCAATTCAGACACATTCAGATGATTCTAAGAAGTTGCAAGATGGTCATTCGAAGAAATTGAGTTTTTTACAGTTCATAAAGAACATTAATAGAGTTCTTTTAACTCTTGCGTGGAATGTGAAACTTTTTTTGTTTGGATTGTTAAACAAGTTTTTATTATTAAAATGACACATCTCTGTACATAAGGAAACACAATGAGTATCACTGGCCAATTGGGCAATAGGGGTTATGACAGAGGGAAAACAGGGAGGCCAGTGAGGTGGACAGCAATGTACAGAGTAAATACAGCAGTGGGGAGGTGGACCTGTGAGAGGAGGCAGCTACATTTATAGGGGGTACACTATTCAAATCAGTCACAAAAGCCATCGTTGAAAAGTTAAAAATGTCCAGTAGTAGGCTGGATCATGCATACGTTTGAAGTTGATTTTCAACTTTGCATTGATTCATGAAGGTTGCCAGGAACTCTACAGGAGATCTGTGACAGTCGTGGATTTCCTCAATTACTCCAATGTGTAACCTCTACTCATGCTTTTGCACATGCAACTTTCTGTTTGTCCACTGGGCAAATCTTTATATCTTTTGGAGAACGTTCTCTATCTACACCCCCAATAAACATGGGATTGTTCTTTCCCTATAACTACTCTTGAAGACCAAATAGTCCAGCCTTTTACAGAAACAAATCCATGTCCTTTTCCATGGTGGGAAACTATGGGTAAAAGAAATCTCTCTCCCAATGAGGACTCACCTTACGTATTTAAGGCATGTGATGAGGAGGACAGTTGAGGTGGTAAGTGTGTCAGAATATTAATAGTAATGGCCCCATTGCGTTTTCCATTGACACTGTGAGGAAATACCGGGGTTGAAATAAACAACTTTAGCCCCTATCTCTCCATCTCTTAGGAGGGACCACAAGTTAATCTCTCTATAATGGGGAATAACATGCATGACCTGGAATTACTGGGTCCTTCTGTGGAAGTTTTGACTTTCTGCAGTGTTTAATGCTCACATTTACACTGCTACAAGCAGGTGGTAAGTCTGGATGCAGTGACACAGTGGGTTAATGTACAGGGGCCATGGGATGTGGAAGACTGACTTCTAGCTTGATGGCGAGTTTCCTCCCTCTGCCCAGTGTGGGTATGAGGTGGGGATCAGCTCTATCTTTTGGTCACTGCCACCCTAAAGCCCCACCTTCTTAACAGGTGTGGTTCCACACCTGTTAAAACCAGATCTGGTGTTGCTGCACCCTACTAGATACGGGAACTACAGGGCTACTCAATATTGGTCAAAGCGGTATCCTTTCTGGTAAAGTTGCTTTTGCGTTACCGCCCCCGCCAACTTGTAATGGGGAGCTAAAGGTTAGGGCTCTGCTGTCAGGATGGTTCATTCATATAGAAAGTAAAGCACAGCAGTTCTCAGCACAGGCTATGGACCACATTTCAAACCAACGGAAGTAGCCAATACAGGATGCTCTGTGCTGACCCAGCACAATTTAAAACAGGAACAGACTACTGCACATTATTCCTGCATAGTGCCCACATTGCCTGATGCTGCATTCAAGATCTGTACTTGTTAACATTATGCTGCAGTACACATGCCTGAAAACTGTAGAGCACAGGTGCATCAAACAGAATATAGTATGGACGATGTGTGGCTTCAATTGAATTTAGAAAAGCTCCAGCCTTCCTATTAAAATCTGACATTTTATATTTTTCATTTTTTGTTTGCCAACTAAATAAAGTGTGTTATCATTTGTGTATGTGCTTGATGAATGCTTGTTTCTATATTTTTTGTGTGTTGTTTTGTGGTTCAAATTATGGACAATGTTTAGGCCTGGGTACCCGGTTTCCAGTGATGACTCAGTGGGGGTCCCCAGATACCAGTAATGATTCAGTGGGAGTCTCCGGGTTCCAGTAATGATAAAGTGGGGGTCTACAGAAGTCAAAAGGTTGGGAACCACTGCTGTAGACAACTTGTTGAAACATATTAGATGTGTTACAGTTCCTTTATGCTCTACGGTTTCATTAGATCGCTTTCAGGAGGTACCTAAGCAGGGTGGGTAGATTCAGTATCAATATTTTACTATGGACCTGCAAATATATTGACACAGTAGAATCAACTTGCAATGTATCATCACAGTAAGTAGATGTTGAGTTAGAATGGTACATCTAAGCTTTCCTATGTATACTTACCTTGGCAATATAGTGGTAGAGATTTTTTTGAAGTCGATATTGCGACATAGAACCTTAAGCAGCTGAGTCAACTTCCTTTAACACAACAGTTTCAGCCCATTATACGTCTTCTTTAAGGCTGTGGCTTGTGGCCAGGACTCGCCTAGGCCTCTGTTCTTTACAAGTGAACATTGCATGCAAAGGATGTTTTCTTTTAAAAATGTGTTTGAACGCCATCTTGCCATTGTGCTCGCTTATTGTTTTCTGTATGATGCATGCCCTTCTTCAGTGGCTCCTTCCCTAGAAGAGTATCCTGACATTCCGCAAAGGAACTGATGTTATATTTGTCACCTCCAGATATAATAATAACATTACAACAAAGGTAGGTGTGTGATGGTACCAAAAAGTCATTATCTATTTCTTTTTACATATGGTGAAATGAGGGGTACCCCGAAATCGATCAAAAATGATTCCCATAAACAAGTAAATGGCTTTGGCTTTGATCACACTGTATCTGAATTCATTAAACCAAGAGTGGCTGAGGTTCTATGCATGATGTTTCAATGGATTATCTACAATTTGTAAAGATTTACAGTGCCCCTTTGCATTGCTTCCAAGCTCTGGAGCAGTGAATAGTGTCATACCATAGCTTACAGGATGAATCTTATGGGATTGGGAGAGGGGGAGGGAGGAATGGTTTAGTGCCAGCCAGTAGTTTTCAGCCAATGCCCTTTGTAATCATTAGTAGGTTATTTCTACCCTGTAAGACAGAGGTCTTCAAACCTCTTTTTGTTATGAGCTCCCCTAACATACATGTTTTGAAGCCTGCCTCCCTCCAAACCTTTATGGTAAGGGCTTGAGGAGCGGTAGGGGCAGGGCAATGCACACGAGGCGAGGCTTATGAGATCATTTCAAGGGTACTTTTTCTGTAGCTCAGAATCCACTCAAATGTGAGGCTTATAAAAGAGTGAATGCATGAAACAAAAGCAGAAAATAATCAACAAAAATGGATCCCCATAACGGGTTTTGTAAGCACCTCACACTCCTGGACCCAATGCAACTGAACCTGCTGAACAAATGACAGCTTAGCCCCTCGTACTCTTGAGCCCCAGTGCAACAGAACTTGGTGAACTAATGACGGCTGCAGCCCTGAGTAACAAATTGTCTCCTCTGCCTCTTTCACCCCTTCCCCACCATGCGTGCCTGTTACGCCAATCAAACAGGCTATCGGTCCCTTTAAGACAAAACATTAGCCGCTAGTATTTGCACCCCTCTTTGCAGCAGGGGTGCTCTGGCTCGAATGCTAGACAGGAATATGAGCCACAATGCATGCCCCTTTTGTAAAGTAAGACAGTCATAATTGTGATGTAGTGGGCGCCTGATACACCTGGGTCCAGTGCCAGGGCATCTGCTGCACTAATATTAGCTACGAGTTATTTCCTTACAAGTGGACTATGTCCTCTGCCCTGGGCCCTCTTCTTAACTCATCCCTCCTATTTCTCTTCGGCCCAAGGTAAGGTTTCCCCGCTGCTTCAATATTCCCCTCTCTAAGGGCCAAAGCACCAATGGCACTGCAAAGGTCCACCCTGTCACTGACTAGTTAATGCAGACCTCGTGTTGCCTCTTGCTGAAAGTCAAAAGAGAGTGCAGGTCTCCTGTGCTGTGAAGCCTAGGGATGGACAGAGAGCTAAAGATGAAATGATGCCTGCCACCTGAAAGAAATGTAAATGTGTGCAATTGGTTAATCACCAAATGTACAGGCTGTTTGGGAGCCAGTGTAGGCTCTAATTGGTAGAGGATCTTGAAACTTCTTGATGACAAAAATGTATTCTTTTTGAGAGGCAATGTAAGTGTGTTATCCACTGAGTTCTGCAAGGCCTTCTTTTAATGGACACTTATAAAAATGTTGGTAATCGGTACAGTCTGATTACTTTATTAAAATATATATATACTGAGGGCACTTTTTATCGTAACACGAAATCATTTTGCTGCAGCCTGTCTTAAGCTGAGTGTAATAACATTTAAAAAAATGAAACATATTCACAGAGCTTTCTGTCACTGAGACCTCTAGCACTATGAATACTATAAATACTCTCCCCACTGCACCAATGTGGATTCAGTTCTGTGACTCGGTGGTCGCACACACAGACGCGCAGTGATCACATTAACCAACTGAGATTTCATAATGTGAGAGAGCTTTTCCCAGCATTAATTTGTATTTATTTTTCATCCAAGGTGTGTGCGTTATTTTATATGCAGCTAACCAGAGGTGAAAACAAGCACTTGCAGTACAATGGGTTTCGCATTTGCTTGAGTTGTAAATTCATAACTGGTCTTTTCTTGCTACATAAATTGGTCAACCCTACCTCATAATTTTGTAATTTCCTGCCACATAATTCCAGGTGCCCTGCATATAACTAAAGCACTTCCATTTACCTTCTTCCTCTATCTGCAGCCAAAAATGAAAATGTTGCCATTTAGCATCCTAATTTAAATCTGCCATGCTAATTCCAATAGTATACCATTTTCACCACCCCACCATCAGAGTTGCTGGCTTGCTAACATAATTCCCCAAAAAAGACACAAGACAGCCGCGGACTAACAGGAGAAATAAACTAGAAGGGTCACCCAAATATATCAAGGGTGTTCAAACACCCATAGTGTAATAAGGATGTTAAGTTGGCCTGAATCATGGTCATAATTGCAATAAGGAAAGATTAATAAAACATAAACAATTATCACATAAACCAAATAAAAACCTTTATCAGAACTACAATTTTGTCAATAGACTGTAATGCTCAGAACAGCCCCTAGAGGACACCACAATGAAGATAGCATTTGTAAGAAACATGGTCATGTAACCATATAGTTAGCCTCTAGTGGACATAACCACATGTAGAGACAAGGACTAAAAGTAATAAAATTTAACCATATATCTAACCCCTAGAGAACACAGTGCGTTACACATTTTCAGGGCCAGCAGACCTACTGCAATATTACAAACAAGACACTTACAACACAAATTACTCTCAGCTGTAAAACAAATGTTACAGCCATGAGAGAGATGAAAAAAGACACTGAATGTTGGGAGGGGTTATTGTGGAAACCCAGGGATGGTCTAGACAGAAAGGACCACCACAGGCTAAGTTATAAGCAAAAGTGTTTTGTAAAACAATGCCTTGCAAAGCATTATGGGACAACAGAGTGCAGCGAGAACAGCCCAGAGAGAACACCACAATAAAAATATCATTTGTAGGAAACACGGTTATGTAACCATATAGTCAGCCCCTATAGAGCATAACCACATGAAAACAGAACGGCAGAAAGTAATGCGGTGCAACCATATATTTAGCCCCTAGAGAACATAGAGCATTACATATTTTCAGAGCTAGAAAGCCTGCTACACTATTAAGCCTTTTAAAACACAAACAACTCCCAGGTGTAAAACAAAAATTCCAGATGTAAAAAAGTTTAAAAAGAGACTAAATGGTTGGAGGGGTTATTATTTTGAGGTCCCCACTAACCTAGTGTGGGGACCCAGCGATGACCTATAGAGAGAAAGTGTGTCATGCTGAACGTTTTGGTAGGGGCCCTATTGTCCTAAGACCACCACAGGCTGAGTTATGGGCAAAAATGTTATGAAAAGGAATGCTTGCAAAGCATTATGGGTCTGGATTTCCCAAGTGCAGTGAATATTGTAGTATCGGCTCTTCCACTGTGCCGGAGAGCCACTTTCACTTTGAGGATTTCTGTTTTACATAAAGCATTTACCAATTTCAAGTGTTTTAAGGGGAGAGCCACAAGACACAAGAAATGACTCTGATTAGATAACTGTGAACAATGTGAAGCACTCCAATACTGCTGATCAAGTTCATGCTGTTGTGCCCGTTTGCACTGTGAGGAACATGGCTGCCATGCAGCACGAAGGGGAGAGACAAAAGAAAAAAATAGTTCACCCACGCTGAAGAATATCAGCAATTCCGCAATAATCCATGTAGCAGGAGCAGTCTGCAAGGCGTGGCAAAAACAGCCTCAAGACGGGACAAATGTAAAGAATTTACCAATGACATCAAGTGATTTATGAAAGGCAAGCCCAGGGACGAATGAAAGTGATGGGCGGAAGATGAGCGTGGTTCAAAAGCCCACAAAACTTACAACAGGTCAAAGCACTTGCGTGCTCGACCTAAAAATAACAAAACAGCTACAGAAAATGCTATTCTTTTTATGCTTGTCTTTGACCCTGCCTCAATACTCCTCGACCCCTGCCCTCATGGCATTTAGGATTACAATCCTCATGCTTTTTTACTTTAACCACAGCATGTAATGAAAAAAGCCTGAAAAGGTGACAAATAAACAATGTCATTTACAAGTATTTTCTGAGGCCTTTGCGCCCCTAGGCCTTACAGCTGCTCTCCGTATGGTGATTTATTTATTTATTTTACTTATGTATGGCATGGACATGGTGGGGAACTAGTCAAATTGGCAGCTGAGCACTTTGCGGAAAAGCAGACAACAAAAACTGAGGTTTCCCAGCTCCATTCATGACTCATCTGGTACAGGTTTTTGTTTTGCATTGCGGGAGGTGCTGTCTTGTTTATGCCAAATCAGGGCTACAAGTCCCAAACTGCAAAGCAAAAACCCTCGACTGGATCTGCTAGCCACACCTGGACCTGTGAAACATGAGAGCTCTGAAATGTAATTTTTCAAAGGGCCATCATTGCACATGTCCACATACAGCATTACAGCACCTGACCTCCCATCTCTGCGCTTCACAATGACTCCAACACTGAGTTTCCCTTCTCATAGTATCACTATCCCAAGCTTTCTATCTGCTCAGAGTGATGCCATGGCTGAGATTTCCTTCTCCATGTCACCACCACCAAGATTCCCGTCCAAAAGTGACACTGGTACCAAGCTTCTCATCACCGCACAGTGAAACCGTCACCAAGATTTGCATCCCCAAAAGCAACACCATAACTGAGCTTCCCCTTTAAAGACAGTACCACTAGCACCAATCTTCTCTTCTCCTCTCAATGCCACCAGCATCTAGCTCCCCATCCCCTGAAAGTGAGGCCAGTGCCTAAGTGCCCATCACCCCAGGGTGATACCACCTCTGAGATTCCAAAGTACACACAGCAACACAAACAATATCCCTGGACCCATCCCCTTCAAATTGTGAGCTCACAACAACAGCCAGACTGCACAGTTGTGTTGTAAAGCGAAAGGAAGAGCCTGCTGTTCTCACAGATGTGGGTCAGGTTGTGCTCAGAATGCACTGCTGCTTCTGCAAGTTCTGGGCAAAGATTGTGATTTAATGCACTTACATGTGATTTTAAAGCATTTATATTGAGAGAAACAGAGGGAAGGGAGCATGGGAAGTAGAGCAGAGAGAGCACGAAAGGGGAACACGGAAGGTAGAGGGAGCTGTAGAGACACCAAGGGGGTCAGATAGATAGATAGATAGATAGATAGATAGATAGATAGATAGATAGATAGATAGATAGATAGATAGATAGATAGATAGATAGATAGAGAGATAGATAGATAGGTATTCTGCTCCAGGGCTAGATAGATTGATAGATAGATGTTTTGCTTCAGGGCAAGGTTGTCAGTTGTATGTTTAACAGTGCATAGTTTCTAAAGATATGTTAGAGGCATGTGTGGCTGCAGATACACATGCTGTGCACACTCCTGCCAACTAGTGTTGGGACCCGATGTGTGCACGAGTCACAAGGTACTTTGACTCCTCCCCTTTCTGGAAATGCACATGGTAATTGATTCCATCGTTAGATTTACTTTCAGCTGTCATGTTTGGACGTGTGCTCTCTTGATCCAATTAATACGTTGCAGTGCACTGTTCGGTCTCCACGGTATTGTTATCAAACATGTTTCCCTTTTCTCTTTTGTCTCAGATCAACACCTCAAGCTTCATCGGGCAACTTTCCGGTTGACGTCGACCCATGTGGTCCTTTGCTCTTTGGGGTCCCCTTCTGTCTCCCATCCACATTCTCAGCCATGTCTCAATGGTGATGGAATGGATACCATTTTGTTAATGTCCTTGCTGCCACGCAAAATGCCCTCAGATCGATCTCCATCAGGTCTGTAATTTGTGTCTATCTCCCAATCACAACAAGGTTGTCTGGTAAGCCAGCAATTCCTTCTGCTCCAAGAAGACCCTCCGTGACCGTCTCGAGATGTTGCTTCGGAGTTGAGGCAATATACTGGACATTTTTGGTTCAGAAGTCCTCAAGGGGAAACAACGCCTCCAACCTTCAGCAGCATATGAGGGAACCTTCTCCCCCGCTGACAGCTCTGATTTAGAGATCGAGGACTTGCTTCTGGCACAGCCTACTGTGAGTACAGACTTCCCTCCCCTTCGACACCGCTCAAGCAGAGTCAGCGCAAGGATGGTTCTATCACTCTGAAGCCTCACAGACCGGCTGCCGGGCCACCAATGGCTTCAGGCCATGGTTTGCACTGACCACCTCCTTAGGATGGAATGCCCATCTTTAGCTTGGCACTGAAGAAACCATTGAGGCCAGCACACTCTGTGTCCTCCTTGACGCTGACCCACACATTGAAGTCAAAATCGGCCTTGGAACTGAGGACCTCGGTGCCAACATCGAAGAGCGGCCTCGGCTCGAGAGCTGTCAAACTGATCTTCCACAAGCTTCTAGAGAAGATCGATGCAAGGCAAAAACATCTCATCATCCACCCCCATATGGGCCAGATCCTAGCCCACCCTCTGGGTTCTGGCACTCAACCCTCCAAGTGTCAGTTATCCTTTGAGAAAGCTTTGTACTTGCTACCTCCTCCCAAACAGCACAAGAAGGCAGACAAGGCTACTAGCCATTTGGCCTTTCCTCCTCCTCTACCTCTTCCCTCCCCACAGTGATCACCTCCACGGGTCACCCCCATCCCTACACATGTCAGGGGTCCCCTCACAGGTGCTTGAGGGAGGGGATATATTTGATACACCTGTGGTGAATCCAATTTAGTTTTTATTGGGACTCGGGAAAGAAGGTTAGCCCTTTGGCTTCCAGGCCTGTGCCGCCGTCACCTAGTGACTTTTAACCTACTTTACTTGCTCTGTTTCAGTCCATTCTTTTTATTATTTCTTTTAAGGTGGCTACCATTGTTTATAGTTATAGAAATGTTTTGATTTGCATTATCAGTGCCACTCTGTGAAGGCGTCATTATCAGCGTCATGATCAAGTGATGTTCGTAGGTATTCTCATCATGTCCCTTTCTCACTTACATGTGACAGGAACATAATGTACACTTGATGGGGATTGTTTATATAACTGCTGCTACAAGTCTGTCTCCTTATCAATTGTTTGGGAACATACCTGCATCAGGGGTCCTACATGATCTGTATAAATACATCTCACACAGACAAGGTCATTAGAGGGATCCCTTCCAGATGCCATCTACAGTGCACGCCACCTTGCTGCAGAACTCAGCCTTTCTGTCACCACGGACTCTGACTTGGAGACCTCGTTCCAAGGTAATGAGGGTTGGGGGCGCTTCTCATGGACACGGTACTGGCAGATTAGGTTTTTCACACCTAGCTCTCGTTAGGGTAGAGGTTAGGCTCTCTTTGCTAGTATTTTTACATCTCATGTTTATTGTAAGATGGTGGGGGTTGTTATATTCACAACTCTCATCTTCACAATTGTGCTTCTTTTACTGTTTGTTATCCTTGTCGATTCCACCTCGTCCCACAAGCTAATTAGTAGTGCTGTCTCTTTCCATAAGGTGGATCTCCATACTGAACTTTTGGAACAGGACTTTCTGTTCAAAACAATTTCCTCCACTCACCGCTCCACACAATACCTCCCAATGCTCTGGGGCATGCTCCGTCACACCTCTGATATTTTTCAGGATCCCGACCATGTTAGAGTCATCACGCTCAGAGTTGACAAGAAATGTAAGACTTCTTTTGCTGATTCACTGTACATATGGTGGCAGCCCCCCCGAATCGCTGGTGGTAAATACTGACTCCAAGAGATCTAACGCCCAGGCTACTGGTGATGCCCCTCCACCAAATAAGGAGAGAAAACACATCAACACAGTGGGCAAAAGGGTGATTCCACAGTTGGCTAACCACTGTGCATTGCTAAGTCTTTCGGCCTCCTGTCTAGGTATGATCGTGCCCGCTGGGATAAGATGGAGGAGCTCCTCCCACATCTCTCACCGGAGTACAAGTAAAGGGTTTATGAGATCGTTGCAGAGGGGAAGCAGATCTCTAATGCTACCATACGCTGCGCCCTAGATGCTATGGACACTGCTACGAAGGGAATTAATTCCAGTGTTGTGCGTATGCATGACTGGCACCGTATCTTTGGGTGTAAGTCGGAAGTACAGCAAAATGTACTCAACTTGCCGCACAATGGTCAACATCTATTTGGGCCGAAAATTGACCAGTTGTTGGAAAAAATCATAAAGGATACAGAGACAGCAAAGGCTATGGGCGCCCTTCAAACACCTGCTAATTGAGGCTCCTCTCACCACTCTCCCTTACACAGAAGCTCAAAGTCTACCTCCCCAGAAGCCTCCACGTGCTATCAGCGTCTGCAGGCCAAGCACTCCTCTCCCAGAGGTCACTTCAGAGGTTCCTACAGGGATAGCAACTCCAAAGGCGGAGGAGAGGGTGGCTCTGCCAAAGGAGCTGCCACCATCCCAAAACCCTGACTTACGTCCTTAACTCTCCTTCCACCTGACCACATAACTCCTGTCAGGCGCCACCTCCAAAGGATCTTTCCGGCTTGGTGGAACGTCACCTCTGATCAGTGGGTGTTGGATATTATCAAACATGGTTATTGTCTGGAGCTCACTTCCACACCATCCCACTTCCCAAACACAAACTCTTCCCACAACACCAAAGGGTACTCAGGGAAGAGGTTCAAGCGCTCCTTCTCAAAGAGCCATGGAACCTGTCCCCATTCATCAACAGGGCGCGGGGTATACCCTCTCTACTTTCTAATCCCCAAAAAAGGAAGGGTCCCTCGTACCAATTCTGGACCTCAGGCTCTTAAATTAATATATTCTGTCACAGCACTTCCACTGGTTACTCTTCAGGATGTCATCCCACTACTACAACAAGGTGACTAATGGCCGTACATCGCAGGTACCTCTGGTTGGCTGTCAGTGGTCAGTATAACAAATTTCAGGTGCTTCTCTTCAGAGTCAACACTGCACCCAGGGTGTTCACCAAGTGCCTCACAGCAGTGGCTGCTCAACTGCGCAGGCAGGACGTCGACATCTTCACCAATCGGGATGACTGGCTCATCAAGAGTGCCACCCGTGAAAAATGCCATGAACACACAGGTCACCATTCAATGTATTTCAAGAATTAGGTTTCACTATCAATGCCTCAAACTCCCACCTCCAACCCCTCCAGTTCCAGCCCTACCTGGGGCAGTACTCAATTCGGAGGTCAGCAGGGCCTATACAAACAAAGCCAGGAAACAGTCCTGCCAGACACTCACTTCACGGTTCAAATGAGACTGACAAGTCATTGTCAGGACAGCCATGCGCCTCCCTGGCATGATGGACTCCTATATTGCCATAGCACTCTATGCCAGATTACATATGCATCCATTACCACACCATTGAGCGATAACATATTGAAAGGTAAGGGCATGAACAAGGGTAAGTATTAACTATTCTAAAGTCCACATCTATGGGCCTTGAAGATATATATATATATCACTGAGGTATATATTTTTTAAGTCAGGTATAGAAAATGAATAGACACTTACCTTTCTATTTTTTGTGCCTCGAGATTGCGGTAGAGATATTCTGTTCCGTCAATATGCGGGATGTGATATTCCCAGCCTACACAGCATGGTACACATAATGGGCCTCATTTACAAGGCCCGTGGTGCGGGGCAGCGCAGCAAGGGCCTTGCTGTGCCACCCTGCGCCACCAGGAAATTGTAGAAATGTGCTATATCTACAAGATACGGCACATTTCTGTCCTCTCCCCCTGCGCTGGTGCACAAATTGCTGCCTAGCGCCAATGCAGGTACCCTCGCACCATGGTGCAAGGGTGCCTGGGCTGTGGGGATGATTGTTTTTGTGCAGCAAGGGACACTTTCCTGCACAGAAACATCAATGGAGGCGATTTCCTCCTTCTACGTGTGCTGAAAAATGCAGAACACATGGAAAGAGGAAAGAACGGGAGGGAAAAAGCTATTTCTCCCCGTTGCGTCACTTCTATGCCACCGCTGGGGTGGCGTAGGCTTTTGACGCATTCCCAGGTTTACAAAACCTTGTAAATTCGCAAATGCGTCAAATCCCATGGATGTTGTGTGGGAACACCCACGCAACAACGATGGAAACGCCTCCCTGATGCAAAGTAAGGAAATGCAGCGATTTGGACTGTGTTGCCTTACTCCATATCTACAAGGCCGTGAAAAGCCATGCAAAGTGCCTTTGCGTGGCCTTGTAGATATGGGTCAGCAGCCTACGGTGCAGGTCGCTTGTAAATATGGGCCAGTATTGTCTAGCCACACCCTTGCTTGGTGTCCTTTTGCAAACACTCTCTGCACCACTGGGGACCTGATTTCCCACCGCCCCCGGCCCAGTTCTCTGGTACAAAGGTCTTCACCGCCTACGCTGCGCTGATTCTAAAGTGTATGTGGCAGGCAAAATGTTGAGATCTTGCTTGAACCCTAGTCAGTGAGCCACGGAGCATGACGCAATGTATATTTCCCACATATGTCGTTTTTTTTTATCTGAACAGGAACTCTCTTTTAACCCTAGGTTGTGGGTGTGGCTGCCCAGTGGCCAAAGGTGAGCTTCGATTGGTCTTGGCTCTGATACTGGCCAGCTGGGATGCTTACAGCTCCACTGGGAGTTGGGTGTGTGCTAGTTATGGCCACGTGGCCCACTCTCTCTGTGTTAACCCAGCTATGTAAATACTGCGGTAAGTCATCCACATAATATCAAAATACACAACTGGAAATTTTGTATTTTTGCTGTTCAGGCGAATTGCACAGTCAATATCTCAGTCTTTTAAATCGCTTTTATGTTTCTCTAAAAGGACCAGCCTTCCTCTCTGTTGACTATATACACTGTAGGCACCTGTGTCATTGTTTTCCCTGGCGATGGTCCCTCTGAGGCTTTCTAGTAGACACAGGGTTAAAATAAGCAAATTACATTACTAAAGGCAATAGACTGTGTAATGCATTATATCAACATTGCCTTTAATGTTCCATGTTCTTTTCTTTCCACTGTGCAGACAAACCATTGTGGTGGGAGGAACAGAGGCAGGCGAGGCAGAACCGGAATCTCTGGAGTCATGGGTTAAACCACAGGGTGGTTCCTTTCAAGAAGGCAGACATCTGCCTGCAGGGACTAGCACTGCCTTGACACACACTTGGGGAAGGCCCCGCCCCCATGCAAGGGACTGAGGGGACCACAGTTAGACACCAGCGTGGATCCCTCCTGGGTTGTGACATTTAGATGCGTTCTTATATGCACAACAGTCAGACTGTAGAGCTGCAAAAGCCTGTGCCAGTTTCAGTAGTCCACACTGTAGGGTGACAGGTGTACAGGAACCTGCTAAGGTGAATGTAGGAGTCACTATGGAGGCCCTCTTTTACATGACTCCCCAAAGAGGCATAACAACCCGGAATCAGTACTTAATTTGAGCCGGTGGTTTCCGGTGCGGGCCGCCAGCACTTATTTTTAAGGACCGGCGCTTATTTGTCTTTCTCACGCATTTACTGCGAGCAAAAGACACATACGGGAAAGACCGAGGAAGAGACAAACGAAAAAGCGTCACAAAGAGAGGAAGCAGAAATCTGCAAGAGTGAGCTGAAGGGGCGGGGAGTGGCTGTAAATAATTGAAGAGGCCCGAGATGGCTTCAGGATTAGCTGTCTCAATATTCCCGTGCTCGCACATTTAAATGCAGCAGCCACGTGTTTCAAAGGAGATCTTAGGGCACCGGCACGTTTTAATTCAGAAATTAAGCACTGTCGGTAATCAGTGGTTTACCTCCAAAATGAGGCCCGTCTCCTAAAAAAACAAGGCGAGGGCCCCTGTGCCTGCAAAGCTGCTAGATGTTAGTAGCGCCACCTAACAGACATGAGAGGACTGCTCACCCCAGAAAGACAAACAGGATCCTGAGCAGGGCCGGACAGGCCTTGTATTCCCCTCTGGGCTGGAGCGCCAGGAGGCTGCTCCTTGTGTCCCCCCTCCTGAGGTGAACTGCAGTAGGCACAGGAAGGCGTCAAGAGAGAGAGAACGAGAGGGCGGGGTCAGGAAGAGAGGAGGCGAAAAAGATGGAGAAGAAAGAGGAGAGAGACAATGGGTGAATGGAAAGAGAGAGATCGCACGAGGAGGTGAAGGGGCTGCGTTGCATATTTTTACCAGGGCACCTGTTGGTTCCCCAGGTCATCCCTGATCCTGAACAGAATGATCGATCCAGTAGTCCAGGAGTCCAAAACACACCCCGGACTTAAAAAACATCAGGTTTAATAAAACATTTCAGAAGTTCAAGTGTAACCTGATGAATTTGTCGTTCCTCCCGCGACATTTGTGCTCCTTTTGCATTCTATATATTTGGTACTTTGCAGCAGTGACTAGGGGGCCTGTGGTTAACAGGTAAAGAGCATCACATAAGCAGGAAAGAGGCCCAGCAGTTTGTTTGGGTGGGCACCCACAAGGTACAGCTCAGGATACGAAATGGAGTACCACAGAGAAGATGGGCACTGGATACAAGAGGGGACATTGAGAGCACACACAGATCACTGGAGACTCAAGTACCCATAGACTGCTGGGTCCAAGACGGAACACTATGCAACAGAGCACCAGGTGCCAAATGGATCACCGCAGCCAAGGTTGAGTCTCGGGTACAAGACAGCGCCTGGTTTAGATGTTGGCGAGAGGCTTCTTTGTCCGCCAGGGTGACGGAATAAATTACTCTGACCACTGTGTCAAAAATCTTTTACCCCCTTGCGGAATGTCAGAATCCCCAGTATCACTGTAGGCAGGTGGTCTCTGGTGGACTGCCACGGTGCAAACCCTTATGTTTAATCCTGGGGGCAATGGCACCACAAAGGCCTCTCTAGTTATACAAACTTCTGCTTCTCTCAAAAGTGTCTGCTCATTTCTTTGCAAATGACAACTGATCATGAACAGGATTTGAAATGAGGTGACCTCCGCCTCCACTGGACTATTTCTGTGGTCAAGCTGCACCCTTCAAATTATTGGGGTCCCATACCAACATTTGTGTGGTTTTATTCCGCTGATGGGGTGAATAGGCTACTGCTGAACCATCAGCTCAGCTTCCCACACGTTGATACCTCTTTCAGGTTGCTTCTTTGCTGGCTCTGATTAGGGCAGGTCTCCTGTCAACCTTATCTTGGCTTCTAGTACTCTTACTTGCAGCATCCTCTGGATGCCTGCTCACTGGCCCCACGACGGAGGTGGCCCTACTCCCTCCAGGCATCTGCCCAGTGCCACCTTGATTTGCTAATGGTTTCCACCGGTGGCTCAGCCTGCCACATATTGTATGCCCTCCACCTTAGGACCACCACTTGATAAGATCACAACACCTTCTGCTTTGCTTTCCATTCCAGCTCTGCCAACTAGCCTTGCAGGCCAGGAAGTCATGCAGGAGGGCCAGTGGTGCAGTTGTTCCCAAAAGCTTCCAGCACTAGTGTGCGGGTACCAGCTGAGGAGACTGGAGCCCCCACCCCCAAAAATATGGGCCTACAATTATTGAACCCAAATATATTTAGTTTTGTATCCATTACAGGAACATTTGGGAACAACATTTTTTTTTTTGATGGTCGTTTGACAAAAGAAGAAGATATTTTATTGTTAGGTTGATAGAATCTTTGCAATACATTAAATCTTCACAATAGCTAAAAAAATAATTTGAATCTTCTACAAGACAAAAACTTATTTAAGACAAATTTAAGAGTACTTTTTGAAAAGCAGCTACCGTCTAATCAAGGTTCTTGTGTATGTATGAGACTATATCGCAGGGGCGGACCATCCACTATAGCGGAGGAGCGTCGCACCACTGCTGAAAGCAGAAAAATAAAGTGATAATAAAAGGATTTTACTATCACTTTTTTTTCACCTAGTTAGGGCGGGGCCAGCATCCTCCGTGTCAGCAGGTGGAGGAGGGGTGGTATGTGCACTTCTAAGTGCGCATGTCAGTTAGGCCGGCCAAACTGACATGCGCACTTAGAACACTTCATCCGGCTGTATTGCACGGCTGGGTGGAGACCAAGGGCAGACTCTGGCTCCCTCCCTGAGCAGCATTTCAGCCTGCTCAGGCCAATTCCAGTGCCAGCATGAGAGAAGTGTCGGAATTGGGTGGGGAGGGGAGGAAGAAGACAAGAAGGACCGAGGTGGTGGGAGCAGTGGAACACCAAGGCGACAAGTAAGTTGTTTATTTTTTTATTATTGACCCCCCTTATTAAGAGCGCTGCCTCTCGCCCCCTCACCCCTTCCTGGCAACAGCTGCTACTGCTATATCGTGCTAGGCCTCTTTGATAAACGTACAATGATGTCAGAGAGATTTGACCCCTTTCTACCAATTGAGGGGAGATCCAGAGTTTAATTAAGCACCTTGCAGATGTTGGACCACAATGGACGCACCTTGAGATTTTCTTAAGGAGCAGTCACACTGCCCCAGCCAGGTCCAGGTCTTTACAGTGTGGAGGTTTACACCCAGGCGATGCCCTTGCCCACACTGAGGTGTGGTGTATTTGGCTCTCAGAGCGTGGGAGGCACCGCAGAGACACCTCTGTGCCTCCGTGGCAAGGGCTTGGCTGGTTGCCCTGTGGTTGAGTGAGTGTGTGTGGGAGAGAAAGGCATTGTACAAGAGAGCTCACAGAAGGGCGTAGCGTGAGTTTTTTTGTTAATAAACGAATTAAAAGTTCTGAAAAAAAAGAATAACGCGGAATTACTCAATTTAATCCTATAACACACTGCGTAGTTAAAGTTACGCCCGGTCTATTATCCACCAATGCAGCAGGCACCGTGGCACCGGGGCTCATACCTGGGAGGGGCCTGCTATACTTCAGTTATTGCCCCTTTTTACAACCTGGCTGGGGGCAGAAGGCCTCATTTTCCTTTGTTCATGATGACCGGCTGCATCTTTACTTTGCATCATTCGGTAAATATTTCTTTCAAATATGGAAATAGGCATTGTGGGAGGCAACCCTCAAAAGTCAGCAGTTACTTCGGAGGAGCTGTGTATAATTTAAAAGGAATGACACCCCAAGCACAATTTCAAAGGTAATAAATAGAACCTTTTCGCAGACTTCCTGGGAAGGTTAGTTTGTGCTTCTGATGGGGGAGGGGGTTGCTCCCTTGTCCCTGGCAGATGGGTATTTGCCGTTGCACTTTGCCATCAAACACACACTGAAGGCTCGAATGAATGAATGAATTACCATGATGTAGCAATCATGGCAGAGGGTGATATGGGATACCATAGTAGAGGTTTTGCGGGTATTTTAACTTCAAATACTTCTGCAGCAGTTGAGCTTACAATTTTCTAGAATAACAATAAAAACAAGGATCAACAAAGCCAATAGGTTTTCCCTATGCAAGAGCTATTGGCTTTGCCAATGTGTTTTAGCCTGCTGTGCACCAGTGTGGTTGCTGTTCAGTATAGCTAAACATTAGTGGTGCGGAGTGGTGTGGAGTGGGTGGGGTGGAGTGGGGTGGAGTTGGGTGGGGTGGGATATTTTGGGGTGGAGTGTGGTAGATTGGGGTTGAGCGGATTGGGGTAAATTGGAGTGGAGTATTGTAGACTGGAGTGGAGTAGGACAGAGTGGAGATAAGTGGGGTAGATTAGGGTAGAATGGAGTGGAGAGGGTGTATTGGAGTGAACAGGGACAGATTGGAGTGGGGTACACAAATGGGGTAGATTGGCCTGGGGGAGTGAGGTAGATTGGGGTGGAGTGGGGTTCACTGGAGTGGAAAGGGATAGATTGGATGGTTCACTGGAGTGGAAAGGGATAGATTAGAGTGGAGTGGGGTTCCTTGGAGTGTCACAGAGAGGGGTAGATTGGAGTGGGGTAGATTGGAGTGAAGTTGAGTGGGGTAGATTGGGGTAGAGTGGAGTCGATAGATTAGGGTAGAGTGGGGTGGTTTGGAGTGGGGTTCATTGGGATAGAGTGGAGTGAAGTGGGGTAGATTGAGGTGTAGTGGAGTGGGATGGATTGGAGTGCAGTGGAGTGGAGTAAACTGGGGTAGATGGTGGCAGATTTGAGTGGGGTAGATTGGAGCAGAGTGGAGTAGAGTGGATTGAGGTAGATTGAAGTGGAGACTGGAGTAGAGTGGGGTAGATTGGAGTAGAGAGAGTAGATTATGGTAGATTGGAGTAGAGTGGAGTGAGATAGTTTAGAGTAGAGTGGGGTAGATTGGGGTGGCGTGGGATAGATGGAGTGAGGCAGATTGGGGTAGATGAGGTGGAGTGGGGGCAGATTTGAGTGGAGTGGGGTGGACTGGGGCAAATGGAGTGGAGTGAGGTATATTTGAGTGGAGAGGGTTAGACTTGGGTGGAGTGGGGTAAACTGTATTGGAGTGGGGTAGATTAGAGTAGAGTGGAGTAGGGTGGATTGGAGTGGAGTGGGGTAGATTGTATAAGAGTGGAGTGGATTGATTGGGGTAGAGTGGGGTGGATTGGAGTGGGGTACATTGGGGTAGATTGGAGTGGAGAGGGTAGATTGGGGTGTAGTGGGATGGACTGGGGTGTAGTGAAGGTGGGACGACTGGGGTAGATGGTGGTAGATTTGAGAGGGGTAGATTGGAGTCGAGTAGAGTGGAGTGAGGTAGATTGGAGTGGTGTGGAAACTGGAGTAGAGTGGGGTAGATTGGAGTGGAGGGGTAGATTGGGGTAGAGTGGAGTGGGATAGCCTAGAGTGGAGTGAGGTACAATGGAGTGGAGTGGGGTAGATTCGAGTCGGGCATATTGGAGTAGGTACGGGTGGAATGGGGGCAGATTTGAGTGGAGTGGGGTAGATTGGGGCAAATGGAGTGGAGTGGGTTAGACTGGTGTGGAGTGAGGTAGGTTGGAGTGGAGTGGAGTAGGGTAGATTGAAGTGGATAGGGATAGATTGGAGTAGAGTGAAATGGGGTAGGTTAGAGTGGACTGGGTATATTGAGCTAGTTGTGTGGGGTAGATTGGAGTAGAGTGGGGTAGTTGGGGTAGACCGGAGTGGAGTGGGGTAGATAGGGAAGTGGAGTGGGGTAGATTGGAGAGTGGTGTAGATTGGACTAGAGTGGGGTAGATTGGACTAGAGTGGGGAAGACTGGAGTGGGGTAGATTGGACTGGAGTGGGGTAGAGTGGAGTGGGGTAGATTGGACTGGAGTGGGGCAGCTGGGGTAGACTGGAGTGGAGTGGGGTAGATAGGAGAGAAGCGGAGTGGGGTAGATTGGAATGGTGAGGGTAGAGTGGAGTGGAATGGGGTAGATAGAGAAGTGGAGTGGGGTAGATTGGAGTGGGGTAGATTGGACAAGAGTGGGGTAGATTGGAGTGAGGTAGATTGGACTTGAGTGGGGTAGATTGGACTAGAGTGGGGTAGATTGGAGTGGAGTGGAGTGGGGTAGTTGGGGTAGATTGGACTAGAGTGGGGTAGATTGGAGTGGGGTAGATTGGACTAAAGTGGGGTAGATTGGAGTGGAGTGGGGTAGATTGGAGTGGTGTAGATTGGGGTGGAGTTATGTAGATTGGACTAGAGTGGGGTAGATTGGAGTGGGGTAGACTGGACTAGAGTGGGGTAGATTGGAGTGGAGTGGGGTAGATTGGACTAGAGTGGGGTAGATTGGAGTGGAGTGGTGTAGATTGGACTAGAGTGGGGTAGATTGGAGTGGAGTGGAGTGGGGTAGATTGGACTAGAGTGGGGTAGATTGGACTGGAGTGGGGTAGATTGGAGTGGGGTAGATTGGACTAGAGTGGGGTAGATTGGAGTGTAGTGGGGTAGATTGGACTAGAGTGGGATAGACTGGAGTGGAGTGGGGTAGATTGGAGTGGGGTAGATTGGACTAGAGTGGCATAGATTGGAGTGGAGTGGGGTAGATTGGAGTGGGGTAGATTGGACTAGAGTGGGGTAGATTGGAGTGCAGTGGGGTAGATTGGACTAGTGGGGTAGATTGGAGTGGAGTGGGGTAGATTGGAGTAGAGTTGCGTAGATTGGAGTGGGGTAGATTGGAGTGGAGTAGGGTAGATTGAAGTTGAGTGGGGTAGATTGGAGTGGGGTAGATTGGACTAGAGTGGGGTAGATTGGAGTGGGGTAGATTGTATTGGAGTGGGGTAGATTGGACTAGAGTGGGGTAGATTGGAGTGGAGTGGGGTAGATTGGAGTGGGGTAGATTGGACTAGAGTGGGGTAGATTGGAGTGGAGTGGGGTAGATTGGACTAGAGTGGGGTAGAGTGGAGTGGGGTAGATTGGAGTGGGGTAGATTGGACTAGAGTGGGGTAAATTGGAGTGGAGTGGGGTAGATTGGACTAGAGTGGGGTAGACTGGAGTGGGGTAGATTGGACTAGAGTGGGGTAGATTGGAGTGGGGTAGATTGGAGTGGAGTAGATTGGACTAGAGTGGGGTAGATTGGAGTGGGGTAGATTGGACTAGAGTGGGGTAGATTGGAGTGGGGTAGATTGGACTAGAGTGGGGTAGATTGGAGTGGAGTGGGGTAGTTGGGGTAGACTGGAGTGGCATGGGGTAGATTGGAGTGGACTAGAGTGGGGTGGATTGGAGTGGACTAGAGTGCGGTAGATTGGAGTGGGGTAGATTGGAGTGGGGTAGATTGGAGTGGAGTGGGGTAGATTGGACTAGAGTGGGGTAGATTGGACTGGAGTGGGGTAGATTGGAGTGGGGTAGATTGGACTAGAGTGGGGTAGATTGGAGTGGAGTGGGGTAGTTGGGGTAGACTGGAGTGGCATGGGGTAGATTGGAGTGGACTAGAGTGGGGTGGATTGGAGTGGACTAGAGTGGGGTAGATTGGAGTGGATTGGACTAGAGTGGGGTGAGGTATATTGGAGTGGGTAGATTGGACTAGAGTGGGGTAGATTGGAGTGGAGTGGGGTAGATTGGAGTGGGGTAGATTGGACTAGAGTGGGGTAGATTGGAGTGGGGTAGATTGGACTAGAGAGGGGTGGATTGGAGTAGAGTGGGGTAGATTGGAGTGGATTGGACTAGAGTGGGGTGAGGTAGATTGGAGTGGGGTAGATTGGAGTGGGGTAGATTGGACTAGAGAGGGGTGGATTGGACTAGAGTGGGGTAGATTGGAGTGGGGTAGATTGGACTAGAGTGGGGTAGATTGGAGTGGGTAGATTGGACTAGAGTGGGGTAGATTGGACTAGAGTGGGGTAGATTGGAGTGGAGTGCAGCAATGGCTGTTAGGCCTCATCTCTTGCACTTAAGTGCAGTTGGTTATAGGGCGCCTGAAAGCGCTTTCAGTGGAATACTTACGAAAATGATGATTGAGGCGCGTGTTTTAAGGTGAAATTTAGAAGGTTCTGTGTTGCCCAAAACCGAGGCATTTAAAGAGCCACTATTCTGCGCCCTTTGCTTGGTGGTATAAAAGGAAGCGCTGAACTGTAAAACAAACTCACAAACTGCTTTAATAGTGTGTGCCACTTGTTTGGTGCGGTAAAAAGAAGCACGAAATTCCAAAACAAATCATGGGAACAACAAACCAACCTTAGGACAAGGTTAAAAGCAACCCAGAGGTGTAGCATGGACCTGGAGATGACAACAGGCCCGGCTCCAGGATTTGGGGTGTGGCAGGGCCTTGAAGAAGTATGGGTGGGCCATAAAGATGAGTGAAGTTGTCCGGAGTCTTCCAAGTGCCTGAGAGCTGGGTCTCGGCCTGGTGGACGGTCTTGTACGGATGCGAGCTGCCTACCATGCCCACCATGCCCACCGTGCCCACCGTGCCCACTGTGCCCACTGCTAGGTTCTGTCTACAAGTTTTAATTGTGTATTTCTACAGGTTGAAACTTATAAGCTTCATCTCTTCACCTCTCCTTACCTCACCTTCCTCCTCTCTCCTAACATCAGCTTCCCTTCTCTCCTCTACCCCTTGCTGTCCTGCTCGCCTTATCCTCTACTTTCTTTCGCCTCATTCTCTTCTCTTTACACCTCTTCCTACTCTCTCCACAATACCCACCTGCTTCCCTCCTCTCCCACTTCCTTTCGCTACTTCACTCATATTTCTCTCCCCTCGCCCTCCTCTCGTTCTGCCTTATCCTACTTTCACTCTCCTGACATCTCCACCCTCTTACTTGGCATCCGCTTACTCTCACCTCACTTCACCCGTCTATTCCCCCCTCACCCATCTCTCTCTTCCTCGCCCTTCTCTTTTCCTCGCCCTTCTCTCTCTTCCTCGCCCTTCTCTCTCTTCCCCAACCATCTCTCTCTCTCTCTCACTTCCTCACCCTTCTCTCTTTTCCTCGCCCTTCTCTCTCTTCCTCACCCTTCTCTCTCTTCCTCGCCCTTCCTCACCCTTTTCTCTCTTCCTTGCCCTTCTCTCTCTTCCTTGCCCTTCTCTCTCTTCCTCGCCCTTCTCTCTTCCTCGCCTTACTTTCTCTTCCTCGCCCTTCTCTCTCTTCCTCACCCTTCTCTCTCTTCCTCGCCCTTCCTTGCCCTTCTCTCTCTTCCTCGCCCTTCTCTCTCTTCCTTGCCCTCCTCTCTCTTCCTCGCCCTCCTCTCTCTTCCTCAGCCTTCTTTCTCTTCCTTAACCATCTCTCTCTCTTCCTCGCCCTTCTCTCTCTTCCTCGCCCTTCTCTTTTCCTCGCCCTTCTCTCTCTTCCTCAACCCTCTCTCTCTCTCTCTCTTCCTCGCCTTCTCTCTCTTCCTCAACCCTCTCTCTCTCTCTTCCTCGCCTTCTCTCTCTTCCTCAACCCTCTCTCTCTCTCTTCCTCGCCTTCTCTCTCTTCCTTGCCCTTCTCTCTCTTCCTCAACCATCTCTCTCTCTCTCTCTCTTCCTCGCCCCTCTCTCTTCCATGCCCTTCTCTCTCTTCCTCGCCCTTCCTCACCCTTTTCTCTCTTCCATGCCCTTCTCTCTCTTCTTCGCCCTTCTCTCTTCCTCGCCTTACTTTCTCTTCCTCGCCCTTCTCTCTCTTCCTCACCCTTCTCTCTCTTCCTCGCCCTTCTCTCTCTTCCTTGCCCTCCTCTCTCTTCCTCAGCCTTCTCTCTCTTCCTCAACCCTCTCTCTCTCTCTCTCACTTCCTCGCCCTTCTCTCTCTTACTTGCCCTTCTCTCTCTTCCTCGTTCTTCCTCACCCTTCTCTCTTTTCCTCACCCTTCTCTCTCTTCCTCGCCCCTCTCTCTTCCATGCCCTTCTTCCGCACCCTTCTCTCTCTTCCTCGCCCTTCCTCACCCTTTTCTCTCTTCCTTGCCCTTCTCTCTCTTCCTCGCCCTTCTCTTCTTCGCCCTTCTCTCTTCCTCGCCTTACTTTCTCTTCCTCGCCCTTCTCTCTCTTCCTCACCCTTCTCTCTCTTCCTCGCCCTTCCTTGCCCTTCTCTCTCTTCCTCGCCCTTCTCTCTCTTCCTCACCCTTCTCTCTCTTCCTCGCCCTTCCTTGCCCTCCTCTCTCTTCCTCGCCCTCCTCTCTCTTCCTCGCCCTTCCTTGCCATTCTCTCTCTTCTTCGCCCTTCTCTCTTCCTCGCCTTACTTTCTCTTCCTCGCCCTTCTCTCTCTTCCTCGCCCTTCTCTTCTTCGCCCTTCTCTCTTCCTCGCCTTACTTTCTCTTCCTCGCCCTTCTCTCTCTTCCTCACCCTTCTCTCTCTTCCTCGCCCTTCTCTCTCTTCCTTGCCCTTCTCTCTCTTCCTCGCCCTCCTCTCTCTTCCTCAGCCTTCTTTCTCTTCCTTAACCATCTCTCTCTCTTCCTTGCCCTTCTCTCTCTTCCTTGCCCTTCTCTCTCTTCCTCGCCCTTCTCTCTCTTCCTCACCCTTCTCTCTCTTCCTCGCCCTTCCTCGCCCTTCTTTCTCATTCTTGCCCGCCCCTCTCTTCCTCGCTCTTCTCTCTCTTCCTCGCCCTTCTCTCTCTTCCTCGCCCTCCTCTCACTACTGCTCGCACTCCTCTGTCTTCCCAACTCACTTCTTCTTTCCTCCTCCTCATCCTTTATTCTCACTATCCCCCTGCCTGAGCCGCCTCTCACCCTCCTATTTCTGTTTCACCCTCCCCTCTCTTCAGCTCACTCTCCTCTCTTCCTAACTCGCCCTAGACTCTCCACCTCGCTCTCTTAAGTCAGCCTCACCTTCACTGCCGCTGCCTCCAGGGGGTAATGATTTTGTGTATGTAAAGGAATGAGGGGTGTGCATGCCCTTCTGTGCGTAATCGGGCCTGGACCTTCTCTGTCTCTGGATCTGTTCTCTGGTGGCTTTCCACATTCTGAACAGTGTAAGCACACAGCCTGAATTACACAGTCCACACTCATGAGCACACATGAGATCTACAAAGACCTGGGTCATGCATGTTTCAACTAAATCAGCCAAGTAACAATTGGACGAGCAATCAAAGGTGGGGACATGAGCAACAAAACCAATTGAGACATCAAACTTAGGCCTGTTTCTACCCCTATCTGCCCGCTGTGCCATGAGTCCATCTTCTCAGGTTGATGACTGAACCTGTATTTGATGGCTAGTTTCTCAACCACTATTTTGTTTTCAGTCTTATGAGCAGAGTGTATGTTAGGGGGAACAAAAACAAAGCAGGGTCCTTCAGCAACCAGACAGGGGATACATAAGAATTGTGACCTGATCCTGTTTGATCCCTTTCAAGGGTGCAACTTGTTCACATGTGCCTCAGACAGGCCTTTCAGACAGGATGTCACACTGTTGTGCCAACAGCAGAAGCGGCTGCCCTCATCCTAAACGTCCAGTTGAGCTCATAACTACCCATTCATGTCAACCTGTTTATCAAAGTGGTCTGTCCTGTGACTCCTGGAAGGGATTTCATATCTTAAAGGCTAGGCACTGGCGGAGCAGCTGCGAGAGAGCTAATGCAAATTAGCCTCAAAGAGCTTCAGGCAGGGGAAATGTAACTTTCTAAACATTTATCCTTGATATTTATAACAAATCCAACTTTATAATGAAGTTAGATTGTAATAACTACTTAAAATACTTATTTTTCTTGTGTGCCCCAAACCCAAGATAGCAGTGTTAATTGTTTTTCTCCAAACTATTTATAATGTTTTTCATTGATAATGTCATCACAAAAGAGGAAGTAAAACAAAGAAAGCAAAAACAGATCCTGTGTAAGATGATCCACAACAAGGTCAATATGATGGGATTTTCCACTTGATACATACAATCAGTCGTAACCGATGCCAACTGTGTTGCAGAAACAAAAAAAATATATAAAACCAACTATTTGTGGATTGCACAGTAGGTGCTGCAGTTTACAAGTGACATTTAACTTCCAGGCTGTAGGTGCATTTCCTAGACCATACAGCAGGATCTTATGGGCACGTTAAATGTGCCAATCTATAATAAGCCAATGTAGCCATTTTTAAAGGAGCGACATCAGCACTTTACTCCGGTTTAGCATGGGTAAGGTTTACAGGGTTCAATAACCAGCAAAATAGTTTATAGAAAAAGGCGAAAATATTGGGTTGACCATGCGGAAAAGGCTGATTTCCTACTCTGTCTCACTCTTTTTCCAGAAATGGAAGGCTGAGTAGTAAGATTTGAACTTGTGAAGTCATAGATTGTAGGAACATCTCTGCAGCAAGTGCATAAGCCCAGTATATTATTTTATTTGTTTAGGACCCGAGGCGTACTAGCAGCACTATAATCAGGGCCACTGGAATTATGCGACGGGGGAGAACCAAATTATACAGCAGAGTTGACTAAATTATGCAGCATAATGAGATGTAGTCCTATTTAATTATTTTGTCATTTTTCTTTACACGTTAATACTATCTAGAAAAACGTTTCATCTCATTAATACCAGTTTAAAATACACCTACAGCAATAAGCAGCTGTCAGGTGACCAGTAAACGTCTGTGAAGGGCCTTCCACTGTGCAGCAATACGTCACTGCGTTTTTAGTAACTTTTGATCCGTTTAATATAGCTGTTTGTTAAAATCTGCAAATGATGCAGCAGATGATAGATTATGTGGGAAATGTGATAAATCCATAAATACCCATAAACCATTGTGTCTGCAGAAGGGTGTAATACCATTGGCTCTAACTATAATTCATTTCTGCCTTTTTATGTGGCAAAATTAGAGAATTTGTTGGGAGAAATTAAACAGAATGCACAGTCATTGGTGCCCCAGAGTGGGGTGTTGTTGTAATCTGTCTCGTAATCTGTCTCGAGGATCCTACGTGATTCAGGCCTCGAGACAAACTAATGGAATGTTTAATACGTGTAGCTTGGCGGTGTTCTCTCCGCGGCAGTTACTTGCTGACCTTGGGAGAGAGAGCACCGCGTCGGAGTTGTTCTTGAATAAAGCTTCCCGTTTCTGTCCTTATGGTTGTATGGAGCGTCATTACTTCATTTTGGCGACGAGTTGGTCAGCAAGATCACTCACCTGATGACAACCCGTCGTGGATGCTCAGGACTCACGCATAACGGAGTCGTGAATTCCAAGTCCTGATCGGAGCTGTGTCTGATTCCATTTCGGCTATCCTGGTATCAAGTAAAAATTTCATTGTACTCTCCGGTATTGACATTCTGTATTTTCTTCGTTTTCTAGTGGCTGTTTGCGTCCCATACGTGCTAGTCACGTTACCTAGCAACGTGGGAACGCTGTGAACACTGTTTTCTTAAACACTGCGCGTGTTTTTTTTTTCTTACAACACGCGTAGTTTATCACACGCTGGTTACATTGCAACTTCTGTTTCTGCATGTTTACATCAACGACTCTGCGTGGCGGCCATCTTTGGTGATGCAAGGATAGTGACATCAATACCAGCTTTCTTACATTTTACCCCTGTTGGCCATACTGGATATATATAGTACACAGACTATTTCATTCAATTGAACATTGGAAATTTCGTGCTGTTTCACATATTGAATATGGTCTTCAACAGTGATTAACGTACTTCATACTTTCTTATAAACATGGAGAATTCAGCTGCAGCAATCAATTCTCCTCCATTATTTTTGATGCATCCTGGCGAGCCGCCAATCGAATGGGAGGAGTGGGTGGACATTTTTGACAATTATTTGGAAGCACTGGATGGGTCGGCGTTTTCTTCTAACAGGAAAAAAGCAATTTTGCTTAGCTTTTTGGGCAATGAAGGGCACCGAGTGTTTAAATATCTACCTAAGGCATGTGATCAATCTGGGCAACCTATAGATGATGTGTTTCTTGAGGCAAGATATAGATTGGAACTGAGATTTGCTAAGACTGAAAATGTGGTTATGCGCAGATTTAAATTCTACACGCAATCTCAAAAAGAGGGAGAATCAGTAGACGAATTTGTTACTCGTTTGAGGGAATTGTCCATTAAATGCAAGTTTGGCCCCATGACGGAGGAGTTAATTAGGGACCAACTTATAGTGCAATGTAGAAGCAGAAAAATGCAAGAAAGATTGTGGGCAGCAAGAGATCCAAAGTTGAAAGATGCTATTGAGATCGCAGTAGTCGAGGAGTCTGAGTCGTGTATGAAGTTGATGGATAAGAGGGAGGTTAAATATTCTGATGATGTGATATGTGTGGAGAGTGAGGTTGCGGTTACCTCCAGAATGTGGGGTTGAAAATCAGGTAAAGGGATGCCTGGCGGAAGTACAAGCGGCAGTGCTTTTGGCAATAAGTTGTGTTCTAAATGTGGTAGTAGATATCACACTTCTGATTTTAAAAATTGTTTCGCCATTGGGAAAGAGTGTAGACGATGTGGGCGTAAAGGGCATTTTGCCAGAGTATGCAAGGGAAAAGATGTATCCAAAGGGAAAGTGGCTGTGGTGGTTGACGAGGAAGAAAAACCTTATGCGTGTGATGTGGTTGACCGTGTACTATATGTATCTGGGTCTGAAGCTAGTCTAGTAGGCGTAAGAAGAATGCAAAGGCCCAGAGCTAAGTTAATTATTAGGAGTGTGCCTGTTGAATTAATGGTGGACTCTGGCTCTTTATACACCATTATTCCTAAGGAATTGTTTCTTTGCAAGTGGCCGTCTACTAGATTATTGCCCAAACACATTAACCCGGCTGGGTACCAAGGAGAACAAATTGATATTATAGGATACATGCTTGCAAAAATAGCTTTTAAGGGGAGGATGGTCGTGGGCAAAGTGTACATATCGGAGTCAGGTCCTCCTATTTTGGGTTGGCAACATCAGTTTGATTTGTGCATTACTATTGATCCATGTGCTCCCAGTCAAGTTATGGTTATTGGCGACACTACTCTAGAAAATATCTTGTCTGGTGCTAAAAGTGTGTTCAAAGAAGAAATGGGAGTACTAAAAGGTTATGTTCACGAGATCAAATTAAAGCAAGGGGCTGTTCCTGTGCAGTACAAAGTCAGGAAGGTGCCAGTATCAGTTAGAGGTGAAGTCAAAACACTTTTAAGTGAAATGCTAGACAGTGGGGTTATAGAACCTGTGGAAGCCTCTGAATGGCTTTCGCTTATTGTTATTTAAAAAAAAAAGGATGGAAAGTTAAGATTTTGTGTGGACTTGAGGGGTTTGAATCAAAACATTGTGACAGACAACTTTCCTTTGCCCAATATTAGTGAATTGGTTTTGCTATGCAAAGGTGCTAGATATTTTTCCAAGTTGGATCTTAAACATGCTTATCAACAGATAAAACTTCATCCAGCATCCAAAGCTCTCACAGCCTTTATTACCATGGAGGAGACATTTCAATTTACCCGGATGCCTTTTGGTTTAGCATCGGCTGCGAGTGTTTTCCAAAGGATGATAAGCGATGTCTTCAAAGGTTTGCAGAATGTCTTATTCTTCCAAGATGATATACTTGTTTTCAGTGATTCCATTGCTAACCATAATGTCACTCTGAGAATGTTGTTAGACAGACTGTCAGAGTGTGGCTTGACATTGCGGAAGGAGAAATGTCAATTTCGTGTGAAGGAAGTTGAATACTTGGGCCACACTCTATCCGAATTTGGAGTCAAGCCTAAGAGAGATCTCTTGGAGGCCATTAGATCTGCACCGGCACCTAAGGACAAGGATCAGCTCAGATCTTTTTTAGGCTTAGTGGAATACTATTCTAAATTTGTAAAAAAATTTGCAAGCAAAACTGAAAATCTGAAGACTCTACTACGCAAAAGAGTGAGTTTCGTGTGGGACAAGGCGCAACAACATTCCTTTCTTTCTATAAAACAAGCTGTGTTTGGTGCTGGTATTTTGACGCCGTTCGATACTAAGAAGGATACCATCATTACTGTTGATGCCAGTGCCACGGGAATAGGCGCAGTCATGTCACAAATGCATGACTCTATTGAAAAGACAGTTGCTTTTGCTTCGCGGACTTTGACGACCACTGAAAGACATTATGCTGTTATTGAACGTGAAGCATTGGCTGCAGCGTGGGGTGTGGAGTATTTTTGTACATACATTTGGGGTAGTAGGATCACTCTACGCACAGATCATAAGCCTTTGCTGAAGATTTTGGGGGTCATTCCAACCCTGGCGGTCGGTGTTAAAGCGGCGGCCAACCCGCCAACAGGCAGGCGGTAAAAAAAATGGAATTCTGACCCTGGCGGGAACCGCCAACACAGCCCGCCACTTTAACACTCCGACCGCCACGGCGGGGCAAACAAACAGCGCGGCGGTCACCGCCAACAGACAGGCGGCAGACAATGTACCGCCCACCCTATCACGACCCACCAATCCGCCACCTTTTCCGGGGCTGGAGCCCCGCCGATAAAAACACGGCGGAAACAGACCACGAACGGGAAAACGCTCACCTCTATACACTCCACGAGGAATCTGGACAGCATGGAACCCGAATTAAACATCCTACCAGCGATTGTCTACCTGCTCCTCTACCAGGAGCACGAACGCCGCCGCAGGAGACAACGGTGAGTACTGTACCTACAATACAGGGGAGGGGGGGGAGAAAAGATTACGGGCCCACACATACGCGACACACCCCCCCCAAATCCCCACACACCAATGCAGAGCAACAAGTCAGAGTTACACCCCCCAAACCCCCCGGAATAATTCAAAGACAAAATAAAATGATCATTAAAATAGAAGTATATTAAAGCATATTTGAACTTAAGTAAAATATGAAATTTATACAATAAATAAATCACAACATGAACAATGTATACATAGTCCAAAAGTCCGGCACATATTGGCTACATGCCATTGTTCGTGGGCCAATGTGCATAAACACATGGGCAAAGCCCACACACGAGACCCGATTCCATTGGAGAGAACACTGCTGGGGCATCAGATAATAAAACCACAGGCACCTCAGGGGGAAGGGAAGGGGGGGCACCTCAGCCACATGAGTCCACGACGCCAGATCCACGAGGGGCCTCCATGCCCACTGTACCATCCTGGGGAGTGCAAAGCCACAGTCTCTCAAGTCTCTACAGTGGGTGGATTGCCCACTGTACCATCCTGGGGAGTGCAAAGCCACAGTCCATCAGGTGGATTACAGACTCCACTGGTTATGGAGGAGGCATGGTGCCCAGAGTGCTTCGTGAAGCCCTGCCCGACACAGATCGGCCCTGCCAATGGGCCAGCGGTGCTTGAGATGAAGGCCCCAGCGGAGCGGTGCTTGAGATGAAGGGCCCAGCGGAGCGGTGCTTGACAGGAAGGGTCCAGCGGAGCTGTGCTTGAGATGAAGGGCCCAGCGGAGCGGTGCTTGAGATGAAGGGCCCAGCGGAGCGGTGCTTGAGATGAAGGGCCCAGCGGAGCGGTGCTTGAGATGAAGGGCCCAGCGGAGCGGTGCAGAGACGGCGGGGCCCAGCAGAGCGGTGCTTGACAGGAAGGGCCCAGCGGAGCGGTGCTTGACAGGAAGGGCCCAGCGGAGCGGTGCTTGAGATGAAGGGCCCAGCGGAGCGGTGCTTGACAGGAAGGGCCCAGCGGAGCGGTGCTTGAGATGAAGGGCCCAGCGGAGCGGTGCTTGACAGGAAGGGCCCAGCGGAGCGGTGCTTGACAGGAAGGGCCCAGCGGAGCGGTGCTTGAGATGAAGGGCCCAGCGGAGCGGTGCTTGACAGGAAGGGCCCAGCGGAGCGGTGCTTGACAGGAAGGGCCCAGCGGAGCGGTGCTTGAGATGAAGGGCCCAGCGGAGCGGTGCTTGACAGGAAGGGCCCAGCGGAGCGGTGCTTGAGATGAAGGGCCCAGCAGAGCGGTGCTTGACAGGAAGGGCCCAGCAGAGCGGTGCTTGACAGGAAGGGCCCAGCGGAATGACAGGAAGGGCCCAGCGGAGCGGTGCTTGACACAAAGGGCCCAGCGGAGCAGTGCTTGAGATGAAGGGCCCAGCGGAGCGGTGCTTGAGATGAAGGGCCCAGCGGAGTGGTGCTTGACAGGAAGGGCCCAGCGGAGCGGTGCTTGACAGGAACGGCCCAGCGGAGCGGTGCTTGACAGGAAGGGCCCAGCGGAGCGGTGCTTGACAGGAAGGGCCCAGCGGAGCTGTGCTTGACAGGAAGGGCCCAGCGGAGCGGTGCTTGAGATGAAGGGCCCAGCGGAGCGGTGCTTGACAGGAAGGGCCCAGCGGAGCGGTGCTTGAGATGAAGGGCCCAGCGGAGCGGTGCTTGACAGGAAAGGCGCAGCGGAGAGGTGCTTGACAGGAAGGGCCCAGCGGAGCGGTGCTTGAGATGAAGGGCCCAGCGGAGCGGTGCTTGACAGGAAGGGCCCAGCGGAGCGGTGCTTGACAGGAAGGGCCCAGCGGAGCGGTGCTTGACAGGAAGGGCCCAGCGGAGCGGTGCTTGAGATGAAGGGCCCAGCGGAGCAGTGCTTGACAGGAAGGGCCCAGCAGTGCGGTGCTTGAGATGAAGGGCCCAGCGGAGCGGTGCTTGAGATGAAGGGCCCAGCAGAGCGGTGCTTGACAGGAAGGGCCCAGCAGAGCGGTGCTTGACAGGAAGGGCCCAGCGGAATGACAGGAAGGGCCCAGCGGAGCGGTGCTTGACAGGAAGGGCCCAGCGGAGCGGTGCTTGAGATGAAGGGCCCAGCGGAGCGGTGCTTGAGATGAAGGGCCCAGCGGAGCGGTGCTTGACAGGAAGGGCCCAGCGGAGCGGTGCTTGACAGGAAGGGCCCAGCGGAGCGGTGCTTGACAGGAAGGGCCCAGCGGAGCGGTGCAGAGACGGCGGGGCCCTGTTCAGCGGTGCTTCTCACGGCGGTGCCCTGTTCAGCGGTGCTTCTCTTGGCGGGGCCCTGTTCAGCGGTGCTTCTCACAGCGGGGCCCTGTTCAGCGGTGCTTCTCTTGGCGGGGCCCTGTTCAGCAGTGCTTCTCACGGCGGGGCCCTGTTCAGCGGTGCTTCTCACGGCGGGGCCCTGTTCAGCGGTGCTTCTCTTGGCGGGGCCCTGTTCAGCGGTGCTTCTCACGGCGGGGCCCTGTTCAGCGGTGCTTGTCTTGTGTTCCTAGGGAACCAGATCTGGGCAATTATTCCCGCTCAGTCGCCATCCGACCTATCGCTTGCGGGGCCCTCCTGTGCTGGACTCCTGGGCCCGTGGGTGTCCTCCTTCACACCCCAAATGGGGCTGGTGGGGCCCTCCTGGGCAGCTCGCCTGCTGCCGGACTTGTCCGCCCTGCTGCCCTTGCCCCCCTTGGCCGAATCTCTGGGGCCCTTGCCTCCCTTTGTGGATGGGCCAGGTGACGGTGCAAGGGTGGTGTCCTTGGGGGCAGCTGTCTCAGGCCTGTCGCGCCGGCCCTTCCCTTTCTTGGTTCTTTTCCCAGGGGGTGGGCTGGCTGTCCCCTTGCTGCTGGCCGATGTTCCTGCCCTAGGAGCTGGTGGACTCCAATAGCCCTGAACGATGGTCCTAGTAGGTGCAGGGCTTGTGGTGGCTGAGGTGCTGATGGGACTCTTACGAGATGGAGGGGGTGGGTCAGGTGATGCAAAGAGGTTAATTTTGGAGAGGAACAACTTTTTAGGAGCAATGGGAAGGGTAGGTGCAGTGGGTATGGGAGTGGAGGAAGAGGATGTGGTTGTAGGAGAGTCAAGTGTGCTGTCTTTGGGTGCAGGTGCTTGTGCTGGAGGCTGTGTTGAGGTGGATGGCTGTTGGGTGGGTGGCTGCCGGCGTTTGTGTGGCTTGGAAGAGGGAGTGACAGACACACTGGGAGAGGACACAGGGGACGTGTAAATGGCAGTGGGGGTGGTGACTGCACGTGTGCGGACTGTTCTGGTGGGTGTGCTGGTGATGGACGTACTGGCTGATGGTGGTGTGCATGCAGGTGTGAGTGGAGACGTCACAGGGAGGGAGGAGGGAGACGAGGAGGAGGGGGACACAGAGGAGGCAGTGGCTGTTGGCATGTCAGCATTTGGATGTTGCTTGGGTGAATGCTTGTGTGATCTGTGGTGCTTATGTCTGGATGAGCTGCCCTTGGGTGTTGAGGTGTGTGCAGGCTGGTCTGTAGGTGTGTCTGGGATAGGCAGAGGAACAGGGGAGTGGGACTGGGTTGAGGAAGTTGGAGGGGGGAGGCTAGAGACAGGGACAATTGCTGCCGTCAGTGCTGAGGCCAGAGCGTTGAACGATCGCTGATGGGCAGCCTGACACGAATGAATGCCCTCCAGGTATGCATTGCTCCGATGCACCTCCCTTTCTACCCCCTGGATGGCATTCAAAAGGGTAGACTGCCCAACAATGAGCGTCTGGAGGAGGTCAATGATCTCCGCACTCAGGGCAGCAGGGGTAACTGGGGCAGGACCTGAGGTGCCAGGGGCGAAGGAGATGGCCGGCTTCCTGCATGAGCGGGCACGGGGCGGAAGCTGAGGGGCTGCTGGGAGGGCGGAGCTGGTGCGCTGGGTGGCGGCTGTACCTGTTGTTGCGGTGGGCACGGATGTTGCCGCCACCACAAGGGAGTTCCCTTCCGAGGACGTGTCGGTGTCGCTGACGTCTCCACGGGTCCCCGTTGTGGAGCCCCCCTCGCCCTCCGTCTCACTGGTTAACTCCGAGTCGGTTGCAGGGCCCTCCGGGGCCATGTGAGATGCAGCTCCCTCGTGCGCCGATGCCACTTCTCCTCCGCCTGATGATGCTAATGCACACATGAACAGGAAAACCACAAAAAAGGGGGGGGGAGAAGAAAGAAAGACATGTTGAGTGCATGCATTGGCGGCACCGTTGGCGGAGAGGACAGACACAGAAGCCCCCTGCACTACGCCGCGCACTCGGGTACACTACTCAATTATAGTGACTTGGCCTACAAGTCTATGGACGACAAATGCACACATAGGTGAGCCCGGGCCATGGATAGCTGTACTTAGCACCCTACAGAGGTGGGGGGCGGGGGCACAGGGCCATGTCTAACGGAGGGGCCTAGCCTACAGAAACCGCCCTGGCCTAGAGATAGCCACAGCCCTCCTCCCCCACCCAGACGCCTCCACTGTGCGCTAATATAGCGGAATGTGCTGATACTCACCCCCTTGTGTCTGCTGTGATGTCCTCACGCGTCCAAATCGGGGTAGGCCACCGCCAGGATCCGGGACATCAGGGGGGTCAATTGACGACTGGCACCCCTCCTACGTTGGGAGGCCATCCCCAGCAGAGCCTCGGCGGTCTTTCTGCTCCCGCGGCGGATGTCCTCCCACCTCTTGCGGCAGTGGGTGCCCCGTCTGTTGTGGACCCCCAGGGCCCGGACGTCGTTGGCGATGGCACGCCAAATGTCGATCTTCTGATGGGCGCTGACCTATGTGACATGTACAGGGTTGAAAAATAAATATCATCACTTTTCTGCATGGTCGATGTGCGCAGCCCCCCCTCCCCAACCTTGCCATGTGGCACATGCTCTCATCTGTCGTGCGTTGCACTCCTCATTCGCTCCCCTCCCCGCCATTTTACATCCACCCTACTCAACACAGGCATAGCCCATACTACGTGCTCCCAGTGTACTTACCTGTTGGTCTGGAGGACCGTAGAGTAGCGCATACTGGGAGAGGACCCCATCAACAAGTTGATCCAATTCCTCAGATGTGAAGGCAGGGGCCCTTTCCCCAGTCGCAGCAGCCATTGTCTCTTCCAGACCGAGTTCACAGCAGCACTTGCAGTATAGGTCCTCTCCTGTGGATGATCAGGTCTTGAGTGATTAAGCAAGTAGAAAATGGCGGTCACGGCCGCGGCGGTGCGTACCGCGGCGGTGCGTACCGCGACCGCCGGCGCACATCGTCATTGGCTTCTGAGACCCATAGGGTTCAATGTTAACCAATGCTGCTTTGCGCCGCAGTCTTCGACCGCCTACCGCCACGGTGTGCCACGCCAGCGCATTGACCTCACATCCCATTGTCACACTTCACAGGTCAGGCAGCCGCCATTTCAAGGGCCCACATGGCTTAATTTCTACTGCGTCACACAGGCCTAGGCGTTGCATTGCCACTCATACAAGCCATTCAATGCATAGCGAATCGTGTTCTGTGCAAGCTGTGGTTACGTACCTGTGGGTTGCTTGACTCTGTGCTCCATGTTGTCCTTCCTAGGCACCGTCCGCTGGGACTTGCGAGGAGATGGAGGAATCCTCCTGTGTACAGACCGCTGGTGGACCTGTCGACAATGGAAGAAAGACATGTCATACTTAAATACAGACTTGACCGAGCCACTATACAGGAACTGTGTGCCCAACTGGAGCCAGACCTGATGTCCCCCATTCGCCAACCCACAGGGATTCCCCCTCTGGTGCAGGTTCTGTCAGTACTCCATTTTTTGGCAAGTGGATCATTCCAAACAACAGTGGCCCTATCATCAGGGATGTCTCAGCCTATGTTTTCTAAGGTATTGTCCAGAGTGTTGTCTGCCCTGATGAAATACATGCGGAGCTACATTGTTTTCTCTGAGGTGGGCGATTTGGCTACAGTGAATGGTGATTTCTATGCCCTTGGACATATCCCCAACATCATTGGTGCCATTGATGGGACCCATGTGGCCTTGGTTCCCCCCAGTGGAAGTGAGCAGGTGTACAGGAACAGAAAAAGTTATCATTCTATGAATGTCCAGGTGGTCTGTTTGGCTGACCAGTACATCTCCCATGTAAATGCCAAGTTCCCTGGGTCAGTGCATGACGCGTACATCATGCGAAATAGCAGCATCCCTTATGTGATGGAACAGCTACAGAGACACCGTGTGTGGCTAATAGGTGACTCTGGTTACCCCAACCTGTCGTGGCTACTTACCCCAGTGAGGAATCCCAGGACAAGGGCAGAGGAACGCTACAATGAGGCCCATGGGCGAACTAGGAGGATTATAGAAAGAACCTTCGGCCTCCTGAAGGCCAGGTTTAGGTGCCTGCATATGACAGGGGGATCCCTAATGTACTCACCAAAGAAGGTGTGCCATATCATCGTGGCCTGCTGTATGCTTCACAACCTGGCTTTGCGACGCCAGGTGCCTTTCCTGCAGGAGGATGGTCCAGATGGTGGTGTTGTAGCAGCTGTGGAGCCTGTGGAGAGTGAAGAGGAGGAGGACGACGGGGACGACACAGACAACAGGGACACAGTGATACAACAGTATTTTCAGTAGCACACAGGTACGAATCAACCACGCCATTTAACATTTACTTAAAGTCTCCTGCCTCTCTACTGTCTGAGTTCCCCCCCAGTTCCTGTTAACTGAGTTGTGACTTTCCCTTCCGTTTTCAGAGCTGTGGGCCCCACTGCGTGACCTCTGCTTTGTTTGCCCATGGACTACAGCTGTGTGACAGTGGTATGTTGTCATCACAATGTAACTGAACATTTTGGCACTGTTATGTCTAATACATTTGTTCAAAAATCAAGCAGACTCCCGATTTTTTTTAGTGCAAGAAGTGATTTAATTAAAGTGCTAAATTGAAGGAACATGATTGTAAAACGGGGATGGGTGATGGTGGAGTAATGTCCATGGCAGAGTCCAGTTCTCAGTCGCACAGGTGCATTGTCCATATGCCTGTGGAAGGATGGAGCAGGGGCAGTTCAAGGTTGGACAGGGTGACAATGTGGGACAGTGGGATGACATCCGGGGGTATCGTTTGCTGGTGGGGGTCTTGGCATCCTACTCTGTCTTCTTGTGAGATCTCAGGTTCCGCTTGCGGGGTGGTTCTTCTTCTGCAGGAGGTGGGGTTCTGGTGGCCTGTCGTTGTGTGGGGGCCTCCTGTCCACTAGCGCCGGCGGAGGTGGTAGGCTGTTCCTGGTCCAGGCTAGTGACAAGTGCCCTTTGTGGTGCCACATGGTCCCGCAATGTGGTGACTATCTGGTTGAGGGCCACTACGATGGTCCCCATTGCGGAACTAATGTTCCTCAGTTCCTCTCTGAACCCCATGTACTGTTCCTCCTGCAGTACCTGGATCTCCTGGAACCTGGCCAGTACCGTAGCCATCGTCTCCTGGGAGCGGTGGTATGCTCCCATGATGGAGGAGAGGGCCTCTTGGAGAGTCGGTTCCCTGGGCCTGTCCCCCCCTGTCGCACAGCAGCCCTCCCAGCTCCCCTGTGTTCCTGGGCCTCTGTCCCCTGGACGGTGTGCCCACTACCACTGCCCCCAGGTCCCTGTTGTTGTTGGGGTGGTGGGTCAACCTGGGTGCCCTGTAGTGGTGGACACACCGCTGATTGACGTGTCCTGGGGACAGAGGCATGGGCCCGCTGGGTGGGAGCTGTGCTGGTGTTCCCAGAGAAGGTTAGGTCTGGTGTAGCCTGTGGCTGTCTGTGGGGAACTGACTGTCCCGAGGTCCCCGATGGGCCGGGCTGGTCATCAGGGTCCAGGGAGACAGAGCTGCTGTCGTCACTGGGGGCCTCTTCTGGGGGTGGGATGGACATCTCTGGACCCTCCGTGACGGTGTGGTGGCGTTCGGGTCCTGCAGGGGTATAAGAGTATGGTTATTGCTTCTGTGTGTGGCATTTCGTGTAATGGGTGGGTGGCCGTGTCCCCCAGTGCTGGCATTCCCTTGTGGGGGCTTTTGTGACGGTGGCTTGTGGGGGTGATGGGTGTGTGCAGTGGGCATGCTTTGGGGATGGGTGTCCATGCTTTGGGGACGCACGCAGGGCTAGGTTTTGGGATGGGTGGGATGTGATGGTGAACCATTTGCAAGGAGTTGGTGTGATGGGGGTGGGGTGAGGGTGGGGGTATGATTTGGCATGCAGGTGGGGTGGGGGGAATGGAGTAGTGAAGATTTGACTTACCAGAGTCCATTCCTCCTCCTACTCCTGCGAGGCCCTCAGGATGCAGGATGTGCAAGACTTCCTCCTCCCATGCTGTGAATTCTGGGGGAGTAGGTGGGGGTCCGCCGCCAGTCTTCTGCACCGCAATGTTGTGCCTTGATACCATGGAACGCACCTTCCCCCGTAGGTCGTTCCACCGCTTCCTGATGTCGTCCCGATTGCGTGGATGCTGTCCCACTGCGTTGACCCTGTCCACTATTCTGCTCCATAGCTCCATCTTCCTGGCAATGGTGGTGTGCTGCACCTGTGCCCCGAAGAGCTGGGGCTCTACACGAACTATCTCCTCCACCATGACCCTTAGTTCTGCGTCAGAGAACCTGGGGTGTCTTTGGGGTGCCATGGGGTGGTGTGGATGAGGTGAGGGGTGGTGTATGTGTTGTAGAGTGTGGTGAGTGTGGTGGTGTATGGTGTTTTGTGCGTGGAAATTGTGTGGGTGATGTTGTGATTTGCCTCTGTGTGATTGTCTACTCTATGCTGTGCTCTCTCTCTCTGTCCTTCACTCGCAATTGTGGTCGTAAGGGTTTGTGGGTGATGTGGGTGTGTGTTTTATATTTAATTGGGTGTGTGGGAGTGGTGTGTGTATTTTGAATTATCCAATGTGGTTGTGTTTTGTAAAGGTGTGTGTATTTTGACCGCGGCGGTGTGTACCACCAATGGAATACCGCGGTTGAAAGACTGCTGCAGGGATTTGTGGGTCGGAATGGTATGGGCGTATTTCAGTTGGCGTGACGGTGAAGGTTTGGTCATCGCCAGTTTCCCGCTGACCTTTGGTGTGGCGGACTTTTGTGGATGTCGGGTTTTTGGCGGTTTGCCAGTTGCGGGTCAGACTGACCGTGGCGGTTTACCGCGGCCGCGGCGGTGTTATGGTGGCCTTCTGGCCGGCGGTAAGCGACTTTTACCGCCGAGGTCAGAATGACCCCCTTTGTTGCCTGGTGGTACTGACAAAGGTTCAGCGAGATTAGCCAGACTGGCTTCACGTCTGCAGGAATATAATTATAATATTGAGTATATTCCTGGCTGGAAGAATGCTCAGGCAGATTGCTTGTCACATCTGGCACTTGATTGGCATATGGTTGATGAGCATGGTGTTTTGAAGAGTGAGCGCGAAGGTGCTGTTGCTTCTGTATGTGAAGTTACCCATTGGAGTGGTGGAATCGTCAATGAGCAAGAGTGGCATACAGCAATGGACGAGGACAATGTGTTGATGTGTGTAATTGATCTTATTAGGAAAGGTGGTAGAAGAGAAAGTACTCTTCCTCCTTTGGTGCGGCCATATAGCAAAGTGCTGGATGAACTTTCATAGGTGAATGGTAAAATGGTTCTACGGGGAGACAAGATAGTTCCACCCATGGGTGTCAGGATTTTTTTTTTTATATAGCTCATGAAGGGCATCTGGGGCAGTCTTTTACAAAAAAAAGACTCAGAATGGAGTTTTGGTGGCCAGGCATGGACAGCGATGTTGTAGGCTGGGTAGAAAGGTGTAGTGAGTGTATTCAGAGTGAAAAACGCCTTAAAGTTGGGGGCACTAGTGCTGGGTGGTAGTATAAGCAATCCTGGAAGGCCATGGCACAGTGTGTGTTTGGACTTTATTGGACCTTTGTCAGGGGTCGGTAGAAGCAAAAGCTTTGCACTTGTTTTGATTGATGTTCATTCAAAATGGTTGGTGGTCAAATTCATGGCTGAAGTTACCACCTTAGCTACCATTAGCGTATTGCGTGATATTTTCACAGAGGAAGGGTTTCCGAAGGTGTTAATCACAGACAATGGTACTCAGTTAACCTCCAGGGTAATGAGAGAATACTTGGATTCATGTGGGATCAGACATGTGCGCACCGCTTTGTATAATCCTCGTGCTAATGGCATTGTGGAGCGTGCCAATCGTATGATTAAAGGAGGGATACAATTAGCTAAAGTTAACAATTTGGATGTAGAGAGTGCCATTTCTGAACTGATATGGGCATATCGCACCACTGAACATGTGTGTACTGGAAGGATTCCATTCGAGGTCATGAGGGGCAGGAAACCTGTGGGTAGAATTAAACCATCATGGATGCAAGAGTTCATTTCTGGTTGTCAATGCCAACGTGGCAAGTCCAATAACACGTTTGATTGTTTAGACAAAGCTGAGCGAGTTGATCTCAGAATCAAACCAGGCGATTGGGTGAAGGTTAAATCAGGAAGAGTAAGTGGTGGTATTTCCACATTCTTAGGGCCATTCAAGGTTCTTGAAGTGCATAAATGGCATGTTGTTCTCTCTAATGGCCAACGATGGAATAAGAGGAGCGTGGCTAAGTTTGCATCGAATTGGGGCGATGGGGAGTATGAAGAAAGTTGTACAGGTTACATGTTGATGGGGGATGGTGAGGTTGTGAATGATCAGTTTGAAAGTCAGGTCTTGGATGCTGGTGGTGGTGATGGTGTTTTGACGCCTGAGAGTTGTGTTATGAACAAGAATATGAGGACTGCACACTCCAGTGGTGTTAGTTCGAGGTTGTTCAGTCTTATGCCTACTAGGTCTAGGAGACCACCTGTTTTTCTTAAAGATTTTGTGTCTTGAGTTTTTTTTTCTTTTCTTGGCTCTTTACATTTGTAACTGTAAAGGGTGTATTAGTTTCACTTCTGTTATGTTTTTACATGTTTATGTTTTTACATGTTTTATTTCTCTTTGTAATATTAACGGGAAGAAATGTGTTGTAATCTGTCTCGTAATCTGTCTCGAGGATCCTACGTGATGCAGGCCTCGAGACAACATAATGGAATGTTTAATACGTGTAGCTTGGCTGTGTTCTCTCCGCTGCAGTTACTTGCTGACCTTGGGAGAGAGAGCACCGCGTCAGAGTTGTTCTTGAATAAAGCTTCCTGTTTCTGTCCTTATGGTTGTATGGAGCGTCATTACTTCAGGTGTCTGTCCCTTAAGTTCCTTCTGATTATATTAGTGAGCTCTGCCTTCTGCAAACAAATACACAGCACCATGTGTTGCTGCATTATGGAAGGCCCTTCGCAAACGTTGACTGGTCACCTTTCAGTTGCCTATCGCTGCATTTTGGTGTAAAAGGGGTAGTAACAAGGTATAACCTTTTCCAAGACAGAGTTAACGTGTAAAAAATGTACAACTAATGAAGTACTAGTATCACAAAATGTGCCACATTGCACAGTTATTGCTTTATTTGCCACATAATTTAATCAACCCTGCCACACAATTTGGTTTTTCAAGCTGCATAATTTCAGTGGCCCAGGCTATAAATTAGAAATAACATCAAAGCAGAAAGCAAATATAACAGACAAGCAGTAGGATGTATATCCTGATTGTATGCTCATTTCAATTACCTTTCTTGCGGTGGCAAAATCCTTCACACCGTTTCTTCATTAAACTGTTTTCAGCTCCTAAATACTAGGTGATGGGCGTTTGCAATCTCAATATAGTGGGGGTGTCTCAGGTATGACTTCTGTTTGCACGTGCACAGTAACAGCAGTCATCGCCTGTGACCTTACCCCTGACCACAGATACTTAAGGTATCCCCAGGCATTTGCATAATAGATGAAAATTGTACAATTAGGACTTGATTGGGAGGCTGCAGCCCTGTGTGATTTTTGTTAATGAAGAACAAGAACAGAGGTTGGCTTCCTACTTGTGAATGGGCCTTGGGTAGGTCACGGGGCTATCTTCGGAGGACCTGGCCCACCTAGCCCATCCTCTAGACCTGGACCTGAATGACAGACAGAAAAATGAAAAAGTACTCTGAATTACAGCGTGGGCAGCGTATGGACAGAGGAAGGGCGCTAATCAAATGAAATAAATTAGTATTTGACCTCTGCTCCAGAGAAATAAAAGGAAGTGACATGAGGCATGTAGTGGCCAATTAGGAGGCAGCTAAAAAGAATGACAGTCAAGCCCTTTACTGTATACATTACCCCTCGCAGCAAAAGCGCATGCCCTGTTAGGCAGGATAGTAACAAACAAAGCAGACCCACTGGCTTTTTTCAGTGCTTTTTGCTGATGCAGAAGAGCTTCAACAAAAAAGAAAAATATAGTTATTGTTGGTGCTGCACAAAATTGCGATGATGTGTATGCATGCATGCATCATCATGCAGATGCACGCATGTATCATGGAGCTATGGTGGTCCTGCATCATAGTGTATACATACGCATGCGTCACCAGGCAGGTGCATGCATACGCCATAATGTGATCACCATTTTGTTTTCCTAAATTTACCAATCCAAGATGGTGAACGTCTATCTTCATCTTCAAGCAGTAAATTAAAAAAAAAATACATAAAATGTGCATGAAATCGCCTTTTCAGAAAGGAGCATCTCTACGGAAAATTGGAGCTACAAGTCCCTTCCAAAAAGAATTTAACAAAGGATGTGAAGATATTGTAGCACTATAGGCCGCTGCTGAGGGATACCCAGATTGTTAAAGAGCCAAAGTTATAGGTGGGGCCTCTAATGGAAGAGATGGGCTATCATAGCCTCATGCAGAAAAGCTACAATGGCTTTACAACATTCTACCCACAGTGGGTAGAACCTTCTAAGTCAAACAAGGGGAAATAGAAACACAAACATTGGAATGCTGGAGCAGAAGGTGTATACCAGCCATTATTACTCTCAGCTACTTATTGTCTTCAATGGAGTCCCCAACATACCAGTCTTCTAATGCAGTACTGTAGCCCACGGCTAACAGCTGTACCAACCATTAAAGGTATTCACACCAGTCAGAGACCCGAGTCTCTGGGAAGGGCCTGTAATGACAGGGAGTGCTGCAAACAGCCAGTACAATCCAAGGTAGAAGGGCTGTGATGCTGTTAGAACATTCCACCCACTGAGGGTAAAATGTTTTAAAATTAACACTGAGAGACTGAAAAGTAAACACTGGACTGGTGAAGCAAAGGCTTTATACCAGCCATTTTTCGCCATCTGTCACTCTGTCCTTCAGTGTAGATCCTGGCATAACGATTGAGAGAAGGGACGCTATATCATAAACAGGAAGTAACATCAACGATAATTTACACATTTAGCGCAGTATCTAATAAATAACCACATTTTGAGGCTTTACCAAGAGTCACAAGCACTGGCAAATCCAATAGACTTTGCCTATGCAAAAGCGGTTGACTTTGTCAGTGTATTTTAGCCATATTGTACACCAGTGTGGCTGCTGTTGAGCATGGCAAAAAGTTAGTGAAGTAAAGGAGAGTGGAGTGTCATAGAGTGGAGTGTTGTGGAATAGAGTGAAATTATGTGGAGTTGAGTGGGGTGTCCTGGATTAGAGTAGAATGGAGTGTTGTGGAGTAGTGTACAGTGGAGTGTTGTGGAGTAGAGTGGTGTGGAGTATCGTAGGGTGGAGTATCATGGAGTTGAGTGGTTTAGAGTGGCGTAGAGTGGAGGGGCAAAGAGTGGAGTAGAGTGGAATAGTATGTTGTAGATTTGAGGAAAGTGGTGTGGAGTGGCTTAGAGGGAGTTGCGAGAGTGGCGTAGACTGGAGTGGTATAGAGTGGAGTAGAGCGTTGTAGAGTGGATGGGCATTGAGTGGAAGGTCGTAGAGATGAGTAGACAGTCGTAGAGTGGAAGGTCAGAGTGGAATAGTGTGGTGTAGAGTGGAATGGCATAGAGCGGAGTAGAGTGGCATAGAGTAGTGTGTTGTGGAGTGAGTGGAGTGAGTGGAGTGTCATAGAGTAGCATAAAATACATAGAGTGGCGTAGAGTGGAAGATCATATAGTGGAGGGTCATAATGCAGAGTAGAGTGGTGTAGAATGGAGTAGCCTAGAGTGGAGTAGAGTGGAGTGGTATACAGTGGGCTATAGTGGAGTGGCGTAGAGTGGAGCATGCATGGTGTGGCAGTGCACTGCCATTACAGACAAAGCATCATCAATTCAAATGACCATTACATTTGTACAGACATTCAGTTTTACTGATAAAACTATACAGTGCACAAACGATAATGTGTGGAAATAGCATCACCTGGTGTATTGATTTGTTTTGATCGCATTAAAATATTTGTTTCTAGCACACTTCAGAATTACAAAAAATATGCTTCATTTGTGCTTTCCTCATTCTGATGTATTCCACCAAAGTCCCTAACAAATATTGTACCCCTTTATCGAAGAGATCCACATTATCAGTACCGGGAGCAACTTTCCTATCCTGGAATATAGCTGGTATGTGATAGAGCGGAACGTGGTAACAATTTACCTGCGTTCGGACGCTCTTTAGGTCGATGAATCTTTTGACTAAGTGGGTACTCTCTGTACTCTTAATCAATCAACTTCATCAAATCGATAATCAATAACGAACATAAGCAACACCTTGAACGACATAACACTTAACAATTAATCCAGAATACATTTCGACGAACCCTGACCTTTCAGTCAGGAATAACCACACCAGTTTATTGCAAAGTTAGTGAGTTTATTTCCCTATATTAACAAAGCTAGCACGATATAGATGTGTCTCAACACCAAATGATAAACATAAATGAACATTAATAGCTGTCCATATCGTCGGAACAAGTGTAATCTATGTAGCATTTGAATCACAAGGCATTCGATAGTGGCAATGCAAAGCACTAATACGATAATCTGCAATGGGCTAATTGCGTACATTTAGTCAGCATAACAAGATCTCAAATTGCATCGTGCGGCATATGGAATCCTCATCTAACCTCAAATTAGCATCAGCATGTGGGACTTCATGCAAAAAAACAATTTAGCAACATCAATTTAGAAAACTCCTAACTAGGGTCCTTATCAAAATCAGCAGTTGGTTACCCAAAAGAAACACAATGCAATTTTACAATTTCCTTTCATAATTACCAATTCCAATCAGCAATCAATGAAGTCTTCGTCTCACAGGTACTGTTTCTCGATCAGCATGGAACGGGACCAAGGGGCAGGGGTGAATGGGGCAATTGCCTCACGGCGGCAAGATAAAACTACTACTTCATGCAAAGGGACAAATCAAAGTTAAAGTCTCTAGGGCAAGAATCATTAAAAGTCTCTTTCTCTCGATTAGAGAAAGCATCAAAGTCTCTCAAAATGGCGTCGCAGCAAAATGGGTCATAGTAGCTACGAAGTCAAAATGGCGGGATGTCCGAAGATAGAGAGCTTTCCTCTCGTGCACCTGGGTTTTATAGACAACAGTTCAAGTCCAGTAGGGTCTCCATTGGTGGGTTCATAGGTTAGCTTCAAATTGACCAATCAAAAACGACAGTTCTCAAGCTTTTACTTAAGCATACATTATCCTTGGAGATGGGTACGTAATTTGCAACAATGTCTCTCGATTAGCTTACTCTCAGAGCCTCCATTGTCCGCACCTGCAAGTCGACCTTGAATTAAAGAGAAAATATGCCGGCTGGCACTAACTTTAAGATAAGCATGTGAACAGTTTCTGTGGAAAAATACAGCTTCAAGCAGAAATACACGTTTAATAGCACAGTGGAAAAATACAAACATCTAAACCGTGAGACCAGGCAACTAGGCCAAAGCCTCCGCTAAAGTAATGCTAAGCTAAAACATTTCAAACAAGCAAATCGTAGCACACGTTTATGATTATGTCGGATTAGTGCAATTCTAATACACCACGTTATATAAAGCACGCGTATAAATGATGGCAAACTACTCTGAGGGCACATTTTGTCCCCGTACAATCTTTATTAGTTCGGTTAATATCACACATGATTATTTCAGCACTACGTTTATGCGTTAATAAATCAAAACCTTCATTTTCTGCTTCATCAATCCCTCCTCTGATGACTACTTGTCATCACACAAATTTAGCCCACAAATTTTATCCCATTAAAATTCTGTCAGCTCCCTTTTTCTTTTAGTTCCCCTAGTTTGCGCTTTATATTCTTCTGCCATTCTTTTCATTATTTTCTCCTCCTTTCTTCTTTTAATTCTTTCCATAATCATTATTATTCCCCTTTTTATTCCCCATATTCCAAATACACAAATTATCACTATTAATATTCCTTCTATTATTTTCAATAATATTCCATTCCAAATTCCCCCAATCCAATGTCCCAATGAAGCAAGTCCCTTTCCAACCTTTTCCCACACTCCTGGTTCTTTCAGTTCTTTCAAATCTGCACTTTCTTTTGTTAGATTAGCAAGCATAGTTTTAATTTTCACACTATTATCAGGTATATAGGTGCAGCAGTAACGTGCACCAATCATTTTGCAAACGCCTCCATCCTTTGCTAAAAGAATGTCTAAAGCAAGCCTATTTTGAAGAGTCATAGCTCTTTCCGCTGCAAGTTCAGCATCCATCAGGATTATAGCACCTGAAAACTTTGTCAGCATGTTATCCACTATAGTAGACAACTTCCTTATTTTGATGGAATTCAGCACAACTCCCAATGAAGGAATCATGGCTCCAAATATATCACCTACCACAGCAGCTGCGGTCTCTCTTTTCTGGATACGATGGGATCCAGGTGTCTTTTCAATCATCGATATGTCATCCAGTTGATAAACCTTTGGAAACACTATACCCAAATAACATCTTCCCCACCATCCCTTTGGAAGACGATAATAGGCATTATGCCCACAAATATAATACACCCCTGGAATGACAGGGTCAAGTCCGTCCATCATGAATGTCCATTTGGCCTTAAAAATAAACGTATGTTTGCATTCATTCGCTCCTACAAAAATATTATCATAGTAAGATTCACCTCGATATATACAAAATTTCCCTACATGCCAAGCATCTAAAGCAATTTTCCCTTGTGTCTTTATAGCAGCAAAGTCATAGTTATCTACTGAAGTCCTCCTATGTAGTTCTTTTTCTAATTTCGCCTTCATTTGAGCCCTTCTATCATCCGTGCGATCTAAAAAGCTTATTTCTACTGCAGAGAGTGAGCAGGTAAGATTTTCCCTATGAGCATGAGCCGTTTCAAAAGGTTGCATTGGCTCGAAAAAGTCCCTCATAATTTTGTAATCCCAATATTTTGCAGTCTCGCTTAGCTGCGCTATTATAGGAACATAAGCAAATGTAACATCATAATTTGAGAAAAAATACTGTATATTAGATTGACCATAAAACCTAGACATTACTATACTACACGTAATCCCGTATGTAAGAGGCATGTGGTGATAAGTTACCCCTTCTTTTACTGATGTCGGTATCTGGGTACACACATAACAATCTTTCGCATCCATAGTCTCAACATACTCTGTTAGTAAGCGATAGAAAACGTTATACGAAAGCGTGCAAGAGCCTCTCATCCATTGCTAATCTTTTCAATGGTGTAAGTTCAGTGACAGTAACAGGAGCAATAGTAGAAGCAGCAATAGTCTTATTCTCACCCTTTCCATGCATTCCAAACACAATTGCCATTATTATTAGTACACATGTTAGTACCAAGCCTATACACACGTATTTACGATATTTCTTTCTATTATTCTGCATATCGTACCTAGGCATGATCTGTATAGAATCAGAGAGCTAGAAGCACTTATAAATGAAACTACTTAGCAATTCAGTTACAAAGCTGAACGAGCACAATGTTCACACCGTCTTCTTCAAAAGGCCAGTCACTTATCGGTTAGCAGCATTTGTCTCAATTCTGTTTAGCAATGTCTCAGCTGGTTGTTTGTCTCACGTTATATTGCAGCAAGCAATACCATTTACTACCTTTTCAATCAACAGAGTCTATGAAACTTTTCTTTTCTATTGGTATCTCTTCTTCTTCTTCGTTCTCGATGCTTAGAGATACAAACTCATCAGTCCAATCATCGTTTACTGCATATGCCCATTCAGGACCGGAATACCTCCTGTTTGGTATCCTTTTCCTTTTCAATTTTGCTTCTCTTTTCGATTCTGCTTCGCTGACACTCTCCTCCTTCGCCAAGTCTTTTTCTTCACTTGACGATTGTTCCACGACAGCCACTTCTTTTCTTTTCTCTTTCACTTTTGGCCTTCCTCCTTCGTTCAAACCTTCTTTACCCTTTTCTTTTATCGGTGAGATACTTAGGGCCTGATTCTAACTTTGGAGGACGGTGTTAAACCGTCCCAAAAGTGGCGGATATACCACCTACCGTATTACGAGTTCCATAGGATATAATGGACTCGTAATACGGTAGGTGGTATATCCACCACTTTTGGGACGGTTTAACACCGTCCTCCAAAGTTAGAATCAGGCCCTTAGTCTTCTTTTTGCACCGTGTCCGTTTGATGGACCTGCGATCCTTTCTGTAGAGGTTTGAGCTCTTTCGTTCTGCTCTTCTTTGTCCCCACCTTCAGGGGAATCAGTCACGTTTTCCTTTTCTTTTTCTGTATCGTCTGTTTCTGAAAAAGTCCCCTTCTGCTCAGGCTCTCCTGCTTTCTCACTCTCTTCGAGCCCTTCGTCACTGTTACTTTCTTCAGGCTCTGTATCACTTTCAGCTGCTTCAGGTTCCTTGTCACCTTCAGCTGCTTCAGGCTTTTTGCTACCCTCAGCTGCTTCAGGCTCTTTGTCACCTGCAGCTTCGTCCCCGCTGTCTGAACTTTCCCCTTGGTCTTCCCCAAGCGAGTCAGACTCTTCGTTCTCCAATAATATTTCCTTTTCTCCTGCTGTTGCTTGTTCGCTTTCAGTTCGCTTTTGTTCTGTCTCAGCACTCGGCACTGTTTTATCAGGCACTGGTAGTTTCAGCGCTTCAACTTCCTCATCTGTGGGACACAACACCTTCTTTGTATGACTGGCGTGAATCCAGTTGGGAACCCCCGCGCACTTCACAGCGGTAGTTGTCGTCAGGATCACTTGGAAAGGGCCTTTCCAACGGGGTTCCAGACACGACTTCCTCACGTGCTTCTTTATCACGACCCAGTCACCTGCTTTCAGTGCGTGTCCTGGACCTTGGATCGGTGGCAAGGTGGTCGCTTCCACCTGGTGAGAGAAAGAGCGAACCACGTCAGCCAGACCTTTGCAGTAGTCTAACACCATATCATCTGTAATATTCAAAAGCATGTTTGCCGGAACTGCAGGAAGTCTCATAGCCCTGCCCATGAGAATTTCGTGCGGAGACAATCCAGTTTTTCTATCCGGAGTGTTTCTCATTGACATTAGCACTAAGGGCAATGCGTCAGGCCATTTCAAATTTGTTGATGCACATATTTTAGCCATTCTCGATTTCAGCGTACCATTCATCTGCTCCACCAGTCCTGATGCTTCAGGGCGATAGCTACAGTGCAGCTTTTGCTCAATGTTCAGTGCTTCGCAAAGTAACTTCATCACCTCGTTATTGAAGTGACTTCCCCTATCTGATTCTAGAGAGATCGGGAATCCGAAACGTGGTATTAACTCTCTCAATAATAGCTTGGCAACTGTAAGGCTGTCGTTTCTACGTGTGGGGTATGCCTCAATCCAATGACTAAAAATGCACACAATCACCAACACATATCTTAAACCTCCATGCACAGGCATCTCAATGAAGTCCATCTGCATACGACTAAAAGGACCGCTTGCCCTACCAATGTGACTCGCGTTCACAACCGTCCCCTTTCCTGGGTTCATCTGTTGGCAAGTGACACATCGATGACAAACTGCTTCTGCAGCTTGACGAAATCTGGGGTTAAACCAATCAGTTTTGAACAATCTTATCATGGCATCTCTCCCTAGGTGAGCTTGCCCATGATAGAACCGCGCAAGCTGTGATAAGAGACTATTTGGCAAAACAAATTTTCCCTCATGTGAAACCCATAGCTCGTCTTGTCTCTTTATACATTGTGATTTAATCCAGGAATCTCTTTCATCCTCCCTGACATTACTTTGTAGTGCTTTTAGTTCTTCTATTGTATCTACGACCTTCAAGGCAAATGCTTCAGCTGATTCGAGTTCCGGTTCACTTATTGTATTCCAATCATCCCTTAACAATATACAGTTCAAGGCACAAAATCTTGCGACTTGATCTGCATAGGCGTTTCCCAGAGACACATAGTCCTGACCCTTCATGTGAGCACTGCACTTTACCACTGCAACTTCAGCTGGTACTTGAATGGCATGTAACAACTCCCTTATTCTCTCCCCATTTTTCACTGGGGATCCTGAAGAAGTCAGGAAACCTCTCTGTGACCATAGTTGTCCAAAGTCATGCACAATCCCAAACCCGTATTGGCTATCAGTGTAAATGGTGACTTTCATCAATGCAGACAATTGACATGCTCTAGTAAGGGCTACAAGTTCTGCTACTTGTGCAGAATAGACTCCTTGGAGCCATCCCGCTTCCAAGACCCCTGTCACAGTACATACAGCATATCCTGCTTTCAAAATTCCCACCCCATCTCTTAGACATGAACCATCAACAAAAAGAATTTGGTCATTTTCATCAAGTTTTGTATCCTTGATGTCCGGTCGGGGTTTTGTGCAAAATTCAGTCACCTGAAGGCAGTCATGCTCGACGTCTTCAGCGTTCTCAATTTCAGCATGTTCTCCAGGAAGCAAGGTAGCTGGGTTCAACGTGGTGCACCTTTTCAGCTGCACATTCGGTGAGCCCAGAATAGTCGTTTCATACCTTGTGAGTCTTGCTCCAGTCATGTGCTGCGTTCGGGATCGGGTCAAAAGTATCTCAACTGAGTGAGGGACCATGACTGTTACTGGGTGTCCCATCACTATTCCTTCACTCTGAGTGAGGCTGATACCAACTGCTGCTACGGCGCGCAAACACCCTGGGAGTGCTGCTGCAACCGGATCCAGAGTAGCTGAAAAATACGCTACTGGTCTGTTTACGCCACCATGGGCTTGAGTCAAGACAGACAAAGAACATGCATCACGTTCATGACAAAACAATGTGAAAGGCTTCGTGTAATCAGGCATACCTAAAGCTGGAGCCCTACACATGCACTCCTTTAATTCGACAAAAGCATCCATCTCATCCCCTTTCAGTTCGATCTGATCCAAGGCATCCTTCTGGGTCAATTTCAGCAAAGGCTTCGCTAGAGACGAGAAGTTGGGAATCCACTGGCGACAGTATCCCACCATTCCCAAAAACTTCCTCACCTCCTTCCTTGTCTTTGGTGGACTCATTTGAAGTACACTGGTAATTCTTTCCTTCATTATTTTCCGTGATCCTTTCTCTATCTGGTGACCCAAGTATTTCACTTTCTTCTGACAGAACTGCAGTTTGGAAGGAGACACCTTGTGTCCATTCCCTCCCAAATGGTTCAACAGAGCAATGGTATCGGCTGTGCAGCCACTTTCTGTTTTTGATGCAACCAGTAAGTCGTCAATGTACTGTACTAAGGTTGACTCGAATGGCAACTCTAACTCTTCCAAGTCTTTCTTTAGAACCTGATTGAATATCGACGGTGACTCAGAGAACCCTTGAGGAATTCGACACCAACTGTATACTCTGTCTAGGAATTTGAAACAAAAGAGGAATTGGCTGTCCTCATGAAGAGGCACAGAAAAGAATGCTTGTGACAAATCGATGACTGAGAACCACTCAGCTTCGCAAGGGATCTGAAACATTATCACAGCTGGATTCGGTACGACAGGGCAGCACTTTATTATGATGTCATTTATTTTTCTCAAATCCTGTACAAGTCGGACTTTCCCACTTGGCTTTATTAGTCCCATTATCGGTGAATTACATGGGCTGTTTAATACTTCTTTCAGTACGCCCTGCTTCACGAATTCGTCAATAAGTTGGGCAACTTTCATGAGGGTATCTTGTGGCATGTGGTATTGTGGGGTCTGGGGAAAGATCGCATTGGGCTTTACCATCACTTTTACTGGTTCCACTCCTTTCATCAATCCCACCTCTTTCCCTGTCATGTCCCACACTTCCTTTCCGACTGTTTCCCGTAATTCTGCTAGGATATCTTCTTCAGTTATCATTGGTAAAAGACAAATCAGAGGATACTCTTCGTCAACTGTTTCTATCTCATCCCCCTCTACACTGTCCTCGTCTTCCCCATCATTGCTCGTCTCTATTGTTATTCCTTCGTTTGAACACATGATCGAGCAACCCAATTTACACAATAGGTCTCTTCCTAACAGTGCTATCGGGCTTGAGTCACACACCACAAACTGATGTACCCCTTGATAGTTACCAATGTTGACTGGTATCGGATCTGTTATTGGGTTCGTCAGATGCCTGTTTGCTACTCCCACCACTTGAACTGTCCTCCCTGAGAGTGGCAAATTTGGTACTTCACTGCTCTTAACAGTTGAACGTGTGGCTCCCGTGTCAACCAAGAATGAGACGCGATGACCCATTACTCTTCCTTCTACGTACGGACCCCTTTGATCAACTTCTAGAGATGCCGCGAGCACACAATCTCCTTCCTCTTCTGAGCTTTCACTCTCCCATACATTGTTTATTCCACTCTCACTGTGTAATGGGAACTGTTGTACTGTGCCGTTTGTGCTCATTACCTGACCCGTTACCTGTGGAGGAACCATCATTTGCTGCTGACTCATTGGTGCCAAAGGTATTTGCATTTGCTGATTAGGTACCAAAGGTAACTGCTGTTGCATCGGCTGCATTTGCGTCATCTGCACACGGGGCATCTGCATCTGCTGCGGCTGCATAGGTTGCAATCCCTGCAATTGATTTATAGTCTGAAAATTTGGGTTTGGACCTCTCATTTTTGGTCCTCTCATTGTCTGAAATGCATTGACATCATTGTTTTGCTGACCAACACCTACACCTGCACCTGCACCTTCCTGCACCACCATCGGGCACTCGCGTTTCCAATGACCTACGTTTCCGCACAGGTGACACGGCATCACCTTCTTCATTGCCTGCACACCTGTCACAACAGTGTTCAAATCCGGACCATTATTCACAAAACCTCCTCTACCTCTGCCTCTGGCCTGTGGCTGAAATGCCATGTTTCCTTGCAACTGCGGCTGCTGTTGCTGAAACGCCATGTTTCCCTGCAACTGCGGCTGCTGTTGCGGTACCTGCTGTTGGAACCCTTGCATCCCTGGCAACCCTTGCAGTCCTTGCAGACCTTGCAAGCCTGTCTGAGCCGCCTTAAGCTGCATCATCATCACCTTCTCTTTCAGCTTTTTCTGTTTCACCTCAATTTCGTCGCTACAGTATTTCGCATAAGTCAAGACTTCATCAATCGGTTTCGACTGCCAGCAGATCAAATGCGATTTTATCATCTGACTTATCTCTGGTCTCAGCCCTTCCACAAATCTGAACACAAAATGAAGCATATCTTTCGCCTCAATTGCTTCCGTGCCACTGTAATTCTTGAACGCCTTCAACAACCTCTCATAGTAACTATGAATCGATTCTTTAGCCTCTTGGGCAGTTCGATCAATTTTCTGCCAATCCACATTTTTCGCGGCAACCTTCGTCTTCAAATGCTCGATCACCTTATAGTACAGACACATCACCATAGGTGATGGTGCACCCGTCTCTCTGTCTCTCTCTGGTTCACTTGTCGGCCAACCTACAGCTCTTTTGCAATCCTCCCACAAATCTGCCGGAACCACAATCTCGAATAAAGTGTTCAGGTCTTCCCAGAGACATTTGGCAAGCTTCACAAACCTATCAGTCTGTTGATACCATTCAATCGGCTTCTCTCTCAGTTTGGGAAAATCATTCGTAAAAGACTGAATATCGCTCCTGTGCCATGGTACATGTACTAATTTTCCCCCTGCTGTCTCCCTCATTGGTAACATAGTTACTGTATCACTACTCTGCGGTCCTTTCTCATTGTGCTCTGTGGCACTGTCCCTCCTCTTATCCTTCCTCTTTACCCATCTGCTTTCCCACTTGTCTAAGCACCTCCACACTTGGGCACTCTGCAACAATTCTCTAAGGTGTGCCTTCATGCCTGCTGATCTCATGTGTTCAAAATCTGTGGTCCCAAAATCCAACCTATAGCTCCTGCTCAAGTGTTTCGTCTTGCCTATGTCAATCCCGTTCCTGTCTGCTACTTCCTGCAAACTTTTATGTACCTTGTTTACTTCTCTCGTGATCTTTGGACATAGATACCTCAACTCCTCTTCCGAGTAGGATTCTAACCTGTTCACACCCATATTTCCTTCCACCAATTCTTGTGCTTCCATGTTCAGCCTCATCCTGCTCAAGTAATCGTCTCCTTTCCCACTGTCTGAACTTTGTGTGGAATTTAAACTGTTGAACCACTGTGTCAGCTGTTGCGCATTTACCCCCATCAGTGTAGCATTCACATCGACTGCCATCGATGGTTGCGGCAACTTCTCAGTGTTTGATGTTAATGGTATTATCAGTGGGGGGCTCGACCTCACCAGTGTTGACTGAGCACATATGGGACTAAATTCCATCAGGGACCCAGACCCAGTTGGCTGAGTCGCTATCGGGGTTATCCCTGGAGTGTTTTCTATGCACCTTCTTTCTGTCCCATTCTGCAGCATTGGTCCCTGACTGCTCATGCCTAAGTTAGGCTGACTATACAGAGGTACCACTGGACCTACGGTAATGGGCAGTGATATCGCATCTGGATTTTGTCCATTTCCCATATTCTGAGGCATGTTCATCCCCATATTATGGGCCATCATTGCCGGCATGCCCATCTGACTCCCCATCATTTGAGCATGAACATTTCCTCCCTGCATCTGCTTTTGAGGCATCATAAACAGAGTTGATTCAGCTTGTGCCATTGTTGGGTTGTAACCATTCTGTACGCCCCTTACGGTCGGATCTAGAATCATTCCTCCACTGTTATCACTGCTGTAGTACCCTGGCATCTGCGGCTGATAATTTTCTGCTGGTTTCAACACGGGCACATCCGGATACATTCTCCTAATCTGCGGTACCTGTGGGGTGAGCAGTAAACTCGGATCCTTAGATCCCGGTGGTGCTCCTGGATTCTGCTTTTCACTGTCCTGTACCGATGCCGGAGGGGCAGAACTGGTACTTGGACCTTGTCCATTTTCCGCATAAGGTGGTGGACGGTCGTTCAGCAATTGCATTATCAACTCCTCATCCTCTAACTCCTCTTCTCTTCTCAACTTTTCCTCGTTCTCTCTATCCTTGGAACATTTCCTGTCTGTCTTACAGGTAGCTTTCTTACCTGTCTCCTCTTCATCTTTAGTAATTGCGGGGAACAATTTTATTCCCTGCAATACATCTGACCTCCACACCTTCTGCGCATTATCCCACCTAGCATCCGCTAGTGTCTTTTCTACCTTCCTCATCCTTGTTTCAAACTTGTTTTTCTGTTGCTGTCTAGCCATGAGTTCCCAGATTGCTAGAGCCTCAAACTGTGCTGGCCTTGGGGGCACCTTCATGTCATACATCGTGAATCTCAAATTCTCTAGGACCCTTATATTGAATGTCCCATGTATCGGGAATGCTACGCTCCCATGTTTCTCTGTCCACTTGTGCCATTGCTTTAGCCAAAGACACGGAGCTACCCCTTTTTCCTCCATTACAATGTAAGCTGGTGTACCCTCGGGCGGCGTTTCCTCTCCTACGATCGCTTTAATGTATGACTCTCCCTTCATCGCGCTCCTGAATGCTTTAAGGAATTTCATTTTCTCGTCTTTTAATTCACAAAGTTTATAATCAATAGGTCACTGTTATTCCACAAAATTTGTAATCAATAGGTGACTTTAATTCCCGGAATACTCTTAGCTTGCCTTTCCCCTTCCAACCGAGTCCCACGGACTGCATCCAATCCGTGCGCGACCCTTCTCTCCAACCAACCTATCTCAGCGCGGCTCTTAGTGACGTCACACTCACGCACACTGCGGCTGACAAAGCCTCGCGGCTAGTCCTCCTTCACTCAGTTCCTCCCGTAACAACTTTTTGCATGTGTCGCGAGCTACCAAAAAACTAAAACAGATCTGTCGGTTTACTACAGGAAGGGTAACATAATCGCTTCAGGACCTTAGGGACTTTTCACTAACCTCGGCCACTATTCGATCTCTTTCACCAGCCTCGGCCGCTATTCCGTCTTTCTCAATCCCCACATTCGCAAGCAAATCTGACCCGCAGACCTACTCTCAACTTGTCAATGATCTGTTCTAGTGCACTTAGAATCTTGTCAAAGCCCGAAGTCGAAGTTTCTTTCACTCCCTAACACACGTACCCACTCGTTGACCACGCCCGATCAACCTACTAAACCGCCCAGACCACAACATGGATCAACATACTCCGGAGTCTCTTGACCTCGCAGGGCCCGTCTCAACAACAACAACCACGTGGACCTTTTTATGCACAAAGCGCCAGACGCACATGAAGTTCGACGACTTCCCTACTCTCACACTCGGAGCCGCACCTCCGCTATTTCTATGAAGTTCGACGACTTCACTACTTCTACACTCGGAGTCGCACCTCCGCTATCCTCTAAAAAGAAAAATCCTCGCAACCTTTTCACACACCCTGCGGCAATAAGCTGTGCAAGCGCAAAACCCTAACTTCACTCATACCATCACTAGTACCGCCAGCGCTGATTCCACATCTCCGTTCTCTCCATTCGCAAGCTCCGAGATCCCGGGAAAGTCGCGGTGGACCTAGCCCATCATCATTTTGTCAATCTATTTTACCCAAGAAAAATCTAATTCAACCTTTCGAATGGGGCCTCAAATGCGTAACGTTAATCCAACACCATGTACTCTAATGGTACAGGGTCCCAAAAGACGTAACCGTCCTCTGCTACCATCTACTGATAGAGCGGAACGTGGTAACAATTTACCTGCGTTCGGACGCTCTTTAGGTCGATGAATCTTTTGACTAAGTGGGTACTCTCTGTACTCTTAATCAATCAACTTCATCAAATCGATAATCAATAACGAACATAAGCAACACCTTGAACGACATAACACTTAACAATTAATCCAGAATACATTTCGACGAACCCTGACCTTTCAGTCAGGAATAACCACACCAGTTTATTGCAAAGTTAGTGAGTTTATTTCCCTATATTAACAAAGCTAGCACGATATAGATGTGTCTCAACACCAAATGATAAACATAAATGAACATTAATAGCTGTCCATATCGTCGGAACAAGTGTAATCTATGTAGCATTTGAATCACAAGGCACTCGATAGTGGCAATGCAAAGCACTAATACGATAATCTGCAATGGGCTAATTGCGTACATTTAGTCAGCATAACAAGATCTCAAATTGCATCATGCGGCATATGGAATCCTCATCTAACCTCAAATTAGCATCAGCATGTGGGACTTCGTGCAAAAAAACAATTTAGCAACATCAATTTAGAAAACTCCTAACTAGGGTCCTTATCAAAATCAGCAGTTGGTTACCCAAAAGAAACACAATGCAATTTTACAATTTCCTTTCATAATTACCAATTCCAATCAGCAATCAATGAAGTCTTCGTCTCACAGGTACTGTTTCTCGATCAACATGGAACGGGACCAAGGGGCAGGGGTGAATGGGGCAATTGCCTCACGGCGGCAAGATAAAACTACTACTTCATGCAAAGGGACAAATCAAAGTTAAAGTCTCTAGGGCAAGAATCATTAAAAGTCTCTTTCTCTCGATTAGAGAAAGCATCAAAGTCTCTCAAAATGGCGTCGCAGCAAAATGGGTCATAGTAGCTACGAAGTCAAAATGGCGGGATGTCCGAAGATAGAGAGCTTTCCTCTCGTGCACCTGGGTTTTATAGACAACAGTTCAAGTCCAGTAGGGTCTCCATTGGTGGGTTCATAGGTTAGCTTCAAATTGACCAATCAAAAACGACAGTTCTCAAGCTTTTACTTAAGCATACATTATCCTTGGAGATGGGTACGTAATTTGCAACATTGTCTCTCGATTAGCTTACTCTCAGAGCCTCCATTGTCCGCACCTGCAAGTCGACCTTGAATTAAAGAGAAAATATGCCGGCTGGCACTAACTTTAAGATAAGCATGTGAACAGTTTCTGTGGAAAAATACAGCTTCAAGCAGAAATACACGTTTAATAGCACAGTGGAAAAATACAAACATCTAAACCGTGAGACCAGGCAACTAGGCCAAAGCCTCCGCTAAAGTAATGCTAAGCTAAAACATTTCAAACAAGCAAATCGTAGCACACGTTTATGATTATGTCGGATTAGTGCAATTCTAATACACCACGTTATATAAAGCACGCGTATAAATGATGGCAAACTACTCTGAGGGCACATTTTGTCCCCGTACAATCTTTATTAGTTCGGTTAATATCACACATGATTATTTCAGCACTACGTTTATGCGTTAATAAATCAAAACCTTCATTTTCTGCTTCATCATATGCAAAGAAAATTAAATTATCCATTTAGTAGAGCATTTCAGACCAAATGGGATGTACTCTGAATGCAAGAACTGTGGAGTAAAGATCCAGTTCTTTTAATGATTATCAGGGAGCCTTCCATCTCAAGTAGCACGTCAGTCAGACCATAGGGTGGCCTGGGCTATTTATGTGACAACTACTTTGAAAGCCAGAATTACTCCAATGAAATTTGCTAGTAATTGTATACAAACATTTATTCTTGATTATCTAAGTTCCAGAGAATTGTCATTCTCAACTAAATATTCACAATATGTACCACAAAGCCATTGTCAGGTATTTGATTGAAAACCTCGAAGATCTAATTTTATCTCTTCCAGGGGGCATGCCTTGACCCTAACAGGAGACTTTAACTTAGCCCTAATAGGAGATAGCCAACACATACTGCAACAACCAACACACCAGGAACCAACAAGGCCACTGCTAATGAGACAAGACCATTAGGGAAGCTAATATAGGATTTCTTTCTCGCTATCCAGCTAACTTCTCTGACCCAGTGCAGAAGATTCAACACTGCAGGAAAAATCACCCACCGCTCACACAGCAGATGGGCTATCCTAGATTAGACCTATATTTCTCATTCACTCCAATCAATGTACTCAGATTTCTCATTCCTGGAAAGACCTGATTGTAATCACTTCCTTACAACCATAACATTTACTCTTGAGCACGTCCCATTAATAGGGACTATTGACAGCCTGTCCCATGGAAGGAGAATTACAAGCAATACTTCCACTCTAGACTGGCAAGATGGACACAAAAGTCAGAAACTACGTCCCTTTCTACTCACTGTTAAACATCGTAATCCTCTAATAACAAGGCCAAAAGTAGTTAAATCCATTTAAGAAACCCTATCTCAAAGCATCAACGCATTAAGCATCTCCAACAAGGTACCGCTTCTGAGAAATGGATGGTACACGCCAGATCTGAGAGCTTGCAGGTCAAAGCTAAGGAAACTGAAATGTTCTATTGCCAAAAAAAGCACAGACCCTGTTACCGCTTCCAATTTTTAAAGATTGACCATGGATTACAGGAAGTCACTATGGAAACAGAAAAGGAAGTTCTCTGAACATCAATGGCAAATTATTTTTCAACTATCCACAACAAGGACCATAAGAAATTCTGGAACTTCCTAAACAACATGGGGTCCTCCTTGCCCCTTACTAGAAGCAATCATGTTATTATACTCAGACACATGGGTGAAGGTCAAGGTAGGGAAAAATGTTAACCTCACAGACAAAATCTTCAATAACTCAGCTCTTAAACAAGGCTGTATTTTGGCCCCTGTTCTCTTTAGTCTTTACACAGTAGATACTGGAGAAGAACTAGGAAAGGCAATATCATTTTACTCTAAAATAAGGAACAACTGTATCCAAATTCTACAGTACACAGATCACATTGTCTTATTTGACTAAACTTATATCTGGAGATGTGGAGCTACAATTCTGCTCCATATTGCTTCTTACAACCACCAAGACATTTGGTTAACAGAAGAGAAAGTTCCCAAAATTGCACCCAACGAACTTAAGGAACGAAGGCACTTCCATTTCTTTTGGCCTATGTAGGTTGCCAACAAAATTATACACCCCCTCAGCAGGCCATATTTTAAAAGAAGTAGGACCCAAACTTCTCCATGCCCTGACCTATGGTCATCCTGGAAACCTAGGGAGATTTGCTAGCACACTGGATCTGATCCAATAAAATGCCTACAGAAAGCAATGTTGCTTACCTATGAGATCCTTGAGAGCTCAAGTGCATCTCCTTCTTCGGGGCCTAGTCTACAAAGCTGATTTTATGACATATTGCCATCTAATAATCAATTCCAATACAGGCAGCCTAAAAAATGTCATAAAGTCACTTATAGACCGAGAGTCTAATAATAAGAATCCATGGTCCTGTTAGGTGGAGAAAGCAAAGCAAGCCTTGGATCTGAGCAGCATCTGGGACAGTATGCCATCAAGAATCTCCTTAAAGTCTGCAATTAAATTTCAAATAATCCTCCTGGATCATGCTGAAGATATGTTCGCACTTTCCAAAAGAAAATGCTCCTCTGCAATCATGGACACTTAGAAGGCGCTGAATGCTCAATACTATTTATTTGAACACATACACAAGCCAATAAGACAGAAAATAATTAGAATGAGGTACATGCTCTTTTCAATTAAAGATGTCAAGCTATCTTGGAGCTCAGAATCTTTAACACATCCACAGTGTAGGCTCTGGGACTGCAAACAGGAGCCTTTGCCAATCTTTTATGCTGCTGTCCAATGATGCAGTCAGAGTGACGAACATACATTAACAGATTATGTTGAAAAGCAGATTGACAATGTAAATTAGGTCATTTTTCCCCATTTAAAAACATATCTGAACTCTGTCACCGTGTGGAATTTCTACAATCTGTTTAAAAAAGGCTTTTATATTTGTGTTATTTCTAAAATGTGTATTTTAAGTGTTATTGATTTGGTTCATAAGTGTGGAACTATCAGGTTATTTTTCATGTATACATGTTTTATGTGATTTTGATTCATTAATTACAACAAACCTATCATCATCATCTGATATATTCTCAAATATTTGCACAGTTCATTTTCAGACATTTACATCTTGTTGTGTGCTTAAACAAGCCTTTCCTTTCACACCAACAAAATTGTCTGATTAATCCTCTCACTTTGAAGTCAGAGAAAGAAAAGTAAACACCATGCTCCATCGGAACACAGAGCCTGACATAAGACCCCTGTCTTTGAAGGCACAGCAAATTTGATAAGACAAGAACACAATTTAAGGGCCGGTTTACCGGAAGTGACCACTAGTGGAAGAATACAGTAAGCAGGAGGGACAAAGATATGCTGGACAGCCTAAAATAAATAAAGGCAGTAAAGAATAAGCAAGCATATGTGAGTTACAATCAACAAAGCCAATGGTAAGCAATGAGTAGAATGTATTCTTAGGTCAGCTTTCAGAATGTCTGAGAACTCTTTAATAACCAGAAAGCTGAGCTGTCTGGCAGACTTCGACCTAAAATGGTTTCAGCTTGTATGTGACCAACTATAAAGGGTGTAACTTTCCAGACAGGTGGCCACATGTACAATCCATCGCCAGCCCGATACACATAAGCCAAGGACTGGCTGGGAAATACCTCATGATAACATGGGTGGTAGACAATATAAACAGGATGCAGAGGAACTGATTCCTAGACCTTTGAAGACATTTTAGGACAAATGAAACTTGTGGAAAATAAAGAGAAGAGCCATCTCAACTGAACAGAAGGGTTTACCTGTGTTGCACAAAATATATAGGAAGATAAAGATAAATGGAAGGGAATAATAGGATATGAAGGTATATTTTAAATTTCCCTTGAAAGCTTCAAATCAAATGCAAATTATTCCTCTGGAACACACAACAATGCTGTGTCTAGTATTTTAATTGATTTGATTGAAGATCCAGGATACCTTTAGCTAACTTTTTTGGTAGTGCCAGGAACTGTTCTGTATTTAGGCAGAGGAACTTAAGGTGTTAATGCTAAATTACTATTAAGCCTCACTCTACTGTTTGTTTTGCCTGGACTATTTTTTAACAACTACCACGCAACTTAATTGGTTAATTTTCTGACAGTTTCTGAGCACTTAGTACCTTCTGCCTCTTCTTACTCACATGCTAGCCACTCTTGGTCTGCAGAACCATCAGCTCTCAAGTCTTGTTAAACATTCTGTCAACACACATGAGATTCAATGACACTGTGGTATGACGGTTCACCTCCTAATTCTCCAAACTACACCGCTTACCTATAGTGTTATCTCTTGATCCTGGTGGTGGCTAGTGAGTGTATCAAACATCTTTCGTATCCCACATGGTATTCAACTTGCACCCAAGTGCACTTGGAGGACTCCTCGCCAAGTATGATACGAAATTCCCCAGCACACAGGCTATATCGCAAACATTGCCTCTCCATATCGAAGCCTGCAAATGCACTACCTACTTTAAGCTTAACCTAACGAAGGCCAAATTCACGTTGCATGTATTCTCTCCAAAAGCTCCCTACCTGTGACACATCACTTTGATTTATCTTTAACATCATCCTTTGGTTGAAAGGACAAATCAGCAAAAACTCTGATCTCACTTATTTTCAAACAAATCCCTGCCTGCCTGTCTGACTCAGACCTCAGAACTGCCATCCAAGCTTTGTAATTTCTCATTGAATGATGGCAGTGCTCTACTTACAGTAGTCCTCAGTTCCCCACTAGTGCCACTAAAAAGCATCAAAGGATTAATACAGGACCATCAGGTAACCACCATACTGACAAATCTGCTGTAGCTACTTCTGATAGCCGGCATCATATTTGAGACATGCTGCATCATATACAAGGTACTTGCAATGAGTGCTCTATAGTACCTGTCAAAAAATCGAACTACCTCCAAACAGCCAACACAAGAAGACGCAAAACTGGCAGATATACAAAGAAGAAGTCGAATGAGGAAAAGTCCAGAAGATAAGCCTACCCCGGGATCTGTAGTAACAGTCTTCTCCAAATCTGTCTCCCCGCTTGACACCTCAACTTCAGAAAGGAGCCGAAAATGCAATTCTTCATCAAGCCCCTCATCCAATACAAATGAAGAACAATCCAGCTCCTTAGCCACATCGACATAACAAAGAAGAGCCCAACCATGGCCCTTCTGTATGTATGTTTATACTGTAGGTATATATGTGTATGGTATTTCTATGCTGCAAACCTTAGACATGATCTTGAATAATAGTCTTCCCTCTACTCTCTAAAAACGTTTCCCACTAAGCCACATGGTGAGGTGCACTATTGCTCCCTGACTACATTCGAAGTACTTATAACAATGGCTATATAAACCGATGACTCATACATCAACTTATTTTTAGTGTTAGCTCAACTTGGAGCCGGACTTTATTTGCCGGTGTAGCCCAGCTATGAAGGGCAAGATAGTTATTAGAACATTCTGCCACTAGAGGGCAGAATGTTCTAGTAAATAAAACAAAGGCCTCACAGAGCCGAGGGGATTATACCCTCAGGCTCTGTGAGGCCGTTGTTCACAGCTCTTGCTGTGAACAAAGAACATTGGAATGTTAAGAGCTCAAGGCTTTTACTAGAGGTGGGCGGTGACCTCCGCTCCGCTCGTGGAGTTTGTAGAGTTTTTCCCACTCCACGCTCTGCTTAGAGCATGAAGTTCCAGAAAAATGCGCGTAGCTGAGTTTTTTTCCTCATTCGCGCTCACCAACATTAAGTTGGTGAGCACGAAAGAGGAAAATCTTACTCAGACCACCTCCCAGTGAGATTTTTCAACGCAGGTGGTCACGGATGGTCGCTGCAGAAGCCCAGAGCACTCCATTGTCTCCAATGGAGCTCCCAACATTCCAATGTTCTAATTAGTATTAGTGCTAGTAACAGTACTACCAAGACTGGTAAAATAGTAGACATAATAATAATAACAGTAATATTCTTAACTTGTTTTTACCTAGTGTCTCTCACCATAATATTATTTACTTTATCCCTTAATATATTTGTGCATATGCCCCGCCACAGCATTTTATACATAATTATGAATGTATTGCATTTACTACATAATTTGCCATTTGCTGCATTATTTGCAGATGTCATAAAACATGTTCTCGCTCAAACCAATCAAAACGTGATTCCATCTAATAAAGGTGACCTAAAGGTCCTTTCTGTTGATGATTGTTGCTTTCAGGTGTTGGACTTGAACTACTGAGGTACAACTTGGACCTGGCAGTATTACTAGGTGGGTGAAATGAAAAACGAAAGAAATAATAGTATCACCAATTGTCCCACATGATGCTGCTTAATTTTCCTTTTTTTGCTGCATAATGTTGTCAATCTTGTCACATACTTTGGGTTACCATTGGCCTTATTTGTACTTTACAGCTGCTCTTCTTTGGTATGGCAGTCCTGACTTTCAGATATTTGTTATATACAGTGGTTGAAATGCATTAAATTAAGTATGGTAGACGATGAGTGCAGTGTGGCCGGGTCAGTGAGTGTAGGGACGAGGTCAAAGAGGAGGCAAAAAAAAACAAAATGTTCTGTAACTATTTTCTTTGTCTTTCATCATCAGTTAAATGCATATGTAATAACACACATATATCTTAAATGAAAAATAAATGCACGTTAACCTAATTGGTGGGAAATGCACTCTTTTACTTTAGAGAACTTCTGTTGGCTAATGTGATTACTGCAGATATCCGTGTGTGCAACCTGAGAGTCTAGTATTGAATCCTGGTTGCCATAGTGGGAATATTGACGTGTGCATTTGTTGTTCTAGGAATAAAATAAATTCTAGCTATCGCGTCAAGAATTTTCAATTCTATTAAGGACACGGAGGCGAGGATTATGCTTTCTCTTTCTTTACTGACTTAAACAGCAGCCAATCAAATACAAGTAACAGAAAAAACTACAACACCCAGGATACCTAACATCCTGTCACATGGTCCAATCACCATCCATGTCCTCTGCTATGAGTCCTTTGACCTATGAAGTCACTTCCTCTTTCTTTGTTCAAAACAGATAATGTCAACTTGAAAACGCAAACTTCTTACGCCATCCCGAATCCGGAGTCATAAACTTCTTCTCCATACTGAAGAACCGAAACTTGGAGGCTCCATGCCGGAGAAACAACCAGTAGAACATTATAACCCAATCTTTCCTTGAGGTTACGACTTTCAGGCGTTCTTCTGATCAGAAGCTGTAACAATAAACAGGTAGGCAATATCCCATAAAATATACGTTATCTTAAACTTTATAATTGCAAATAATGGGAGGGTTAAATGACAATATCTCATCAGATATACACAATAATTGATAATAAATATTCCATAAATATAACAAGGGAGGGATAATCTTCGCCTCTGTGTCCTTAATAGAATTGAAAATTCTTGACGCAATAGCTAGAATTTTTTTTATTCTATGTCAGGACCGGAGGCTCCGATTATGCTAGTTTAAAGCTGTTCCATCACCACACTAGCTACATCCAATACAGGTTTATGATAAAACTTACAAAAAGTATTTTCTGAAGACCAATCTGCAGCTTTCATTATGTCCTCTAAACGAGAACCTAAGGCAAATGATTTTGAAGCCGTAGCCCCTCTAGCAGAATGAGCCCCAAAAACAGAGGTATCAATACCTGCTTCATTCATCAGCCATCTCATCCATCTAGCTAAAGTAGCTGAGGAAACTGGTTTAAAAGGTTTTTGCAAAGCAATTAACAATTGACCTTTAGCATCCTGTCGAAATTCTTCTGTGACAACTTCATAATCCTTTAAACATTGAACTACACATAATTTTGAATTTTCCGTATAAACTGGATATGATACTGACCTGCAATTTGTTTTAGTTCTCCTTGTCACCGAAAAGGAGACTCCTTCCGGTGAAAAGGTTCTACCTGCTAAATCTAAAGCTCTGACGTCCGATACTCTTTTACAAGAGACAAGGCATAAAAGCATGGTTAACTCAGCTGACAGCTGCTTGCGAGACAAATATCTGTTGGTAGGCCAAGAATCAAGAAATTTTAATATAATATTAACATCCCATAAAACAGTATATTTAGCTTGAGGTGGTTTAGAAAGACGTATACCCCTCAAAAGCTTGCAAATTAATGGATGTTCTCCAATAGGCTTGCCTTCTAACTGCGAATGCCCTGCTGAAATGGCAGATCTAAAATTATTGACCGTCCGATAAGCCAAACCCGAACTGGCTAGTTCTGCTAGAAAATTAACAATCAAACCAATATGCGCTTCCACTGGATTGGCACCCCTTCCATCACACCAACTAGACCATCTGCACCGGGCTGAATCATATCTCTTATGGGTACTACTGGTCCAGGCCTGTTTAATGAATTCCGCAGCTTGTTGCGAAACATCTGGGGTATTCAATCTCGACCTGAAATTAACCAGACTAGAAGTGTTAACTTCCCTGACAAGACCAGTGGATGTTGAAGGCCCTCTGGACTCAAGAGAAGATTCGGACGAGGAGGAATCAGAAGAGGAGAGGCACAGGCTAAATGTAGAGCACTGGGGAACCAAGGCTGTGCTCTCCAAAACGGAGTCACCAGAACAATCTCTGTTTTCTGTCTCCGCATTCGAGCCAGAACTCTGGCGATCATCAGAAAAGGAGGAAACGCATAACCTCGAAACTGGGACCAGTCCTGAAGAAAGGCATCTGTCTGTAAAGCATAAGGGTCTGGACGCCAGCTGTAAAATTTTTGAATTTGGCAGTTGAGTCGAGAGGCAAATATGTCCACTTCGCAATTGCCCCATTCCTGGACTATCTGGGCAAAAATCAGAGGATCCAGCTTCCAGTCGCTGGAGTCTGATAGGTATCTGGAGTTCCAGTCTGCAATGACATTCTGGTCCCCAGGCAGGTATTCCGCTATGACCACTAAACGCTGAGTTAGGCAATAATGCCAGAAATCCTTGGCAATCTCCGCCAGAATTCTGGACTTCGTGCCTCCCAATTTGTTGACATACCTCACTGCCGATATATTGTCCATCCGTAATAGTATGCAACAATCTGTTTTCTGCGGGGAGAGGCTCTTTATAGCAAATGATCCCGCTAGAAGTTCCAAACAATTGATGTGAAGGGATTGTTCCCACTCTGACCATCTGCCCCCGTCACTAGGGAGTTGCAACGAGCTCCCCAACCCCATCTGCTGGCATCTGACTCTATCACTACCTCCGGGTGAGATCCGAAAATCGCCCTGCCGTTCCATGCTTCCATGTGATGAAGCCACCACTGAACTTCTGATCTTACATCGGTAGTCAATGGGATTTGTTCTGAGTAACTCAGACCCTGTTGTAGATGTCTGATTTTGAGCCTCTGAAGTGCTCGATAATGTAGGGGTGCAGGGAATATCGTCTGAATAGATGAAGCTAGTAAGCCCACTACTCTGGCTATATTCCTCAAAGAGACGGTCTGGCAAGCTAACACCGATCTCAATTCCCTCTTGATGTTGCGTATCTTCTGAGAGGGAAGAAGAAGCTGACATAAAATGGAATTTATCTGAAATCCCAGAAAATCTATCACTTGAGAAGGTTTCAACAATGACTTCTGTACATTGATCAGGAAACCTAAGTATTGTAGGAGACTGATGGTCCAATCCAAGTGCGAGATTAGGACTTGGGGGGACTGAGCCATCAGCAGAATGTCGTCCAGATATATAATCAATCTGACTCCCTTGGATCTGAGACATTCCATCACAGGTCTCAAGAGCTTCGTGAAGCACCAAGGGGCTGACGATAGACCGAATGGGAGTGCTCGGAACTCCAGGCACTGACCCTTCCACTGGAATTGTAGAAATCTCCTGTGGGGAGGAAAAATTGGAATCGACAAGTAGGCATCTTTTAGATCCAGTCGAACCATCCAATCTCCTTCTAACAGGATGTCCCTTAGCATGTGGATACCCTCCATCTTGAAATGTCTGTATAGGATCCACTGATTGAAATCCTTTAGGTTCAAGACTAAGCGGTGACCTCCCCCTTTCTTGTCTACTACAAAAATTGGGCTGAGGAAACCGCAAGGATGAGGGTAAGTGTATTGCACGGCTCCTTTGTCTAAGAGAGCTTGAATTTCTTTGTCTATAAAATCTTGATTTGCTTGGGAAAAACACATTATTACCGGAGAGGACAGTTGTTTGGGAGTGCTGACAAACTCCAGTCGAAATCCTTCTACTGTTTGAAGAACCCATGGATCTCCGGATATCCGCTTCCAATTTGCCAAGCAGGATGCCACTCTGCCCCCTAGTTTGACCTGAGAAAAATGAATAATGATCACCTGTGAAACTGGAGTCTTGAATGGCTCCTTGTTGTCCTCTGCGATGACCCCTACGGAAACGGGGTCGACCCCCTCTGTGCCATGTGGGGTAGAAGGTGGAGTCCTGATCTCCGTACCAGCCACCTCTGCCTCTCGGATAATAGTTTTGGGGACTGTTAAAGGAGCTGCGGCCGGACATACGTCCCCCGAAACGACCGGCCCTGACAAAAAGGGCTCGTTTAAAAACCTTCTTGAGTGACATTTGTGCTTTGTCAAGAGAAGAAAAGGTGGAACAGAACTTGGCTAAGTCTTTGATAAATGATGAGCCAAATGGAAGAACATCGGCGGAAGGACCCGCTTCTGATGACGCAAGATCCGATAATTTGGGATCTATGCGCATAAGCACAGACTTCCTGCGTTCTGCCGAAATGGCACAGTTAGAGTTTCCTAGTAGGCACACAGCTCTTTGTGCCCATCCGATAAGGACATCGGTGTCCACTGGAGTGCTAGATTCCTTGGCTACATATGCCAACTCAAGGATCTTAGTCAAAGGTCCTGAAAGATCCAACAGTTTGTCCTGACAACTACGCCAGGAGCGGTCCAAGCCTTTTTTGGGGTCCTTAGCGAATTTTTTCATAAAGGTGACCATAGTGGGGTCTATCTCTGGAGTATCGGAAACCTTGCCCTCCAAGTCAGGTCTGGGGCATTCCGCTTTCAAGCGTGACCTAACCTCTTTATCGAAGCTTTTACGTAAATTGGCTTGGACATATTGCGCTACTTCAGGAGGGGGAACCCAATTGGTGGATCTGGGATGAATGATTTCCGTGGGATCAAAGTCCAAAACCTGGAAGGGAGGGGGCGTTTTCTTACTTTTCTTACTCGGTATAGGAGCGTCCGAGTCATCTGAATCGTCAGAGGAGGAATCTTTATCAGAGGAAGAGGTAGAAAGGGGGGTCCCCTTTTTTGAGCTGTAATTATGTTCGCCACTGCGTTTTTTACGCAGTTTCTCGAAAGCGTCAGCGTGGACACCACTGACCTCTGCTCCAGTCTCCAGATTTTTTGCATTGTCTTTGGCTTTTTTAGGTTCGTGTTGAGGAGGTTCCTGAGTCCAACCCTGTGAGCGAGCGAAATCAAATATTTGCCCTGAAAAGGGTCCCAAGGCTCTCACTAGAGCATCATTTACTGACTGTTGTACCCTGGTATCAAGGGCTTCCACCAGATCAACTTCAAGTTGATTGCCCAACTCATCTGTATAGTACTCAGCTTCTTGTTCATCCCATTGAGCCATGACTACAATATGTATCAAAGTACTAAGGAGAAAACACTTTTTACTCAGGGATCCAACAGGGGGAGTGCAAAAACCCCAATTTCAGGCAAGAAAAAAGAAGCCCTTAATTTTAAAGTGTGGAGGAAGCAGCCTGACAGGCACTCTAGGCAGCAGCCTAATTTATAATTTTACAACCCAGTCAAATTCTTAGCTGGGCGTCAGGGAGCAAGAATGACTATTTGGTTAAGTGGGGGGGCACAGACAAGCACGCAGCACACACGAGCCGATCTTCTCCACAAGTGAAAGTAGATCGGCTCGATAATGCTTGCGCGCGCGTGTGCGCGACAAAAAATGGAAAAGAGACTGCCCTAGAGCAGCTCCGCTCCCACTTCCACTCCACTTAAGGAACCGGGCTGAAATTTTGGCAAAAAGCCATAAAATCGAAGCGCGAGAGCGCTTATACAAATATACAGAGAGTGCGCTGAATCGCGAGGCTTTGCTCGGTAATTTTTAACATTTAAATAAACATTGCAAAGTACAATAAGTCGGAGAGAAAATAAACGTGTACTTATCTGCTGCGAAGCAGCAAAGAAAGAGGAAGTGACTTCATAGGTCAAAGGACTCATAGCAGAGGACATGGATGGTGATTGGACCATGTGACAGGATGTTAGGTATCCTGGGTGTTGTAGTTTTTTCTGTTACTTGTATTTGATTGGCTGCTGTTTAAGTCAGTAAAGAAAGAGAAAGCATAATCGGAGGCTCCGGTCCTGACATAGAATTCCCAGCCTGCGATAGAAATCACTGCAAATATATGTCATCTTAAAATTGTATTACACACAGTTTGGGATAGGCTTCTCAAAAAGATTTGGGGGCAGATTTACAAAGGTTTTGCATCACCCTTGTGCCACGCAAGTGGATGCAAGGGTGACGCAAAACCTAATTGAGATTTATCAAGCCACTCAAGGCCCCCTCGCGTGGCCCTTCATTGCTTGATAAATCTGGAGTAATGCTAGGCAGAGCAAATCCCTCCTTTGTGTTACTCTTCCTCAAGGAGGCATTCATGGGTTCCCACGCATCCACCCATGGAATTTGGCACATTCCCATATTTACAATTAGTGGTATACCTTGGAATACATCAAAATGCTACGCCTCCCCAGGAGAGGAGTAACAAGGAGAAATATCTCTATTTCTCCTTGGTTTTTCCTATGCTCGCATTCTGCAGCACACATTGAAAGAGGAAATGCGTTTGGGGACTGTTTTTGTGCAGGAAGGTGCTCCTTCCTGCACAAAAACATTCCTGCCTACAACGCAGGAACCCTTGCAACATGACGCAAGGGTGCCTGCTTTAGTGCTAGGCAGCCAAAAGTGCGTCAGCGCTAAGAAAGGACAGGAATGTGCCATATAATGTTAAACGCAGCACATTCCTGCCCTTTCACGCATCGCAGGGTAGCAAGGTGGCTTGCTGCATTGTGCTGCATGAAAAATGTATAACTCTACCCCCAAGTGCTTAAATAAAACAAGCGTGTTAGAAATATATATTTTGTTAATACGCAGTCAGGCTGTACCTAGCACAAAGATTTGCATACATCCACTAAAATAATGCACTCCAGAGCTCAGCTGGTAACACCCTTACCTCTCAAAAGAAGAAATTCTTGTCCCCAAGAATCTTCAAGTGACACTACTAATTAAACCCAACCCGGCTCCCACGCAGCCTTTAGAGTTGCTGAATAACTCATTCCACACATTTCATTTCTTTCAGGTTGCAGGCAGCCTGACCTGAAGGCTTGGTTCTGGTTTCGCTGTCTGCCCTTCCCTGGGCTTCACAGTACAGGGAGACCCCATCCTTCCCTTTTAGCTGGATGCACCTGAAGGTCGCCACTAACCACTCAAGGGCCATTCCTTTTTAGCAAAAAGTATGAGACCTGTTTTGGTAAAATTTGAAAAAAGAAGCTTTTGCAATGCAATGGTTCTCCCATTTGTTCTAGTTAGAGCTATTATTGTTGCAAATACCTACCTGGACTTTTCTTGCCACATAAATTTAAAATAAAATGAAAAGTAAAACAGTTGACATAAGCAAGCTGATTCAAAGTGCCATGGCCGCCATGAGCATAAGTGCGAAGGAAGGACACAAAAGGAAAAGAAGTTCGCACGCAGTCAAACGTATTAGCAATCGTGCAATTATCCACGTAACAAGAACGATGGCCAAGGCGGTAGCAAAACTGCCCCAAGGAAGGACAAACGTAAAGCATTTACCAATGATAACAAAGGATTTTTTAAAGGCAAGCCCACGAACGACTGATGGGAGTGCCGCGGGTGTGGTTAAAAGCCCACAGTTCTGGGGCAGCTCCTCCTTTTGGGTGGAGGAGCGTTACCCCCGTCAGCAGCGGCAGCTTCAAAACATGTTCAAGAAAACGATAATAACCCCTCAGAGCGCATGTGTGTTTGGCTGGCCGTCGCGGGCCGGCCAAACACACATGCGCAGTAGGCTCTCTCCAGATCAGCAACACAGTTGCCGGGTTGGAGGGAGCCTGCACCGGCTCCCAGTCTGCTGGAAGCGCCCTGGCTGGGCGCTCCCAGACAATTCTAACAGAGCTTTGAGCAGCGTCAGGATTGGCCGCAGCGCAGGCTGTGAGCTTGTGCCTGGAGCTACGAGGGACAGAGGAGTGGCGCAACGGAGGAGGTGTTTCTTTTAATTATTGTTTTTATTTAATTGTTATTTATTACATCCCCAGTGTGCCGCCCTGCCCCTTCTGGTTGCCGCAAGCCACAACTGCCACAGATAGATAACAACAGGCCAGGGTGCTTGCTCTCTCGACCTAAAAACATACAAGGATCCCACTTACTTCAACCTCTGGATTTATATCTTTCTTCTTAGTTCCCATTGGAAATGTATTCTACCCAATGCACTTAATTAGGAATTCTGATATATTCTCCTGTTTCAGGACAAATTTTCATCCATTTAATGCTCAAATGTTAGAAGAATTGCTTGTGATCTTGGAGGGTGCCCTGAGCACCTGTGAATAATTTGGTTAACCATCCACATCTTCCTTCTAACTTCAGAAAATTTAGAGGAGCTGCCTTAGGGCAAGAAACGAACGCCTTTTTAATGGTAAAATACTTAAACTTGGCAGCCTTGTAGTAACAGTCCCGTCCAGAGCCCTGTAGTCACTAACAACACACAAGCTGTGTAAAGAGAGACTGATTATAGACTCCATCTCTGCTGTAAATACACATGATCTAGTTAAGACTGACTTAATGGCTGGTTCTCCCCTAATTCATTTTTATGGACCCTACAGATCTGGAAGCAGAGTCTATGTTAAAGTAAAAAAGTGATAACTCATTATGTGTGGAAGTCTAAACAAACAACACCCACCTGCCAATCAAACAGAGGCCTGAAAGCGCTCCCCTTGTTAAATGCACAGCGCGTAGAAGTTGTGTTTGAACAAGTGTTTCTCGGATGGGACTTGGCAAATCACCAAAGAAATGATAATGATGACTGGGCACAAAGAATGGGGGAGGGGCGCTTTACAAGTAATTAACAGGCGTTCAGACATCTGGCTAGATCGGTGAAAGGACACCTCACCCAATGAGCCATCGTTACTGGCAGTGCTTTAAATAGGCCGGTGCTGTCCGGTACTGAGTACCAGTACTTTTTTATTTTTAGAGGGAGAGTACCTGCATCTCAAGAAAAACGTAATACTTTCAAGTGGAGAGTACCGGCACTTCTCAGAAACAAGCAGGTACTCTGGCACGGAGTACCTGCACTTCTGTTTTTCCATTTCAAGCACTGATTACTGGCACCCCACTTTAGAGGGGACCAAAGGCCGCTGCTCGAGAATCATTTCCCCAAACACCAGCCTTTCTTCAGTTCCCAAACAACTATTTCAAAGTGCGCCCTGTACTGCACCGTCAAATCCGAGGGTTTGCTAGGTTTTACCATTCCCACTATATTTTCTGATTATTATATTTTTAAGGTGATATTTTTTAGCTTCTGATAGCATTATTTGCTTTAAAATGCTTCGTTTCGTTCTTTAAACACCGCGAAAGCCCAGGAAAGGACATGCGCATTGCCTCTCATCACATGAATTGCTAGATGGACTGAAGTGTTGCACGAAACTACCCGTTCCGTGAGAAGCGGGTGTCTTCACATCACTAAAGAAACCTATCAATCGCATGATTAATTCTTTACTTCTCCCTCTTAATATTATAGTAATAACTTGTTTCTTATGTAGCGCTTCATATGGTCAGTCTATAGTTCTAAGAGGTATATATATGAGAGGCTTGCACTGACTGTCATTTTTTTGACGCTCCAGTGGTGCAAGCCTCATCCATATTTATGAGGCTGCGAAAAGCCACTTTGTGTCTTCTCATAGATACGGAGTAAAGCCACTTTGTGTCTTCTCATAGATACGGAGTAAAGCCACTTTGCATGGCCTCGTAGATATGGAGTAAAGCCACTTTTCGTGGCCTCATAGATATGGAATAAAGGCACTTTGCGTGGCCTCGTAGATATGGAGTAAAGCCACTTTGCATGGCATCATAGATATGGAGTAAAGCCACTTTGCGTGGCCTCATAGATATGGAGTAAAGCCGGTTAGTGTGGTAAAACAAAGCAGTAAGTTGCTGCGTTGCCTTACTCCGCACCAGGGAGGTGTTCTGTGGGTGTTGCGATGGGTTTACCCATGCAACACTCCTTAATTTTGAAGTTACCTCAGATTTACGTGATCACAAAAACCTGGGGCAGTGCCAATGCCTTACGCCTCCTCAGAGTACGCTCAACGAGGAGAAATATTTTAATTTCTTCTTGTTTTTCCTCTTCCATGTGCACTGCATTCTGCAGCAAATGCAGAAGGAGGAAAATGCCTCTCTGGATTATTTTTGTGCAGAATGGTGTCCCTGAACTGGGATGGGATGGGGAGGACTTGGTTGAGGTAGAGTGGATGGATTGGAGTACAGTGTGGTGGATTGGCGTGAGTGGGGTGGATTGGGATGGGGTGGAATGGATTGGAGTGGGGTGGATTGAATGGGGTGTGTTGGATTGGATTCAGGTGGACTAGATTGGTGTGGACTGGAGTGGGGTGGATGGCATTGAGGTGGGGTGGATTGGGGTGTGGTAGGGTGTATGGAATGGATTGGAGTGGGGTGGACTGAACTGGAATGGGGTGGGTTGGATTGGGGTGGCGTTGGGTGGATTGTAGTGCGGTGGATTGCAGTGGAGTGGATTGGAATGGGGTGGGTTAGAGTGAGGTAGGCTGGATGGATTGGAGTTTGGTAGACTGAACTGGGATGGGGTGCGGTGGATTAGATGGGGTAGAGTGGGTGGTTTAGAGTGGAGTGGGTTGGATTGGGATGAAGTGGGGTGAATTGGATTAGGGTGAGGTGGATTGAATTTGAAAGGGCGTATTGTTTTGGATTGGAATAGGGCAGAATGGAGTGGGGCGAATTGGAGCAGGGCAGATTGTTTTGGATTGGAGTGGGGCTGACTGAGTGGGGCAGATTGTTTTGGACTGACATAGGGCAGATTGGTTTGGGTTGCAGTGGGGCAGGTTGTTTTGGATTGGAATGCAGCAGATTGCAGTGGGGCAGAATGTTTTGGATTGGGGCAGATTGGAGTAGGGAACATTGTTTTAGATTGAAGTGGGGCTGATTGTTTTGGATTGGAGTCGGACAGACTGGAGTGGAGAAGATTGTTGTGGATTGGAATGGGGCAGACTGGAGTGGGGTGGATTGGACTGGGGCAGACTGGAGTGGAGTGGGGTGGATTTGAGTGGCGCAGATTGTTTTGGATTGGAGTGGGGCAGATGGGAGTGGGTCGGACTGGAGTGGGGCAGATTGTTTTAGATCAAAGTGGGGCAGATTGGAGTGGGGCAAACTGGAGTGGAGCAGATTTTTTTTAGGCTGAAATTGGGCAGATTGTGTTTGGTTTGAAATGGGGCAGATTTTTTGCGTTGGAGTAGGGCAGATTGTTTTGGATTAGAGTGGGGCGAATTGGAGAGGGACAGATTAGATTTGGGTGGGTTGGGAGGAATGGAGTGGAGTGGATTGGAGTGAGTGATTTGGATTGGAGTGGGGTGGACTGGTGTGGGGTAAAGTGGGGTGAATTAAGGTGGATTGTGGGGGTGTGGGGTGGAGTGGGGTGGATTGGGGCGTACTACATGATTATGTGTTAGAGCATCATCTCAGAAGTTACACATAATAAAAAAAGAAAACATTGTTGCTTTGCAATATTTCAAACAAGATTATCATATTTTTTACAAAGAGCACCCACAACCAAGAACGAAAGAAAACATTAGTGGAAAATGAGAAAAGACAGCTTGGCAAAATAAAAGAAAGTTAACTATACAAAAATAAAAGTTTGCAATTTTATTTGTTCTGCTGGGCACATTTTGCCAGTCTGTTTGCAGGGCACTAGAAGTTAAAAAGAACAAAATACTACCTCAATCCCATCGAGAGCAGTGGACGTGCCTGGTTAAGTTGAATCATCAGTAATTGGTCCCTGCTCCACACAGAGGAACGGAAACGATGCTTGCCCCGCAGTGACAAATTACGAGGCCGTAAAAAAGAGCGCCAGGCAAGGTAACAAATGGTAAGGGACTGGCGGCCTTCAAGCTCATTACCTTACACAACAGAGTCCTGCAAGCGAGCCTAAAAAAGGCGTAAAACAATTCCTGCCATCATTATAAATGTGAAACACTGTTCAAGCTGTCCTGAATAGGGCCTTAGACACATGCTGACTTATTGGGGAAAATGCAAATTAAAATGAAAGAAAACATACAGCCAATCTAATAATAATAGTAATAATATGTTTTCCGCTCTGCCAAGGGAGGCGCTACGATGCTCCGCAGCGCTTTACAAAAGGCTCAAAATAAATACATTGCAGTAGCATGGGTTGAAAATACCAGCGTGCAAGGTTCTCTGAGTTATTAATCCGGGATGGCCTGGAAGGGGTCACTCAGGACACTGGCTGAGCACCCCCCGGCGGGGTGGGGCACGTTACATTAAAGCTTAAAGGAGTCTGTTGTTATTTATATAGCGCCTTTCACGTCGCCCGTGAAGCTGATAGCTGGGGCGGGTGAGTAGAGCCCCCCGCATCCTGCTATCTTGGGTTCAGTTTCTAAGACCGCCTTTAGTTCCCCCCCCCCCCTCCCCCCCCCCTCCCACGGGCCAGTCTGCCATTGGGATATAGTTCGTTCCTTTCACGGGGTAAAGCGCCCCCCTGAGGGGCCATGAAGCAGAAAACATCTCTGGCCTCTCAAGAGTCGCTCGGCCCCCTGGTGTGGCACCGGGGGCGTAACAAAGGCCCCTGGCTGGATGGAGGATGGGAGCATCCTACAGGGGGCACTTTCAGTTTTGGTACCCCACTGTGTGCCACAGCCTGGTATGTGGAGCTGTCTCACCGGGGGCTGCCTCTGATGGCCCTGCGCCCCCTCTCCACACATGGAATCATGTCCCCTGCCGAGGGCCGGTGTTTGGGGGGCTCCCTACACCCCCTGCAGCACAGATGGTCCTCTCTGTGATGACAGCCCCGGGCCAGCAGCGATAGCCCCATGCACTGGGTCGGATGTGTAGATAGCACCTATGGAATGTGTCAATGAAACCTGGGGGCCGGGCTACCCGCAGACGGCCTAAGGATGGGCGGCCTGGGGAATGTGACAGGGCGGGAAACGCGAGGTGACGGGACAGGGACAAATGTTTCCCGGGCGGGAAACGCGAAGTGACAGGGCGGGAGAGTGATGGGACAACGCGGCAAAGTTAGAGAACGGCGGGAAAAGGATTTGGACGCTCCACTTACAACGCAGTAGACGAAACGCGCAAATTTATTTTAGAAAGGGAGACGTTCAGCTAATTTTGCAGATAATACTTAAATATATGAAGTTCGATACAGAAGGAAGAGGGAAACCTGCTATAATTTATAACTTGTAAAGACATGCAAATGTTATAAAATGTTATATATATATATATATATATATATATATATATATATATATATACACCTCATCCTTACTAGTGCCTCAGGCATATTTGTTGTGAAATACATTACAATTTCGACGCCTCGTCAGGGGTAGTAAGCGCTATATAAATACCCTTACAATTATCGATTTAGAATGCACTTTATTTATTTTTTGGCGAATTTTGTCACAGGCTTTCGGGCATTTTGCAGTTTCTGGCAGCGAGTGCCTTGAACTCCCTTGCATTACATTTCTTATTGCTGCATTTTAGGGGGTTTCAGCAGTTTTACTCTGCATATGCACTTTGGCTCTATTCTACTGTGACATGCTGCAAGGTTAGGGGAAGATCAAATTATGCAGTAAGGTTGACTAAATTATATGGCAATAAAAGGCAAATTATGTGGAGTAATAAAGAACTTCTTCTGATAGTGTGACTTCTTTCTTTTTGTCATTGTTATATATGCTAATACTGTGGAGGCAAGTTTCACCTCGTTATTACCAGTTTAACACATAAACATTGCAAAAAGCATCAATAAAATGTCCAGTTAACATTTGAGCAGGGCCTTCCACTGCGTGGCAACATGTGTTGCTAAAGTTTTTGTAACTTTTGATCCGTTTGCCATAGAAACAATTTTTTATATTAATATCTGCAGATTAGGCAGCGGATGATGGATTAAGTAGCGAATCAGGGAAATCCGTAAATTTGCGTAAAACACAGCAGCCACAAAATCTCATAATTCCAGTGGCTGTGATTATATTGCTCTATGTTGATAGGGGTTCAGTAGCTGTATGTTTAGGACTTGTGTGTGTTATAGCACCACAAGCAGCAGAGAAGCCTTCTTTATCTGTAGATATATAGGTGTTGTATACTGTCACATGCTGACAGCCAGATTACTCGCACAAACACCCTTATGACATGACTTCTTGAAGAACCCCCAAACCCACTCTTCCACCGTCTACCGGAGACATCTGCAGCAGTTAACAGGTCAAGAAAGAGGACTGTGGTCCCCAAGAGGCAGCTCAGCAGACTTCAATCTGAGGACCACCGAAGGTTTTAAACCACTACTGCTAAACAACTAAAAAGTCTCTACAACTAAGTACTGAACAACTACTGTCTAAACAACAATTGTGCCTGAATAACAATTGCCTGAACAACTAATATATATATACTAAACAACTAATAAACCCTAAAAACCAAAAAGAAAACCTTACCTTAAAATTAGTTGTTCAGGCAATTGCTATTCAGGCACAATTGTTGTTTAGACAGTAGTTGTTCAGTACTTAGTTGTAGAGGCTTTGTAGTTGTTTAGCAGTAGTGGTTCAGGCAAGTAGTGGTTTAGACCTAGTTGTTCAGGATGATTCCCACGTGGCGAGTGTGAACACCCTGAAACTCTTCTGAGCACCTTCAGAAATGACTAATAAATGTTTACGTTTCTGGAAATACTGTATCTGGGAGAAGTACATCAAAAGTCCCCTTTCAATGATCAGCATCTGACCAGGTAGGAGACACTGGATCTGATGGCGTTCCCCTTTCCGGAGACACTGGCTACGACTACCACGCTAGCTCGCCCTGTGCCATGCCCTCTCGGCACTGATAGCACATCCTCGCTGGATCGTCCTGCAGAAGAACCAACTCACTCTTCACTTCTTTACTTGAGACTCTAGGACAAAGATCGTCCTTCGTGACACAAAACGATATCCCTATGAAACTCAAAATCGTGTGGAGGAAGCCGAGTCTTCTTTGAGGTTGATGAGGAGCCCAAGTTGATGAAGAAGCTTTCATACCCTGTGTGATGCAACCGTATCTTGATCAGCTGACAGTCATCCATCCAAGCATGGATGCAATGTTATATTTTACATATGGAGCCATCATCATGGTGAAAACCTGGAGAAGGACCTGAGGCCAAGTGAGAGGACCTTGTATGGTGACGTCCTAGTATGGCAAACCAGAGTTACCTCGGAGAACAGGAACACGAGGTAACCTTCCTGCGCGTGCTGCAAGTCTACTGCAGTTAGATACTCCCCCAAACAAGTTCACTTGTTGCAAAGTCTCCAGCTGTCAAAGTGGATCGTCCTAACCAACTTGTCGTCTTGCAGACGTCTAACACCAATCTAAAATCCTCCTGATGTCTTGTCCACAAGGAAGACAAGGCGATTCGACATCTCTCCTGGCCCCTTGGAAAATCTGCTAGTGCATTCTTGGAAGTCGGATCTTGCAGTGCTTTGAGGGGGTGAAAAAGGTGGGAGTAGGGTTTCTAAATGGGCCATGGCCAATGAAGCGTAACTAGGAATCCTTTACACGTGGCATGTCCTATCGTTTTAAGGATCTGGCATAAAACATGTGAACTGGAATCTTATATTTGAAAAAATCATGCAGGATATGCAGTTCTGATACTTTTCTGGAAACATGACATTGAGAATGTAACATTACAGAGATATGTCTATTAATCACCCGCACTTCCCAAATCACATCAATTCCCTCTGCAATGTCTCCCTTGCAGATACTCCTTTTTTGCTCCCCACATCTCCCTCTTTCTCAGGTCCCTCCTCATGCATCTCTCACACTTTACTTCCTTTTTCTTCATCACATTCTTTTCACTTTCCCCTTCTACGTGAACTTCTTATTGTCACCCCCACTCCACCATCCGCTCTCCCTCACACACATAGACAAACTCACACAGACCACCACCACATGTAAACATTTTCTTTTACTTCATCATTGTCCATAATTTTACATCTCTGTACCCACTCACAAACTTCCCAATAGAATCATAATTACAATTGGCACATATGTGACTGTCCCTTTGGGCACGTGGCTGTCAGGCCAAGGTTTGGATAAGCTTCTACTCTGACCACATTTATGATCCAGTGACAGGCACTGTGGACAAAGTGCTCCCTGTGAGAGGGGTGTGGGTCTAAGTCCAGGGCTCTTGTGGATCCTCACGCCTCCCCTTCTCTCACGAGTCTTTGGCCCGAAGCAGGAGATAAGGGGAGCTCAGACGGGTGGTCACCAAGGTCTTTCTTGTCACCAGCTACATGCCAGGAGGAAGGAAAGAGGTGATGTGATTTGCACATCACTGCTGGTCCTAGTGTCGCAGGAGAACAGGGCTACATAAGGTAGAGCCATCTTGCGAGCGCCCACCTTGTTCTCGCGACTCCAGGACTTTGCACAGTTGGGACCAGCGCTTGCTGCACGGAGGTCCTCCTTTGTTCTGCTGATGGCCCTGCTCAGCCACGCAGCGGCAAGATATTTCGGGTGGCCCCTTCATCACCTCTCTTGCCTTTTGCTGCATTGAGGATTTGTCTCATAAGACCCAACCCCCTTTTTAGGTCGAGCGTGCAAGCGCTCTGACCTGTTGTAATCTATCTGTGGGTCTTTAACCACACTCACCGCATGCCCATCACTATCGCTCGTTCGTGGGTTTGCCTTTCAAACATTCTTTGTTATCATTGGTAAATGCTTTACGTTTGCCCCTCCTTGGGGCGGTTTTGTTGCCGCCTTGGACATCGACCCTGTTACATGGATAATTGCACGTTTGCTGACAAGTTTGACTGTGAGCGAACTTCTTTTTGTGTCTCTCCTTCGGTCATACTCATGGCAGCCATGGTGGTTTGAACCGGCTTGTTTATGTCAAGTGTTTTACTTTTCATTTTCAATTTAAGTGGCAAGAAGAGTCCAGTTAGGAATTTACAACGCTAACAGCTCTAACTCGAGCAAACACAAGACTTATCGCATTGTAAATGCTTGTTAAATCTGCCAGCTTGCCTTGCCACAGCATCCTGGGCAGGGTGGCCCCTTCATCCTCTCCTGCACTTGTTTCTGGAAATAGTGAGGAGGTTGGTGCCTGCAGAGTGTGCTGGATGAAGAGGAGTGGGGACTGTGGTCTCCCATTGGGCTTGATTCGTGGCAGGGGTATTATCAAGGTCACGGATTGCTTGTTGTGTATTCATTTACTGTATTTTGGCTGTGTTGACAAGTTTAAGGGACATTACAGTGTATTTTCTTTCTGGTTTTCACCTGATTATGTAAGGGTTGTCTGTTCTGTTTGTGTGAAACTTGCAACAATAGTTATTGGGTGGGCAGGCAAGAGGAAAGGGGGGGCTCTGCGTTAACACTGCATCAGAAATGTGTGCTAACCAAGCTAGGAGATGGTGATCAGACCTATTGCAGCTTGGACAGTAAACTTGAGGAACCGATAACTGAAAGTCCCTGGAGGGTGGGCATATCCCCTTGTGTACTGTTTCCCCCAGTTAAAGACAGGTCCAGGAAGCAGGCTGGTTGGCCTTTAGGCGCTGTGCTTGTGGGCCAGGGCTTCCGCACTGAAAGAGTGTCAGATTGGAGACAGTGATGGGGCGAGGCTTTAGACTGACATGGCGTAGTGCAGCTCATTGTGGGAACAGGCGCTGGGTCCAATGTGCCCACATTATCAAGGTACCCCTATAGGCCGTCTATAGCCCTCTATCGAGGTGGGGGCCACAGCCGGGTTGGTTGCAGAGCCAGGGAGGATCCTTTGGGCTGTCAGGGCTATTGCAGAGCTACAGACACAGATGGCCCTCATAGTTGCTGAATGGTCAAAGCAAGATCATGATGAAAAAGATGAGGTGGATGAATAAGTGCCCTTCTCCACAGATAAAGGCGAGAGGAAAAGTGAAAAAATGTGAGTGGAACATCAGGGCAGTTAGAGGCCGACAATCCTAAGGCTGCAGGGAGGCTTGACACCATCCTTTCAAAGCCTGGCAAGCTTGCCGCCTGTGTATCAGCAGAAATAAAAGAAAAATAATTGGGAAAGGGTATCTGGTTGAGTTAATCTCTTTGATTCAGACCAAGAGAAAGGCATTAGAGGCAAGGAAAAAGATTCTGTCAAATGCAACAAACCAAAAATGGAGGAAATTATCACAAATTGGCTGTTTAGATTTAATGTGTATGTGACATTGATGTTAGAGAAGAAGCCTGACCTTCTCGGGTCAATGATTATTTGCCCAAATAAGATACTTAAAGAACATCATGACTATGGCGGTAAGGCATGGGTGGAGTATGGCCATGACTATGGTGGTATGGCATGGGTAGACTATGACCATGACTATAGCGGTATGGCATGGGTGGAGTATGGCCATGACTATGGCTTTATGGTATGGCATGGGTAGACTATGACCATGACTATAGCGGTAAGGCATGGGTAGACTATGACCATGACTATGGCGGTAAGGCATGGGTGGAGTATGGCCATGACTATGGCGGTATGGTATGGCATGGGTGGACTATGACCATGACTATGGTGGTATGGCATGGGTAGACTATGACCATGACTATGGCGGTAAGGCATGGGTGGAGTATGGCCATGACTATGGCGGTATGGTATGGCATGGGTGGACTATGGCTATGACTATAGCGGTAAGGCATGGGTAGACTATGACCATGACTATGGCGGTAAGGCATGGGTGGAGTATGGCCATGACTATGGCGGTATGGTATGGCATGGGTGGACTATGACCATGACTATGGTGGTATGGCATGGGTAGACTATGACCATGACTATGGCGGTAAGGCATGGGTGGAGTATGGCCATGACTATGGCGGTATTGTATGGCATGGGTGGACTATGGCTATGACTATGGCGGTATGGTATGGCATGGGTGGACTATGACCATGACTATGGTGGTATGGCATGGGTAGACTATGACCATGACTATGGCGGTAAGGCATGGGTGGAGTATGGCCATGATTATGGCTTTATGGTATGGCATGGGTGGACTATGACCATGACTATGGTGGTATGGCATGGGTAGACTATGACCATGACTATGGCGGTAAGGCATGGGTGGAGTATGGCCATGACTATGGCGGTATGGTATGGCATGGGTGGACTATGGCTATGACTATGGCGGTATGGCATGGGTGGACTATGGCTATGACTATGGCGGTATGGCATGGGTGGACTATGGCTATGTCTATGGCGGTAAGGCATGGGTGGAGTATGGCCATGACTATGGCGGTATGGTATGGCATGGGTGGACTATGGCTATGACTATGGCAGTATGGCATGGGTGGACTATGACCATGACTATGGCGGTATGGCATGGGTGGACTATGGCTATGTGTATGGCGGGATGGCATGGGTGAACTATGGCTATGAATATGGTGGTATGGCATGGGTGGACTATGGCTATGACTAAGGTGGGATGTCATGGGTGGACAATGACCATGACTATTGCGGTCTGGCATGAGTGGACTATGACTATGAGTTTTAGTGGGTTAGGATGGACAGTGAGTGGGGTCAAACCAAGGTGAATGTTTGGCTGGACTCTGCCATACAGAAATTAATGTAGGCACCATTCCTTTCACCAGCATTATGTGGGGGGAACAAGCAATGATCTTGTTGGGCCTTCAATAGAAAGGTGCCTAGACGCCTAGGTTTCTGTAAATTTAAACATGTATGGTCCTTCTGCGGACTCCGTTTCCATCCTGAGTTCACATGTGCTAACTAGGCCATAAATTAAGGAAAGAAGTCCATAAAACCTTCCAACCGAGTCACTTCTCACTACGCCGTAAACCTGCACAGGCTTTTTGCATTGGCTGAATTTATATTCTTATAGGAATGCGGATCAGGTTTTGTATTTGGTTTTCCCAATGTCTCAGGATACCAGCGTCAGTTGTTCCAGTCAAATCTTACTGCAGAAACTAACTATCAGTGCTGACCCACTCTGCAGTGGTTGACTAAAAAAATCAACAGCAAACAAGAGATTCGGGGGTGTTCTGGGACACTTTGTGCACCCAACTTCTGCTCCAAGGCTTCATGTGATCTCCGTTGGGTATTGTGCCTAAAAAAGAGCATTTCAGTTCAGGCTACTACATAATTTCTCACTATCAAAAGGACTTTCAGTCAATTATGCTATTGACCCTCCAATCTGCAATGTCCGGTACCCATCAGTGAACCAGGCCTTAAGTTGAGGAAGCTGGGTCTTGACGTTTATCTCCTCATTTTTCAGTTCAATTTGTACAATTAAGGCAAATGCCGTCTCCTGTGCTTACTTTGAGCAGCTTAGCTCATGCCTGGAGTGGACCTTCTCAGCAAATTTAGGATATTCCAATGTGAAGATGTCCTCTTTATGTGAGTGGGCGGTTCTACTGAATGCGCTCAGGCCCTTGAAGCCTTTGTCACCTTATTGCAGGAACTGGGGCCACTTTAGCGACAGAGAAAATGGAGGGTCCATCTACACGCATCACGTTCTTAGAGACTGAGATTGACTTCTGTAGAAGGTGATGCTGTTCTCTGCTGTGATGCTGTTGTCCACTGCCTTTCGCATTAGTGAACTAGTGAAAAATCTAAGCAGCAATCAATTAGAGAGGGAAGAACAGTGGCAAGATGTGCGAGTACCCAATGGAAAACTAGTTATCCATTTGGGAAGGTCACAAACAGATCAGCTAGGAAAAGGAGCCATCATGGAATTATTGTCAGTCTCTTCATCTGCTCATGTTCACACATTCAGACTTACTTAGCCTTACGGCCTGACTTAGGGCTGCCTGCGTTGTTCATTGATCAAAATAGAGAGACTCTGTCACATTACCAATTTTCTGTAGTTATGGTCGTGGCCCATAGGCAGCCGGCATTTGCCCTGACAGCTCTTCCATTTATTCAGAATAGGTTTGGCCACCTTGGCCGTGGGTGAAGGTCTCACTCAAGAAGTCACGAATATTGGCCGATGGTCCTCTTCCTGCTTTAAGCGTTATGTCCGCCCTGAGTTACTGTAGCGGTATAGTTACTCCAGATCGCAGCTATTGCATAACCTTCACACTCAAGTCCAGCTGCAGTTTGGTAAATCCGAGGGCTTACCTGTGCAGGTCTACTTCCATCATCCATGCACCCATGTTTGCAGACATCTCTTGGAAAACCGGATGTGACCTCCCATATATGGCAGTTCTTTGCTTCGAACATAGTCAAGATGGCTCGCTACGCCAATTAGATGATCTTCACAAGGAATGAAACTGCTTGAATGTACAGGTGGGTCCAGCTAGAGTAGGTGGGAAGGGGTAAGATGTTTCGATTAAATAGTCATTAAATTGCATGCTCAATGATTGATTTATTGCATCATTGATGGAATTTATGTGTGTATTTTTTCCTCCAATTTGACCACTTCTTTCTAAGATATTGTTAGACGCAGAGAAATAGCATGGAGATACCATTTATTATACGTCAAAAGACTTTAGCTAGCAAAGAACAGCCCCTAGCCTGCACTGCATGTGTTGAGGGGGTATTATACAGGGTAAGAAGGAATAGTTATAGAAACTTTGAGTATGACACTGTTGTATTTAGTTGAAAAGTAATTATCCTCTTAGCTGGCATCTGAAGATTGAGGAGCACCTCAGTTTTACCCAACTTCCTTTGAAGCAGACGTTTCCCACAAAAAAAATTTTGATAGGTTTTACCCTGCATTTTGATTTTTTTTGTACAAATGTTCCAAAGTAAAAATTACAAAGTTTGTTTATAAGTTGCACAGGAAAACTTTGCATAGCTGCACACACCACTCACTGGTCCAGGAGCACAAACCCTGGAATGAGGAGGCTTGGATGAGCTGCAGCGTACTTTGTTTCACAGACGCAGCAAGGCAAGGACTTGTCAGGGGATCATGGGAAAGAGGCACATTATCAAAGGAAGAGAAGCAGTATTGGCAGTGAATGAATCATTGATGTAGATTCACCTGGAATACTACATCCAGCTCTGGAAGCTCCACCTACAAAATACAAATATACATGAAACAGTCCAAACATCAGTCAGTTCGGAGTAAAGATACCATGAACGTCTCAAGACATCATCCTCAATGCTGTAGTGAGTCGTGCAACACCTTAAATCTAGATGCTCTTGTGGTGGGTGTGCGGGGTAGGAGCAGTGCTTAATTTGTGCTTGTTGTTTCCGGTGCTGAGCACCGGCACTTATTTTTCAGGGCCAGCGCTTATTTTTCTGCCTCAAGCATTTACCGTGAGCAAAAGACACACATGGGAAAGACGGGGGAAGACAAAAACGAAAAAGCGTCACAATGTGAGAAAGCAGAAAGCTGCAAGAGTGAGCTGAAGGGGCAGGGAGTGGCTTTTAATGAATTAAAGAGGCCCGAAATGGCTTCAGGATTACGCTGTGCCAGTATTCCGTGCTCGCACATTTAAATGCAGCAGCCACGTGTTTAAGAGGAGAGCTCTGGGCACCGGCACGTTTTTATTTACAAATTAAGCACTGGGTAGGAGGCACTTGTAGGACAAACCAAGCCTTAAAATAAGGTTTATGAAAGTATTGGAAGGCCATGAGGTCTAACATAAGGAAAGTTTTCAACTTGGAATGACTGCTAAGGGTATGAGTCGATAACACCACTTTTCAGCGCAGCAGTGGGGGCAAAACCAGTGCTTTAAATGGGCAGGTACTGTCCGGTACTGAGTACCTGCACTACTTAAATTTGAAGGGGAGAGTACCTGCACTTCACAGCAGTGCTAGAATACATTACTGTGGATGAGTACCCGCACTTCTTAGGAGCAAACAGTCATACTGCAATGCCATTGAAAGCTCTAGGCCCGGAGTTTGTGCCTGGAGTAGGATTACAATTCAGTTGCGAACTGGGCACAATTTTTGCCAGGTCGAACTTGAAATAAGTTTGGCAGACAAGTAGCACATATGTTTGATTTGTCCATCTTAAATACAGCCCTGTCAAGCTTCCCAGGTCCATGCGTGATGTGCTGCTCTAGTCCAGGATTTTTATTGGAATTCTGGGACTTGTAGTCTTGTTTATCCCATTATAAAACATGACTTCAAGTCCCAGAATTCAAGGAAAACACCCGAACTAGACCAGCACATCGCCAATTGTCTTGGGAAACTTGGCAGCTATGTAAATACAGAGGAAAATACGCACTAATTGTATTTTCTCCACCAATCCGCGGGCAGAAACATGGAATCGCATGAAAGGTTTGCGCCCACTGAACACTGATCCATGCAATCATTATTTACCATGTGACCGATGGCAGAACACAGTGTTTAATTTGTAAATTAAAACGTGCCGGTGCCCAAAGCTCTCCTCTGAAACGCTCGGCTGCAAAAATTAAATGTGTGAGCATGGACGACTGAGGCTGCGTAATGCTGAAGCCATCTCGAGCCTCTTTAATCCATTCACAGCCACTCCCTGCCCTTCAGCTCACTCTTGCAGCTTTCTGCTTTCTCCCACTGCGACGCTTTTTCGGTTTGCTCTTCCTCCGTCTTTCCCATATGTGTCTTTTGTTCGCAGTAAATGCATGAGGCAGTAAAATAGGTGCCGGCCCCAGAAAATATCTGCGGTGCCCTGCACCGGGAACCACCGGCTCAAATTAAGCACAGGAAGAACATGTATGTTTTATCAGGAAGAGAAATGTAGACCCTATAGTTCTAGTGTCAAATGTGCAAAAAAAGCATTTACACAATTATAGTAAGGTTGGGGCTATATATTTTGTTTTTCGTGGAGGTTTTTGGTAAACACGAGGGAAAGAGAGAATGCCTGTCAGCCGGGCCAAGAAGTCATTGCGCTTTAGAAAGTCCCCCAAAGCTGCCCCCACTTGCAGTCGGTTGCCAACGAGAGAAAAGGCATCGTTGGTTTCCTTCCTGAGTGCGATGATAAAAACAATAACAAGACAAAGCGTTAAAAATAAATCCTTTGAAGCTGCACGAAGGGCCATCGCTTCCTGTTTTCAGCCGACAGCTAATAGCCGTTTTCAGCTGCTGCCACGGCTCTTCCTGCTGTAAATACCCGCCGTAATTACACGGTTAAAAGCGCACACGCTTTCCCGCGTTCCAACTCCGAGCAGCCACCCACAATGCACTGGGATCAGGGCGAACAGAGTGACCCACCAATGACAGATGACAGAGTCTGCTGATGGTAAAAGTCCACCTATACAATGGGGAACAACTTGCGTAAACATTTTTTGTATCCAGGTTGCTTAATTGCCGGGACACTGGAATTATACAGCAGGAGAGGACCAAATTATGCGCCAGGGTTGACTAAATTATGCGGCAAGAAAAAGCCAAAATATGTGGCTTATTGTGCCACGTATGGCAATATTACCGCATAATTTTTTATAACTTTTAGGTTGAAAACATACGAGGCTCCATGTTACCGTATGGTTTCGGGACTACTTTTTCTCTTTATTTTGTAGGCAGCGCGATCTCGCTTGGCGGTAGTCGAGCGCTTTGCATGACATCTACCCTGCTACATGGATAATTGCACTTTTGCCGGTTACATGGATAATTGCACTTTTACCACTATGTTTCACTGCAAGCGAGCATCTGTTTTTTGTGTGTCTCTGTCACGCTTCATGGCAGCCGTCGGCTTGCTTACGTGAAACTGTTTTACTTTTCAGTTTATGTGGCAAGAAAAGTCCGGTTAGGAGTTTAAAACGCGAATAGCTCTAACTCGAACAAACGCGAGACCCGTTGCATTGCAAATACTTGTTTCACATGTTAACGTTGCATGGGCAAAGGTTGGCCATACAACTTATTAGTGTCTGTTTAACTCCCAGTAATAAGATGCTGAAAGATGACCAAATAACCTTTGCCTAGCCCTAGGGCCTTCCCCTGGGCGGCAACACTCAACTGCAATTTTAGTAACTTTTGATCCATTTGAGCTAGAAACAATTTTTTGTTAAACTCTGCAGATTATGCAGCAGTTGATGGATTATGTGGGAAATCCATCTCTATGGGAAAAACGCTGCAGGTGCAGAATCGCAAAATTCCAGTGCCCCCTTCATGTGGCATTCTCATTGATACACCATTCTTGCTAGCACAATTTTCTTCAAATAGTACCTGAAATAAACTGCATGTAAACATGCGGTGAGGCCCTATTTAGTTATTTGCTTTGTAAAGCACTAGAATATTTTATAGCAGGTAGCCACTTTATAGCAAGGATGATAATGTTGTAGGCTGTTCCTAAATTAGGCTTTCCTCGATGGCCAATCTCCATCTAACACAATAAACACATACTTAATTTCTTCTAGACGTCCCCTCCCCTAAGCACGTCCACAATACTACTTTGAACAGATGGGTAGGATGGTATTCACCTATGAATTTTTGGGCATGTAAAGGAGTCATTTTGGTGTGCTATTTTACAAACTCACAAACATTTACAAATGAGACTACATCTACGCCTCTCGTGACTTTTAAGTGCAGAATTCTCTGCCATAGGCTTGGAGGACCAGCACAAGTTGTTTTATGTCTAAGTGTGTGAGTGTCTGCAAAGGGGGGGGCGTTCAAAGAGGACTGGCTGGAAAGTCGGTCATATTTACTGCAAAAGTGGAGACACAAAGGGCAATACACACAATTAGAAAAACACACTGTAGGACGTTTTTGCTTATGCACGGTCATACCAATCTTTTTGCCTCCTGCCTCCTATTTTTCTGACCTGTTGCTGTTGGCTTTTGAACTCTGAGCACTTTACCACTGCTAACCACTGCTAAAGTGCATATGCTCTCTGTGTAAATTGTATGTAATTGGCTTATCCATGATTGGCATATCTGATTTACTGGTAAGTCCCTAGTACAGTGTACTAGAAGTGCCAGGGCCTGTGAATCAAATGCTACTAGTGGGTCTGCAGCACTGGTTGTGCCACCCACTTAAGTAGCTCTGTAATCATGTCTCAGACCTGCCACTGCAGTGTCCGTGTGTGCAGATTTAACTGTAAATTTGACTTGGCAAGTGTACCCACTTGCTAGACCTAAACCTTCCCTTTTCTTACATGTCAGACACCCCTAAGGTAGGTCCTAGGTAGCCCCAAGGGCAGGGTGCAGTGTATGGTTAAGGTAGGACATATAGTAAGGTGTTTATATGTCCTGACAGTGAAACATTGCTAAATTCGTTTTTCACTGTTGCAAGGCCTGTCTCTCTCATAGGTTAACATGGGCTACATTTAAATATGATTAAAGTGTAGATTCCCTTTGGGAGCGGATGGACATGTGGAGTTTGGGGTCTCTAAGCTCACAATTTGAAAATATACCTTTTAGTAAAGTTGATTTTAAGACTGTGTTTGAAAATGCCACTTTTAGAAAGTGAGCATTTTCTTGCTTATACCATTTCTGTGACTCTGCCTGTTTGTGGATTCCCTGTCTGGGTCAGTTTGACAGTTGGGCTGGTTGCACCTCACACTAGACAGTGACACAAAGGGAGCTGGGGTGTAGCCTGCATATCCTGATGAGCCATCTGTACTAGGAGGGAGGGGAGGAGTGGTCACTCACACCTGAAAGGGCTGTGCCTGCCCTCACACAATGCAGTCTCCAACCCCCTGGTGAGTGTCTGGGGCTTGGCCTGGGCCAGGCAGGATTTCAAATTCAAGAGAGACTTTGCTTTGAAGTAGGTCTACTTCAAAGGAGAAATTGGGTATAAGAAGGGCACCCAAAACCACAGACTGTAGAACAGTTCTGGAAACCAAGAGGAACCTCTGCCTGGAGAAGAGCTGAAGAGCTAAGGAAGAAGAGCTGCCCTGCCTGTGACTCTGCTTTGTGGAGCTATCCTGCAGTTGCTGCTTCTACCCGAGTAAGAGGGCAAAGACTGGACTTTGTGTGCCTTCCATCTTGAGAAGATCTCCAAGGGCTTGATTTAGAGCTTGCCTCCTGTTGTTTGGAGTCTCAGGGACAGCAAAGACTTCTTTCTGCCAGCACCTGGAGTCTCTGGAGAGACTCCTACTTTGCCCTGTGGTGCCCATCCAGTTCCTGGGACCCTGAAAGGAGAAGCTGGCAGCCTAAGAGGAAGAAATCCACGAACAGAACGCCGTGCTGGCAAAAGATCAACGCGATCTGCGGCTGAAAAATCGACGTGCCGCTGACTTTGTGGCTGAAAATCGACGCTCGCCTGCAACGCGACCGAAGAATCGATGCACGGAGCTGGAGAAACGACACGCAGCATCGCTGACGGAGGCAGGTGAGATCGCAACCTGTGCTGCGTGGTTTTCGGATCATCGTGCGGCTGGATATCCGATTCGTGTAAAATCAACGCAAGGCCTGCCTGGACCCGAAAGTGCTGACCGGATCGAAGCATCACTCTCCTGCTGAGAGAAGAAACAACGCGCCCTGACCTGATGAAAGGAGAAACGACGCAAGGTCTCGCTCGTGAGTGAAATTGATGCATCGCAAGCCCTTTTTGATGCACACTCGCCAGTGCAGGGTTATTTTTGACACACCCAAGGTACATTTTCAGGCTAACAGTGTTTAGTGTGTGTTTTAAACTACATAAAGACTCTTTTTGCATTTTAATTGATAACTTGACTTGTGTATTGTGGATGTTTTTCAGTTTGGTCTTGTTTTGTTTAGATAAATATTTCCTATTTTTCTAAACCTGTGTTGTGTCATTTTGTAGTGTTTTTATTAAGTTACAGTGTGTGTTGGTACTAGAACATTACACCTAGCACTCTGAAGTTAAGCCTACTGCTCTGCCAAGCTACCCAGGGGGTAAGCAGGGGTTATCTGAGGGTGATTCTTTTTACCCTGACTACAGTGAGGGTCCTTGCTTGAACAGGAGGTAACCTGACTGTCAACCAAAGACCACACCTACCAAAGAGTCAGTCAAATATCATTTACCATAGTTAGATTGATATTTACTCCAGTAGTCGTAGGCCAAACAGGCAGAAATCTAACAAGGCCAAGCCCTGGAGTAAGTCACATACACAGCCACTCATGGATATGAAGAAAGGGAATAGCATTACTTGTAGAAAGGACCAAAATAGAGAAAATATATACATTTAAAAATACTTAAAAACATAGGGCCTCATTTAGATATTGGTGGATGAGTTACTCCGTCACAACGTCACAATTAGAACAGTACAGATATAATCTCAAGGCTACATTTCCATTCAAAACAGGTATCAACAGCTGAAGTGTACCATCAGCCACTGACACACAGCCTGCCCACGTAAGAAGGCTAGCTGCAGTAAGACCAACTTTTCAACATGTCGGGAAGTCTCTGTCGCCCTGCCTCTCATATTGAGAAAAAATAAATTGAAGTGGAGTGAGAGGATCTACAGCGAGAGGCTCACTGTTTCTGGTATATGTACCTAAGGAAGCAGTAGTGGAAAGATACTGCTTCTTGCTAGGTGTAATCCTTGACATAGTGTCAGGTAGGGGTTGGGCATAACTTGTATTATTTTCTGTAGCCTAATTACACAGAACTACAACAAAATGATGTGAGATTAGGTGGAACTATGCAAGGAGCAGAGGCCCTGAATCTAGCACTATTTTCTTAGTGCAAAACATACCCTGGTGTCCAAAATGGACCAGAGGATGTATGTTGAGTTATGAAAATAGGGCTAGATGCAACAGTAGCCCATCACGCTCGCTAAATTCATTGTCCATGCGCTCCTGCAGTGGCATTTTGCCCCAGATTTTTCATAATTACATAACCAGGTGTAGTCGTATAATTTTCAGTAATTTTGCGTCACAAGAGTAACATGCAATCATCAAAATTATTCCAAATATTCAGGCATAAATAAAATTACTCCCAGGCCTAGTTTCTGCAAGATTCAGGAGCTCAAACAATTTACTTCCTGCTCCCACGATTACAGCAACACAAGTCTCCACACTGAAGCAAGGAGTGGAGCAAAAAAAGTGAAGCGCTCATCAGGTCTAGTGGGAGGGCAGCACGCTACTCTGCAGCCAATGTAAACTACATGTAGAGTACGCCCAGGACAGAGAGAAATGCTATGGAAATATAACCCCGGTGCCCTTGTTTCATTGCAATGCAAAATCATTTCGGTATTTAGTTTTTTTAAAATTCTAACTTCACTCAATAGGGATGCTGCTTACGATGGGAGGAAATGTTACTGTTTTTTGTAAAAAATTATTCCACTCACTTTCTTTGTATAAATATTTTAGTAAACTCTACTTGCAACAGTAACTGTTGAGACTTGATAGTGCTGAAAATAGGAAATGTTGCTATTCCCCTAATCAGATAGTTGCTTTTATTCATTCCAGGTTGGCCTGGATGGTATTTTACCAATCCAAAGATGTAATACTGTGCCTGGAGTGGTAAAAGGCTTTTGTCATTTTCAGTGCGGCTTGGACGGCACTGTATTAATCCTGTGCTTAAAGACTTTGATGTAGAAATGGCAAAAGACTTTGGGCCTGATTTGGAGATTGCCGAGGGGGTTACTCCATCACAATCGTGATAGATATCCCGTCCGCCGTATTATGATCCCGATACAGGCAATGGAGTTGCTAAAACAGTGGATGGGATATCCGTCACATTTGTGATGGGGTAACCCGTCCGCCAAACTCTATATCAGGTCCTTTTTCCCTTTTTAACTTAGCGTGGATGTACTGAGCAAATCCTGTGCTTAACACTTTGCTAGAAAAATAGACATTTGAGATGAGCAGATCTAGAGTGTACCTTGTGTTGTAGGGTGCATTATACAGGAGATGATCTGCACCTAAACTTGGGAACTACCCAGAGTTCTCTGCTTCTTTTTTGCACAATTTATGCAGCACTCTGAGCTTGAAAGTATATTATTTTGACATATATCTTTAGAGAGAGTCTGCTCTGTTCACCCATGCTAGGTCAATTAGGTTTTCGTTTGTTAATAAACTATTTCAGAGCTTGACTGTTGTAGGAAGTTGGCTCTGTCTATACTATCTCAAAGTGAGAGATAGTATGCACAGAGTCCAAGGGTTCCCCTAGAGGTTGATAGTGGCAAAATTTGATAATTCTAATGCTCTATGTTGTGGTAGTATGGTCGAGCAGTAGGCATATCAGAGGGTAGTATTAAGCATTTGTTGTACACACATAGGCAATAAATGATAATACACATTCAAAGACTTAACTCCAGGACAATAGGTTTTTATATAGAAAAATATTATTTTCTTAATTTATTTTAGAACCACAAGATTCAGAATTTAGGTAAGTACATAAATTGTAAGGTTCTTCACACAGGTAAGTATGGAACTTTGAATTAAAACAGTAATGTACACAGTTTTGGTAAAAATGGCAAAGAACTATTTTAAAAGTGGACACCGTGCAAAAATCAACAGTTCCTGGGGGAGGTAAGTAATAGTTAGTTTCTCAGGTAAGTAAAGCAGTTACAAGTTCAGTCTCCTGGGCATAGGCAGCTCACCGTTGGGGGTTCAAGTCAACCCCGAACACCCAGCACCAGCACCACAGGGCCGATCAGGTGCAGAGGTCAAAGTAGGGCCCAAATAGCAAAAGCGCCTATGGAGGACAGAGGTGCTCTGGTTCCAGTCTGTTAGCAGGTAAGTACCTGCATCCTCGGGGAGCAGACCAGGGAGGTTTTGTAGAGCCCTGGGGGGGACACACACAGGCACACAAAATACACCCTTAACGGCACAGGGGCGGCCGGGTGCAGTGTGCAAAGTAGGTGTCGGGTGTTGTGTTGGAAGCAATGGAGGGACCCGCGGGTCACTCTGGCGATGCAGGCAGGGCACAGGGGGGATTCTCGGGCCAGCCACCGACTGGGCTAGGATGAGGGCCGCCTACTGGTCACTCCTGCACCAGTGGTTGGTTCCTCTCGGTCCTGGTGGCTGCGGGTACAGTGCTTTGTCCAGGTGTAGGGTTCCTTTGTTACCAGGCAGTCGCGGTCAGGGGGAGCCTCTGAGTCCTCTCTGCAGGCATTGCTGTGGGGGTGCAGGGAGGTCGACTCATGGTGTCCACGTCGTTGGAGTCGCCTGGGAGTCCTCTCTGTGGTGTTGGTTCTCCTGAACTCGGGCCGGGGGCGTCGGGTGCACAGTGTGAAGACTCACGCTTCCGGAGTGAGGCGAGAGTCTCTTTAAAGTTGGTTTCTTGGTTGCTCTTTTTTAAAAGAGCTGCTGTCCTCAGGAGGTTCTTGGTCCTTTAGGTGCAGGTCAGTCCTCTGAGACCTCAGTGCCAAAAATACCTGTGCTGGAACTCGCTGCGCCACGCAGTTGATAATGTATGCAGGGTAGGCGTTCCCTCATAAAAAACCCACTTAGAACTGACACAGTGATATTTACAAGTTTTTCAATGTGTGACCCATCATTGAGATCCATTGTACTCAGCCTGGAATGCGTCAAATTTCCTAGACCTCCAAAACCCGAGAAAAGGAACTGACACAGTGGCTTTGTTAAAGGAATCTGCCCCTTTGAAGTCACTTTAAACACTGGAATGTGTCTATTTTAAATCCCCACTACTAGAAGTGGGTCTACACAATCATGTTGTAGGACCCCTTGCTCAACCTGGGACACTGGCACCTGATATCTTCCACTGTGGCAAGGCTATGTGATGTTGTGTACTCCACGGAAGGGACAGGCCCAGATTGTCACTTCTCCATGGAGGAATAGGTCCCCAAGTCCAGGCCATCATACTCCAAAGGACAATAGGTAAGTACACACATAAAGTAGGTAATACACGTATTGCCACTTAACATTACAACTTATACTTGCAATCACTCACATTACACTGTCATTCACTTTGTCACACATACTCAGGACTCTACATGCCCCTAAATAGACTATGCCCCCTTTAATGTGACGCATAGCTATACTGCATACATTACACCCAGGACCAATGTAAGAGTGTAGAAGGTGCTATTCCACCATTTTACAGTCTTTTACATTGGTCCCGACACAATAGGCTACTTACGTCACTCAGAACTGACCCATTGCCTCTAATTTCTGATGCATTGCAGAAGTTACGTTGGTTGGGAGGCCAACTTCAGTAATGTGCCACTTTTTAGTCTGATGCATTTCAGTAGAGTTCCCTCGTATGCGTCAGAATTTCTAATGCATCCTTAGGACCTTACACCATAGTGCTTCGTATTGTAAATACGCCGCGTCGTAACCTGTCTTGCAGCAGTGCAAGATTTTTTGACATATCACTGCCGCAACGCAGTGATGCGTCAATCCTTGTAAATGAGGCCCACAGTTTGTTTTCAGTAACTTGTCAGCTTTGAGCAGCTCTTCAGAAGCCTCAATGATATCTCTTATAATCAGAGCCCACTTATTGTATTGTTATATTGTAATTAATCTATCCCTATTCAGAACAGTACAATAAATGGATGAGATCTCAAGAGCTTACATTTAACATACGTGACACAATTAATCCTACAAGGAAAAGGAAGCACATATTACTTACTGATCCACTACCTTTTTACGTCCAACCTTAGGTTTCAGGATAGCGCTCCTCACCACAAAGCACTTTAACACCTCATCTGGGGTAGTAAGCACTGTATAAATACAATTATACCTCAATCAATAGATACTAAAAAAAAACAAAGAGAGAATGAATGTGTGTGCATGCTTGCATGTGCTGGGTCAAGAAAGGGGTGTGTGAGTGCAGACAAGTGTGTGGAGGTGAGAGGAAGACAGCGGCAGTGGTTTGTGTGTGTATGAGAGTTGTGAAAGGGTGCTTGTGGGTGTGAGAGAGGGTGTTACAGGCAAAGATTACCTGGGTGGACAAATGTCAGTGTACATGTGTAATGGGGAGGTAAATCCATGTATGTGTGTCTGTATGCGCAAGTGTATGTTAGGGGCAGACTGAATAGCATTATGCTCAGCTGATTGCCTGTGTTAAGACTCTATGCCAGGTATGCCCTTGCATATAAAAGCCCTGTGGCATTTCTGCTCAATGTATTGGGCAGTCATCTGCATGAAGAGTGCACTCCACCTATGCCCTTGCATACAAAATTCAAAAGATACTTGCTCAATGTTGCTTCCATTCAGTTTCTAAAGTTACACGGTGAAGACTGCTTAGTATTTACAGATGAGCACACATCAAATCTCACAACCCTCACAAGAGATTATCTATGTGAAAAGTCCCCCATACGCTAACATTACACAAACAATGTAAATCGAAAAAAACACACAAAAGTGATACTATACACATTGATGCTTGCATTAAAACAAATCTTCCTGAGTCTAGTGTATGCATTGTGTTGTGTGCCAAACAGGCTGTGTATGTGAAATTGTGTATACATTTGACACACCATTGTCCCCCGCTTCTGAGGAACCGGCGGTTGTTCCTTCTTGTTCCTGGCTGCTACAACACTCCCAAGTTTCCAAGGTCCATGGGTGATGGACTGCTCCACTGGAAGTTTTTCCTTTGGATTCTGGGACTTGTAGTCTTGCTTACTCCATTAAAAACAGGACTACAAGTCCCAGAGTTCAAGGGAAAAAAAAACCTGGACTGGAGCAGCACATTAAGCGTGGATCTGCAAAACTTGGGAGCAATCTTCTTAAAATCTGGAACGAACCCCCTTTTGCATTAGGGACGCGGTTCAGTCATAGAATTCATGCAGAAAATGACATTTTGGGTCTTCACATACGATCCAGAAAGGGTGGCAAAAAACTTCCCATCATTTCAGCCATCAGAATCCCTTCTGGGCGAGATGTACACTTTACTTGTACAATTAACATAACATAGCAATGTGCATGTGTGACTATGTGGTGTGATTGAGATGTGAGATCGTACAGGTGTGTGTATGTAGGTGTGTAAATGTGTGAAAATGTGTGCATGTGTGTGTGGTATGACAGAAGGGGCAAGTGTGAAATATAGGAGTTCTGTGTGTAGTTTAAGAGTACCGTAGTTGAGGAGAGGCATTTTTGTTTACTGAAGCCCTCAATATGTGAATTAATTAAATGTCCTTGAGTGAGAGATTTATATAGCACAGTTGGTTAATTTTGTTGATACAAAGTGTGTTAGGAGTTGGGAGATTGGGGTGCTGCTAACTGAGGATAAGCTGTGATCAGATTTGGTTGGTGACAGTATGGAAGTATTCCTGTGTCCACCCCACTCTTTTGGAACTGAAACACAAAGACATTTAGTGTATCCTGAATTCTCTGGCAACGAACCACAGCTAAGAAAATCTCCATTTTGTTACAAGACTAGAGGCTCAAATTATGCTATTCTGTTTAAAGCATAGCTACATAAGAATTAGCAATGGCTAATGGGTTTAAAATAAAAGGCGCTAAAAGTGAAAAATTTAAACCATTCAGGTGATTTGGAAATGTCCTCAAATCCGAATCTAGACCAAAAGGCTTCTGGGGCCAGAGCACCCCTTGTGGATTGAGCACCAAAAGCAGACGCATCAATGCCCACTAAATTCACAACACGTATCCCAGCAAGCCAGATTGCGAGAAGAGTCTGGTTTATGAGGAGTTTTGAACTAAATGATGAGTTCGGTTGAGGAGGATGTTCTCAAACCCTTCATTCTCAGATGGTACTCCTTTAGAAAAAAATTGCTTTCCTGTTTCATGCGTCTAAATAGTCTAACCGCCACTGGAGTTCCCAACAGGACTTGGGATCAAATTGAACCAAGTCTGAATACGACAGATCTTTCTGAAGATGGTGAATCTCTTGTCCAGGTAGACAATGAGCCTTACCTCTGTGCTCTTAGGTGAGTAATGATGGGTCTCATAACTTTAGTGAAACACCACAGTGCCAAAGAAAGGCATAATGGCGGGAGGCTACTGAATCAAAAATACCCCACAGAAGGTACAGGAATTCATGTAAGATACGTGAACTGGAATTGTAAGATATGCATCTTGGAGGTCTATGTGGAACATGCAGGAATACTATGCTCGAAAATCCAGATGGATCGAACGCAGTAATCTCTATTGCTTGTTTTTGGAGTAGAGAGTTTACCTCTTTGGATGCCAAAAGCTCCTAATCCTTGGAAAAAGACGGGGGCATAAAGATCTGTGCAATAACCCTGAAGGGTTTGTACCTCTCAAGGATCCAAAATGATTGCTTGCCAAGCGGGCAGGAAAGGAACCACTGAAGGGTGGCCAAAAACAAAAGGGCTTACCTGGGTTTTGGGATCCTCTGTTCCGATAACCACAGTTTGGGAAGTCTCTATTTTTTGAAGCTAGAACTGTGGTTTAAATTCCTGTTGGAATCCAAAGCAGAGTCTAGCTTAATAATAGCTTCATCTTGGCTGCAGTCAGATGGCAACGCGGCCGTTACCCTTTACTGGACCTGCCAAAAACCCTAGATCCAAAGATTTTGTCCAAGAAGAATTGTGCTTTGTCGATGGATGCAAAAGTGGCCATGTATTTGCTCGGTTCCTTGATGAACCGAATAGGAGGCCATATACTTCCAGGTTGACCTCCTTAGTTGCCAGACTTCTTATTTTGGGATAAAAAATTTATAGCAAATTCTTACACCTCTCCGGCAGCATTTGCATTACTTAAAAGGCATATTGCTCTTTGAGCCCAATTAGATTAAATGAAAGCATCAACTTGTGTGACCACAAGCCTTACCTCTTCAGCTAAAACCAGGATCCTTATGAGATGCCCTGTTACGTATAAAAGCCTGCCTTGGAGTTGGTGCATGGCCAATATACCCCTTTCTTATGGACGTACACATTTTGTAAAGAGTACTAACATACTGGGGTCAATTGTGGGGGCTGAAGTTATATTATTTGCCAAGGAAGGGCCTGGTCATTCTGACCAGTGGCTACTCTGAGATGCTTTGTTGAGAGGGCATTTCAACCTATCTGGCACATGTTAAGCAACATGATCTGGAGGGACACACACCGGAGAGTTATGATGATGAATCAGGCTTGGGTCAAACAGAGACTCATCCGAAAAGTATAAAATATTGTATTAGAGTTAGTTGAAGTATTAGAAGGCTCTTCCAATTAATTATTAGAATTTTCTTTGGAGGTCCAGGGAAGACAATATCATCTGGATCATCTTTGTCTTAGCTGGTGTCAGAGTCACCAATGTCATCGTCTGTGTCATGAAGCTGGGCCACGTGAATAGGAATTTGGATCATATTCGCTGATTTAATCACCTTTCAGTGCGGAGGACCAACATCAGAAGACCTCGATTCCGGTTCAGCTGTAGGGAGCTGTGTTATTTGCTTAAAAACAGCGTTTTATTCTTTTTTGAACGCATGCTGCCCACAGGATTAGAGGTCTGTGCCAACATCTTTTTGCAAAGAGACCTTAATAATGTTCTAAATATTAGTCATATGATCAGAAACAGCCTGCTTAACTGAGTCAACAGTCTTCCTCTTCATTAAAGGTAACATTCTCTCTCTTCATTATAATTAGGGCTCCCGGTTTTATGGTATTTATTTTTTTACCATTTCCGTCTGTATTTATCCATATTTCTTTTTTTGGTCATTTATCTGTTTTTATCCACATTTATTTTTGTCGCAAGCAAAAGACGACGCTACAGCTAGTATTTTTTCACATTTAATTAAATACGCAATGCACATTTGCAGTTGTTTGTTATAGGTTTAGATATATCCATATATACGGCAAATTAAGTAAAGCCAATACATTCTTCTGTGTTTTTTCTCAGTCTTTGATTATCCTAATTTTGCTACAAAGGGTTTGTTTGGGTAGAAATAAATTGTTATTAGTAAAGTCAACCCAACCACTGTGTTACTTTCTGAATCCTGAGTTTATACTTCCCAGACCAAGCACTCTTGAAAAACACAGAAAGACTGAAGGTTCTATTTTAAACAAAAAGTGTGCATTTATTTACGGACAAGCGGGCCACACTGAGCATGTAATGTTAAGCAGCGCGTTCTAGGAGGAGGTGATGGGGGGTGCAGCCTCTCTTTTCGCAATGTTTGAAATATTTGTTATTGTGATGGCATCAAGCGCACACTGCACTACAAAATCTCTCCCCTAAGTTAACCTGCAACCTTTTCTAACCCTTTGTGATGCAAAGAGCAAGCCCAATGCTATAGAGGAAGTTCAGAAGCGGAATGAAGTAAATGGGAAAATACTTTACAAAGGCAACAGCAAAAAGGAAAGAGACTGAGATCCATACATCTCGCGGGAGAGGGCTAATTGCACAGAAGCAGTTAGGATTCCACACGCAGTTAAACAAATGAAAGAATATAATTTTGTTCTTGAAATAGAGTCACCATCATGTATATACACTCAGTGCTTAATTTGTGCTTGTTGTTTCCGGTGCTGAGTACCGGCACTTATTTTTGAGGGCCGGTGCTTAGTCTTTGCCTCAAGCATTTGCTGCGAGCAAAAGACACATATGGGAAAGACGGAGGAAGAGAAAAACGAAAAAGCGTCACAAAGGGAGCAAGCAGACAGCTGCAAGAGTGAGCTGAAGGGGAATGGAGTTGTTGTACATTGATTGAAGAGGCACAAGATAGCTTCAGGTTTACGCTGTCTCAGATTTCCGTGCTGGCACATTTAATTGCAGCAGCCACGTGTTTAAGAGGAGGGATTTGGGCACCGGCACCTTTTTCTTTACAAATTAAACACTGTGTACACTGCTGGTATGTTCGTTTTTAAATTCCTCAGTGCCTGCCATCCGCCACTAAGTACACCAATACCTGCTAACAGGCCTCCTTGTGGCCACCCATTGGTATTCACAGGCTACTTTATTAGCACTGACTCCAGGAGCCCCGCCAGGTGGTGCTTGCACTTCTTACAGTGTCTCCTACCCCCTTAACATTCAACACTTGCTGATGTCTAATTGGAGTAGCTCGTCTTAAACAGGTCATTGTGGTGTAGATTGGGAAGAGGGCCTTAGCGGTGCAACCCTTGGCTGGAGCGGGGCTGCGCAGCAGAGTTTGTCAGTATTTTCCCGTTTCTATTTCATAAATACAGACAAAGCAAAAAAAAAATCTGTCTGTATTTATAAGTAAATATCTGTTTAAAGGAAAACCGGGAGCCTTAATTATAATATATAATTATACTTATACATATAACACGGCAAGTAAAACTTAGAGAAGCAGGCTTGAAGCCCGCGGTGGTGGCATAGCTTCACTATAGACTGCGCGCGACATGTGACGTTTGTAAAACCTGCTGTGCACCACCTGTAATCGGACTATAACAGGGAGACGGGCCAGGACTCACACAGATTACACCGCATCTGAATTCTATGGCCACCAAGACCACCAAAGGTCCCGGTGACCACTATGGGGCGCGACAAAATCCCTGCGACCAAGGTTTAAACTAAAATTAACAAATTCACGGCATAAGCAGAGGACAGAAAGGAGACAGTGGTGGGGACAGTCCTACTAATTATACCCAGGGAGGAGAAGACACCACAGTGATCCTGCAGGCAATCTGGGATTCATGAACAGCCCTTGAATCCAACATTGGAGAGGTGTGGGTGGACGTGGCCTTCCTGCGTCAGGACCTCTGTAGCATCACAGTGAGAGTCTCTGAAACTCTGGAGCACAGCTCTGAGCTAGAAGACACAGTCCGCGGCCTTAAAACAGAAGTATACCATCTGACCTCGACTTCAAACTGAGCAGAAGACGCTGAAAATAGAACTCGCAGAACCAACCTCCATTCCGTTGGATTCCCCAAATCTTTGGGGATAGGCACCTGAAGAATCCTTGAACAATGGATTAAATCCTGGATTGACACCAATTTGCTGTCCACCTGGTGTATTGCTGAATGCGCACACTGGTTCCTGGCCCAGAGAGCACCCCCCGCCTCTGGGAGTCCCACCTCACCTTATGATCGCCATGATTCTGAACTGCAGTGATATGGTCCCTATCCTCCATGTTGCAAGGGCAAACGGGCAACTCATGTATCAATCCAGATGTTTGATGATATTCCCAGACTACACTAGGCACGTCCAAGCCCAAAGGAAATCATACCATGTAAAACAAAAGCTAAGCTTCTTGGCACTTCAAATACATGCTTCTATTTCCAACACATCTGCGAGTACCCCACAAGGGCAAATTGCAGTACTTTGACACCCCGTACAAGGCCTGGCAGTGGCTGATGGAACAATGTTCCCTACGCTCGAACCCACCACCGCTGTGGTCTGACTCCCCTGGATGTGGCAGCCCGGGGATCACTGAAATTGGACAAAGAGGCCTAAGGCGTAGGAGGAGGTCCCACAGGTATCTCAGAGACCACCAGGAGACACCAGCCACATCATACTTGGAGACCAAACATTCCATACGGAAAGGTGGATGCACATGCTCTGTCTGCTGTACTGTCGGCACCAACGTATCCTCCACACAGCTCTAGGAGGTCGGAAGCCTCAGGATGGAGACCCAGAGAACAGTTCGAATTACCACCTACTTACGAGTTGGGGAACATGTTTGGGCGACAGGTGCAGGGGAAAGTATATGAAGGAAGTCTCTGGAGGAGAGGGGCTTGGTTAACCTGTTATGTTGTTTTGCATTTAGTTCTCTAGACATGCTTCACATCTTGTGTACTTTGCACCATTATGAGCCCCACAGACCCACCCTACTGTGCATTTAGACAGGTGGGGCCGAAGGCAACCCATCGGAATCCATGAAAACTCACACTACACCTCCTTGCTCTATACACCTCCTCAACAACAGGCCACCATGACTAAATCTGTAGCCATGAGGTTGAATGTGAATGGTCTCTTAGACCGCATTAAAATAGGTGTGGTCCTGCACTTCCTCCATTAACATGCCCCCTCCGGTTTTGGTACTCCGGGGAAATCATCTCACAGGAACCATCTGCGCTTTTCTGGTTAGATATCACTACAGCAGGGTTTACCATGCGGTGTGTGGCCGTGGCTTTTGGGGTGGTGATCCTCCTCCACAAATCAATTATGATGGTGGCCTCTCTTTTGTCCTGTTACACCCTGGGGAGATATGTCCTGGTGGAAATTTTGATAGGTGGATCCCTCTATAACGTATTGAGTATTTACACCCCCTCACAGCTAACAACCTCTATAGTGACGACATTCAGAGATCTAATTCTGTCTCTTCTTCCTGGCAAGAAGCTTATGGGATGAGACCTTATTGACACCCTGAGCACCCTGGACTCCCTATGGATCCCCAGGGAGAGAAAAAATCTGGATAACTGTGCTATGTGATTCCTGGAAGGTATAGAATCCCACAGCAAGGGAATATACATATGACTCTGCGGCACACGGCTCATTATCCCAAATAGACTTTTTTCTGTTGCCAGCCACTGGCCTCCTATGCACATCCTCATCCGGTGTATCTCTGACCATGCACTGGTCATGCCCCCAGTGGGAAATGATAGGGAAATGCCTAGTTTCTCCCAGACAGATCGCTCATGCGGATCTTACAGACCCAATCGAAAACCTTCCTCAACATTAACATATATGTCAGTCAAATGCTTGCACTGGCTTGCTACCAAAGGACTAGAATCTAGTAGTACCTTGTATTACCAATCCAGATGGAGCACGGGCTGTAAATGGCCCTGAAATAGCATCAGTGAAATACTACAGCTTCCTTAGCTCCTGGAACGAGAGGAACGCACTCCATTACCTGCAGACATCCTTTCACTATCTGGAGTATTTCACTATCAGGACATGTAAAGCACCTTGGTACATGTCCTATCTTTTAAATACACTGCATCCTGCCCATGGTGCTGCCTTGGGCATACCTTAAGGGTGACTTACATGTAGTCAAAGGGAAGGTATGGGCCTGGCAAGTTGGTTCCTCCTTAGTTACACCAGAACTCACTCCCAAGGGCCCAGGGACTGGGGTTGGCACCACTTGGTGAGTCAGGACTCTCAGCAAGTGAGCTCAGGTGCTGGCAGGTGAAGTGCTTGATGTCCCTGAGATTTCTAACAGGAGGCAAGCTCAATGTAAGCCTTTGCAGAACCTTGAAAAGCAGGATGCAGAAAGTGAAGTCTAGTCCTTTCACTACCAGGACAGAAGCAGCAAGCAGTTGGCTGCACAACAAAGCAACAGGTAGAGTGGCAGTCCCTCCTACAGCATCCAGATCTTCTTCCTGCTGGCAGAGTGAACTCAGTCCAGAAGTGTTCTGAATGTTCTGATGGTGTTGTCCCAGAAGCCCAATACTTATACTAATTTCTGCCTTTGAAGTAGGCAAACTTCAAAGGAAAATCTTTGTGCTGCACAAGAACCTGCCTTTCCTGCCCTGGCCCCAGACACACTCCAGGGAGTTGGAGACTGCTTTGTGTAAAAACAGGCCTAGCCCTTTTTAAGTGCAAGTGTCAGGTCCCCCCTCCACTCTAGCCCAGGAAGACCCATAGGAACATGCAGGGCCCACCTCAGCTCCCTTTGTGTCACTGTCTAGAGTAAATTCACAACTAGCCCAACTGTTATCCTGACCCAGATGTGTATTCCACAACCAGGCAGAGGCACAGAATGGTTAAGCAAGAAAATGCCCACTTTCTAAAAGTGGCATTTTCAAACTTATAATTTAAAAACCAACTTCACTAAAAGATGTATTTTTAACCCCTTCGCTGCCAGGCCTTTTCCCCCTCCTGTGCCAGGCCCTTTTTTGCCTATTTGGGGCAGTTCGCGCTTAGGCCCTCATAACTTTTTGTCCACATAAGCTAACCAAGCCAAATTTGCGTCCTTTTTTTCCAACATCCTAGGGATTCTAAAGGTACCCAGACTTTGTGGGTTCCCCTGAAGGAGGCCAAGAAATTGGCCAAAATACAGTGAAAATTTTGTTTTTTTCAAAAAAATTGGAAAAAGGGGCTGCAGAAGAAGGCTTGTGGTTTTTCCCCTGAAAATGGCATCAACAAAGGGTCTGCGGTGCTAAACTCAGCAGCTTCCCAGCTTTCAGGAACAGGCAGACTTGAATCGGAAAAACCAATTTTTCAACACAATTTTGGCATTTTACTGGGGCATACCCCATTTGTGCAATTTTTTGTGCTTTCAGCCTCCTTCCAGTCAGTGACAGGAATGGTCATGAAACCAATGCTGGATCCCAGAAACCTAAACATTTCTGAAAAGTAGACAAAATTCTGAATTCAGCAAGGGGTCATTTGTGTAGATCCTACAAGGGTTTCCTACAGAAAATAACAGCTGAAAAAGAAAAATATTGAAATTAAGGTGAAAAAACCATCAATTTTTCTCTACGTTTTACTCTGTAACTTTTCCCTGCAATGTCAGATTATCGAAAGCAATATACCGTTACGTCTGCTGGACTCCTCTGGTTGCGGGGATATATAGGGTTTGTAGGTTCATCAAGAACCCGAGGAACCCAGAGCCAATAAATGAGCTGCACCCTGCAGTGCGTTTTCATTCTATACCGGGTATACAGCAATTCATTTGCTGAAATATAAGGAGTAAAAAATTGCTATCAAGAAAACCTCTGCATTTCCAAAAAGGGCACAAGATAAGGTGTTGAGGAGCAGTGGTTATTTGCACATCTCTGAATTCCGGGGTGACCATAGTAGCACGTGAATTACAGGGAATTTCTCAAATAGATGTCTTTTTTACACACACTCCTATATTTGGAAGGAAAAAATGTAGAGAAAGACAAGGGGCAATAGTACTTGTTTTGCTAATCTATGTTCCCCCAAGTCTCCCGATAAAAATGGTACCTCACTTGTGTGGGTAGGCCTAGCACCCGCGACAGGATATGCCCCAAAACACAACGTGGACACATCACAGAAAACAGAGCTGTTTTTAGCAAAGTGACTACCTGTAGATTTTGGTCTCTAGCTCAGCCGCCACCTAGGGAAACCTACCAAACCTGTGCATTTCTGAAAACTAGAGACCTAGGGGAATCCAAGGAGGGGTGACTTGTGTGGCTCGGACCAGGTTCTGTTACCCAGAATCCTTTGCAAACCTCAAAATTTGGCTAAAAAAACACATGTTCCTCACATTTCTGTGGCAGAAAGTTCTGGAATCTGAGAGGAGCCACAAATTTCCTTCCACCCAGCGTTCCCCCACGTCTCCCGATAAAAATGATACCTCACTTGTGTGGGTAGGCCTAGCGCCCGCGACAGGATATGCCCCAAAACACAACGTGGACACATCACAGAAAACAGAGCTGTTTTTAGCAAAGTGACTACCTGTAGATTTTGGCCTCTAGCTCAGCCGCCACCTAGGGAAACCTACCAAACCTGTACATTTCTGAAAACTAGAGACCTAGGGGAATCCAAGGAGGGGTGACTTGTGTGGCTCGGACCAGGTTCTGTTACCCAGAATCCTTTGCAAACCTCAAAATTTGGCTAAAAAAACACATGTCCCTCACATTTCTGTGGCAGAAAGTTCTGGAATCTGAGAGGAGACACAAATTTCCTTCCACCCAGCGTTCCCCCACGTCTCCCGATAAAAATGATACCTCACTTGTGTGGGTAGGCCTAGCGCCCGCGACAGGATATGCCCCAAAACACAACGTGGACATATCACAGAAAACAGAGCTGTTTTTAGCAAAGTGACTACCTGTAGATTTTGGCCTCTAGCTCAGCCGCCACCTAGGGAAACCTACCAAACCTGTGCATTTCTGAAAACTAGAGACCTAGGGGAATCCAAGGAGGGGTGACTTGCGGGGCTCGGACCAGGTTCTGTTACCCAGAATCCTTTGCAAACCTCAAAATTTGGCTAAAAAAACACATGTTCCTCACATTTCTGTGGCAGAAAGTTCTGGAATCTGAGAGGAGCCACAAATTTCCTTCCACCCAGCGTTCCCCCACGTCTCCCGATAAAAATGATACCTCACTTGTGTGGGTAGGCCTAGCGCCCGCGACAGGATATGCCCCAAAACACAACATGGACATATCACAGAAAACAGAGCTGTTTTTAGCAAAGTGACTACCTGTAGATTTTGGCCTCTAGCTCAGCCGCCACCTAGGGAAACCTACCAAACCTGTGCATTTCTGAAAACTAGAGACCTAGGGGAATCCAAGGAGGGGTGACTTGCGGGGCTCGGACCAGGTTCTGTTACCCAGAATCCTTTGCAAACCTCAAAATTTGGCTAAAAAAAACACATGTTCCTCACATTTCTGTGGCAGAAAGTTCTGGAATCTGAGAGGAGCCACAAATTTCCTTCCACCCAGCGTTCCCCCACGTCTCCCGATAAAAATGATACTTCACTTGTGTGGGTAGGCCTAGCGCCCGCGACAGGATATGCCCCAAAACACAACGTGGACATATCACAGAAAACAGAGCTGTTTTTAGCAAAGTGACTACCTGTAGATTTTGGCCTCTAGCTCAGCCGCCACCTAGGGAAACCTACCAAACCTGTGCATTTCTGAAAACTAGAGACCTAGGGGAATCCAAGGAGGGGTGACTTGCGGGGCTCGGACCAGGTTCTGTTACCCAGAATCCTTTGCAAATCTCAAAATTTGGCTAAAAAAACACATGTTCCTCACATTTCTGTGGCAGAAAGTTCTGGAATCTGAGAGGAGCCACAAATTTCCTTCCACCCAGCGTTCCCCCACGTCTCCCGATAAAAATGATACCTCACTTGTGTGGGTAGGCCTAGCGCCCGCGACAGGATATGCCCCAAAACACAACGTGGACATATCACAGAAAACAGAGCTGTTTTTAGCAAAGTGACTACCTGTAGATTTTGGCCTCTAGCTCAGCCGCCACCTAGGGAAACCTACCAAACCTGTGCATTTCTGAAAACTAGAGACCTAGGGGAATCCAAGGAGGGGTGACTTGCGGGGCTCGGACCAGGTTCTGTTACCCAGAATCCTTTGCAAATCTCAAAATTTGGCTAAAAAAACACATGTTCCTCACATTTCTGTGGCAGAAAGTTCTGGAATCTGAGAGGAGCCACAAATTTCCTTCCACCCAGCGTTCCCCCACGTCTCCCGATAAAAATGATACCTCACTTGTGTGGGTAGGCCTAGCGCCCGCGACAGGATATGCCCCAAAACACAACATGGACATATCACAGAAAACAGAGCTGTTTTTAGCAAAGTGACTACCTGTAGATTTTGGCCTCTAGCTCAGCCGCCACCTAGGGAAACCTACCAAACCTGTGCATTTCTGAAAACTAGAGACCTAGGGGAATCCAAGGAGGGGTGACTTGCGGGGCTCGGACCAGGTTCTGTTACCCAGAATCCTTTGCAAATCTCAAAATTTGGCTAAAAAAACACATGTTCCTCACATTTCTGTGGCAGAAAGTTCTGGAATCTGAGAGGAGCCACAAATTTCCTTCCACCCAGCGTTCCCCCACGTCTCCCGATAAAAATGATACCTCACTTGTGTGGGTAGGCCTAGCGCCCGCGACAGGATATGCCCCAAAACACAACGTGGACACATCACAGAAAACAGAGCTGTTTTTAGCAAAGTGACTACCTGGAGATTTTGGCCTCTAGCTCAGCCGCCACCTAGGGAAACCTACCAAACCTGTGCATTTCTGAAAACTAGAGACCTAGGGGAATCCAAGGAGGGGTGACTTGCGGGGCTCGGACCAGGTTCTGTTACCCAGAATCCTTTGCAAATCTCAAAATTTGGCTAAAAAAACACATGTTCCTCACATTTCTGTGGCAGAAAGTTCTGGAATCTGAGAGGAGCCACAAATTTCCTTCCACCCAGCGTTCCCCCACGTCTCCCGATAAAAATGATACCTCACTTGTGTGGGTAGGCCTAGCGCCCGCGACAGGATATGCCCCAAAACACAACGTGGACACATCACAGAAAACAGAGCTGTTTTTAGCAAAGTGACTACCTGGAGATTTTGGCCTCTAGCTCAGCCGCCACCTAGGGAAACCTACCAAACCTGTGCATTTCTGAAAACTAGAGACCTAGGGGAATCCAAGGAGGGGTGACTTGCGGGGCTCGGACCAGGTTCTGTTACCCAGAATCCTTTGCAAATCTCAAAATTTGGCTAAAAAAACACATGTTCCTCACATTTCTGTGGCAGAAAGTTCTGGAATCTGAGAGGAGCCACAAATTTCCTTCCACCCAGCGTTCCCCCACGTCTCCCGATAAAAATGATACCTCACTTGTGTGGGTAGGCCTAGCGCCCGCGACAGGATATGCCCCAAAACACAACGTGGACACATCACAGAAAACAGAGCTGTTTTTAGCAAAGTGACTACCTGGAGATTTTGGCCTCTAGCTCAGCCGCCACCTAGGGAAACCTACCAAACCTGTGCATTTCTGAAAACTAGAGACCTAGGGGAATCCAAGGAGGGGTGACTTGCGGGGCTCGGACCAGGTTCTGTTACCCAGAATCCTTTGCAAATCTCAAAATTTGGCTAAAAAAACACATGTTCCTCACATTTCTGTGGCAGAAAGTTCTGGAATCTGAGAGGAGCCACAAATTTCCTTCCACCCAGCGTTCCCCCACGTCTCCCGATAAAAATGATACCTCACTTGTGTGGGTAGGCCTAGCGCCCGCGACAGGATATGCCCCAAAACACAACGTGGACACATCACAGAAAACAGAGCTGTTTTTAGCAAAGTGACTACCTGGAGATTTTGGCCTCTAGCTCAGCCGCCACCTAGGGAAACCTACCAAACCTGTACATTTCTGAAAACTAGAGACCTAGGGGAATCCAAGGAGGGGTGACTTGTGTGGCTCGGACCAGGTTCTGTTACCCAGAATCCTTTGCAAACCTCAAAATTTGGCTAAAAAATCACATGTCCCTCACATTTCTGTGGCAGAAAGTTCTGGAATCTGAGAGGAGCTACAAATTTCCTTCCACCCAGCGTTCCCCCAAGTCTCCCGATAAAAATTATACCTCACTTGCGTGGGTAGGCCTAGCGCCGGCGACAGGAAACACCCCAAAGCGCAAAGTGGACACATCCTAAATTTTGGAAAAAAACAGAGGTGTTTTTTGCAAAGTGCCTACCTGTAGATTTTGGCCTCTAGCTCAGCCGGCACCTAGGGAAACCTACCAAACCTGTGCATTTCTGAAAACTAGAGACCTAGGGGAATCCAAGGAGGGGTGACTTGCGGGGCTCGGACCAGGTTCTGTTACCCAGAATCCTTTGCAAACCTCAAAATTTGGCTAAAAATACACATGTTACTCACATTTCTGTGGCAGAAAGTTCTGGAATCTGAGAGGAGCCACAAATTTCCTTCTACCCAGCGTTCCCCCAAGTCTCCCGATAAAAATGATACCTCACTTGCGTGGGTAGGCCTAGCGCCGGCGACAGGAAACACCCCAAAGCGCAACGTGGACACATCCTAAATTTTGGAAAAAAACAGAGGTGTTTTTTGCGAAGTGCCTACCTGTAGATTTTGGCCTCTAGCTCAGCCGGCACCTAGGGAAACCTACCAAACCTGTGCATTTCTGAAAACTAGAGACCTAGGGGAATCCAAGGAGGGGTGACTTGCGGGGCTCGGACCAGGTTCTGTTACCCAGAATCCTTTGCAAACCTCAAAATTTGGCTAAAAAAACACATGTCCCTCACATTTCTGTGGCAGAAAGTTCTGGAATCTGAGAGGAGCTACAAATTTCCTTCCACCCAGCGTTCCCCCAAGTCTCCCGATAAAAATGATACCTCACTTGCGTGGGTAGGCCTAGCGCCGGCGACAGGAAACACCCCAAAGCGCAACGTGGACACATCCTAAATTTTGGAAAAAAACAGAGGTGTTTTTTGCGAAGTGCCTACCTGTAGATTTTGGCCTCTAGCTCAGCCGGCACCTAGGTAAACCTACCAAACCTGTGCATTTCTGAAAACTAGAGACCTAGGGGAATCCAAGGAGGGGTGACTTGCGGGGCTCGGACCAGGTTCTGTTACCCAGAATCCTTTGCAAACCTCAAAATTTGGCTAAAAAAACACATGTTCCTCACATTTCTGTGGCAGAAAGTTCTGGAATCTGAGAGGAGCCACAAATTTCCTTCCACCCAGCGTTCCCCCACGTCTCCCGATAAAAATGATACCTCACTTGTGTGGGTAGGCCTAGCGCCCGCGACAGGATATGCCCCAAAACACAACGTGGACATATCACAGAAAACAGAGCTGTTTTTAGCAAAGTGACTACCTGTAGATTTTGGCCTCTAGCTCAGCCGCCACCTAGGGAAACCTACCAAACCTGTGCATTTCTGAAAACTAGAGACCTAGGGGAATCCAAGGAGGGGTGACTTGCGGGGCTCGGACCAGGTTCTGTTACCCAGAATCCTTTGCAAATCTCAAAATTTGGCTAAAAAAACACATGTTCCTCACATTTCTGTGGCAGAAAGTTCTGGAATCTGAGAGGAGCCACAAATTTCCTTCCACCCAGCGTTCCCCCACGTCTCCCGATAAAAATGATACCTCACTTGTGTGGGTAGGCCTAGCGCCCGCGACAGGATATGCCCCAAAACACAACATGGACATATCACAGAAAACAGAGCTGTTTTTAGCAAAGTGACTACCTGTAGATTTTGGCCTCTAGCTCAGCCGCCACCTAGGGAAACCTACCAAACCTGTGCATTTCTGAAAACTAGAGACCTAGGGGAATCCAAGGAGGGGTGACTTGCGGGGCTCGGACCAGGTTCTGTTACCCAGAATCCTTTGCAAACCTCAAAATTTGGCTAAAAAAAACACATGTTCCTCACATTTCTGTGGCAGAAAGTTCTGGAATCTGAGAGGAGCCACAAATTTCCTTCCACCCAGCGTTCCCCCACGTCTCCCGATAAAAATGATACTTCACTTGTGTGGGTAGGCCTAGCGCCCGCGACAGGATATGCCCCAAAACACAACGTGGACATATCACAGAAAACAGAGCTGTTTTTAGCAAAGTGACTACCTGTAGATTTTGGCCTCTAGCTCAGCCGCCACCTAGGGAAACCTACCAAACCTGTGCATTTCTGAAAACTAGAGACCTAGGGGAATCCAAGGAGGGGTGACTTGCGGGGCTCGGACCAGGTTCTGTTACCCAGAATCCTTTGCAAATCTCAAAATTTGGCTAAAAAAACACATGTTCCTCACATTTCTGTGGCAGAAAGTTCTGGAATCTGACAGGAGCCACAAATTTCCTTCCACCCAGCGTTCCCCCACGTCTCCCGATAAAAATGATACCTCACTTGTGTGGGTAGGCCTAGCGCCCGCGACAGGATATGCCCCAAAACACAACGTGGACACATCACAGAAAACAGAGCTGTTTTTAGCAAAGTGACTACCTGGAGATTTTGGCCTCTAGCTCAGCCGCCACCTAGGGAAACCTACCAAACCTGTGCATTTCTGAAAACTAGAGACCTAGGGGAATCCAAGGAGGGGTGACTTGCGGGGCTCGGACCAGGTTCTGTTACCCAGAAACCTTTGCAAATCTCAAAATTTGGCTAAAAAAACACATGTTCCTCACATTTCTGTGGCAGAAAGTTCTGGAATCTGAGAGGAGCCACAAATTTCCTTCCACCCAGTGTTCCCCCACGTCTCCCGATAAAAATGATACCTCACTTGTGTGGGTAGGCCTAGCGCCCGCGACAGGATATGCCCCAAAACACAACGTGGACACATCACAGAAAACAGAGCTGTTTTTAGCAAAGTGACTACCTGGAGATTTTGGCCTCTAGCTCAGCCGCCACCTAGGGAAACCTACCAAACCTGTACATTTCTGAAAACTAGAGACCTAGGGGAATCCAAGGAGGGGTGACTTGTGTGGCTCGGACCAGGTTCTGTTACCCAGAATCCTTTGCAAACCTCAAAATTTGGCTAAAAAATCACATGTCCCTCACATTTCTGTGGCAGAAAGTTCTGGAATCTGAGAGGAGCTACAAATTTCCTTCCACCCAGCGTTCCCCCAAGTCTCCCGATAAAAATGATACCTCACTTGCGTGGGTAGGCCTAGCGCCGGCGACAGGAAACACCCCAAAGCGCAAAGTGGACACATCCTAAATTTTGGAAAAAAACAGAGGTGTTTTTTGCGAAGTGCCTACCTGTAGATTTTGGCCTCTAGCTCAGCCGGCACCTAGGGAAACCTACCAAACCTGTGCATTTCTGAAAACTAGAGACCTAGGGGAATCCAAGGAGGGGTGACTTGCGGGGCTCGGACCAGGTTCTGTTACCCAGAATCCTTTGCAAACCTCAAAATTTGGCTAAAAAAAACACATGTTCCTCACATTTCTGTGGCAGAAAGTTCTGGAATCTGAGAGGAGCCACAAATTTCCTTCCACCCAGCGTTCCCCCACGTCTCCCGATAAAAATGATACTTCACTTGTGTGGGTAGGCCTAGCGCCCGCGACAGGATATGCCCCAAAACACAACGTGGACATATCACAGAAAACAGAGCTGTTTTTAGCAAAGTGACTACCTGTAGATTTTGGCCTCTAGCTCAGCCGCCACCTAGGGAAACCTACCAAACCTGTGCATTTCTGAAAACTAGAGACCTAGGGGAATCCAAGGAGGGGTGACTTGCGGGGCTCGGACCAGGTTCTGTTACCCAGAATCCTTTGCAAATCTCAAAATTTGGCTAAAAAAACACATGTTCCTCACATTTCTGTGGCAGAAAGTTCTGGAATCTGAGAGGAGCCACAAATTTCCTTCCACCCAGCGTTCCCCCACGTCTCCCGATAAAAATGATACCTCACTTGTGTGGGTAGGCCTAGCGCCCGCGACAGGATATGCCCCAAAACACAACGTGGACACATCACAGAAAACAGAGCTGTTTTTAGCAAAGTGACTACCTGGAGATTTTGGCCTCTAGCTCAGCCGCCACCTAGGGAAACCTACCAAACCTGTGCATTTCTGAAAACTAGAGACCTAGGGGAATCCAAGGAGGGGTGACTTGCGGGGCTCGGACCAGGTTCTGTTACCCAGAATCCTTTGCAAATCTCAAAATTTGGCTAAAAAAACACATGTTCCTCACATTTCTGTGGCAGAAAGTTCTGGAATCTGAGAGGAGCCACAAATTTCCTTCCACCCAGCGTTCCCCCACGTCTCCCGATAAAAATGATACCTCACTTGTGTGGGTAGGCCTAGCGCCCGCGACAGGATATGCCCCAAAACACAACGTGGACACATCACAGAAAACAGAGCTGTTTTTAGCAAAGTGACTACCTGGAGATTTTGGCCTCTAGCTCAGCCGCCACCTAGGGAAACCTACCAAACCTGTACATTTCTGAAAACTAGAGACCTAGGGGAATCCAAGGAGGGGTGACTTGTGTGGCTCGGACCAGGTTCTGTTACCCAGAATCCTTTGCAAACCTCAAAATTTGGCTAAAAAATCACATGTCCCTCACATTTCTGTGGCAGAAAGTTCTGGAATCTGAGAGGAGCTACAAATTTCCTTCCACCCAGCGTTCCCCCAAGTCTCCCGATAAAAATGATACCTCACTTGCGTGGGTAGGCCTAGCGCCGGCGACAGGAAACACCCCAAAGCGCAAAGTGGACACATCCTAAATTTTGGAAAAAAACAGAGGTGTTTTTTGCGAAGTGCCTACCTGTAGATTTTGGCCTCTAGCTCAGCCGGCACCTAGGGAAACCTACCAAACCTGTGCATTTCTGAAAACTAGAGACCTAGGGGAATCCAAGGAGGGGTGACTTGCGGGGCTCGGACCAGGTTCTGTTACCCAGAATCCTTTGCAAACCTCAAAATTTGGCTAAAAATACACATGTTACTCACATTTCTGTGGCAGAAAGTTCTGGAATCTGAGAGGAGCCACAAATTTCCTTCTACCCAGCGTTCCCCCAAGTCTCCCGATAAAAATGATACCTCACTTGCGTGGGTAGGCCTAGCGCCGGCGACAGGAAACACCCCAAAGCGCAACGTGGACACATCCTAAATTTTGGAAAAAAACAGAGGTGTTTTTTGCGAAGTGCCTACCTGTAGATTTTGGCCTCTAGCTCAGCCGGCACCTAGGGAAACCTACCAAACCTGTGCATTTCTGAAAACTAGAGACCTAGGGGAATCCAAGGAGGGGTGACTTGCGGGGCTCGGACCAGGTTCTGTTACCCAGAATTCTTTGCAAACCTCAAAATTTGGCTAAAAAAACACATGTCCCTCACATTTCTGTGGCAGAAAGTTCTGGAATCTGAGAGGAGCTACAAATTTCCTTCCACCCAGCGTTCCCCCAAGTCTCCCGATAAAAATGATACCTCACTTGCGTGGGTAGGCCTAGCGCCGGCGACAGGAAACACCCCAAAGCGCAACGTGGACACATCCTAAATTTTGGAAAAAAACAGAGGTGTTTTTTGCGAAGTGCCTACCTGTAGATTTTGGCCTCTAGCTCAGCCGGCACCTAGGGAAACCTACCAAACCTGTGCATTTCTGAAAACTAGAGACCTAGGGGAATCCAAGGAGGGGTGACTTGCGGGGCTCGGACCAGGTTCTGTTACCCAGAATCCTTTGCAAACCTCAAAATTTGGCTAAAAATACACATGTTACTCACATTTCTGTGGCAGAAAGTTCTAGAATCTGAGAGGAGCCACAAATTTCCTTCTACCCAGCGTTCCCCCAAGTCTCCCGATAAAAATGATACCTCACTTGTGTGGGTAGGACTAGCGCCCACGAAAGGAAAGGGCCCAAAACACAACGTGGACACATCACATTTTTTTATAAAAAGCAGTGCCTACCTGTGGATTTTGGCCTGTAGCTCAGCCGACACCTGAGGAAACCTAGCAAACCAGTGCATTTTTGAAAACTAGAAACCCAGGGGAATCCAAGATGGGGTGACTTGCGGGGCACTGACCAGGTTATGTTACCCAGAATCCTTTGCAAACATCAAAATTTGGCCCAAAAAACACTTTTTCCTCTCATTTCGGTGACAGAAAGTTCTGGAATCTGAGAGGAGCCACAAATTTCCTTCCACCCAGCGTTCCCCTAAGTCTCTCGATAAAAATGGTACATCACTTCTGTGGGTAGGCCTAGCGCCCACAAAAGGAAATGGCCCAAAACACAACGTGGACACAACATATTTTTTCGCAGAAAACAGAGGTGTTTTTTGCAAGGTGCCTACCTGTGGTGTTTAGCCTGTAGCTCAGCCGGCCCCAGGGGGGGGGGGGCAGAAATGCCCTAAAATAAATTTGCCCCCCCAACCCCCACCCTCCCCCGCCGGGAGCGACCCTTGCCTACGGGGTCGCTCCCCCTGCGTGACATTGGCACCAAAAAACAAATCCCCGGTGCCTAGTGGTTTCTGCCCCCTTGGGGGCAGGTTGACCTAAACTCAGCCAATCTGCCCCCAAGGGGGGCAGAAATGGCCTAAATACAATTTGTCCCCCAGGGGAGCGACTTTTGCCTGATGGGTCGCTCCCCATCTCTAAAAAAAAAAAACAAAGAAAAAAAAAAAGAAAAAAAAGAAAAATTCCCCTGGCGCCTAGAGGTTTCTGCCCCCCCCCCCCCCCCGGGGGCAGATCGGCCTAATAATAGGCCGATCTGCCCCCCGGGGGGGCAGAAATGGCCTAAAATAAATTTGCCCCCCCAACCCCCATCCCCCCCCGGGAGCGACCCTTGCCTACGGGGTCGCTCCCCCTGCATGACATTGGCGCCAAAAAACAAATCCCCGGTGCCCAGTGGTTTCTGCCCCCTTGGGGGCAGATTGACCTAAAATTGGCCAATCTGCCCCCAGGGGGGCAGAAATGGTCTAAATACAATTTGCCCCCCCAGGGGAGCGACCCTAGCCTGATGGGTCGCTCCCCATCTCTAAAAAAAGAAACAACAAAAAAAAAACACACACAAAAAAAATTGCCCTGGCGCCTAGAGTGTTCTGCCCCCCCCCCGGGGGCAGTTCGGCCTAATAATAGGCCGATCTGTCCCCCGGGGGGGCAGAAATGGCCTAAAATAAATTTGCCCCCCCAACCCCCCCCCCCCCCCCCCGGGAGCGACCCTTGCCTACGGGGTCGCTCCCCCTGCGTGACATTGGCGCCAAAAAACAAATCCCCGGTGCCTAGTGATTTCTGCCCCCTTGGGGGCAGATTGACCTAAAATTGGCCAATCTGCCCCCAGGGGGGCAGAAATGGTCTAAATACAATGTGCCCCCCCAGGGGAGCGACCCTTGCCTGATGGGTCGCTCCCCATCTCTAAAAAAAGAAACAACAAAAAAAAAAAAAAAAAAAAAAATTGCCCTGGCGCCTAGAGTGTTCTGCCCCCCCCCCCCCGGGGGCAGTTCGGCCTAATAATAGGCCGATCTGTCCCCCGGGGGGGCAGAAATGGCCTAAAATAAATTTGCCCCCCCAACCCCCACCCCCCCCCCGGGAGCGACCCTTGCCTACGGGGTCGCTCCCCCTGCGTGACATTGGCGCCAAAAAACAAATCCCCGGTGCCTAGTGATTTCTGCCCCCTTGGGGGCAGATTGACCTAAAATTGGCCAATCTGCCCCCAGGGGGGCAGAAATGGTCTAAATACAATTTGCCCCCCCAGGGGAGCGACCCTTGCCTGATGGGTCGCTCCCCATCTCTAAAAAAAGAAACAACAACAAAAAAAAAAAAACAAAAAAATTGCCCTGGCGCCTAGAGTGTTCTGCCCCCCCCCCCGGGGGGCAGTTCGGCCTAATAATAGGCCGATCTGTCCCCCGGGGGGGCAGAAATGGCCTAAAATAAATTTGCCCCCCCAACCCCCCCCCCCCCCCGGGAGCGACCCTTGCCTACGGGGTCGCTCCCCCTGCGTGACATTGGTGCCAAAAAACAAATCCCCGGTGCCTAGTGGTTTCTGCCCCCTTGGGCATCTCGTCCAAGGCACAGAAGAGGTTAAATTGTGAGTTCAGAGACCCCAAACTTCATATTTCTATTTGCTTCCAATGGGAAATGACACTAAAAAGATCCCCATGTTAACCTATGGAAGAGACAGGCCTGGCGATAGAGAAAACCAAATTTGGCAGTATTTCACTATCAGAACATGTAAAGCACCTCAGTACATGCTCTACCTTTTAAATACACTACATACTGCCCCTGGGGCTGCCTTGGGCCTACCTTATGGGTGACTTACATGTAGTAAAAGGGACGGTATGGGCCTGGCAAGTGGGTGCACTTGCCAGGTTGAACTGGCAGTTGAAACTGCACACACAGACACTGCAGTGGCAAGTCTGAGACATGTTTACAGGGCTATTCATGTGGGTGACGCAATCAGTGATGCAGGCCAACTAGTAGCATTTGATTTAGAGGCCCTGGGCACACCTGGTGCACTATGCTAGGGACCTACTAGTAAATCACATATGCCAATCATGGAGAAACCAATTACCAATACCATTTCAGACAGAGAGCACTTGCACTTTAGGACCGGTCAGCAGTGGTAAAGTGCCCGGAGCCCTAAAGCCAGCAAAAACTAAATGCAGCACCGGATCAAAACAAGAGGCCGTAAGCCAAAAAGACTGAGGAAACAACACCAAGAGCTGACAGGTCTAACACATTCCAATTGGTCTTTATCTGTTTTCAGGATCATCATCACTGTTGGTCTAATGCCTCATTGTACATGTCCAACAATGAGGGTGCTAGGAGATCTGCATATTGTATGTAAACGTCAATAGGCAACCCAGCATTTCCTGGCGTTTTACTAGATCACAGCTACTGGGTGGCACATCTGATATCTCCTACATCTGAAGGGGTGTTCAGTTTCTTTCGTAATTCTGTATTTAGTGCTGGTAGCTTTGTTTCTTCCAGAACCCTTTCTAACCCTTTCTTGTGAGGTATTGTTTGTTTGTGATCTCAGGTGGCTTGGAACTTTCTGACTATGTCATTTATTGCTGTTTGATCAATGAGAATCTGCCTAGAGTGCTCACTTATAGCTATGACAGCTGTATCACCACTCTCCCTGTTTACCTCCCATGCCTGGAGGTGTCCTATCAATGGTATTCTCCTTCCATTAATTTAAAATATAACCAACTGTGTCTAGTAAATATTCCCAGGATAAAAATTGTGAGGTTGGGTGGCAAAGCACTTTCAGTAGCTGCAACCAAACTATGGAATAGACTCCACTTCTATTTCCAAGCTGAACCGGACTCTTCAAACTTAGAAAGCTAGTTAAATGTTTATTTTTAAAACTGTTAGTTACATAGTCATTACAGGTACAATAACTGTGGTATAGGTTAGAACCAAGACTAGTGTTTCTATATATTTTTCATTCAACTCTACTGTCAAGTTGTGTCTCTAAGTAGTACCAATAATAATGTTTGCCTAGTCTTGTTCGAGTTTCCTCCAAATCCTCCATCTTACAATTTCTCACACTGTTTTGCCCGGATTATCTAGGTCTTGAATATCTTTTTCTAGTCTGCTGATATCATTCACTAGGGGTTTCCTCACTCTATATGTTAACCCCATGCACTTGTCCCTGATTGTGACCTCAAAGACTTCCCACAATATCCCTGGAGAGGCCACCAAATCTCTGTTATAGGTGAAATACTCTTGGATAGTTACTCAGGTTGTCACTTTTGCCAGCGAAAAATACCAGCCATCTGTTCAACTTTTAAGTTTCTGCAAATGCCCAGACATGATTTTGTAGAAGAAATGTATACTAAATAGTCTGCATTCGTTTTTTGAACTGCCCTGCGCTCTTTGTTTATGTTAACTTTCAGTCAGGGGCTGTTAAGCCAGGGGTAGAACACATTTTAAAAGGTGTCCTTCTTACATTTACTGTTTAAAGTATGTAGGGATAAGGGGAAAATATACTAGCTTTAGGTGATTTCCCAAATTGTTGTAGTGGCAGATACCATATCAACCACAATAGAGAGGAATGGAGAGGAAATATTTCTTGCAGACTATTCAGGGACTCAGGAAGCAGGAGCATGGACCTTTTAATACTATCATCCCATATATGATAGTCATTGTGAGATGTTAAGAAATGCTCGTAGTGTGTAGCTGGTTGGGGTCTGCGGTGGTAGTGTGCAAGATTTTCTATAACAGTCTACTGAACGGAGTAATATCTAATTGTAATTGGTCAGCTGGAACTTTGAGAGGGTTCAAAAGACCTGAATTCTAATCACATTTTACTATGTTGCATGATGAACCTCCCCGGAGAGTGACACTCTCCAAATCAGGGAGCTATTACAGACAGATATAAAATGAAAACTGACTTTGCAAACCACAGGTTAACATCACCACAAAGTAAAACAATGACTTAACACGGCTTGAGTCTTAAAATTCATTCCACTTCAAATACTTAGTAATTTGCAGCATCCAAATTCATTGTTTTCTATGGGATATATAGTTTATGCACAGACATCTGACAAGACATTTTGTCAGAGCTTCCTTGTAGCAAACTCTATACATTCATTCAAATAACTACAGGGATAGTCTAGGTTAGGGATACTCAAACTCTGGCCCTCCTGACTTTACATGTACATATTTATTTACATGTTAACTACAATAAAATGAAAAGCAAAGATGTCCTGCACCACTTATAGAAGAATCCTCATTTTTTAAGACATTGTGCAACATTCATTTAAAAACATGATACTCTTCAAAATTAAAAAAGTGCATTTCATTAACAAGCCGAGGTGTTTCATTTTAGTGCATCCAATTATATCACTGCAGTGACAGGTATTTATTAAAAGTGATAGTCCTCAAACATGAACTTAGACACATTTAAGCCTTCCCCGCCCTGACAACAATGTGATTAGTTAACCAAGAGACAAGTTAGTTGTCATGTACACCAGCAATGTGACCTAGATTTTTATTATACACGGAATAACATAATAGGGCAGATCCTAAACTCATGTGTTTCAAGGTGCGCTCATATATGATACTGACAAAAAGGAGGCAACATGAAATAAAACAATTGCCCAGCATCACACAGTTGGGTCAAGAGGAAAAATCGGGATTCATATGACCTTTCTGGAGACTAGAAGCTTCATTTTGAGCAGTGGTTCCCAACCTCTGGTTTGGGGACCCTGCTGGTGCGCAAAGCCTCCTCAGGGGGTCCACGACTGATTAGAAAATCAAATAATATTAACAGATTAGGGAAGTGTATATAAATATAGTGGCTCAATGTACAATTGAAAATTTTAAAACATACTGTAAATGTCAAGGAATTTGGCATTGAAGGATAAAAGTTACATTTGTGTCCTCAGATTGATTCACAGGAGCAGTGCAGGTCTATCAAACAGAATATAGTATGGACAATGTGTGGGTTCAATTGAATTTAGAAAAGCTCCAACTTTCCTATAATTTTTTTAAATTTATGTTTGTTGAGGTGTTATCAATGTGATACAATGTGTTATCATTTGTGCATGTTTTTCGTTAATGCTTGTTTCTGTATTTTTTGTGTATTGTTTTGTGTTTCAAATAATCAACAATGTTTAGGCCGGGGTCCACGGCTTCCAGTAATTACTCCAATTGGGGGTCTCAAGATTCCAATAATGGTTCAGTGGGGGTACCCGGGTTCCAGCAATAATAAAGTGGAGGTCCACAGAAGTCAAAAGGTTGAGAACCACTGATTTAGCGGGCAGTATGGAGTGAAACCCTCAATATAACTTCACCATGCACTATACACACCATGCACAGGCTTCGCATCCCCTAAACCCACCTCCTAACCCCTCCGCTGGCATAAATGCCGCGCTCAGTCACAGAAAAGACCTCAGTTTTTGGTTCAGGGTGAATTTTTTTCAATACCCATGATCTAGATTATCCTTCCGCAAACGTGAAAGCAAAAGAATGTGATTTAATTTTCACGGTCTAATCATGTATTTGTAAGCATCCTCTCTCAAACATTATTAATTAACACGGTCGCCATCTTTGACGGAATAAATTAAACTGTCACATTAGCGTATGAACCGTAAACACACGCTTAAATCCCGAATCAATGGAAAGCATGTCCAAAAAAAAATAAACGCTAATATTTCATACAAACGATGGTAATTTAACGTTTGAAGGCGTACAACTCTTACCTTAAAAGTAAGATATATCTTGAGATTATAATTGTAAATTTGAGGAATACGTACGATTCTACATACAGCAGTCATACCGTACTCTCTTTTTTTGGGGTAGATGTGTAATATGAAACGTACTGACCGGGCCTCCTCATCATTCAGTGGGTAAGATTCCCAGTTAAAGATGTCCGCTGGCTTTACACCGTTTGCGAGCGCGGACGGGTGCCGTTGTCCTTTCTTTGTGTCGATGGTAAGAGCGGTCACGGGGAGATGCTGCCTGGCTTCCGCCTTCTGGAGGGACAAGAGGGGTCTGTTTACAGCCAGGGATCAGTGTCCTCGCAGCGGGGAGAGGAGCTGGGGAGCGCCCTGGAGGCTGGGGTGAGGAGGCACTGGGACTAAATAACAAAGCAGGAATGCGCGTCCAGTAAATGAGTCTGTCTTTTTCAGCACATGAACAACATGCTCACAAACTGGCCCTAAACAAACTGAGCACAGAAATATGAGGAGTAATTGTACAAAACAGGGTCTGGCTTATGGTCCTGACCACAAACAAGCTGAGTTTAAAGACCGCCTCTGAGGTTAAGGCACTTGCTGCAGTGCTATATCCAGGGCTTTAAGTGGGCCGGGTCCTACCGGTGCCCAGCACCACAGTTCTTAAAAGCAGGTGCTGAAATGGGTCCCTATGCGGCTCTCTATTATTGTCCTCAGGATCAAGGCGAAAAAAAATCTGAACTCGGCAGCAGTACCACCCTTCACTGCCTTTGATACAACTTAAAAGTGACTTGTTACAGTCGTTTTACGTTTCATCATTTAAGAACTGAAGCGTTTTTAATATTGTTTTAATACAAAGAAGCCATTGTTTTGCTCATTTATCTCATGCAACTAGCAACCAGTGACAAAACCAATAGTCCTGGCATGTTGGAAGTGTAATGTTACTTGTACAATATATCTGAATGCACTGACAGAAGCAGAAAAATACCAGTCGGGTGGCACACTATGCTAAGCACAGATTTTTAGCTTATGTTTCTAAGGCACGATCTTAATTACATCTCTCACGCCCCGTTCAGGGACCTCCTTACCCCCCCCAGTTTTTTCATCCAACATAAAGCCCTGGCTACATCTGTAACCAGTATATCGTATGACGTAGCATTGGTAAGAGCCATAAGGTGGTTTGGTCACCCACACACTGGTCTGAATTGTCATGCCTGATTCTGAGCACTGCAGATCATATGAAATTCAAATAATATTGGTTAAGGGCCAACAGATCAGTGTGTAACCTACTGCTCACAACTTCCAGTGGGAGAAAGCACATTTATGTGCTTCCTGCATGTAACTTATAGACACAAGCTTGAATACTTAATAGTATTTAGCTCAGTTTTTTCACTCTTCTAAGATAGATAAAAGTGGATATACATCTGCACAATAATTAATATCTGTTATCATGAAAAAACGTTGTGTCCCATAAATGGCCATTATTAATGTAATGTTGCCTACATACGTCTATGTATCTGGCATACATGCACACAGAATTTGGGAATGTTAAGCTTTTCACATCCTGTGGCAAATTTGTAAAGTTTTGCAGAATATATTTTTTTCCTGTGATGGGCTGCTGAGAATAGAGACCGAGACCGTGTCCTGACTATCCCACCTTTCTGTTTGGATAGCTGTTCCCATCCAGGACATAGGGATTTTTTTAAATGAAGCATTTGGAGGTTGCAACTGAGCACATGTGACGCATCACCCAATTTATATGAATTGGTTCCACTGTATATCTCGAGAGAAACGGGAGGGGCGATTTTCAGGGGCGGGAGTGAAACCAGCGTTTGGGTTAAGAGTAGCTGACTGAACAGGAATCCTGCTGCTTTTCCATGTATGCCAGCACTGACCACTAGCTCCTGATGTTAGATATATGTAATTGAAACAGACATGTGCTTCCCAAACTTTTTAGAATCACAACCCACTTTTTGGCATGGCAAATGTTTGCGACTGCCTAGCCTTAATACACATGAGGTGGGCAATTTATTTATTGTAACTAAAGCATTATGTGGTAGTGCTCCGTCGGTTACAGACATTTTATATTGAAATGCCCACTAAATTTGCACAGTCATACAGGTTTAATGATAAAACTATAATGCATACAAATGATAATGTGTGGAAATTGGGTTTCAGTGAATATTTATCATTTGTGCATCATTAGAAAAGTGTCTTGATTTGTTTTAAGCCTATTAAAATCTTCGTTTCTATCACACTTCAGAATTGCAAAAAAATTTGCTTCATTTTTGCTTTCCAAACCGGTGAACGTGCACATTTCATTTACAGGCATATACATTTTGTTGTGTGTTACCAAATCCTCCAACCTTGCCTTTTGACACTCTGAAGCCCAGCAAGATTGTCAAGTAATTCACTTTACTTTTCTTTCTCTGACTGCAAAGTGAAGAGAGTTTGTAAACACCAATCCCCAAGTAAAAAAAAAACTAAAAAACATAGGAAGCAATTTGTCAGAAGACATAGCCTGACATTTGCCCTCTGTCATTGAAGCACAGCAAATGTGACAAGATAGATACAGAATTTAAAAGCAATTTAACTGCTTGGACTTTCACGACCCACCAAAATTCGTCTTGCCACCTACAGTTTGGGAAACACTTTATTAGAAAGAATGGATTCATTATCCAATACTTGCATGTTTTTACAGTTGTTTTTTTTAAAATCATGTTAGAAGCAAACCCTTGATTTTAGACATATTGATGGGAGTCTGCTGTAAAAATAGATAGTCTTGAGAACACTGCCTAAGGGGAAGAAAGAAACTTAAAAATTGCTCTCAGAAGGGGGTGTTAAGGAATTTAAATGAGTGCAACAGCCTTACGTGGTTAAGGCCATGCAGTACAACTTATGCAGCACATCTGATTCTGTCAAGCTTTTATGCATAGTCTTTTTTTATTTTTTTATTAAGTAACCTGCCTCTTTTTTTCCACCCAGTTCCTGTTACACTATTTTGTAAAGGGTGCTGTACATATGCTTGCCAATCTGGTCATGCTGTCTGTTACTGAATTGTGAAAAATCTACACTATGCACTCTTCCACCTCAGTGTTGTCAAGCAATAGTGTACTGGAGACATACACCAAAGATCTTGCCCCAGATCTTTATTCTTGGGTCATCCCTTTCTTACAACTCATCTACAAACAGATTCCGGCAGCATTACATCTCCAACAGTATCACTCACCCTTTACATTCTGCCTGTTGTGCCCTACTCTTTGTTTGCAATTGCGTCCTTTGTTTCTCTGAGTGTATGTAACTTGGGTCGCAATTCCCCACACTCTTCCCTAACCTTCACTGCTCAACCGTACTTGGGTGCATGGGCTCTATATTTCCCATCAATTACTCTTGTTTTTTGGCATCACTTCCACATTCTGCCCTTCTTTTCCAGGTCACATCTCATCTCATGCACTGGCATGTTTCCCTGGTCACATTCTGTGTTCCATCTTCTTCGCTGCTGAGTGCCCTAAACCCAACCATCACACCCATTCTTCACTTCACTCACGCTTTGTCCTTAACCACCTTCCTGAGTCTGCTAAACCTTGAGAGTCTTGCACCCATCTCCTCTCTTACTCTGTGAGCTAAGTTCATGGGATCGGGGAGTGGTAGATCCTTACTCTGCTTCTTCAGAGGAGCTAATAGTGAAGCTGCCTTCAATACTGCCAGAACCGTTTTGGCCGTCCCATGGCTCACGGGTGTTGCTGGGCCACAAGCAAGGTAGACGAGGCCTCTTACCACTGCTGTCCCAGGGCCTGTTCTGACATCTGAAAACTGAGCACCAAGTACACCCTTTCATCACTTGACTTTCACTGTAGCAAGGCGAGCAGCCCAAGGCTTCTCAGGGAAATAGTGTGGGATAGAGACCAGATAACTCAGTGGAACTCAGAACTCAACAGTAGAGCTCAATAATGACTTTCAAGCCCAGTGGTTGAACTTTACCTTCTCCAGTGCAACGGTACCCCAATCCAAGGTCCTCGCTGGATGCAATGCATTGGTGTGGCCCAGCCTTCTATCTCATTGCAGATGACACAGACATTCATCGGGGTGGCTGCAATCTTCGGTGGTAGAATTCAGGTGAAGATACAAACCCCTTCACCCAATTGCTGATGCTCACACTAACATTGCTCGCAGGAAGTGCGTCAGTAACATTGAGATGTTCCCACTTCTTGGCTCCTGAGGTGAGAGAGCAAGGGTAGCTTGCTCAGATAAAATGTTACTCTTTGAATGTCCATTCACTTGTTCTCATGACACCTGTTTATATATATTTGTTTAATTAAACATGCGACCTTATTAAAAGCACGTGCATTAGTGTATACATTTATACATTTGTGCTTTACTGTCACTCCGAGTCTGAGTTAATCACCGTGTTAGGGGAAGTGTTAGAGGGTCGGTACACTCTGATTCACAGATCATTAATTTATTTTTGACAAAAAGCTTTCAGTTGTATTCCAATTGCATTGCTCTGTATGTTACTGTAAACATTTACAGAGTGCTCACTGCCCATAAGTGGGATGCTGAAGTGCTTGGCTACATGGGTAGCATGCTACACTGTCCTGGGTGTTTGGTTGGGAGGGTGTTGTCTTTGTTTTGATCTTATGTGGAAGTGTTTGCATGATCCACACCAAGGTGTGGTTATTGTATTATGGCATTCTGGATGAGTAATGTTGTTCTGGGTGCAGCTAAGGGCATGCGTGGTGCCAGCAAGCGGTGCACTTCTTGGGGAGCACGAGAACGACAGTAGGAGGGCTTCATGCATTGATTTCATGGTGCAGCGCCCAGGTTCACAGTATGACCCACTTCAACACTCTGGTTGGCTCGTGCAACGTTGCTCCAGGTAATGCACACTCCTGGGCAGTTTTATTCCTCATAGTATATCACCCTTCACCCAACCCGCTTAAATCCTTGGTGACTTGCTCTTTCTTATGAAAGGGATATTATAGCTGCAGACATGAAGAATCTCGTGCAGAATTAAACGTATCAAAACGTCTAGCAGTTTATTACAAAAAGATATTAAAATCAGGTTAAAGTAAGGCATATTAAAAAAAAATGAGGAGACCCACATTGAGTAGATAAACACAGGGATATTCTCTTTTTCACATGAAGAGCTCTTGTGTGCAAAAATAAATCCCATAAAAAAAAAAAGATTAAAAGAATTATAGCCAGATTTCCTTACTGCTGCTTTGTTTAAGCTGCACCTGTAGTAATTCTCCTTGACCTGTCTTTCCTCTTTGCTGCTGGTTCTGGAAGCAGGCATCACGCCTTCACGAATCTGCTGTAATAACTTATTAATGTTGAGCACCTAAGTCCTTTCATTATTACAGGCAACTGGAGAGGTCAGACGCTGCATGTAAAAAGGACTTTATCAACTGACTTGTATACGGGATAGAAGACTCCTATAGAATAATATTGATGCTGATTGACATGTGAAAAAAATGTTTTCAAATTTATCAAAAAATGTCCAGACCGAGAAGCTGTATACATATGGTAAGCATGCGGTATAATTAGGAATCAACAGAAGTGGAGATTTAGAGATCATCTTTTTTTCTTTGTTTCATGTGGACAGAGATTGCATGCTGCTCTGATTGCTTGGGTGCATCTGTGAATATAGATAAGTGGATAAGTTATCTGCAGGGTTTAGGACAGGGCTTAATGAAGTGCATGTTCTTTCTGCCAGGACAAGAGTGCTAGGACCTGATTGGGAGGTTGTAAGATAGACTATTGTTGAGTGATGACAAACCGCAGCACAGCGCAAATCTACACCGGACATCAGAGATATAACATTTGGAAAGTTTTTGTTATGTTCATTTTATATCTAACAGTTATTGACAATGTATTTTCTGTCTTTAGGATATCACTATGGTGCATGGCTTCCTCATCCACACCCTTGGCTCTGGTCTAGATGGAAGCCAAACTTTGTGCCGCGTGCTGTACTCTAGGACATTCAGTTTCGAAACCTTTGACGATCAAGCAGAAGACAAGCGCGAACACGTTCCAGAGAGAGAGAGATTAAGAAGAAAAGAGCAAATTTTGACGGTTGCAAGGTAAAGTATTTTTATATATCTTCATTGGCATTTAGCAATTAAGTGTCAACTACAGTACAGCAGGTGACCAGGTTTGCTTATTCCATTATGTTTTTCATAGATCTTGACATCACCATTGACAAACATTTAACACTAAATAGAGGCTCAGGCATCATGTTTAGGTTATACTGTCTAGCCTAGTTTACAGTGGGGTCAGACAAGAAGGGGATATTAAACCATTTAAAGTAGAATCAGCTACATAATCAGTGTTTTGGAGGTCCATCTAGGCTGTAAAAGTCAAGAAGTTACTGTGTTGCAATGACATAGGCCACTAATTATCCAGATCACGTGTAAAAAGCTCAAGGAGTCCTGTTATCTGCTTTAGCTTTCAAAGTACTGTTTCTTCCCACCTCAGTGCATTCACCTGCCCATCAGTCTGTTTCCGCAGCACAGCTACGAAATGCCTCGTCTGCTTCAGAAATTCCTTCATTCGGTGTTTCGGCCGAGGGTGCATGGGTGGCTTTCCAAAATATTGCTACATGTCTCTTGGCCAGTAATCATGCCAGATCTGCATATGTATGCCCCAACTTTTTCCCTTTAACTTTTTTGTATAATCCTGAGGAGTTGGTCTTCAGGGCACAAGCTTACATCCCACCAGTTACTTCTTGCACCAAACCTCGAGCCGCCTCCCAGAAAGGGTCGAGTTTCGGGCACTTTCAGAACATAGGCTGGTGACATATGTTCAGTGCAGCCTATGATGGATCACATACACTCTACGATATATTATAAGTTGAATCAGTTTAAACAATGATTTGCGCAACATGCTGAGGGTCATTCAATTATTATGGACCATTCTTTGCGTATATACTCGCTGCCTGTACCTCATTCCCATAAGCATTTCAGTGAGGAAATATCTGCCTTTGTTTGCAGTATAATTGGGCTGCTGTGCAACATGGCTTAAAGTGAAGGGGAAAAAATGCTATAACACGATCAACACTTGCTGCGTCTTAGACGTTTGTTTTTCTTTACTATAAGCCATGTTTTTTACCAGGCTGCGCTGCTGTGCAACTTGTCTTAAAAAAAACACTAACAAAGCCAATAGATCTCGCATTAGCGAAACCCATTGACTTTGCCAATGCTTTTTTTCTGCTGAGATCTAGTGAGCTGGACTAGCTCTTGTTGAGGGAAGCAGACTTCGACATTGAAGACCAAAAATGCAAGGAGTATAATCCGCAAAGCTTTTTGCTTATAGTAGTTTCTCATATTAAAAAAGTTTGAATTTGCACTTGTATATGAGTTAACTGACGCTTAAAATCATGCGTTGCTGGTGCCATTTTAAGTGTGATTTCTTTCAGCAGGGCTTGCTTTGTTGGGAACACTAACAAAATACGATGAACACAGAGAAAATCATGATTGTTCGTATTCGCAAGCCTTTTGTAGGTAGTTCCAGACCCTGAAACCAGTCGCAGATTTACCCCTGTCAGGGCCAGGAATTAATCAGACCCTGGGTTGCAAAGGAAAGAGAACACCCTAAGCATTGTTAGTGATATGATGGAAGGGATTTCACAGTGTGCAAAAGATTTTGTTTGTAGAAATGTGCTTCTCTCAGTTTGCAAATGCTTAAATGTTTATGCATGTGAGCACTCCTGGCAAGCTGCAACAATTCTTCACGGATTCCAAGAAAGTCAGAAATGAAATGTACCCAAAACATAGGCTTAAGCAAACATAAGTACATTTTTGTCCTTCTATGTGAGATGGGCCATTTTTAGGGTTGAGCCAGACCCTTTATTGTGTAGAAAAGGGCTCGGAGCCCTGTCGACGTCACGTCAGTGTTTTTCATTGGTTTGTGGGCTTGCCTAATAAACTCTGCTTGCTTTCATTAGGCGAAGGCATGCATACGTCATGCCTTTTCTGGTGGTTAGCCCTCCTCGAGCGCAGCGACCAAGTATAGAAAACATGCGAGGCTCGCTGTTTTCTGTCCGGCTCGTGGACTACTTTTTCTCATATTTCCTAGCGCGATTTCCCTTGGCAGAAGTCGAGCGCTTCACATAGTTAATTGCACTTTTTCGGCTTACTTACATAAATGCACTTTTGCCGATAGGTGAAAAGTCGGGTTAGGAGTTTACAACGCTACCAGCTCGAACATGAGCAAACGCGAGACCCGATGCATTGTAAATGCTTATTTAACCTGTAGCTCCAGGCAATATGCCCTCTTAGCTGTCGTAACTTAACCAAATATATTCCTTTGGCTTATGTGGTTCAAGTTCGAAATTTATACTGGAACTATGATCCATATCATTTTCTGTTCTGTAATTTATTGGACTTAATTTCCTAGCAAATGGAAAGGATATTTCAGTACATCGGACCTCATTACTAGATTGCCAACAATAAGGGCTGGAGATTCTGTCCAGTATCCCTCTCCCTATTTGGGGCCTCACAAGTCAGAGTTCCAGGACTGAGAAATTACACGTGGACCCTGGAACACTGGGTCCTTTCCTTTGCAAATTCCTGATTCAGTGGTAATAGTGATAATATTTATCAAGGACGCAAATACCCAAAGGCGTCTTGATGCTAACGTCTGCCAGGAAAAATTAGAGAGGAAACTAAAAAAAACAGGACTTGAGTTGTTTCCTAAAGTGGGCGAAATTCTGCTGATTCTTAAGATCCCAGGGAAGTTTATTCCACAGGTTACAGGCCTCTACCACGCAAAGGTACTTTATTGCATTTGGGGATTGTAACTGTTTTGGATGCAGCGGAGTGCAGAGCTCGCCTTGGTATATACCAAGTAAATGTCTTCCTCTGGTACCCTGGACCTGTCCCATGGAGAGAGTTGTACGCCATTCAGATTGCCTTTCAGGCCACTTGTTTCTTAGCAGGGAGCCAGTATAACTCCACTAAGGCATGAGAGACCGAATGGAATTAAGGGCCAGATGTAGCAAGCAGTTTTGCCCATTCTGTGTCTATTGGAAACTGTGTTCGTACATATGGCCCTAAGTTATTATCTTGAGGAGACTCACTGCAGCATTCTGCAAAAGCTGAAGTTTGTTTAAAAAAGTATTGCTGGATGCCCTCATAAAGGGTATTACAATCCAGCCTGGACAATACCAATGTGATGACCACTGATTTCTGCAGATGAATTTTTCTCAATGTTCTTAAGAGGAAGAAGCAAGCAGAAGTGAGTTTATTGATCTGATCCCTTAAAGTAAGATTGGCGTTGAAGATCACTCACAGGTTCTTAACTTTCGAGACCGTAGTATGAAGGGGAACAAGGGACTGGTGCCAGTAAGATGGGTTCCAGAATGAGGTATCCTTTCCGAAGAGAAGGACCTCAGTTTTCTCTGAGGATAGCTTGAGCCTGCCCAGCTGACGACCTCACACTTGCAACTGTTGAAGTGGTGATAAATCTCCCCCAGGTTGCCTGAAATGGGCAATATAATTTGAGTGTCATCAGCATAGGAAATGGTAGAAAAGCCAAAGGACTGGATCATTTTGGCTAAAAGAGCCACATAAGTACTGTAAAGCGTCAGGCTCAGTGATGACCCCCTGAGGGACTCTACAAGGCAATGAGAAGGATTTTGATCAGAATTCTCCAAGGGAGACTGACTGCTTTCTGTCTGTGAGAAAGGATCGAAGGAGATTCAGAGCTGATCCACACATCCCTATCTTAACTAAGGGATCTATGAGGACATATTGACTCACAGTGGGGAAGCCTGCAGTCAGATCTAAAAGTATCACCACAGCCTTCCCTCATTTGTCCATAGTTGATCTCATCTCCTGGATGGCTACAACACAAGTGGTTTTGGTACTATGGTTTGTTCTAAAACCATGTTGAGCTCAGTCAAGGACCGCATTATTGTTTAAAAATTCAGAAAGAGCGATGTTAAGGTGCTTTTGAAGAATTCACGCCAATATTGGCAGACAAGAAATTTGTTTTTATTTTCCTCGCTGGGATTTTAGTGCAGATATTTTTTTCACCTGCTTTGAGTAGGTGAACAGAAATCATCAAATCAGTTGGTGGTTTCACCTGGTGTAGAAATGTACTTGGTAAAGGCATTTACGTATGTGTACGTAATGTATATTTCTCTTAGCACTCTCAGACCTGTTTGTGGGCATGCTTTTTGTTATGGTATTTTTATATTTTAGTAATTGATTTTGCCGTCTGCATGTACCCTCTAGTTGCCTACTGTTTGAACTCTGAGATGTAGGATCTGGAGTCTTCTACATAAATACATCCTCAGATACCAAGCCTACATGCTGCATCCCATCCATACATGTGATTTACAGTGACATATGACATCTCCCAGATAACCTCTGAAATCTGCTATTGGACGTACCCAGTACTATTTCAATACTGATCACATCAGGCAAGATAATATTGGGAAAAAAACAAACTACTGGCAACCGAGGAATAGACCCTGCCATCTGTTTGCTCGGTTTTCTACTTGGAGTATTTTGAAGCCCTCAGAGGACATGAGGACATCTGTAGTCCTCAGCATGGCTTGAAAATGAGGCATCACTTTTGCCTGTTCACATTTCCATACTAGTCTTAGTGTTTCCTCCAGCGAGCTAGACGGTTACATACGTGAGATGTGCCCTATCCATTACTGATTACCATACCTGATCAGCAGTTAATTGGAATAGACTTGAAGTCTACCCAGTTGTTATCAGCACCTCTCATTACCAGAACTTTGGGTGGAAATCTCGTGGGCTTCATTTGGTCTGGACACTTTTTTGGGATATGTTTGGGTATTTGGGCTAATCACCGGATATCAGAATCCCTTGCAAGCATTGAGTGTATTCAAAGCCAGAATCACTACATCCTGGATCCCTTCTATGAAACTATATCCCTGAGAAGGAAACCCCATCACATCTGTCAGAGGCTGAGGAGCCCTGAAGATCTCCACGGCTAATACTTAGAGAAAGAAGTAACTTATTCCAGTGGGATGCAGTGATGGCGATAGCCCGTGGGCACTAGAAGCGAGTGATCCTACTCATGCAGCGAATTATGCAGTAACTGCGGATCGCCATGGGTCCCCAAGATAAGACCTCATACCTGGTGTTTACTTTTCTAATCGATTATTATTTTTATTTGAATATATTTACAGACCGAATCAAGACTTGTAATACAGTTTTAACATTAAGGGTTAATACATTAAAGTAAAACAACATTTTCACCTCCAGTTATTATGAAATTGAGATTTACAAATCAAGTCGGGGTTTTTCAGATATCTTGTTTCACTTATCCAATGTAAAACTTCTAAGCACAATTACTTTTATTTTGCCAGGACACATTGTTAACGTGTTTCTCTTTAGTTGTTACTCCTGTGCCTCTCACTGTGCACTGGCTTGAAATGGTCCATATAGCTGGGTGTAGAAGGACCTGCTTGTGTGTGCACGGCATCTACAAAAATTGTCCTCTATGAGCCTTTTGATTTTACAAGTGGTAAAATATTGATTTTTGTTTTCTTCACTCAAACATTGTTAATATGTTTCACTAGTTTCATCTTCTGTGAAATAAATGTCTATTTCCACGCAGACAGTTCTTATTAGCTTTACTTCAGTGTTGTTTTAAAGAGTGGTTAACAGTATAACAACATTTCCTTGTCTGTAGTTAAATCCTTCACTTCCTTTTAGAGGTCATAATGCTGGGGTTGTACTGACAAGTACACTAAAGAGACTACGAAATAACTTTGGACCCTGAGTAAATTAATGGTCATGTAGATTAGGTGGTTTCATCTGAGTTATTGTTTGAGAAAGAAATTGCTTCCACATGTGGGAATAAACAATTTCCTCATTGGACCAGCACAGGTTCTTCACCTTAAAATGGCAGTGACGGTCCAATATTACATTTATAGATGACTTGTCTCGACCTTAAAAACTAGGTGGTCAGGGCGCATAGAAAAGGCTGCTCCAGAGTGGTGAAGATTGTCGCTGCACACTGCTCAGGTGCAACAAAGTGCATCAAGTTGTGATAGAAACCCAGTACTCAAAACACAGCAACAAGGAAACTCAGCACACTTGTCAAACCTGCAAATACTGAATAGCCACCCTGAGTACAATTCCTTTATCTCACAGGAAGTGACGTAAGTACTCTCTAGGAATTGTAATGACTGCGTTTCCCAAAGACAGGAGGAGCTTTACTGACGCTAACAGTGAACAGCTGGGAAGTCATTTCTGGTTTCTAGGTAGTTCTTCGCCATAGTCCCAGAAAGAGCCTGAGACTAATGTTAACCGCTTGCTTCACTGGAAGAGGGGGCAATACTGTTTTCTTTTGAAAGCTATGTACTGACAGTCCATAGTATTTGTCCTTGTTGACTCACTGAAGTAAAAGTATAGAAGGTCTTCTTCCAAGCTGCATCCATGGACACCATTTTTGTGTAGCAAGCTCGGAACCTGTTTCTTGTTTGCAGCCACTAGTATTCTACCACATCACATTTTCTGTATATGAGAGAGGACAATTGCATATTAATAATAGTCCATGCCGATTTGGAGTTGGAATTGCATTTCTTTTTAAATAATCTGTCTTAAATAAGTGTGAGATGCCCCCAAGGTAAATCAGGGTTGACCAGCAACAGTTAAAATGAATCTAAATGTGTGGATGTTCCATTTAGGATTTTTGCACATTATTATGAGTTTTTGGTGGACCAGCCTTAAATAGAAAGTAATGGCTTTGAAAAAAAAGCAAGTTGTACCGTTCCACACCCAGCACTTGGTGGCAGGGGAACGTAGATCATCTAATTCTGCAGCAACAAACTGTAAAGTGATTGATAAAGGTAGGTAGTATTTTCCTTACAGTTTTGGATTGGTTTTTAGGTCTCGGATACAGACACTGTTAGCTGACTGTTGGAGACCCATTGTTTTGAATACATTACATTTACATACAGTAGGCTTTGGGTCCGCCTCTTGCCCCCGATTGTGTGGCATTGTTGTCTGACTTCCTTCCATACTTCTGATTCAAAGTTTTCCTCCCTAGTCTTGTGTTAGTCTCACAGTGTTTTGATAGGTTGCTGTATCCTCCACTGCTGACATCAGACCTTGCATTGTAGTGCATGTTTGAACTATTTTATCTCCCTTTCTCCCCTCTCTTGTACCTCAACTTACTCGAACCCCCACTCTCCTTTTCAACCCATTACTCCATGTCGGATTGCTCCTTACCACCTACAATAATTTTTGGCTTTCTGCCATGCTCATGCTAGTTAGTCATCTTAAAGTATTTTTTTGGCTTTTGCGAGACGACCACCTGCATGTGCACATGAACACTAATGCACGGTGGGCATTTTTAAATAGCTTTGTTTTATTTTTAAAAATCCCATTCAAAGATGGCTGCTGTTGCTGCACTCTCATCCACGAAGGCCATATTTGGTCAGGACGTGTAAAAATAAAATGAAATGCTTTTAAAGATGGCTTCTGTGGTTGCACTCCTTCTGCAGCAGCCATCTTTGAAGCATCCTTTGAAGCATTTGCATAGGCAAGATGTCATGGCCAAGACCTGTGGTTTGATCAGTATCTTGCTTTGTCCATAGCAATGCATTTTTTATGTTAATTAGTAGACAGTTCAGATGTGGGTGCAGGGAACCCCTAAAATTGGACACACCCAAATCTTACCTCAACAGCACTCCCACAGGTGGATAAATCAGAGACGTTGTTAAAACTTAGTTTCATGAGGCACCTAGGTCCCTGAGATAAGGCACCATGCCGACAATTAAGTAAGGACAGACTCAGTAATTGAGTTATTTGGTCAGAACATCAGTTTTAATTAGATTTATTACAAAAGTTCAAAATGTGATGTAAAGAAATTGCAAATGCAAGTCATGGAGCTATTGCCATTGAAGGCTCTTAAAAAGAGTAACACAGGATAATCAAAGTTGGGAGAATTCTAAGTCCCAAATGAGCAGGAAAATCATAAGAAAATAGACAGCATCCTAATAACATGGGAAAGTCTTCTGGTTCAACCCCAAATATGAGGGTTTAGATTCAGTTTTCCCACATAGGAAAATGTTATTTTTAGCCAAATCATCATGGTGTGGGCAAGCCGAATTACACTTTTAGGAAATCAGAGCACCTTTTTATTGAGCCTCATTTTGCCTTACCATCTAAGCGCTATCCCACTACATGAATATTGATTGTGCCCCCTCTATGCTAATGACATTGGAGATGGCAGGACAAACTTGCTCCAATAACAATAAACTGTTGTGAATTAATACAGTACCGCAAGCTAGTGGAAGGGCCTTGAAAGACTGCAACATTGCTATGTCCGTGTTGAAAACGTTTCAACTACAGCAAGAACAACGTCAGTGGAAATAAACATGCTTGACTGTGTGCTGCAGAAGTAATGAACAGTGAACATGCAGGTGAGACATCCATTTTGAACAAGATGGCGTTGGGGCCTAACAGAAGCCTAGTTAGCTAAAGCCAGAAAAGGGCCAGTGTCCAAGTGCCTTTGTACATATCATAGTGAAAATGTTTCCATTTGAGAGTAAATCCACGTTCAGCACTTTGTTCATAATGCCCAAAAATATAAAGTGCACAAAAACTCTGAGACAAAGAGCAGGGTGCAGAATCATTTTTATGTTGTTCACAGTTTGAAGTGAACGGCTCCTTTTTACTACTCAAATATGGCCCAACAGTGTTGGTCGTGCTCATGCAGAAGTAGGAGTCCAGAGTAGGATTCCATAACAGATTCAGAAGCACACTGAAATGTTTAACTTACCAAAGCCTTTAAAAGTGTCAGGCCCATCAGGGTTAGTAGCACTTCATAGTAACATATTTAGTCAAATCCTCTCTTTAGGTAGACTTTGCAAATGATGTAACATGTGATGCTATTAAATACAGATAATGCAGCACATGGTGTGGCCTTCCTGTGTTTGACATTTCATCACCTAGTGATACAGAAGAGACCCTGTACTATATGCCATAAAAATCCAGCTTTCTAAGAAAGAAACATGCATATTAGTCGTAATGTACTTGTAATAAATATGCACCTCGTGTCTATGCCACTACTTAGTGGAGTTCTATGTGTCGTGTTTCGAATTAACACTGTATAGTCCCTTTAAGCTCCTTTTCTCTTTCAGAAACTGCTTTGCAGAATATTGTGGGCCGATCCTGCCAGCTAGTATGAAATCCCTCCAGCCAAACTGTGTCTGCTTATGAATCTCTTAAGACTCAAATATTTACTGCTCCAATGTGTCCTCATGACTGTGAAGGTGTGGGCCTTTTCAACCATGACCTACTGTTTCCCACTTCAAGATATCATACTATCATAATGCCTGTAGTAGGCCTTCCTAGTTTACATTTTGCGTTCATATCGCCTTTGTTTAACATTATTTACATATTTTGGTAAATCCTATTTGCCTCCATTATGTAATAATATGGCATCCCTGTAGGTCTTATTTACTGGAAACCTTTCATGAAAACCGAAAATAGCTTGGTCTGTTTTGAAATGTCCTGTCACACTTTGAGTCTGTCCTGAGCTACTGAAGACTGCTAATAACAAGCATTTGCAATGCAATGGGTCTCGCGAATGCTCGAGGTAGAGCTATTAGCGTTGTAAATTCCTAACTGGACTTTTCTTGTCACATAAACTGAAAATAAAAAGTAAAACAGTTGACATAAGCGAGCCAATTCAAATCGCCACCATGAGCAAGAAGAGCGAGACCAAAGGAAAAAGAAGTTCGCTCGCAGTCAAAGTTATCCACAAAAGTGCAATTATCCATGTAACAGGGTCAATGGCCAAGGCTGTAACAAACCGCCCTAAGGAGGGACAAACGTAAAGCAGTTACCAACGAAAGCAAAGGGTTTTTGAAAGGCAAGCCCATGAACGAGTGATAGTGATGGGTATGCGGTGCGCGTCATTAAGAGAAAAGATACACAGCAACACGTCAGAAAAGCAGCGTTTGCGCACTGCTAAGCTCAACCTAAGGGTGTGATTAAAAGCCCAGATACATACCAATAGGTCAGAAAAGCGGCGCTTGCACACTATGATCGACCTAAAAAGATTATCTACTTTTGGTTACTTTGCATCTGTAGTAGTTTGAAACTGCAGTAATATTAGTTTTCCACTAGATGGAAGTGTTGCAACACAAACTATTGTTTCAACGAAATACCGCCTGTTTGGAACCTTCTTGCCTTCCTATTCCTTCACCTCACATGCAGTTCCTGCTATTCGCATCTGAATTACAGGATTATCTTTCTGTTTTTCCTGTTTGTAATTGTGCAATGAAGCCTAGAGACTTTCCACCTATTGTTTCACAGTTGTACTGCTGAGTTGCCATGTTTCTTCCATTTTCAGCTTCCGGTTTGTGGGGCTGTTGGCTTTGAGATTTGTTTTTTCTTAGCTTTGATACATTTGACAGCTCTCTTCGCAGCTCTGGACTCTTTAAGAGCGCTCATCAAAGCTCTGTGACTCTTTCAGACATCTCATCATTAAACTTTTCAGTCCACTCTGAACCACTTGACTATTCACAACACAGCTTTTAATCCTTTCAGAGCTCTATTGAAACGGTGAACTCTTTCAGGACTCTCAAACCAACTCTGAAGCCTTCCAGAGCTCCCATCACAACTATAAACACATTCAGACTTCAGTGATGAGAGCAGTCATATCATAGCTGTGATTGATTCGTTTGAGTGCTGTTATCACAGCTCTGAACATTTTCAGTACTTCTATCACATCTCTGAACCATGCCAGTGCTCTAAAGACCCTTTGAGTGAGGAAGCCCTTGTGAACTTCTACCAAAGCTATGAACCCTTTCAGATATCTCATCGAACCCTTTCCGAGCTATCCTCGAAACTCTGAACTTTTTCAGTGCTCTCATAAGAGCTCTGAGATCTCTCAGGGATCTGTTTACTGCTCTTCATGTTTTCAGTGCTCTTGTGGTAGCTCTGAATCCTATCAGAGCTCCTACCACAGCTCTGAGCTCTTTCAGTGCTCTCTTCACTACTCCGTACCCTTTCAGGGCTCTCTTTCCAGCTCTGCATGCTTTCGGCGAGCAGTGATGACGGATCTCATCAAAGCTCTGATCTATTTGATTTTCTTCCTCCTCTCAGTTCAGAAACCTTGCATTGCTGCTCTATATCATACGAGCTGCCCTCACAGCTCTGAACCCTTCTGCTGCTGTCATCACAGCTCTGAGCTCCTTGAGCCCCTGCTTCACATCACTAAGATCACCGACTGCTCTCTTTTCAGCTGCGAGTACCTTGAGCACTCTTGTCAGAGCACTGCATCACTGCAGGGCCTCCCCTGCTCTGCTTTGACTGATATTCACACAGCTGTAAATTCCTTAAGCACTCTTCAGCGCTATAAACAACTTGAGTCCTCTCTTCACAGTGCTCTAAACCCTTTGAGTGCGCTCTCCACAGCTCTGAATTCTTTGAGGCTCTCATCACAGCTCTGACCCCTTTGAGTGCCCTCTTCACTCCTCAGAATCCTTTCACCACTGTCTCCACAGCTCTCATTTGTATTTATTTTGATCACTCTGATACACACTATCCCGCTAGGCATGTGTCACACAAGTCTACCAGTTGGGCAGCACCATGAAAACTGATCAATATAAAAGTTGAAAGAAGTAAATTGAAGACCCTGCAGTGTTGGACACTGCTACAGGTCAGATGACAATCTTTGTCTCATGGCGAAACATTTAAGGGCCGACAATGTAAAATGTTACTACATCTTTGGCAGTTCCGTTACCGCACTTTCTATCAAACTGCACCAGCAATGCTGATCAAAGTATCACCTCCAAGGGTAGCATTAGCTGTGACGTGAAGGGGGGTGGGAAAGGGGGATAGGACATGAGATGATGGAATGGCAGAACACGCATTGGACCAACACAGTAGGCATTGAGGTATTAATACCTACAGTTGGCTAAAGAAAAAAACAATGTTCTTTTTAAAATGACATGAAGTGTGACCTTAGCCGTCAGTTTGTACAATTCGCAGCTACTCATTCATATCAGTCTTGCATATTGCTTAAAATCAGATTACTGTTGTTTATCTTTTACAGTGTTCCTTTGCGTCAGTTGTGGACAGTTTTATGTGGGTTTCATCCCTTCTCAGAGGTGGCTTCTGGTGTTGTGATCCGTATATAAATCTTTCACTCAGGGCAGTCTGCATCCCTTGCATCTCCCAGTCAACACTTGCTGACTTCCACTTCTTTAGCATACACCTCGTCACCTTTCAAGAAGGACCGCAATCCATCTTTGGTCGTGAATACTCTAGTTGACCAAGTTTGAGACATCATGAAGAAGTCCTAGCATCGGCGACCTACTGAGCATTTAGCAACTTGCCTTGAGCATTGTGTCCCAGATAACGTTCCAGTAGGTTGTTAGGGTTGTACGTCTCAACAAGACACGCGCAATGTAGCAATATTGTTGATGGCTTCTCTAACATTTTGAGTCACACTGCAGAACCACTACAAATAGTCTCAAGGGGAACACATACAATTTATGAATAACACAGAAGTGCCAATATTTTAGGAGTATTCTCTTAGATATTAGAATACCAGGGTGAGCGAGAAAATGACTATAGTCCACACTACAAACACAGTTGTTTTTTGCTTTAGTGTTTCTTCCTCCAGACCTTATCCGAAAGTGACGCTGAATGCTAGGAGCGGTGTATAACTGCAATTCTACGATGATGCCATCTGCGCGAGAGGGAAGGACATCCTTGCTGATGCTTCCTTCACTATGGTCTGTAGGCAAAGCTCAAGCAGATTGAGTTCCATTTTTGAGAGGCATCTACTTTAAATCTGTTTTACAATTCCTTGAATTGTCCTTTCTGTAAGGACGTCATTGACAAATTGTATTCCCTTGGCCTTCCATGCCAACCAACATACTGGTTAACCTTAGATGGGTGTTTTTGTTTTGTTCTTGATTGGGGATCTGTATGTAGAAATCTGCATAATCCTATCTTCCTGTGGATGGATTTACATACTTTCAGTGAAATACGTAGTATCGAGTTGGCCTTTAAATACTATGTTTGCTCTCGTCGTTGAGGCATCTGATGACCTAGTTATCAACAAGGTGATGATTCTCGGTCACATACCAGTTTTGTGTGTAAGTTACCTAAAGGGTGTGCTATTGCCTCCAGGGGGACTAGGAGACTAGAGTTGTGATGCTGTCGCTCTTGGTTTAGCCTCTGACTATCTCAACTCTCTGATGCCAGAGTCTGCAGTTACAGAGAAAGGTGTAAGTGATGTCAGTGATAGGATACCGAAGACAGTTACATCTGAGCGCAGCAACCATATTTATAGTATGTTTAGGAGAGTCTATACGAGTGCACTTCCAGAGGGTTTCTTTTCGGCTTAGGTGGGACCACTATCTCGGTCTGCATAGGGATCGCTACAGAGTGCCCTATTCCCGGTCTTGTTGGTACATTTGGAGCAGTGTTGGGATTAGAGTTGCTCTATAGATGGAGTAAAACTCCACTGGGAGCCCTTAGATCCCAGGAGTTTTGTTACGTGCAGTCTGGTTGATCGCAAGGTCCATTTCTTCAGTGGTCAGGGTTTTGTCTAGGGTATGTTGCTGAAGGGATTTAAGGCTGGGAATTGGCAGTCTGCTTAAGTACTCATGTGATTGGAGGTCCCCCATACCCACCTCGGCTCAATAGAGAGCTGTTTGGTATTCTAGAAAGGCTTGGTTTATATCTGCTGCATGTTCAATATCTTTACCGTCGGGGATCCAGTGGCATTTACGTTTTTTTTGGGGTACTCTGACCTTAGGAACCATGCCTCACATGGCCTGCTTTGTCCCGTCTGCATGCTGTCTAGCCATGTACTCTGCGTGATCTAATGTTCCCAATCTGGCAACCGTCTCCCTCAGCTCCTTTCGGAGAGGGGCAATTATGTCCTTGTGCCTTTCAGCTCCCAAGCTAGGGCCCTGTAGGGGCCAGGATGGTCCTGCCTCAAAACTCAATTCCGCCAAGGCCCTGACTTGTTTATGTGCTGCTTGTTTGTTTCGCAGCTTACTTTTGTAAGATCTAAGAGGTCCCCAGGGGGTAGCGCAAGTCTTTACGTGGTGGGGTGGACCTCTGGACCGGGGATGCACCATTCGCCTCCAGCCAGTCCCAATCATCCATCAGTGTGCCAAAGAATAATCGCTGCGTCCACTACCTCTAGTTTGACTGGGAATATTAGTGAGTACTTTAGCCCCAGCTGATGCAGCTTGTACCTGACTGGCATAAAGGATCCCTGGAGGCGCTGCATTTCAGCCTTGTAGTCTGGGTATTTATTCATGATTCCATTGTCAATTTTCCAGGGGCCCTTGCAACTTGTACGATGTGGTCGCGATCCCGGTACTTGAAGAGTCGGACCACTACTGACAGCAATGAGGAGCCTGCGGGAGGGGGGTGCCTACCTGGGGCCGTATGTGCTCTTTCGATCGAGTAGAAGGTCAACCTTTTACGTCCAAGCACTGTGTGAAGTAGCCATTGCTCTAGGAAGAGTCCCATGTTATGCCGCTCTGCTTCTTCTGGAACTCCCACCAATCTAATATTGTTACAGCTTGATCGGCCCTCTGTGTCTTCTGCCCTGTTACGCAGCTTTGCGACCTCTACTTCCAGGGCCTGGATATGGGATTGCATCTCAGTCAGCGTGGGCACATTCCCGCCATGGTAGAACCATTTGTCGCCACTCTGTCTTTGAGGTTGGCATGGTCAGCACGAAGCAGCTCCACCTCGGGGGCTGCAGCTCACACCCCCAGTTACATTATGGGAGAAGCATCATGCCCTGCCCCGGTGCATGCTCCAGTGATCGGGCCCTCTGTTCCGCTCAGGGATAACTGCGGGCGGTGGATGGGTGCTGCACACTGTCATGGTAGCTGGGGCAGCGCTGCTTAGTATGCGCCCCAAGCCTGCGACATGCAGGCCGAGACGCTGGCTTGTGCCCCTTGGTGGTCGTTTCTTGCTGAAGGGTGCTCCCACCAGCACAGCTGTGGCTGTCAGTCCTCCAGGCCCTGCCCCGCAACGGCTCTCCCTTCACCTCCGCCACCAGGCTGCGTCCTCTGGCAGCCGGTGCAATGTACGAGAGGCCGACGCTTCTGAGGCACTCAGGCCGCGGCCATCAGCTCAAGCAGTTCACTGCACATCGGACACTCTCTCATTGGTGGGGACGCTCCCGCAGCACGTTGGCCAGCAATGGAGACTGCCGGTGGCTCTCGGTTGTGATGGGAGCTGACGGGATGATGCAGAGCGGTCTCGCCGCATGGATCTTCTTCACTCCGCATCTGGCCTGGTCGCCATCTTGGCCACATCTCCCATAAGCCCCATAAAAGTTGGCAATAGTAACACCTGATGACAACTGGGGTTGTAAAGAAAATACAGATTTACACTCAGTGCTGCACCTGTTATGGATAAACAAATGTCTTGGTCTGGATCAATTCAAAATGGTTGACCCTGTGCGTCAGGAGGTAAGCTGACTGTGTCATAGAACTACAGAATATTTGCTGCAAAATCTCAGCCTGTAACCTCCATAAATGCCTAATGTGCCACGTGCACATTCAGCAAGATATTTACGTATCTGAACTTGATTCTCAAATGTGATGGTTGAAGAAGCGGGAAGGAATTTCTTTTCGTGCAGGTGAGTTTGTCAGAGTTTAGTTTAGGCAGATGTCTTCCACTCTCTTGAAGATGAAGGAGAAAGGGCCGCTTTCGTCACGGATTTGTGTGATCTGGAGTTACCTTAAAGTGGAAGATGGTAGGACATCCCATACAGAAAGAAGATTAGTTTCACAGTTATGCACCATCTCCCCACAGTTGGCGCTGTCCTCCTTTAAATGGTCAGGTTGTCGCTTGCAACTGCGAAGACTTGCAAGCCAGCGAGAGAGGATTTTTTAAAATAAAACTGCGATTATGACAGTGGGCACAAAATCGTCAGGCGCTAGATATTTCCTGCAAGGGGGTCACGTTGTTAAACGATTTAACTTTCAGATGCAGGAAGTGATGCATTGGCATTCTGGGTACACAGAAAATTAAGTGAAAAATGATTATTGGACTTCGACATCCTGCGTAGCGTGAAGGCATGTCCTCCTGGCGCCTTACCCCCAGTAACAAGCTAAGAGGACTCATCTAGAGGGGTGCTTGGAAACTACTTTGTTAATGGATTACAAGCAAATAATTGTAGCTGGTCTTACAGTGACATCTGGTGGATGTTGAACATATTTGTCAGAAGAGTACAATGTTACAAATGTAAGGCAAAGGATGTATTTTCAGAGCAGGTATACTGCATTAGGAGGATTGGTATAAACATAAATAGAGTAATTTATAGGTGAACATAAAACTGAACCGACAATAGCCAGTAATAACAGTTATGCTATTTATTTTTGAGATGACCATAAGGAATTGTATTTGGGCTGATTATGCTTCTCACAATTAATCTTAGAGAATGGAGATGGTGGAGCTCTCCTTTTGGATTTGGAGTTCAGTGGCACACCTGGGTGAGTTACTTAAAGTTACTTATAAATTGATGTGTTGGAAGTTGTAGCATTCTGTATGGCCGGTTGTGCGGAGGGTTGCTCGTTCAGCGAGAAGTCCATTTCATTCGTCAAGCGCGGCGGACGTTGCTTAAGAAAATCCTCCCAGTGCTCGTACCAGAAGTATTTCATTTTAATAATAATCACAGTCTGGGCACGAGTGAAAATCCTTTTTCATGTATTCCTTGAAGTTGATTTTCTTGTCCTGGATAAAGTTGGTTTTATTTGAACATTCGTGATTCAAATCTATCAAGGTTCATGTCATTGAGCCATGTTTGTGCTGTTTCTTCTTTGTTGTTTTTGGTAAATAACAGTAATTCTGTCTTGTTTGGAAAACATCCTTCAGGGAAAAACAACAATTAGTAAGTAGTCAGACATATTAAAAAACAGATATTACTTTTATAAATATTAAAATCCATATTTTTTAATTAGCTTTTTTTCTTTCTTGATTAGTATGTAGGTCAGCTTTGTTAATGTGCCACATTTGTACCACAATACATACAAGTGTGCTTCATAGAAGTCCAAGCAGTGCTTAATTTCTAAATAAAAAGGTGCCGGTGCTCAAAGCTCTCCTCTGAAACACGCGGTTGCTGCAATTAAATGTGCGAATAAGGAATACCGAGGTAGAGTAACCCTGAAGACATCTCGGGCCTCTTTAATCTATTTACAGACACACCCTGCCCTTTCAGCTCACTCTCGCAGCTTTCTAACTTTGTGACGTTTTTTCGCTTTTCTCTTCCTCCGTCTTTCCCATATGTATCTTTTGCTACAAGAGCTCGCAGCGAATGCTTGTGGTAGAAGAATAAGCCCGGACTGCAAAAATAAGTGCCGGTGCTCAGCACCGGAAACAACAAGCACAAATTAAGCACTGATTCTAAATCTTACCTGGAGCTAGTGTGGTAGAAGCAGATCTGAAGTTACGTATTCTTGCCTTTCCAGATTCAGACACATTCTTGTTGTGAATCTTATGGAGTTGTTCTTGGTTTTGGGCAGACCTCTGTGAATGTGCTATGGTCAACACCTTAGTCATTTCCACTTATTGATTTCATTGCAGTGGCAGCTGTAACTTCATGAGAATATTTAGGAATGTGTTCCCTTAAAAAACTGCACTGATCTGTGGAGTGGATAACTGGGTCAAACAAAGAGGGGGTTTCTTTCATCTAGGGTTAGATGTTCAGGTGACACTGCCTCCCCTCATAGCTTTTCACTTATAGATGTTGAAGCACAGGGAGTGCTCCTTAATCCAGAAGTATGTATAGTTCTTAAAGAGTTTACCAGAGCTAATCACTCAATAGCACACGTGCTGCTCTCTGATTGTTGGAGAAATTATTTTTGTGAATAACTTTGTTTTTCCTTGTCCTATTTATTTATTTTGTTCCTTTTCACTTTTTACTAAATATGCTTCACACTTGATTAGTCCTTTTCTTTTTAAACTTTATAGTTTTTGGATCACAACCTTTTAAGCATTATCTCAACAGTATTAAGATGTTTGGATTTGTTTTGTGTCCGCCCTATTTTAAATGTCTGGACAATGGCAGTTTTTTGTGTTCCTGTTGCCATTTTATAGAAATTGCCTCATTGCTGATTATTTTTCAAGTGTTTTTGTTTCATCGTGGGTTTCAGTCTGCAAAAACAGTCTTTCATTTGGAAATGGCCCTTCAGCCGTACACAGCATTTGCAGCTGCATGTCTGTGACTCTAGACACGTAATTATTAGCGGCCCTTGAAGGCTGAGAGGTGTATTTGTTGAGAACTTGCAAAGAAATGGCTGCTAATGTTATGTTACGTTCCAATTTTGGCGCTGTACCATTATGCAACGAGACACATTTTGATAAATTCGACTTTTTGTTCATCTCACACTTGCATCAACTTGCCCTGGCTTCCTTCCATCTCCTCCTGCAGCCACCATCATCAGACAAGCAAGGTTTCTTTAGAAAGCAGGACCCTCTTTAACTTACCAGCCTACTGTCAATAACAGTCCGCAACTTAACGTGTCACCATCCTCGCCTGCAACTTAACCATTCACGTTTGTTTCATGCTCCCTGTATTGGAGACCCTGCACCTCCTGGTTTCTCACATACCTCCATGTGCTGCAAACATCTTCCAAGGCCTTAACCTCTCAACTCAGTGAAATGTCTTCTCTTTGACATGAGAGCCATCACCGCTTCCTACACATTTAAGAAGGTCTCAGGGACCACTTTAGGGCATGAGAAGATCTTCGTCTGAGGCTTGCTTTCCTCACATTGAGACCTCTTCCAGTCTCAGATATCAGTGCAACACCCCTCCCTGCAGGAAACCATGACAGGAACTGAATGTGAATGAGTGTTTTACTTGGTTGCTGTTAATCACCCTGTCCCCATTGGTTGATGCAAACCATGGACTGCTCAAGTCTCATCTGATGTATGGGAACTAATGTACAGTATTAATGGTGTTTCTCATCAAATCGCAACAGTTGCTTATTAATACAAAAAACTTTTATTTGTGTAAACTGCATTCAAACGATTTCTGTGCCTGAGCATCAGTTGATCACAGCTAATTTATTATATTTATTTTAGGCAGGTTCAGACGTCATGCGCTCTGCTGCGCCAGGCCTCTGGAAAACCAGTAGTGGAAAGTGCACAACAGCCGCCCCCAGATGAGTCATTTTCCCTGCAGGATGCCGACTTTGGGGTGTTTGGACTGTCTCCTGGGGACCCGTTCCACGACCAGAAGACCGTGCTGTGGATGGGCGTCCTGTCCATTGGCTTTGCGCTCATCTGTGACGCGGATGAGAACCTTGTGTTGGCGGAGAACACTCTCCGAATGTTGGTCCGCTTTCTCGTGGACGCCCTGAAGCTCCTGAACCAAAGCAGTGATGTTGTACTGAAGGCGGACAAGGCTGAGATCCTGCTGAATACTTTTTTACCACATGGGCAGCTACTGTTCCTCAACCATCAGTTTATTCAGTCTTTGGAAAAAGAACTATGTCCCTCCATTCCCAAATAAAACTTTCATTGGTTTGCATTCACATTATAATTAGTATAGTAACTGCTCCCACTTTCTGAAGAGTTCATTATGAGAACTGGGTGTAACTTTGACATTAGTTCATTTAAGGGGAGGGGCGGAGTGAACATTTATTGAAAGAAGGGAAGTAATTATACATTATTTTGTTTGGAGTGATGCTTTTTTCACATCACTTTCTCTGTTTTATTCATACAGATATTATTAGTGACTCTGGTATCTTGACCATTACATTTCTGTATATTTGTATTTCATTCACCAAGATTTGTTTTCTCAGTACTGAAATTAAATTGTTTTGTTACATACCTTTTCTCAATTTATTTTGTAATATTTCACACATCCTCCTCTGTGCCCACTCTTTTAGTTCTGGTGCGGGTTACGCTGTTTGAATTTGAATCACCCAATGTATTATCAATAATCAAAAATCAAATACACATCAGATTCCTGTCCTATTTTTATCTTCATGCTAAAAAAAATGTTTTGTGTGATTGTTTGAAAGTGGGGTTGGTGTTTGTCAGAATGGAGGTACATGGGTCACCTCCTTCATTTTGGGTCAGATTTGTTTACAAATGAAAGACACAGACCAAAAAACGGTGGTGGATGTGGCCATCAGAAGCATCAGTCCTAGACATTATTATTATATTATTTTATTGACCCTTTCTATGCTGTACCAAAAAGTATGGGAATGACAGAGTAAATACATAAATCCTTCAGTATGTGCAAAGGAAATTAGCTGCCTTTCACTGCCCCTAATATGTTTTATATATTTTCTGAAATGTTACATCAACAAAAGCAGACTGAATCTGTCTTTAAAAGGCTGTTTATAACCACAGTTCTTGTGTGATTGTAGGAGGCTGGACTGGCTTGTAGTGAGTACCAAGGGGTACTTGCACCTTGCACCAGGCCCAGTTATCCCTTATTAGTGTATAGGGTGTCTAGCAGCTTAGGCTGATAGATAATGGTAGCTTAGCAAAGCAGCTCAGGCTGAACTAGGAGACGTGTGAAGCTACTACAGTACCACTTAGTGTCATATGCACAATATCATAAGAAAACACAATACACAGTTATACTAAAAATAAAGGTACTTTATTTTTATGACAATATGCCAAAGTATCTTAGAGTGTACCCTCAGTGAGAGGATAGGAAATATACACAAGATATATATACACAATAGCAAAAATATGCAGTATAGTCTTAGAAAACAGTGCAAACAATGTATAGTTACAATAGGATGCAATGGGGAAACATAGGGATAGGGGCAACACAAACCATATACTCCAGAAGTGGAATGCGAACCACGAATGGACCCCAAACCTATGTGACCTTGTAGAGGGTCGCTGGGACTATTAGAAAATAGTGAGAGTTAGAAAAATAACCCTCCCCAAGACCCTGAAAAGTGAGTGCAAAGTGCACTAAAGTTCCCCTAAGGACAAAATAGTCGTGTTAGAGGGAGAATGCAAGGAAAACACAAATCAGCAATGCAACAACGATGGATTCCTGTCTGAGGGTACCTGTGGAACAAGGGGACCAAGTCCAAAAGTCACAAGCAGCTCGGAGATGGGCAGATGCCCAAGAAATGCCAGCGGTTGGTGCAAAGAAGCTCTTACTAGGCTGAAGAACTGTGAATACTGCAGGAACGACAAGGGCTAGAGACTTCCCCTTTGGAGGATGGATCCCCCACGCCTTGGAGAGTCGTGCAGAAGTGTTTTCCCGCCGGATGGACGCCAACAAGCCTTGCTACACGCAAATCGTGCGTTTGGCGTTTTTGGACGCTGCTGGGGCCCAGGAGGGACCAGGAGGTCGCAAATTGGACCTGCAGAGAGAGGGGACGTCGAGCAAGACAAGGAGCCCTCACTGAAGCAGGTAGCACCCGGAGAAGTGCCAGAAACAGGCACTACGAGGATGCGTGAAACGGTGCTCGCCGAAGTTGCACAAAGGAGTCCCACGTCGCCGGAGACCAACTTAGAAAGTCGTGCAATGCAGGTTAGAGTGCCGTGGACCCAGGCTTGGCTGTGCACGAAGGATTTCCGCCGGAAGTGCACAGGGGCCGGAGAAGCTTGCAAAGTCGCGGTTCCCAGCAATGCAGCCCAGCGAGGTGAGGCAAGGACTTACCTCCACCAAACTCGGGCTGAAGAGTCACTGGACTGTGGGAGTCACTTGGACGGTGTCGCTGGATTCGAGGGACCTCGCTCGTCGTGCTGAGAGGAGACCCAAGGGACCGGAGATGCAGCTTTTTGGTGCCTGCGGTTGCAGGGGGAAGATTCCGTCGACCCACGGGAGATTTCTTCGGAGCTTCTGGTGCAGAGAGGAGGCAGACTACCCCCACAGCATGCACAAGCAGGAAAACAGTCGAGAAGGCGGCAGGATCAGCGTTACAGAGTTGCAGTAGTCGTCTTTGCTACTATGTTGCAGGTTTGCAGGCTTCCAGCGCGGTCAGCGGTCGATTCCTTATCAGAAGGTGAAGAGGGAGATGCAGAGGAACTCGGCTGAGCTCATGCATTCGTTATCTGAAGTTTCCCCAGAGACAGAGACCCTAAATAGCCAGAAAAGAGGGTTTGGCTACCTAGGAGAGAGGAAAGGCTACTAACACCTGAAGGAGCCTATCACAAGGAGTCTCTGACGTCACCTGGTGGCACTGGCCACTCAGAGCAGTCCAGTGTGCCAGCAGCACCTCTGTTTCCAAGATGGCAGAGGTCTGGAGCACACTGGAGGAGCTCTGGACACCTCCCAGGGGAGGTGCAGGTCAGGGGAGTGGTCACTCCCCTTTCCTTTGTCCAGTTTCGCGCCAGAGCAGGGGCTAAGGGGTCCCTGAACCGGTGTAGACTGGCTTATGCAGAATTGGGCACCTCTGTGCCCAACAAAGCATTTCCAGAGGCTGGGGGAGGCTACTCCTCCCCTGCCTTCACACCATTTTCCAAAGCGAGAGGGTGTCACACCCTCTCTCAGAGGAAGTTCTTTGTTCTGCCATCCTGGGCCAGGCGTGGCTGGACCCCAGGAGGGCAGATGCCTGTCTGAGGGGTTGGCAGCAGCAGCAGCTGCAGTGAAACCCCAGGAAGGGCAGTTTGGCAGTACCAGGGTCTGTGCTACAGACCACTGGGATCATGGAATTGTACCAACAATGCCAGGATGGCATAGAGGGGGCAATTCCATGATCATAGACATGTTACATGGCCATATTCGGAGTTACCATGGTGAAGCTACATATAGGTAGTGACCTATATGTAGTGCACGCGTGTAATGGTGTCCCCACACTCACAAAGTTCAGGGAATTGGCTCTGAACAATGTGGGGGCACCTTGGCTAGTGCCAGGGTGCCCTCACACTAAGTAACTTTGCACCTAACCTTTACCAGGTAAAGGTTAGACATATAGGTGACTTATAAGTTACTTAAGTGCAGTGTAAAATGGCTGTGAAATAACGTGGACGTTATTTCACTCAGGCTGCAGTGGCAGGCCTGTGTAAGAATTGTCAGAGCTCCCTATGGGTGGCAAAAGAAATGCTGCAGCCCACAGGGATCTCCTGGAACCCCAATACCCTGGGTACCTCAGTACCATATACTAGGGAATTATAAGGGTGTTCCAGTAAGCCAATGTAAATTGGTAAAAATGGTCACTAGCCTGTCAGTGACAATTTGGAAGTAATGAGAGAGCATAACCACTGAGGTTCTGGTTAGCAGAGCCTCAGTGAGACAGTTAGGCACCACACAGGGAACATATACATGCACACCTATGAGCACTGGGGCCCTGTGTGACAGGGTCCCAGTGACACATACATATAGGCCACAAACTTATGAGCACTGGGGTCCTGACCAGCAGGATCCCAGTGACACATAACAAACATACTGAAAACATAGTGTTTTCACTATGAGCACTGAGGCCTGGCTATCAGGATCCCAGTGAGACAGTGAAAACAGTGACAAAACCCTGACATACACTCACAAACAGGCCAAAAGTGGGGGTAACAAGGCTAGAAAGAGGCTACCTTCTCACACAACCCCCCCCCAAACGAAGGACAATAAGGCTAACCTTGGCCAGTTGAGACTTTATTGTCTAAGTGGTGATAAGTAGAGAGTAGCTCTGCAATAGACTGGTTACTCCCTTTATCATCCACTATATGGTTACTTCCCTGTGGGGATGTAAACCACCCTGTTTGAAGTTTTTTAGCTAACCAACAATGTGAAGATGTATTTTCAGAGTTTCTATCAGTAAGTTTTAGTTGAGAGCAGTGGGAATTATCCACTGAACCTATTTGTAATGATGGAAATGCCAGACAGGGATGCTGTCTCAGTAAAGCCATAGCTGGGCAAAAACGTTGTCCATTTGGCTGGAAGAGAGAACAGGGATGCTGTTTCTCTTGAGTTGGAGCAGGGCAGGGATGCTGTCCTATGAGCTCCACACTAGGGCAGGGATGCTGTCCTAAGTGTTGTGAGGCAGTACAGGGTTTCTGCACTAAAGTTTCTCTGGGAGGGTTGGAGGGATGCTCCATGTTAACTAAAATGGTGCTCTTTTTCTCACCAATGTTAGTTATCCCACAGAGAGGTACTTCCACCTCAGGGAGTACAGTTTTGCCAACTGATGATTCCCTTGGAACAGGTGCCACCCCAGGAGAGGTTTCTCCCACCACAGGAATGGTATCCTGAATGGTAGGGTGGTTAGGGGATACTGTGATACCCTTTTTACCTGTTGATGGAGAGGGATCCTGAGTTTTCAGGCCTTCTCTCCTTTGCTTTTTCATTTCACTTGAAATGAGAGGGAACAATTCCTCAGGGATGCCCAGCATGGCTGCATGGGCATAAAACTCTACATCAGCCCAACCTGAGGCCTCTAGGTCATTACCTAAGAGACAGTCTACAGGTAAGCTAGGTGATACCACCACCTGCTTAGGGCCAGTAACTCCACCCCAACTAAACTGAATTATAGCTAAGGGAAGAAACTTAGTGGAGTTATGGACATCAATAATTTTATACTGTTGTCCAATGATGTGTTGTTCAGGAGGCACTAGGTTTTCAGTCACCAAAGTGAAACTGGCACCTGTGTCCCTGTAGGCCAAGGCCTCAACACCATTTATTGAAACTGTCTGCCTGTACTTATCCATTGTAAGGGGACAAGCAGCCAGTGTGGCAAGGCCAATGCCACTAGGTGTGACAGAAACTGTCTTGGGACTGATTACATCAGTTTCCACTATGGACCCATAAGTGAACCCAACTACACCCTTTGCTTGACTGTTGCCAGCAGTCCCACCACTAGTATCACTACTGCTAGGGGCACTAGAGCTTGATGTATTAGTGGTGGTAGGCTCAGGGGGTTTACCTGGACAGGACTTATCCCCTGGCCTATGGCCTCTGTTTTTACACACAAAGCACCAAGGCTTTTTAATGTGTGCAGGTTGGGAAGAAGAGGAAGAATTTGTTTTATCCCCACCCTCTGAAGAGTGTTTAAGATTTGAAGTGGGATCTTTGGTTTTACCCTTATCCCCATGCTTATCTTGAGATTTTTCACCATCTTTCTTCTTATTGCCATCTTTGTCACCCCCTGTATGAACTTTTCTGTTCACCCTTGTTCTGACCCATTTGTCTGCCTTCTTTCCCAATTCTTGGGGAGAGGTCAGATCAGAGTCTACCAGGTACTGGTGCAACAAATCAGACACACAATTATTAAGTATATGCTCTCTCAGGATTGTGTTATACAGGCTTTCATAATCAGTAACTTTACTGCCATGTAACCACCCCTCCAAGGCCTTCACTGAATGGTCAATGAAATCAACCCAGTCTTGTGAAGACTCCTTTTTGGTCTCTCTGAACTTTATCCTGTACTGTTCAGTGGTTAAGCCATAACCATCCAGGAGTGCATTCTTAAGAACTGTAAAATTATTGGCATCATTTTCTTTCACTGTAAGGAGCCTATCCCTACCGTTTCCACTAAATGATAGCCATAGGATAGCAGCCCACTGCTTTTGAGGGACATCCTGTACAGCACAGGCCCTCTCAAGTGCAGCAAACCACTTGTTAATGTCATCCCCCTCCTTGTAAGGGGGAACTATCTTATGCAGATTCCTGGAATCATGCTCTTTTGCAGGATGACTATGGGGAATACTGCTGCTGCCACCATGGGTATCTAAACCCATTTTCTGTCTTTCCCTCTCTATTTCTAAAGACTGTCTATCCAAATCCAGCTGTTGCTTCTTGAGCTTCAGTCTGGTTTGCTCCACTCTCAATCTATTGAGCTCCCTTTCCAACAATCTGTCATCAGGGTGGGTGGGAGGGACATTTCTAGATACAGAGGTATGATGGGAATGAACAGAAGGAGACCTGTCCCTTACAGAGGGCACCCTAACAGCTTGGCTACCAGTATAATGTGAGAGCACATCATCAGTATGATGTGATTCAACCTCTGTACCAACTATGCTAGACTGTCTAGTAATGGGCAGGCTGAGAAGTTTCTTTCCTGAACCTTTTCCTGGGGGAGTCCCTGGATCAGATTGAGAACCATTAGCTACTTTTTCTACAGATTGGGCACTTATGGCCTTATCCTGTACTCTAAGCATATTAATTAACAGTTCTAAGGAAGGATTCTTCCCTACACTCAAACCTCTCTCTATGCAGAGACTCCTTGCTCCTTTCCAGCTAAGGTGATCATATGCAAGTTTGGACAGTTCAACTTTTTGGCCTGTGCCAGACATTTTTAGAGAGAGTTAAAGTGATAGACAAAGAGAAAAAAAAGTTTTCAGAACTTTTTGGAAAGACAGAAAAAACTTTTTAAACTTTTAAGAACTTTTTGAAAGTTTAGAAGTACTTTTCAGCACTTAGAAAAGAGTGAAAAGAGGAAATGCAAAACTTTTTGGCTATGTGTATATACACTGACCTTGTTTTGTATATTTTTCTCTTATGAAAAGTACAATGACAAGAGTGGTAAGTAGTCTCAAAGCACTTATCCCACCACTGCACAACCAATGTAGGAGGCTGGACTGGCTTGTAGTGAGTACCAAGGGGTACTTGCACCTTGCACCAGGCCCAGTTATCCCTTATTAGTGTATAGGGTGTCTAGCAGCTTAGGCTGATAGATAATGGTAGCTTAGCAAAGCAGCTCAGGCTGAACTAGGAGACGTGTGAAGCTACTACAGTACCACTTAGTGTCATATGCACAATATCATAAGAAAACACAATACACAGTTATACTAAAAATAAAGGTACTTTATTTTTATGACAATATGCCAAAGTATCTTAGAGTGTACCCTCAGTGAGAGGATAGGAAATATACACAAGATATATATACACAATAGCAAAAATATGCAGTATAGTCTTAGAAAACAGTGCAAACAATGTATAGTTACAATAGGATGCAATGGGGAAACATAGGGATAGGGGCAACACAAACCATATACTCCAGAAGTGGAATGCGAACCACGAATGGACCCCAAACCTATGTGACCTTGTAGAGGGTCGCTGGGACTATTAGAAAATAGTGAGAGTTAGAAAAATAACCCTCCCCAAGACCCTGAAAAGTGAGTGCAAAGTGCACTAAAGTTCCCCTAAGGACAAAATAGTCGTGTTAGAGGGAGAATGCAAGGAAAACACAAATCAGCAATGCAACAACGATGGATTCCTGTCTGAGGGTACCTGTGGAACAAGGGGACCAAGTCCAAAAGTCACAAGCAGCTCGGAGATGGGCAGATGCCCAAGAAATGCCAGCGGTTGGTGCAAAGAAGCTCTTACTAGGCTGAAGAACTGTGAATACTGCAGGAACGACAAGGGCTAGAGACTTCCCCTTTGGAGGATGGATCCCCCACGCCTTGGAGAGTCGTGCAGAAGTGTTTTCCCGCCGGATGGACGCCAACAAGCCTTGCTACACGCAAATCGTGCGTTTGGCGTTTTTGGACGCTGCTGGGGCCCAGGAGGGACCAGGAGGTCGCAAATTGGACCTGCAGAGAGAGGGGACGTCGAGCAAGACAAGGAGCCCTCACTGAAGCAGGTAGCACCCGGAGAAGTGCCAGAAACAGGCACTACGAGGATGCGTGAAACGGTGCTCGCCGAAGTTGCACAAAGGAGTCCCACGTCGCCGGAGACCAACTTAGAAAGTCGTGCAATGCAGGTTAGAGTGCCGTGGACCCAGGCTTGGCTGTGCACGAAGGATTTCCGCCGGAAGTGCACAGGGGCCGGAGAAGCTTGCAAAGTCGCGGTTCCCAGCAATGCAGCCCAGCGAGGTGAGGCAAGGACTTACCTCCACCAAACTCGGGCTGAAGAGTCACTGGACTGTGGGAGTCACTTGGACGGTGTCGCTGGATTCGAGGGACCTCGCTCGTCGTGCTGAGAGGAGACCCAAGGGACCGGAGATGCAGCTTTTTGGTGCCTGCGGTTGCAGGGGGAAGATTCCGTCGACCCACGGGAGATTTCTTCGGAGCTTCTGGTGCAGAGAGGAGGCAGACTACCCCCACAGCATGCACAAGCAGGAAAACAGTCGAGAAGGCGGCAGGATCAGCGTTACAGAGTTGCAGTAGTCGTCTTTGCTACTATGTTGCAGGTTTGCAGGCTTCCAGCGCGGTCAGCGGTCGATTCCTTATCAGAAGGTGAAGAGGGAGATGCAGAGGAACTCGGCTGAGCTCATGCATTCGTTATCTGAAGTTTCCCCAGAGACAGAGACCCTAAATAGCCAGAAAAGAGGGTTTGGCTACCTAGGAGAGAGGAAAGGCTACTAACACCTGAAGGAGCCTATCACAAGGAGTCTCTGACGTCACCTGGTGGCACTGGCCACTCAGAGCAGTCCAGTGTGCCAGCAGCACCTCTGTTTCCAAGATGGCAGAGGTCTGGAGCACACTGGAGGAGCTCTGGACACCTCCCAGGGGAGGTGCAGGTCAGGGGAGTGGTCACTCCCCTTTCCTTTGTCCAGTTTCGCGCCAGAGCAGGGGCTAAGGGGTCCCTGAACCGGTGTAGACTGGCTTATGCAGAATTGGGCACCTCTGTGCCCAACAAAGCATTTCCAGAGGCTGGGGGAGGCTACTCCTCCCCTGCCTTCACACCATTTTCCAAAGCGAGAGGGTGTCACACCCTCTCTCAGAGGAAGTTCTTTGTTCTGCCATCCTGGGCCAGGCCTGGCTGGACCCCAGGAGGGCAGATGCCTGTCTGAGGGGTTGGCAGCAGCAGCAGCTGCAGTGAAACCCCAGGAAGGGCAGTTTGGCAGTACCAGGGTCTGTGCTACAGACCACTGGGATCATGGAATTGTACCAACAATGCCAGGATGGCATAGAGGGGGCAATTCCATGATCATAGACATGTTACATGGCCATATTCGGAGTTACCATGGTGAAGCTACATATAGGTAGTGACCTATATGTAGTGCACGCGTGTAATGGTGTCCCCACACTCACAAAGTTCAGGGAATTGGCTCTGAACAATGTGGGGGCACCTTGGCTAGTGCCAGGGTGCCCTCACACTAAGTAACTTTGCACCTAACCTTTACCAGGTAAAGGTTAGACATATAGGTGACTTATAAGTTACTTAAGTGCAGTGTAAAATGGCTGTGAAATAACGTGGACGTTATTTCACTCAGGCTGCAGTGGCAGGCCTGTGTAAGAATTGTCAGAGCTCCCTATGGGTGGCAAAAGAAATGCTGCAGCCCACAGGGATCTCCTGGAACCCCAATACCCTGGGTACCTCAGTACCATATACTAGGGAATTATAAGGGTGTTCCAGTAAGCCAATGTAAATTGGTAAAAATGGTCACTAGCCTGTCAGTGACAATTTGGAAAGAAATGAGAGAGCATAACCACTGAGGTTCTGGTTAGCAGAGCCTCAGTGAGACAGTTAGGCACCACACAGGGAACATATACATGCACACCTATGAGCACTGGGGCCCTGTGTGACAGGGTCCCAGTGACACATACATATAGGCCACAAACTTATGAGCACTGGGGTCCTGACCAGCAGGATCCCAGTGACACATAACAAACATACTGAAAACATAGTGTTTTCACTATGAGCACTGAGGCCTGGCTATCAGGATCCCAGTGAGACAGTGAAAACAGTGACAAAACCCTGACATACACTCACAAACAGGCCAAAAGTGGGGGTAACAAGGCTAGAAAGAGGCTACCTTCTCACAGTGATTGACAGACCTTAGTCACACACAAGTGGAAGTAATAATTGTTTATTGTGTAAGTTAAAATTCAATGCAATAATACAGCAGTAGAATGTACACACTAAACACAAATACACTTGTGTTAAAACTTTGCTGCTTTACCCTTAAAAGATGTAACATTGTTTCACTGCAGTGCTTAATACACTGTTTGTTAAATTGTGTTTCAAGTCTTTTTGTTGGTTTCCAAGAATATAACTGTGAACGCATCACAGAACATAAGTAAGCCATAATCAAACACAATGCCAAGAATACTGTGCCATGGATCATCTGGTCCTCTGAATGTCCCCGAAGATGATTGAACTGAGGTACGGTGGCAGAGGGAATGGGGCAGAAGGGGAATCAGTTGTCCTGGGTGGTAGCGGTGGGGAGGCGGGGCAGCGATGAGGCTGAGAGGTATACACTGAGTGGTAAGAGGTGGCACGTAGGGGTAGCTCTTTCTGGCAGAGTACTGATTGCTGAATTTTGGGAAGGGTATTCCCCTGGTCTGGGCAGAGCTTGTAGGTCCCATCCATGGGAGTGGATCCTCCTATTGATGTATATTGAGATCCCCTCATGTCTGGCAGTCCAGGTGAAGGGATGCAGTGTTCAAAGGTGCTGTGGTGTAAAATATGGGTACCAAAAATTGGAGTATTCCCAGCCAAGGAATCCTGAGGTTTCTTCTCAAAAGCAAACACCCGGTGTTACAGTGAAATATCAAACGTGCTCACCGGGAATACGGTCGAGCCCACCCTCGCTTTTACGGCCTGGGGTTGATCCCATGATGAAGCATGCCACTACTAGAGTGGGTGGGGGTCATATATAAAGGAATACTTTTTTTCCTTTTGATGTAACACCTGGTGTTTGCTTTTGAGAAAGAGCCTCGGCTAGGCGTCTATGAAAAGCTTATGGACACCATATTAGTAAACGTTCCAGTGAACATCACAACGTGCACATTTTTAACCTAAGATGTGGGTTTCTTTGGGGCAGAGTATTATCGTTCAGGACAGCAAACCCACATTTTCCCTGATACAGCCCATCCAAAATGCTAGTCTACCCAAAGATAAAGAAACTTTGCAATTATTTTTGGGTCTTAGCAAATAATGCTCTTGTTTCATTTTGAAGAAGGGGGTGACGTTTGTGTGGTGTGATTCAGATAAAGAAGCCATTTTTGAAGTTAAACCCTTTCATCCCATTCTCTTAGTCAACCTGAGACTAATTACAGCACCATAGAATATGAGGCGCCGATCTGTTGGGCACCTTTGAGACCTCTTTAAAGGGTTCGAAATTTGATATCTTTACTGATCACAAGCCATTATTCTATTTGCTTAATGGGTAGAAGGTACTGGCAAAGCCTTGGCCAGGTTGGCTTGGTCATTAGCTATACTTTAGCAACACAACTTTACCAGTAAATATATTCCTGGCAGAAAGAAGACAGATTGTCTTTCTTGCATGCCTCATTATTTGGATTCCTGGGACCTAAAATTATTGGTAATGATTACCTCCGTGCATCAAGCAGAGATAGCAGCAGCAACATAAAAAAAGGCTTTGCCAATTTGGATTGCCTGTAAATGGGTAATAACATGTATGTCATGCTCCTGGCACCAAGATAATATTAGTAATAAGTCTCCCCAGCACCACATATCACTCAAATATCAGCTTTAAATATATTTATGAAACAACCATTTTCATCCAAACCTCAGAGTATGAGTCCTGAACATACACATTTTTTTTTTGAACACACACTTTTTCATTTGTGCTATACATATATTAATTCAACCAAGCAAAAGTTTAATATTTAGAAGGCTGAGCTGGACACAGGAGAGCTACTTACATATAGCTGGAGAGCTACCAGTAGCTCACGAGCTACTCGGGTGAGCCTCCTTTACAAACTGATACATTATTACAGTCTGTGATGAAGTTTGTGAGGTATGGCTGGTATTAAGAAATAAATTTGGTTGATGGCATTTTATTGTGTCATGATGTCCTTGTTCCAACCGCATCGTTGAGGAATACTTTGATCAAAGCTGCTCTTGAGGGACATCTTGGAGTCACTACTACATGCAGAAATCTCAAACAGTGTTAATGCCGGCCGTCATTAGATATGCAGGTCGACATGCAATGCTTCATGCAATACTTCTCTCGTTTCAGACAATCATTGGAAGACTTGTGAAACTCCTTTGCATATGGTTCCGGTACCAGAAGGCCTTTGCTTGAAAGTAGCACTAGATTTCGCTGGGCCATTTAATTTTCTGGCTTCAGACAAAAGATTTATTTTAGCCCTGGTAGATTATTTTTCAAGATAGTCTATTTTGATTTTGCCTTGTCACGCAATTCCTCTTCTGTAAATCAACTTTTTAAAAATACTTTTTAATATTGAAGGTCTTCCTAAGTAACTGGTGATGGATAATAGCACTCACTCCAAATCAGCTCAAGTTTCTTTGATCAATTTCATATTAAACATTGGCAGGTTGCTTTGCATTCTCCGACCTCCAGTAGTTTAGTTCAAGGGATGAATAGATTCTTAAAGGAGGGGTTCTAGTCAGCAGGATTATTTGGTCAATCCACACAGCACCATAGGTTTATCTTCATTTAAGAGTTTGCTTAATAGGGATCCAAGATCCAGTTTGCCTGGATTGGATTAAAGATTTTAATGCCAGTTCCACTATTTCTGATCATGATGTTAAGATTGCTAATAAGTTTCTGCATAAACAATTGATTACTAAATCCATTTTTGAAAAGAAACATGTCACATAAACACTTGATTTGGATATTGGTGGCTGGGTTTTAATAAAAAAAAAAACAGGGTACAAAAAGGGAAGTCCAAGTTTGTTGTCTCTAAAAGTGGAAAAAGTTTCTAAAAGGCAAATTTCCTGGCTAGTAAGGGCTGGTGGAGCAAAAGTCTTGTAAAGTTTTCCCAAGCAAAAAAAATTGTGTGTGCCTAAGTGGAGGATGATGCTAACAACCATCTTGATAGTTCTTGTAGGATGACAATACCACTATTCCATTTTCTATGTCTAATAAATGTCACAGAGATTACTAACCTTGTGTTTTTTTCTTGTTCTAATGATTGAGGATGTTACGTCTACATTTTCTAATGCTTTTTGTAATACCAGCAATGACTATCCTGTTGCAGGCTTATTTTACACTGCTTCGGGACCCCATGCGATCTCTCCTTTAGTGTACAATTCTTTGGGACCACCTGAGATTTCTCTTCCACAGAATGCATTTGGCAGGTCATCTTGCAGTGCTTCAATTCATTTTAGATTTAAAGACTATTATATGCACTGTGTTAACATGTAGTTTTGTTACTTTGCTTTGCATTTCTCCTTTGTTTTGTTGTTTTCTTTTTATAGGGGGAAGATGATGTTACATGCACGCACCATGTTGTTTGTTCTTCTAATGTTTACTTTTCTCTTGTTGCTGCTGCTTGGAGTTCTGGCTGATTATTTTGCCAGTGGGTTGGGACTGCTGGCTGGGGCAAGTCATGCAGTCGTTGGCTCCAGTCTCCTCTTCTATTAAACTCAAGACTGAAAGTTACTCGCCTCCCCCCTTCAGTCTGTGCTACAATGACATATGGAGATTATGTTGTGTGTGACTGTGGACAGCGTTCTAGTGGTGCTGTGCCTTGTGATGAATTGTGTGAGAGAAGCCATCTTAACTGTGAATTTCCTGAGGGCCCCTTCCATTATTGGGAAAGAAGTCCTTCTTCGGCTTATTATAGCAAAACTCTTAATGGATGCTACCAAATCTCTTACTGTTACTGAGATCACTTCAGAGTAGGTGAGCTGGAGGATCCAACAAAGACAGCATCAAAAACAGAGGTGCCATCAAGCTGACTGAAACAAGAACAATATGCTAGGTGGCGTAGTGACTGAGTTAAGGATGAACACATGACTCATGGTTTCTTCCTAGGATCAGAAAGCAGAGTCATTCAGTGGGCAGATAGGTAAAGATCCTGAGATCAGCAGTTACATTGGATTGCATTTATTAACCAGTTAGTTCATGCAGGTCCTATTTTACTTGGTCTTCTGGTAGCAGAATTGTGGATGGTTGATGCGTTGTGATGTCGTTGTCTTTACAGAGGTGAGTCTTCAAATCTTTTCTAAATTGGAGCAGTGATGAGGAAGTCCTGATGGAAAAGACTGCTGCCTTTTTTCTTTTTTCACACTTCCTAATCTGCAGTCTAATGGTGTCCTGGCTACGGGTGTGTGCCAAGAGCCAGCAGAGATGTGAGCTTGACTGCAAGATAAGCGGGGATGCGGTCGTCATGGCTTTGTAAATGATGCAACTGGTTTTGCAGATGGTGTGGACTGGCAATTAGAGTCAATAGAGTTCCTTCAAGATGGGGTGAAGTGATCAGTTTATGAGTTATCTTTGTCCAAAGCCATTTTAAAACTTTTATTTCCTGTCCCTATAACCACAATCCTTTATGTTTGTAACATTGAGTTAAATGCGTTTGCTTATTTTAAGTTTGCACTTGTCTACACCAGTAATCTTTGTGAGTGAATCTGTATAGTTGTGGTATGGAGCAATGAAAGAGAAGGGACAGGAGTTGGTACATAAGATGCATAAGGAGGGGTAAGCAGAGAATGGAAGACATGCTGTGGATGCGTAGCATGCTTTATAAAGGATCGAGTCACCAGGAGAAAAGGGGCAGATGAAGTAAGGAGCGAAAAGGACAAAGTTCACTGTAGCATTATTAATCAATTTTATCCAAGTGTCATGCGAGTTCTGAAAATTAGGATCCAATATTTTGTAGGAATAGGTCAAAGGTTTTTAGGGAAATTGTGAGACAGAGTACAAGGAGCAATGGTTTAAGTGTATGCCTATATTGGACTTTATCTATATGTTAGACTGGAGGAGCCCTATTAACTATTGAAAATTAAAGTTATTGTAGAGAGAAGTCTTTATGCTGTCACCTCTGAGACAGTGCTATTGATCAGTTCTAAGGTCCTCAGAATGACATTTGGGAAATCTATCTTTATATGTATTAGTGGCATTCTTGAATAAGTCGCCTGAGAGATAATTTGAATCAGTGAGTTCCTGAATTTTGGGGGTTGAGTAAAGAATGCATAATCATGGAGAAAAGTAATCGATCAGGAACTTATCGAACCTATGGAAGTGCACAGTAGAGAGAGAGAGAGGTTTGGAAGACATTAATAAGGTAGAGTGGATTGCAGTAGGGAAGCCAGTTAATTCAGTGTAGAAGAGCTCTGGGAGCTCCAAGTTCCAACTGTGCCGCTGTAGGCTGGGCTCGGACCCTGATTTGGTAGACCCACCAAAGTGGGGCTACACCGAATAGGCCTAGTTTGCTCCTAGCTGAATTGTCTTGTCTGTCAAGCTTCTGTAACATGCTTTCTGTAAGACAATACAAAACAGAGGTTCCAAGTGGAACAATGTACAATAAATACATAGTTTTAGAATTAATTAATGCTAGAGTCAATCATATGCATTAATACCAGGATAAAGGAAAAGAAAAGGCTGGACCGGTGCTGTAGTGCTTAATTTGTTTGCCAGTGGTGTCCTAGGCGCAATTGTATCATGACTGCAAACGTTGCCAAGAGCAACCCTTTCCACACTTGACTTTCAAGGTAGCGAGGTCAAGCTTCTGAGGGGGGCAGTGTGGAGGGCTCAATAATCGATCATCTGACACAATAGCTTCAATGTGCTGCCCATTGGTTGTCTTTTTAGAAAGGAAAGTACTTGCAGCAGTAATGAATACTACACAATTCAATCCAGTATACAGGACAGTGATCCTGGTCCTAATTCTACCTTGTGGCGCTACAACTGCTGATTCCGCTATTGTGCTATCTCCCACCGGGTGACCATTGATAAGTTTATCTCACCCCCAGCATTTATGGATTGAGCATGAACCATTCTGTGGTGCAGGTTGGGGTCCCTCACAAATCAAATGTACAATTAGCTCATGCGTATCGCAGGTTCTTACCTCTGGTGATGGAGTGGGTAGGAAGTTGTTGGAGGCAGTGCTCAGAATCCGCCAAGGAGGCGGGTGCTCCTGCTTTTCTTCTCGCACAATCCAATGTCGATTGGCAGCCTTAGCGATTCTGCACGGTTGCAGGCCAGCTGTTAGGCCTGTTAGATGGATACAGCCTTACCTAGGCTGTTGCCTTACTGGGCCGATACGATCACTAGGGCGTTTGGATCCCCAACCAGGCTGATACGTTCACCAAAACAGTTACATCCCTGAACAGGTCCACATAATCACTAATGCAGCTGCAGCTTCAGCTGGGCTGTCACAATCACCAAAGCAGTTGCAGCCCCAACCTGGCCGACACGATCACCAAGGTAGTTGGAGAGTCTGGAGGATCCTCTTCAGCACAGGCCGTCAGCATTCTCTTAACATCCATCTCTCCTGGGACTTGCTAGACTTCTCCTGGACAGTCCTCCTCGGGGGCCATGCAGACTCTTCCTCTCAGCAGGCAGGCTTCTAGGCACTAGACAGATCCTCTGCTTCACCAGCAGAAAATGCAGGCTTAAGGTGATCTCCTCTTATCTGTGGGGGTGATATCCTCATATCTCTGGGAGACTGGCAGTCAGGCAGACACCAGCCCTGGTCACACAGCAGTCCCTCTGCCACATCCTTGAGCACAGTGGCGGAGTTAATAAGGCAGTTGGAAGGGGGGGATCTTAGCCCCCCGGATTGCTTTGGTCCGGGGCACCACTTATGTGGTGCATGGTAACATCAGGATAATAATTACTTTCAATTTACATTTGAGATGCAAGCAATTAAATGAAGCAGTCACGCATGGGGTAACTAAATTGTTTGTATCATAATTTATGCGGTCAGATTAGCACGAAGGGGGCCCTGTTCAGGGTTGATACTTGTAGGATTAAAAGGGCAGTCTCAGACTGCGTCACACCGGACTGGGCCTCTAGAAAAAGGACAGCCTGAGGCTGCTCTACACTGAACTGGGCCTCTGGTAAAGGGACAACCTGAAACTTTGCTGTAGTGGACTGCATTGCACTGAATTCAGACTCCGGTGAAAGGACAGTCTGAGACTGCTCCACCCAGGACAGGGTCTCTTGCTAGTTTCATTCCCTACAGGAAGGAAACTTTGGTTGCAGTGCAGGAGATCCTCAGTGGGTAGAGAAGTGAAAGATACGTTTTTAGGGGCATAGCTATCAATAGCGCAGCAGGTGCAATGTCACAAGGGGCTAAAGGGGCCCACTGTGCCCGAACTCTGACTGTCAATTACTGTCTCCAGATCGAGGTCACATCTTCCTTGCTTGCACTAAGGCCCGTGACACTCTTGCTACACCAGTGAGCTTCTCAAGGGAACAATGCCAGCATGTGGTGCCGGGAAGGCATGGAAGAGCCATCACAGTGGTGCAAGTAGGTTTTTAATAAATAGCATATAACAGTTTGTAATATGGTCAAATATTGAAATTGAAGGGTTCTGGTGACATCAAAATCTACAAGGCCGAACAGCATGTGATTTGTATATATTACCAGAACCCCTCATTGGCAATCTAGGACCATATTAAACATGATACCAGTTATCTAATTTTTAGATTACAATGCTGTTGGAACAGTCAGTCTTAGGGTGGTCTTCCCCCAAACCTTTTGGCTGTTTGCCTCACATTTTTTGCTGTAACTTTTTGTTGGTCTTTGGACTCTGAGCACTGTACCACTGATGCCCAGTGCTAAACTGCATGTGCGTTTTCCCTAAAGATGGTAACATTATTGTATCCACAATTGGCATATTTAATTTAATTACAAGTCTGTTGTAAAGTGGTATACTACATACCCAGGGCCTGTAAACTAAATGCTACTAGTGGGCCTGCAACACTGATTGTACCACCCACTTAAGCAGCCAGTTAAATGTCTCAGCCCACCACTGCAGAGCCTGTGTTTTTCACTGCCACTTTGTCTTTATATTTAAAACTCCTTGTCAAGCCTTAAACTCTCCTTTCTTTACATATGTCACCCCTAAGGTAGGCCCTAGGTAGCCCATAGGGCAGGATTTTATGTAAGTAAAGGGCAGGACATGTACTTTTAAGTTTTACTTGTCCTTGTAGTAGAAAACTCACAAAGTTGTTTTTCACTACCGTGAGGCCTACTCCTCTCATAGGCAAGCATTGGGAATTTCTTAATATGTTTTAAAGCTTCAGTTCCTGATCAAATAGGAGTAGCTGCATCATGCTTCTTATCACTGGAACACTGGGGAGGGACACACTTCTTATACTAGAGGTAGAGGACCAGGCATGCTACACTGCAGTGAAGGCCATCCTAGTCAGCAAGTGTGGACTGACCCCTGAGAGGTACGGAGTCAGATTCAGGGGCAGCCACAAGATCTCACCACAAACATGGGTAGATTTCTTGGATGATGCCAGCAAGGCTCTGAATGGCTGAGTGAGGGGCAGCAAAGATGATGATTATTCAGGGCTGTACAACTTGATTTTAAAGGACCCTATGTGTGATGGTTGTTTTCCAGAGCTGTGCCAACACCTGGTTGATAGCAAGCTTACTGACCCCAGGAAGCTTGCTGACAAGGCATAGATCTGGGCCAGCGTCAGAGTCTCCAAGAAGGCATCTGGAGGGGGTACTCCCAAAAAGGTGGTTAGGGTTCCCACCAGAAGAAGGAGGGAGGAGATAAAAAGACAATGGGGCTTATTTAAAAGCCCTGTGCGCTGCAGGCGCATCACTTTTTTCCATTTAAAAAATGATGATCCGGTGGTGCACTGGGCTTGTAAATAATCCCCAATGTTCTTTAAAGGCCACCAAAACAACTCACAGGTGAAAGGGTCTGGTTCTCATTCCGTATCTAGCTGCCAAAAAAAAAAAAAAACTACCCTGACAAAAGTCAGCAGTCCAAAACTCTCAAGTACTGTGAGTTCTTTGAGTATGGACACTACAAGGGGGATTCCAAGTGTCTAAAAAGAACACCACCTCCCACTGGAGGGAAAACCTTGGGGTGGCTAGTGTAGTGATGGGGGGGGGGAGAGTTTGTCGCGACTACAGGGGGTAGTTTAGTGGGGTTACCCTAGTGTCCCTGGGTGACAGTGAGATGGTTCCTAAGGTCCATGTGCTCTCAAATACTACAAAGTATAGGCAATGGGTCACCATCAATGGGCATGGTGTTTAGGCTCTGAGCAATACAGGTACCAATATGACTATTGTAAGGAGTCAGTTGCTGTCCACAGAGCAGGCGATTCCCAATGCATTCCACCAGGTTGTGGTGGCTGCCAACAAAGAGGGTCAATATCCCATTGTTCTATTTGAGTGGGGGGGGGGGCAGATCAGGACTTTCGAAGGTTGCTGTGAATCCTGCCATGACTGTGGACTGTTTGCTTGGTATTGCCCATGAGCACACTATCTGGAAAGAAGTGGAGCTCAAGGCTCATATGGAGATGTTGGAGTTATCTGATTGGATCTGTGCTACGACAAGGTCTGTGGTTGCCCGAGATGGGAGTCAGAATGGGCTAGAGCCTGGGACAGTGGGCCAGCTAGCTGCTAAAAAGAGGTAAGGCGGAAGGTGTGGGAAACCTGCCCCTGAGTATACCCCAAGTGAGATGGAAGGGGGAACAAGTGGTGGCCTCCCCGGAGTCCACTGAGGAGGACGTTGCTTCCCTTGGTGACCTGCCCATGCTTGCTTGATGGAATGTAGAATGAGGCCCCACCAAGGAGGAGTTTTGTAGGGCACAAAGGGAGTGACCAATCCTTAAGGGTATGAGGCGACAGGCTGAAGCCCAAGCAGCAGGTGATGTATCTAGGAGCTATCACAATTGCTGGGAGGGGAACCTCCTTACAATGAGCCTATGGCTTCTGTGCATGGGACAACAAGGAGCTGGGTCACAAAATTCTGTTGGCAGGACACATGGGCTAAGACAAGACCTTTGCAAAGCTTTCCCCCCACTTCTGTTGGCCCAAGATCAGAACTTACTCAGATACATTCTATAGGATGTGGGTTACCTGCCAGGCTGGTGGAAACACTGGGCAGAGGCTGAAAGCCTCCCTTAATCCCTAGCCTGTCGTTGGCACACTCTGAGCGGGTGGGCATCAACATTGTTTGGCCTATGGATCCCCAGACTGCATCAGGTTCATCCTGGTTCTGGTGGATTATGCCAGTAGGTACCCAGAGACAATCCCCAACTACACCTGCAGTGGCAAAGGCCCTGATGGGGACTTGTACCTGAGTGAGTTCCCCAAGGAAGTTGTGTCTGACAGGCGCACAAACTTCATGTCTGCATACGTGCAGTCAATGTGGAAGGTGTGTGGGATAACATACAAGTTCTTCACTCCTTACCACCCACAAACAAATGGGCTTGTTGAGAGGTTCAACAAGACTCTTAAGGGCACTATCAGAGGCCTCGAGGAAAACGTGGGATATCTTCTTGCCATACCTTTTGCTTTCCTACAGGGAGGTACCACGAAAGGGAGTGGGCTTTAACCTCTTCAAACTTCTGTATTGGCATCCTGTAAGAGGAACTCTGAATTTGGTCAAGGAGAAATTGAAGCAAGCTCTAAGGAGGGTTCCCCAGGATTTAGTGAGCTACATGCTGTCCTTCAGAAGCCAAATGGCTAAGTTGTGGAAGCAAGCTTCCGACAATTTAGAAATTAGCCAGGCTGTGATGAGTGGTATGACCAAGCTTCTACCACTGTGGGATTCCATCAATCAATCAATCAATCAATCATTAAATTTATAAAGCGCACTACGTACCCGTGAGGGTTTCAAGGCGTTGTGGGGAAAAGGGTGTGTGGGGGGGTGCTGTTTACTGACCGAAGAGCCAGGTTTTGAGGAGTCTTCTGAATGCGAGGAGGTCTTGGGTCTGGCGTAGGTTGGTCGGGAGGGAGTTCCAGGTCTTCACAGCGAGGTAGGAGAAGGATCTGCCGCCGGAGGTCTTTCGCTGGATGTGGGGGACGGCGGCCAGGGCGAGGTTCGTGGAGCAGAGCTGGCGGGGGGGGTATAGAAGTTGAGTCTCCTGTTAAGGTATGCAGGTCCGGTGTTGTGGAGGGCCTTGTGTGCGTGGGTGAGTAGTTTAAAAGTGATCCTCTTGTCTACAGGGAGCCAGTGGAGGTCTCTCAGATGGTGGGAGATGTGGTTGTGGCAGGGTACGTTGAGGATCAGTCGGGGGGAGGCAATTTGGATGCGCTGGAGGCGTCGTAGGTGTTTGGCAGGGATGCCTGGGTAGAGTGTGTTGCCGTAGTCTAGCTTGCTGCTGACGAGGGCTTGTGTCACGGTTCTTGTTTCAGTCGGGACCCACTTGTAGATCCTGCGGAGGGTGTTGTAGCAGCAGGAGGAGGAGACTGCGTTGACCTGTTTGGCCATGGAGAGAGAGGAGTCGAGGATGAATCCTAGATTTCGGCCATGGTTGGTGGGAGATGGAGGGGTGCCCAGTGTGATCGGCCACTATGAGTTGTCCCAGGCTGAGGGGGTGGGTCCGAGGATGAGGACCTCCGTTTTGTCCGAGTTCAGCTTCAGCCGGCTGTTTCTCATCCATTCGGCGATGGCCTTCATGCCCTTGTGGAGGTTGGTTTTGGCGGTGTGCGGGTCTTTGGCCATCCTGGGCAAAAAGCGTAGGTTATGGAACCTGTGGAACCTGGCTTCCTCCAGGGCTGTTGGATTGGGCCCTATTAGGTGACTGAGAGGAAGGGTAAGGACTCCTACCTGGTGGACCTTAAGACCCCCAGACAACACCATAGGGTGCTTGTAGGAAAGTACCATCTTGCCTGGCATGTTACCCACATTTTCACTGTATGTATGTTTGTTTTTGCCCTTGTGTCACTGGGATCCTGCCAGGCAGGACCCCAGTGCTCATAGTGTGTGCCCTGTATGTGTTCCCTGTGTGGTGCCTAACTATTACTGAGGCTCTGCTAACCAGAATCTTAGTGTTTATGCTCTCTCTGCTTTCTAAATTTGTCACTGCAGGCTAGTGACTAAATTTACCAATTCTCATTGGCACACTGCTACACCTATATAATCCCCTTGTATATGGTACTTAGGTACCCAGGGTATTGGGGTACCAGGAGATCCCTATGGGCCGCAGCATTTCTTTTGCCACCCATTGGGAGCTCAGACAATTCTTACACAGGCCTGCTACTGCAGCCTGAGTGAAATAACGTCCACGTTATTTCACAGCCATTTTTCACTGCACATAAGTAACTTATAAGTCACCTATATGTCTAACCCTCACTTAGTGAAGGTTGGGTGCCAAGTTACTTAGTGTGTGTGTGCACCCTGGCACTAGCCAAGGTGCTCCCACATTGTTCAGGGCAAATTCCCTGAACTTTGTGAGTGCGGGGACACCATTACACGCGTGCACTATACATAGGTCACTACCTATGTATAGCGTCACAATGGTAACTCCGAAAATGGCCATGTAACATATCTAAGATCATGGAATTGTCACCCCAATACCATTCTGGTATTGGGGGGACAATTCCATGATCCCCTGGGTCTCTAGCACAGAAACCGGGTGCTGCCAAACTGCCTTTCTGAGGTTTCCACTGCAGCTGCTGCTGCTGCCAACCCTTCAGACACGATTCTGCCCTCCTGGGGTCTGGGCAGCCCCGGCCCAGGAAGGCAGAACAAATGATTTCCTCTGAGAGAGGGTGTTACACCCTCTCCCTTTGGAAATAGGTGTGAAGGGCTGGGGAGGAGTAGCCTCCCCCAGCCTCCGGAAATGCTTTGATGGGCACAGATGGTGCCCATCTCTGCATAAGCCAGTCTACACCGGTCCAGGGATCCCCCAGCCCTGCTCTGGCGCGAAACTGGACAAAGGAAAGGGGAGTGACCACTCCCCTGACCAGTACCTCCCAGGGGAGGTTCCCAGAGCTCCTCCAGTGGGTCCCAGACCCCTGCCATCTTGGATTCAGAGGTGTTGGGGGCACACTGGACTGCTCTGAGTGGCCAGTGCCAGCAGGTGACGTCAGAGACCCTCTCTGATAGGCTCTTACCTCTCTTGGTAGCCAATCCTCCTTTCTTGGTAGCCAAACCTCCTTTTCTGGCTATTTAGGGTCTCTCCTCTGTTTTTTTTTTCAGATAATGAATGCAAGAGCTCATCAGAGTTCCTCTGCACTTCCCTCTTCGACTTCTGCCAAGGATCGACCACTGACTGGTCCAGGACACCTGCAAAACCGCAACAAAGTAGCAAGACGACTACCAGCAACATTGTAGCGCCTCATCCTGCCGGCTTTCTCGACTGTTTCCTGGTGGTGCATGCTCTGGGGGCTGTCTGCCTTCACCCTGCACTGGAAGCTAAGAAGAAATCTCCCGTGGGTCGACAGAATCTTCCCCCTGCTAACGCAGGCACCAAAAGACTGCATCACCGGTCCTCTGGGTCCCCTCTCATCCTGATGAGCGTGATCCCTGGAACACAGGAGCGAGATCCAAGTGACCCCCATAGTTCAGTGATCCTTCAGTCCAAGTTTGGTGGAGGTAAGTCCTTGGCTCCCCACGCTAGGCTGTAAACCTGTGTACTGCGTGATTTGCAGCTGCTCCGGCTTCTGTGCACTTCTCCAAGGATTCCTTTGTGCACAGTCTAGCCTGGGTCCCCAGCACTCCGTCCTGCAGTGCTCAACCCTCTGAGTTGGACTCCGATGTCGTGGGACCCTCCTTTTGTGACTCCGGTTACACCAATCTTCTAAGTGCCTGCTCCGGTAGTTCTGCGGGTGCTGCCTGCTTCTGCTGGGGCTCTCTGAGTTGCTGAGCGCCCCCTCTGTCTCCTCCTCCAAGTGGCGACATCCTGTTCCTTCCTGGTCCCCAGCAGCACCCAAAAACCTCTATTGCGACCCTTGCAGCTAGCAAGGCTTGTTTGCCGTATTTCTGTGTGGAAACACTTCTGCAACATCCAGCACGCCGTGGGACATCTTCCTTCCAAAGGAGAAGTTCCTAGCTCTCTTCGTTGTTGCAGAATCTTTGGCTTCTTCCACCCGGAGGCAGACCTTTTGCACCATCATCTGGGGTTTCCTAGACACTATTGCGACTCTTGGACTTGGTCCCCTTGCCTTGCAGGTCCTCATGCCCAAGAATCCATCTTCAGTGTTTTGCTGGTGCTTGTGGTTCTAGCAGAATACCCCTATCACGACTATTGTGTCCTTTTGGGGTAGCAGGGTAAATTTACACCTACATTTCAGGGTCTTGGGGTGGGGTATCTTGGACACCCTGACTGTTTTCTTACAGTCCCACGACCCTCAACAAGCTCCCATAGGTCTGGGGTCCATTTGTGATTCGCATTCCACTTTTGGAGTATATGGTTTGTGTTGCTCCTAGACCTATGTTCACCTATTGCATCCTATTGTGATTCTACATTGTTTGCACTACTTTTCTTACTGTTACTTACCTGTTTTGGGTTTGTGCACATATGACTTGTGTATATTACTTACCTTCTAGCTGAGGGTACTCACTGAGATGCTTTTGGCATATTGTCATAAAAATAATGTACCTTTATTTTTAGTAACTCTGAGTATTGTGTTTTCTTATGATATTGTGCTATATGATATGAGTGGGATAGTAGGAGCTTTGCATGTCTCCTAGTTCAGCCTAAGCTGCTTTGCCATAAGCTACCTTCTATCAGCCTAAGCTGCTAGAAACACCTCTATTCTACTAATAAGGGATAACTGGACCTGACACAGGGTGTAAGTACCACAAGGTACCCACTATAAGCCAGGCCAGCCTCCTACTGTGCTCTAAATCAATCGCCTCAAACCCCACCTTGAGAGATCTGAGCTCACCATGCCAGATGGAGATGGCAGATTGAGAAGAGGAGGAGAATGACACTGTCCCTGACCTCTTGGACTTTAAGGAAAAAGAAGGGTCTGTGGAGTGGAGTAATCCTTTCCCCCAGTCTAACTCCTGAACAACAGAGAGACCGCTACCAAGTGTTGGGACAGTTTACCTTTCTGTTTCCCTTATTCGTGGAATTACCCACCTGTGTACCCATGATGTGGACACAGGGGACAACCTCCCTGTCAAGATTTAGTCCTACCTGTTGTTGGATATGGTGAGTTCCAGTATTAAGAGTGAAGTGTCTAAAATGCTGCAGTTGGGTGTGATAGCACCCTCCAGTAGCCCCGATCCAGTCCTGTGGTTCTAGTACCAAAAGTCACCCCACCGGGCACCACACCTGAACTGAGGTTCTGTGTGTATTAGAGAGAGCTAAATTCAGTGACTAAGACAGATGCTCATCCTATCCTCTGGGCGAATGAACTGATTGGTTAGGGGCTGCCCAGTACTTCAGTACTTCAGTACTTTTGACCTCATGTCAGGGCACTAGCAGATCACCCTAACAGATGATGCCAAGGAGAGGACAGCCTTCTGCACCCCAAAGGGCCACTACCAATTTTGTGTGATGCCCTTTGGACTCAAGAATGTCCCTGCCACCTTCCAGATGTTGGTGCATGGGATCCTTGCTGGTATGGAGGCCTTCTCAGCTGCCAATCTGAATGACATAGCTGTCTTCAGTAGCAACTGGAAGGACCACCTCTTTCACCTCCAGGAAGTGCTTCAAGCTCTGCAACAGGCAGGCTTCATTATCAAGGCCAGTTAGTGCCGGATAGGACAGGGCACACCTGGTGGGCAGGGGTAAGGTGCAGCCCCTCCAGGCCAAGATAGAGACTATCGTGGCTTGTTAGCCCCCAAAACCCAGACTGTGGTAAGAGCATTCCTGGGCCTCACAGGGTACTACAGGAGGTTTGTCAAGGGATATGGCACCATTATTGCTCCCTTGACAGAGCTGGTTTCTAAGAAGCAGCTCAGAAATATGATTTTGACAGAAGCATGCCAAAATGTATTTGACTCCTTGAAGCAAGCCATGTGCACAGCCCCTGTGCTCAAGGCCCCTGACTTCTCCAAAGAGTTTATAATTCAAACAGATGCCTCAGAGCATGGAATAGGGGCAGTTTTATTGCAGCTAAATGAAGAGGCCAACCTATAGACTTCATCTCCAGGAGGTTACTCCTCAGGGAACAGAAGTGGAGTGCTATAGATAGAGCAGCTTTTTCTGTGGTTTCGGCACTGAAGAGGTTGAGGCCATACCTGTTTGGCACTCATTTCCTGATTCGGACTGACCATTGGTCCCTCAGGTGACTCATGGACATGAGGGGTGAGAATCCACAATTATTGAGGTGGTCCGTTTCCCTACAGGTTATGGATTTCAGGGTGGAACACAGACCAGGGGCAGACCAACACCAATGCTGATGGTATATTCAGGTTTTTCTGCCTTAGTGATGAGAACTCCCAAAAGGTCGGGTAGATCTCCCTGCTTTCAGCTAGGGCAGACACATGTTGGACCTGTCAGCCTTAGGGTAGCCTTTCCCCCAAACGTTTTGCCTGTTTGCCTCACATTTGTGCTGTATCTTTTTGTTGACCTTAGGACTCTGAGCACTTTACCACTGCTGACCAATGCTAAAGTGCATGTGATTCTCCCCTAAACATGGTAACATTGGTGTATCCACAATCAAAATATTTAATTTACTTGTAAGTCCCTAGTAAAGTGGTATACTGTATACCCAGGGCCTGTAAATTAAATGCTGCTAGTAGGCCTGCAGCACTGATTGTGCCACCCATTTAAGCAGGGTCTCAGGCCTGTCACTGTAGAGCTTGTGTGTACAGTTTCACTGTAACTTGGACATGGCATTTAAAACCCCTTGGCAACCCTCAAACTCCCTTTTCTTTACATATAAGTCACCCCTAAGGTAATGACCTCAGTAGCCCATAGGGCAGGGTGCTATGTAAGTAAAAGGCAGGACATGTTCTTTTCAGTTTTGCATGTCCTGGTAGTGGAAAACTCTTGGCCTGGGGAAAGGTTTCAGAGTTCTGCTACGCTAAAATGTGCAAAGGGTAAAAAAAAACTCTGCCGTGCTCTGCTGAGTTCCGCGAGCGACTGAGTGCAGTAAGTCGCCCTGCTCTTTCTGATTTTTAGCGCCAGGAGTTAGTCCTGCACTGTAAAATCAGTGCAAACAGGACAACGCACAGCGCAGGACGGTGCTTCTTTCTGCCGCTTGAGTAGAATTTCTACTCAAGCGGCAGCTTCCTCAATGCGAGCAGCAGGTTTCTCAATGCGAACAGTAGTGACCTGCCACGACCGCCCATGTTGAGAAATCTCGCCGAGAGGTGGTCTAGTGTGTGATTTTTCTCGCTCGCACATGCCAACCTAACGTTGGCGAGCTGCCAGAGAGGAAAAATTCTGTGTTGCATATGGAGTACGGAGTGGGCAAAACTCAGCGAACTCTACCAGCGGAGCAGAATTCATCGCCCACCCCTAGAAAACCCCCGAAGTAATTTTTCGATACTGTGAGGCCTACTCCTCCCATAGGCCAGCACTGGCAATTCCTTAATATGTTTTTGAGCTGTAATTCCTGATCAGAAAGGAGTAGCTGAATCATGTTTCATGTCATTGGAATGGTAATGATAAATCCTCTTTACTGGTAAAGTCAGATTTAACGTTACTATTTTAAAAATGCCACTTTTAGAAAGTGGGCATTCCTCTGCTGTGACAGCTGTGTGTGCTGGCAGCCTGTCTCCAATACATGTCTGTGGTGGGTGACAGCTTCACTTTGTACACTCATCTGCATTCTGATGGCACTTCCTGGGCACTTACACCTGAAAAGGGAGTGCCTGTTCCACACAGAGGGCTGATTACCCCCTACTGATAGTATGGAGCCGGAGGTGAGGAAGAAAGGACCTCTGTGCACTTCAAAGACACTTCCTTGTAGTCACCCCCACTTCAAGGGCACATTTGGGTATAAGAACTGGGTCTCTGACCCTACCAAATCATTACACTACTGGCCTGTGAAGAACTCTGCCAGGAGCAAAGGCTGCTGTGCTAAAAGGAGTGCTACTCTGCTGGACTGCTTTCCAAGAAGGACTGCTCTCTGCTTTGTTGAGTTACCCTACTGCCTGCTAATCTCTGCCCGCTAAGGAAGGACTGGACCTTTCTCCTCCGAACCCAGAGTGAGTGACTTCAAGGGCTTGTTGGCTTGCCCCCTGTTCTCCTTCAGTCTCAGGGACATCCACAACTGCCTGCAACCTGCTGTGATGCTATTAATTGTGTTTGACCAATGACTTTGTGTTTCACCACTGCGCATATTAGTTGCTCAATGTTCACCAGTAGCACATTACATGTTGTGTTCAGTTTAGCTGCCTATTGGCTTTAACATGGAGTTAGCCATTACAATCTGTATTCAGTTTAGCTGCCTATTGGCTTTAACGTGGCATTAGACATTACATTTGGTATTTGGGTTAGCTACCTATTGGCTTTGACATGGCATTAGCCATTATATTCTGTATTCAGTTTAGCTGCCTATTGGCTTTGACATGGCATTAGACATTACATTCTGTATTCAGTTTAGCTGCCTATTGGCTTTGATATGGCATTAGACATTACATTTGATATTTAGGTTAGCTGCCTATTGGCTTTAACGTGGAGTTAGACATTGCAGTTGAGACATTGCAGATGAGCTGTGTTTTTCCAAGCTGTGTTTTTCCACAAGAAAGACCAAGCTGTGTTTTTCACACCAGACCCTAGCTGATAAGAGCGTGTAGATTTTGTGTTTACCTCTCAATCCAGTCTGAGAACGAGTGAGGCTTGGAGAATTGGCCACTCTCCAGGTTGCTTCAGTTCTCACACTTTGCTTTTAAGGGGTGGCTCTGGACAACAGAGTTAGATTGAAACTATCTTGACTTCAGACCGGAACGGAGACATCAGTTGCCTGTCCCCGTTTGGGTAGAAAATCTCTTTCTCGCAGTTGAACGGAGTCATCAACTTGAAGCCCCAGAAAGATGAAGCTGAGTTATAGGCCCTACGGTGATGCAATTTTGACTTTTATGCTTTGCTTTGAAGTTATGCTATAATATAATCACATGTATTTGCTGTGTACATTGCAACTGAGAAGTACTTTGATATATTTTGCTTTCATTGCTGTGACTACTTTTGAACGTGTGCTTCCAACCTACTAATTTCATCTCTCAGGAACCTCGTGGTGAAGTAATAACAACAATAAATGTCTTCTTTAAACTCAGAAGTGCATTCCTGAGAGGTTCTGTAAGCTCGGTCATGAGATAAGAGAAGGAAAGCAGAACACCTGCATGCAGTGCATGGACTCTGTCTGCTGTAAGTCCTGCCCTGCCAAGGGGTGCCAATTCAGTACTGGGCCCTTGCAAGTGAGTAGCTGTGCTGCAACCCAAGAAAATTCATGCATCAGCGATGTTGCGCGGATTGGAACTGGCACATTGCCGCTGCTGTCCAAATCGCGGACACTGCATTACCAACAGAATGACACATCATCCCCAGATTCCGACGCATCTTTGACCCTGAACACCTGTGCACCAACGCATCGCTCTTACCCAGCGGTTTGATGATGACGCATCACTTCGATGCCTAACACTGCCTGATCTTCGAAGCGGCCTTGACGCTGCGCAGTTCGGAACTGATGCATGACCTACCTCACTTCGATCAGCAGCGACTCATCCCCTCCTCTGCTGCACGCATTGAGTCCTCGATGTAGACCCATCTTCCATCCAAGGTACTTTTTCAGCGGATCCTGCCTGGGTCCTGTAGCCGACCTGCCCTTCATCTCGGTCGGCCTGAACTTTGTATTTACCCTGGTCTAGTACGACCTCAAGTAACCTTTTAGCACCATTGCCTTTGGATTTTTGTTGTTTTGGTTTTGTTTACTTATAAAAATATAATCTATTTTTCTAACCCTCTGAGGAGTACCTTTTGTGGTGTTTTCATTGTGTTACTGTGTGTGTTGCACAAATACTTTACACATTGCCTCTTTAGATAAACCTGACTGCTTGTGCCAAGCTACCAGAGAGTGAGCACAGGGGTGTATCTAGCTTACACTGAATAGAAGTGGTGGTTCCTGCTTGTACAGGGTGCATACTCTGACAACCAGAAACCCAACTTCTAACAAATGAATGTATTTTTGGTGTAACTAGCTTGAAAAAGGTGTTTTCTTGAAGGTGCAGTAACAATGGGCACTGATTGGATTAAAATGTTTTATAATGTGTTCACCTTTCTTGAATAAATTGTTAATAAACCAAGAGGCAATGTTGATGTTTACTTGATTTTGGTGATTCCATAGCTGCCGCATCTACCATATAATTATGGAACTGAAACGAGTTGTCTTTTATTGGCGCACCGTTAGATGAATTGGCCTGCTTCAGGGCGCTCATCGTTAGTTCTCCCTCCAGGGGAATTTGGATGTGAAGCTGGGACTTGTGCCTCCAGATGAAGCACTGGCACTGTTGGTGGAAGAAACTGCTCTGCGGCAAGAGACATTGTGGATATATACATATATATTTATATAGCTTCACTTAATTTCACAAAGTAGGGAAATGGTCAGGACTGAATAATGTTTTGCTCTCTCGGGCACCCAAACCTGCCTCCCCCACTGCTTGAGCATACCATCTGTTGTAGACCCCCCGAAAGGCCAGGGCAGAGTTGACTTTCACAAAAGTATGCACTCTTCATTCACTTGAATCTTGTTGGGTACATCAGTGCCACTTCTGAGCGCAGTTGAGCATCTTCTTTACTCAGACCTTGTAGATCCAGCCTTTTTGCCCCTAGGATTCTGCTTCAACCAATAAAGACATGTTCTGAGCCAGTTCCCTCACGTATTGTGGCCTTCTTTAGAGCAGTCCCACTCATAACCTGTGTGGGGAGATGACCATTCATACCACCCCTTAAATCACATCCTTCTTAGTCCTCTTTGCATAGGCTGGAAAGCCATGCATCAGAATGACCATTTTTTCGCCTAGTGTAGAAGAAGGGAGCCCTAAAATTTTTAACACTGTGTGGGCAAGTAACATTGATCAAAACAAAATATGGTTTATAGTTATGGAGATACAGGTTCCCCTGAGAAGTTTTAGGGAAAACTGGTGAATGGTACATTTTAATGCATACGGGCCAACAATATAGATTTTAAAATGAAGATGGATTAAAGCAACATTTTGCCTTGGACTTGTAGTTTCTTTCTGGTGATTACTTACAAAAAAGCTGTGGTGCACTTGAAAGACTTCGGTCGGTAGCAGTAATTCGAACATATAAAGTATTGCAAAAAAAAAAAAGCCAAAAGAGAATTGTTTTGAAAGGGCACTAAGAAAGAGAGAGTATTGTATGAAATCTAGGTGACTACGAAAGAGGACTAGGGCTGGGACGGATGCAACAATATAATTAAGGTATTCACAGACATGTGATTGACTCTGACCCATCCCTGTCAGCCTTTTTAGATACACCACCCATCTCATCAATAATCACCAATTGGTAGGTTTGCTAGTATTTTAGCGGCGTGGTCTGCATTTCTATTTCAAGGCCAGTAAAACAATTGGGAAAATAGGAAAAAAGCCTGCATTTATTTCAACTTTGTATATAAAGCTGTAACATTAAGTACATCAAGATATCACTTCAAAAGTTCTTTAGATTTGTTTAAACTATTTCTAAAGGATCTTTACATGAAATAGGGGTGCATTGCCAGGCTGAAAATAAATGCAGAGAATTTTACAAAAAGTTGTAGTCAGACACCAGCATGAGGCTCTTCTAGAATCTCATAAAGGGACAGTATTTTTCTCAGAAGAACATCTCAACCCTGTAGTGCAGAGTAAACCCTGTATTCGGAAAACCCAGCCCCTTTCTAAGGTTCGGACGCCCCACACTCGTGAGCAATTCAAGAAGGCATGGAATTCATTGCAGCAGCAAAGTCCCTTGCCTCAGCTCTCATGCTGGCGGGATGGACAAATAGCACGACCGAAGGCAAAAGTGAAACACAAAAAAAGAAAGCACAAATGGGTCCTCTTCTGCTTGTGGACTGGCATTGGGTGGGCTTGGCCCACCCTCTAGACCAGTGGTCCTGAAACTCTTTAACGCCACGCCCCCCCACTGGGGAAAATAAAACCATCTGGCCCCCCTCGGAATTTTTCACAATCATTCTATTAAGTTGGCAATGTTTAAATAAGTCTAGACTTACTTAAACATTGCAGTTAAGTTCTGTTACCTTTAAAAAAATACAATGAATGTTTTTCTGCTGAAATCTGCATAATTCCTCTTTTGGCCAGAGCCTGGCGCCCCCCTTGGGGGGCTTGCTAACAGTTTGAAGACCACTGCTCCAGACCCTGGCTTTTGAATTCAATGCACAGGGCTATTGTACCTTTGGTCCACCTACCTGACAACCACAAATAAAGCAGAGGCCTGATCCGGATAAAGAGGCCCCCTAATGCCACCATGTGTGCACCGTACTAAACATACGGCGCATCATGGCGGTAGTCAGGGAACTAACGTCTGAATTTTGGACGCTAGTTTGGTGCTTTGCAGGATTAGCGCCAAAAATGTTGACGCTAATCCTGCAAAGTACATAGAGGCCCATTTTAACAAATGGTGTGCCTCCTTTTGACACCTGCTCCGAGCAAGCGTTAAAAAATGCCGCTAAAAATGGCACAAAGAAATCTTTTAGGAACGCTCCCCTTGCATACATTATGCCTGGTGCAGGCATAATGTGGTGCAAGGGGTTACAAAGTGGTGCAATGCAAGCATTGCGACACTTTGTAAATATGGCATAGCGATCTTTGAAGCCTAACGCCACATTAGTATAAAAGAATGACACTAATGTGGCGCTAGAGCTTCTTAAATCTGGGCCATGATCTTTCAGATGTTCTTCTAAATGTAATCAGTGCTTTAAATGGAAACAAATAAGATAAAAGGAGCAGCAGGTGGAGTTTGGGGCAGAGATAATCGTGGCGCTAAGGGCGGGAGAAGGGGCGGGGCTAGGTTTTTGACCTTTCCAATCTTTGTATGTAAGAAATCTGCATACATTGTAAGGATGGTAGATGTATCTGTTCATGAGTTATTACACTAATATCTATATATATATATATAGCACTTACTAATAATTATTGAATTTTAGCCAAAGTAATCTGTTTTTTAGCAACCTCAGAATAACAAAAGATCGAGGAAAAAAGGTAAGATTCATAAATTTACACCCAGTAGTTTGTTGCATCTCCTTGGTGCAGGGTCATATCTTAGTAAGCTAAATGACAAGGGTTTAACTTGTGACCAGCAGGTTACACAAGGATCTCTGCAACAAAAACTAACCAACTACCTACTTTAAAAAACACAAATCTGTGATCTGCATTTTGCATTCTGTGCTTTGCAGCAGGCACATTGACCCTCTATGCACTTTATGGGTCTGTACATCTGTGACTAGAATGCACACAGATTCCAGCAGGTGTATTAACCACCAAAGGTATTTAAGCACTATTGTACACTGAAGTTTGCACAAGGATCTCTGCAGGAGGTGATTATTTTTCAATGCAGTCTGTTTTGATAAATTAAGTAACCCAGAACAGAATCACTAGAACATTTCTCTTATTGTAATATTCTTCAAGACAGGGTTTTAAAAAATAAAGGTATAACTTCGGAGTTTGTTCCTTGTGACTTCTACTTTTTGCTGCCACCGTTGGTCCCTGCTATTTTCCTATCATCATAGCCTCATAAGTGCTCATTGTTAGGGGCGAGCGCAAAGCACTCCGTCCCTCTTCTAATGTCTCTTTAGGGGGATTTTAACCACGCCCATGTTACGTCAGTCACTTTCATTGGTTCGTGGGCTTGCCTTTTAAAATCCACTTGTTTTCATTCATGAAAGGCGTGCATACGTCATGCCTTTTCCAGTGTTTAGCCCACCTTGAGAGCACCGGTAAACTACTGGAAACATACGAGGCTCCATGTTTTCAGTATGGTTTCTGGACTACTATTTCTATTTATTTTGCAGCGCGATCGCGGTCGTTTTTCTTTTTTTTCATTTAATGTGGCAAGAGAAGTCCGTTTAGGAGTTTACAACGCTAATAGCTCTAACTTGACGTAATGCGAGACCCGTTGCATTGAAATGCTTGTTTAAAATATGTCACGTCTAAGCTAAGCATCGTTTGTTCACAAAGCTGTTATCCACTTAAAGAAACTGACATCACAAAATGTCAACAGTTCCCCAACAGCCTGTGAAGTATCTTTAACCAGGAAATATAAAATCAGCTCCTGCGCCAGGCTCCGATGTCCTGACGTCTGAAGCGCTGCTGCAAACATCTCATTTCTAGCCTTTGCTGCCAAGGTACCAGGAGTAATTACCTCTGCTGAGCACATAAAGACTGTACCTTGGCTGGTCTGGAAATGAAGGAGACAGGCTGTTAACACACAGTACTCTACACAATCAATACTTAAACTTGAGGGGCTCCCTTGCAAAGTACATGGAGGGGACCCCTCTGAACTCATTCAGGAGCTCTCAGGCCAGGGTACTGTGCTGAGGGGGGCCCTGGAGCATGACGGGGGCTGCGGGGGCCTTTGTTACGCTACTACTTAAACTTTATGCTTTAGTTTCACACATGTACCATTTTTCATTCTGAGTCATACCCAGACTCACAAACTGTCACACACTTTGTGCTTTCATTCTTGATCTCTCACACGTTCATTTACACACGCACTGATGGACAGTGGCGGTTCTTAAGGTCTACAGAGTAAGAAGGTTAGTATGTCTGTGTGTGTGTCTGTCATGGACGTCATTTAGGGGTCACAGCTGCAACCCCGGGCTGCTACCCCTGGGACTGCCTTTGTGACCCCTGGCTACCCCTGGCACTGCCCTCAGAGGTGACAAATTGAGTGCCAGGAACACAGGGGAAGCTCGTCCTTATGGACGACAGCTTGTGACTCCACTCTCTTTGTTTTCTGTCAATTTTTTTATTACACTAAGAGTGAATAATAATACATTATTCACTATTATTGTAATAAAAATAGAGTACAATTAGCTGGAATATGCCCTTGCATGGCAGCTGAGGTAAGTAAAAATGCTTTTAAATGTATCTGGTGTGCATGCTTACAAGTGTGAGGGTGTTTGTGTGAGAGAGAGTATGTAAGTGTGACTTTGTGTGAAAGTATGTGTGTGAGTGAAAGTAGAGGTGAAAGGGTGTGTGATGTAATTTCTGATACTCCTGCATTTCAGTGAATTGATGTCCAGAGTGTCTGTGTGTGGAAGATAGAAAATAACATCATATGAGAATCAGGAGGGTAGAGAGTGTAAAAGAGACTATGGCAGGCTTCTCCAATGAGTAGCTCGGGAACAACTAGTAGCCCCCCTGCTACCTGGAAGTAGCTCTCTTCTGTGGCCCAAACTACTAATTTACAAGCTTCTGTTGGGTTAAAATAATATATGTATCTTATAACTGAAAAGTCTGCATTCAAGATGAAATGATGTGCAATTTTATAACTCATAAGCTGGTGTTTGGAAAAAGAAACGATTTTCAAAATATATTTAAAGCTGATAGTCAAGTGAAAAATCATGCAACCTAATTATTATGACCTTGGTGCTTGGGATATTTCAGCTATGCCTGTCATGTATTCCCCATTGCATCCCAAAGTGGAAAATTATTTTCACAGTACTACTGGCAGCCTAGCCTGATGCACTGAGGTGATCCTGTGTTGTTGGCCACTAATGTCATCTTGTCTGACTTGAACGCTAATAATATTAGTAGATCGGGATGATTTTCACTGAACACGAGTAGCTCTTATTGAAGAAAAGGATGGAGACCCCTGGACAAGGGTGCATGAGAAGATTAAGTAAGGTGAGGGTTTTGGGGAAGAGAGATGTGACTGTGGAGGATGAAACGGGGGATAGTTTAGTGCCAGGGTTGTGGGAGTGTATGTTAGAGAAGCACAGTAGGTGAGGAGAATTGGAGGTGAAAGAGGTGAACACTTCAATCAATCAGGTACTTGTAGAGCGCGGCTAATCACCCATGAGGGTCTCAAACTGTTGGCAGGTAGCAGATCAGTCGAAGAGCCAGGTTTTGAGGTTCTTCTTGAATTGAGGTAGTGAGGGTGATTGCCTGAGTTATAGCGTGAGAGCATTCCAGCCCTTTGCAGCGAGGTAAGAGAAGGATATTGCTTCAGATGAGTTCTTGCATATCCTTGGGGTTTAGGGGAGGGCCAGGTGGGCAGAGTGGAGGTGTCGGGTGAGCACGTGGAAGGTCAGGCGGTGGTTGAGGTATGCGGGACCGATGTTGCAGAGGGCCTTGTATGCGAGAAGCTTGAAGGTGATACTTTTGTTGATTGGGAGCTAGTGAAGGTCTCTCAGGTGGCTGTGGCAGGGGATGTCCAGGATGAGTCTGGCCGAGGCGCTCTGGATTCTCTACAGTTTTTTTGGGGTGCTTGGGTGGTGCCGGTATAGAGTGCGTTGCCGTAGTCTAATTTGCTGGTGACGAGCGCCTCAGTGACTGCTCTCCTGGATTTGATCGGGATCCATTTGAACACTGAACACTTGAGGGGGAGGGAGTTACAATGGCTAGAAAAAGGGTAGAAGATAAAGGGATGTGAAGAGGTGCAATTTTCATCTTTGCCCAGGGAAATATTTGTCTTGAAATGGCCCTTCTGAGCCCAGGTCTTTCCCTCTGGTCCCTTTCTCACCTTGATGAGAGAGGATCTCTGTCTAGGAAAGACAAGTGATCCAGCCTATCAGATAATTTATCCCTTGTCGAATTTGTAGGCATTTCAATATTTAAAAATAGCAGCAGATGATGCATGTTACATTTCAGGTGCACTGACAGTGCTATACCTGGGGCTCCAGTACTTTTAATATCGTCATGCGTCATGGGATGAGGCACATCCACAGATCTGTCTGAGAAACCTGGTACTGGAACCCTAAACGAGGAAAGATCTTAACCAAGGTGCCTTTTATTCTGAACTGCACCATGGACTGTAATCCCAAAACAGAAGCTTTCTCAGGTATTGATTTTTACCATGCATGTCCTGCTAATAAAGGATCATGACATCTTAAGAACTCTGAAAATGGACCTTGGTACTGACCTGAAATAAACCCCTTGACCAGCACTGGCATAACCACAACACTTTTACCTTTAGTAGGACCATCACAGTACTCTGGTCTTCATGACTTCAAGAAATGCAACCTCCACAGAGCTTATAATGCACCTCTTTATGCAGTTGGATGCCAGTAATGAGAACCTGCACTGCTTTCAGAATACCCCTCATATCTAGCTTGCACTATTTACTATATTCCAGTACTGAAATATTAGCATGGCTCTCACAACACCTTTAAAAGATCTTGCACTATGCAGTGGTATTCCATCACTGACAAAGTGAAAGGGCTTTCACAGTAAACCACTAAACTATTATCTGATTAACACATCCACAGAACTCTCACTGTACCAGTCTGGTTCATTTCTACCTTGCAGATGATATTCACAGACCTTTCAGAATGCACATACATCTTCACCTGAACAATGCATGACTGTCCCACTCCAGTGACATCAAGAATTTACACAACTTCCTCCATGCACAAATATTCAGAGACTGATACTGAGATCTCAGTACTGACACATTGATAGGAATCTAACATTGCACCTTTATATGGACCCACTGATGTAACACTATTAAAGCAAGCTGCAATACTTTAAAACAAGTTTAATACCTGCTGGTGGCATAGTCTATTTCTTGATTTTGACCTACTTTCCTGACAGTCTTCCTTCCTCTCTGTCTCTTCCTGTTAGTTTTTCTTTTTCTCTAGCTTCATCTTCTAATCACATACTTCTAAGATTCTGCCAGGATCATCATCTCAAGTTGCTGCATGGAGCTTGCTCCTTTATCTAAACACAGGTCAGGAGAAAGGATTCAGTGACAGCGTGGATGAATGCATATAGTGTATGCCAGATTCAGTTCCCTGAAATGTTTCCCTATTCACTATATAGGGTAACTGAGACAGCCAACCAGTCTTACCAGGGTTGTCAGAAATTCTTATTGACCTGCATTTAGTAAATTGGAATCAGATCCTCCTCCTTGGGACAAATAACATTTGCAGATGGGATGCTGCTCTGAGCTCAACTGTATCCCCTGCTTTTCAGTATGTTCTTGAGACGACCAGCTTATATCACAATAGCACTCACGGTTCAAAATGTATGCTGATGACATTCAGATACGCATAAGACTTGACAGCCGCAGGCACAGAAATAAAACCATCACCACACGTGCAACTCTGGATGAAGGAGAATTGCATCTGCATAAACAACAGAATAAGACATTTTTCAGATGATACCTACAGTTCACATATGGTTCGATGAGAAACTGGGCTATGCCCACCATATTAACTCTGTGGTCAAAATTACTTGTGGTGCCACAAAGGGTTAAGGCTCTTCCTGCTTCTTCAACTGTGTCACCAGATTGAACCGACCAGGGCCTTGTTGTTGTCAAAACATGAAGACTGTAGATTGTTTATCCCTGACCCATAAAGAGGAGGGAACGTCTGAGGTTCAGCCTCAAGCTAAAAAAATATTCTCTCATCATGATGGCCCTCCAAGGACTTCATTGATTTCCTGTCGCTCAGAGAATAGAATTAACATTTTTCTACATTGTCTTCAAAGTTTGGGAAGTTGGCTGTAGTAGCCTATCTGCTAACTAACTACCCTTTAGCGACTTGAGATCCTCCATTCGAAACCTGATTGCACAAGCCAGATGAAAGTGGAAATCTTGTGGAGGAAGATTGGTCTGCGTGCTAAGCATACAACTGTGTAACGTTTCTGCCCATATCTCAAAAACCTTCTCAAAACAACTCCATAAATAAAGCTGTAGCACAAATCTAGTATCAGTGTGTAGGTCCTGGAGAAGTTTTGACTGGAAAAATAAATTAATCATCAGCATTAAGTAAGACTCAAATACTTACTTCGGGCAATGCCAGTTATGATGGGGTCTTGTCCTTTGGAGCTACAGAAATTACTGATTCACAGCCTGATTCACCAAAGGAAAGTTAGACCAAAAGTCTAACTTAGACCAAAAGTCTAACTTTACTACTTTTCCATATTCACAAAAGTGCAGCTAGACAAAAAGTCTAACTTTACTACTTTTCCGTATTCACAAAAGTACAGCTAGACAAAAAGTCTAACTTTACTACTTTTCCGTATTCACAAAAGTACAGCTAGCCAAAAAGTCTAACTTTACTACTTTTCCGTATTCACAAAAGTACAGCTAGACCAAAAGTCTAACTTTACTACTTTTCCATATTCACAAACGTACAGCTGGACCAAAAGGCTAACTTTACTACTTTTCCATATTCACAAAGGTAAAGTTAGACCAAAAGTCTAACTTTACTACCTTTCCATATTCACAAAGGTAAAGTTATTGCTAGTAACTTTACAACCAGTAAAGTTAAACTTTTGGTCTAAATTTACCTTTGTGAATACCGAAAAGTAGTACAGTTAGACTTTTGGCCTAAGTTAGACTTTTGGTCTAACTTTACCTTTGTGAATTGGGCCGTGAGTTGGTATTCAGATATTTTGACATAAGTATATAAATTACATTGTTACGGTAACAATTGTGGAAGTCACGAAAAAAGTGGTACTATTTTAAACACATGCCCTACTAATATTTTTAAAACAACAGGGCCTGCCCTGCAAATCCAGAACGTAGAGCAAACAGCACTACTATCAACCGTAGTAGTTCTAGGAGATAAATCAAAAAATTATTAAGTATTAATAACAATAAACAAAAGGTACCACTACATAGTGAAGAAAATAGAAAATAATTTTTGAATATTAACATTTAAACATTTGACAAAAGCTCAACAGATTACACTAGCATACATTTACAAACAATGTACAGTGTAAAACATTAAATCAAGCAATGAATCCAGAAATTAGACAAAGAAACCACACTAAATCAAACAGAAACACAATTAATCCTTGTATCCCATCAGCTAAAGAAGCTTCAATGACGTTTCGACCCTTCTTGTTCACTGGGTCATCATCAGGACTTAGAAATAATGGAGTACACACAATTATATATAACAAAACATGAATTTGACTGTGATAAGGGACCATAAGCTGAATAAACAATATCTTTATACAAAAGGGACCAGGGGCACATACTAACATTCGATCCTCTCAGCAACAATAACGCAGAATCAGGAAATTAATCCTGTCAATAACAATTAAAAGACCACTACTAATATTTAGCACATATTCAGCAATACTCTTGTGTTTAGAACTTTTGTTTTTGTTTTTATTCAACAATCGTGTCTCTGTTGAGGACAGCAGTATATATGGATTGTCAACCTAGAGCTACAATCTGCGGATCGAGGAGTCGGGGACACACCCTATTCTAGTTGAGTGTGGCTACCTTCAGCTCACCAAATTTTTCTAGACTGATTTACACAACGTTTAGGAAAGGGATTACACATAGGCTGGAAGGGCCTGGAAACTCTGGAGAACAAGCCTGTGGTAACTGAAAGCCCACAAACATGAGACTGCAAACTGAGTTTTGTCTTTGCATACTCACTTTCTGATTTAGAGGGCTACCCTGAGCGAGACAGCAGAATTAAATGCTCTCTGCTTCTTTCTAGGTAGCACCTCACTATTACATCCCCACACTTTTGTTTTTTTTGCCCTTTTCGGTTCTCTTGCACTTAGGTGTTTCCTCTGTCTCCTTTCAGTTTCTGTGGTTTGTATGTTAAGGTACCTCTGTGCATCTGCTTAAACCTGTGCTTCCTCAGCTTCTGTCCAGTTGATCTTTTTGGCAAACTGGGGTTTTTGATTCATATGCAAGTTGGTGAGATGCTCTTGATAGCAATCACTGCTGTTGTGCATATGAGTCTGATTGAACCTCTCCTAATAATGCTCTCATACTTATGGGTGAAGGGGTACATGGTATTCAGTATATGTATGCTGCTTCTAATATCTGGCCCTTGGAATTGGTTACCTGTCTCAGTCTGTGTTGAATCAACGGGCACTAAAGTTCAGATAGTTGCCTGTACCTGAGACAAATCCATTGAATGGAGATTCCAGCCCAGTGTTTCTTTCTTACCCCTTTCCCTGGTTTTCCCTTGTTCTTCTTGCACGTGTGATGGTTTGCTGACACGTTTGCATAGGGGTTCAAGTACACCAGGGAGCATTTTTAGTTCTTTTTTCATCTGCATGCATGGGCGCCTTGTATGTGCCTAGTGTGATGAATCAGGAATGTTTCTGTCAAGGATCCATTTTGGATTTCATCTGTAGGTATGTGTAAACAATGGATGCTGGTGGTAGTAGGCAAGATAAGTGATTTTTATTGCTAAAGCCTGTGGGAATCCCCAGGCTATCACGTCTGTTTGACTGAAGACAGTGGTCTCTTCAGAAGTTCAGGGGTAGCTCTTTCATTCTCTTGAGGTGTCACTCTCACCAGGTTGATAGGAAGCGTAGGGGAGAAGGAAATAGTGGTGTCCTTAGACGTGCTGATTTAGTCTTTGACCATGTCTTATGTTTGCCTTGTGGTAATGCTTCCAACAGGCTGGCAAGGGTAAGGTGTGAAGACTTCTCTTCCTTTTTGTGCCTCTATTTTGGGTTTCTCTGACACTTGAAATAAAAAAAGACTGTGGCTGTCCTATATTGAGATAGATACACTAAGGTGCAGAACCACCTTGATTCAGTCCCAGACCTGTGCCGCGGAAAGACACAAACTCTGGGCCTGATTTAGAAGTTGGCGGACAGGTTACTCAGTCACGAAGGTGATGGATATCCCGTCCACCAAAACCTAAATCCCATAGGGCATAATAGGAGTTATATTTCAGTGAACGGAATATCCTTCACCGTTGTGATGGAGTAACCCATTTGCCTAGTTCTAAATCAGGCCTTGTGTCTACACACATGGTATAAAAAAGGGGTCTGACACCCCAAGTCAGTGTTCCAAGACATCTCACTGACTGGGGCAAGGCAGCGCCCAGTACGGTGTTGAAGGATCTTCTGAGAATTAGAGCTGGTGTCTCTGACAGACAGATTCCCAGTAAGGTAAGGGGCATCGCATAAGAAGTCTGGATCTTTCTGCTGGAGGAGCTAAGGATCTGCCTTTAATGAGGAGACTGCAATGCTGTTCAATGAGTTACAGAGAGAAGGACGGATCAAAGAATCACAAGCCACATTCATATTGAGGAGTAGCTGGGGAGTAGCAGTGCTGCAAGAGACCGTGGTGAGACACTGATCCTTTGCCCGTTTTGTTTGTGTATCCATGCCCCCAGTTGGGTCTCCAGGTTGTCTTGGCCCACTTCTGTGGAATGCAAAAGTTCTGTGATGTTGTTGGTGTGGAACGAAACTGCAGGAGCTTTTACCCAGGAGGCATGCTTTTGGAGGAATTGTGTGACCCCGAGAGTGCAGTATAGCTCCCTGAAGTGTGATGTGCTAATCTACTTGTAACTGACCCACAGTTCCTGCTCTCAAGCCGAGATTGGGTACAATGCTGTGGTGGTGTGCTTCTTGTCCTGAAATGCGCACTCAGGGCAGACACTGGAAGAAAGAGCAACTTTCCCTCAAATATTTCAGCAGGTTTATTTAGTATTCTAACCAGTCCTGGAATATTTTTGGGGAAAGTTATAAATTCCTGAAGTATTTTTTGGAATGGTTGAAAAGTAGTAATTTTGAATAGCAGAAATTGCTGCCCTGAAGGTGTGACTAAGGGCACAAAACTAAGAATATCATGATCTCTGCACCTTGGATCCTGCAGACCACATTTCAATAAAAGTATAGCATCCTTTCTGGTACTGTAGTGTATTCTATTGGGAAAAAAGTATAGGACCCTTTCTGACATCGTATTTTAGTTTCTTGTAATAAATTGCATTGGTGGAAGGTACTAAAAGCTTTGCTCTTCCAGTTCTAGGTGAAACAGTTTGTTTGTTTCTAGGGCGAGCGCCAGGACAACTTCAGACTTTTGTGTGCTCCATTAAACCATAAATAAGTAATGAGAATATTGTAAAGCACCATATTGTAGTTGTGTCTATAGGATGCTACATACCCCTAATAAGGCACCGATGCTGTTACTGTCCTATTAAAAATGTCTTACAAGAGTCTAGAATCTAACAGGCTACCCAACATAGGGGCATATTTATGCGAGCCTTGTGCCGCTGGAGCGTCACTTTTTCTGACGCTCCGGTGGTTCAAGTCTCTCGACCATACCTATGAGGGCACGGAAAGCCAGTTTGCGTGCATTTGAATGGCCTCATGGATATGGAGTAAGACAAAACAGCGCAAATCACTGCATAGCTTTACTCTGCACCAGGGAGGCGTTCCCTGGGCATTGTGGTGGGTTTTCCCATGCCACACCCATGGATATTGATGCTGCCCCGTATTTACAAAAGCACCAAAACCTTACGCCTCCCCAGGGGCGGTGTAACGAGGAAAATATTTTTTTTCTCCTCGTTTTCCCCCTTTCCATGTGTGCTGCAGTCTGCAACTCACATAGAAAGAGGAGAACGCCTCTTGGGATTGTTTTTGTGCAGGAAGGTGCCCACCATCCTGCAAGGGTGCCTGTGTTGGTGCTAGGCAGCCAACTGTGTGCCAGCACAGAGGGAAAGGGCAGGAATGTACTGTATTACATGAATTTAAAAAAGTTACATTTTTGTCCCTGTTATATTTCCTTGCAGATAGGGCTCTGCATCCAAACCCATGAATGGTTGCAGGGGAATACCCAAGCACCACCCATGGCATACCCCCATAATGCAAAGTAACAAGGCAGCTTATTGCGCACCTTTGAGTTACAATCCAATGTAAATTGTGACCCCATTTGTGTTGGGTTTGCTGTAGAAAAGTAATAGAAATGTTTGTAAATCAGGTCAAAAGCATCTTAGATGTAATTGGGGACATGATTCCTCTTGGGAGCCCAAAACTAACACCTTTTAACTTTAGTTGCCAAGGGCCATATGTAACAAAGTCTATGGGAAAATGTGTTCGTACATACGGCCCCAAATCCCTACAGTGATGTATGAAATGTTTTCACCTAAATAGTAAAAGTGGAAAACATAACCAGCGAAGTAATTGACTAAACTCTCATCTACTTTGCCTCGAAAGAAGGTAATGCCTATAAGTTCTGTTATCTTCTCAGCCCTTTCAGCAGTCTATGATACACCTGTTCTGGAGGGTGAAATAAAGCCCATCCTTGCTCCTTGAGACTGCCAACACGTCACAGTACTTGTTTCCTTTTACTCCCTCCTTCACCCCGAGACTGCCCCTCTCCAGGTACATATGTATAGTGAGTTTGACAGCAGAATGTTAATATTAGCAGTTTTACAAGAGCAGCCTCCCAGCAGAGATGAACCTCTATAATATGTATGCCTTGTCACTATGAAGTTACTGCCATGATCATGCTGTTTGACTAATGCAACACTAGAGGGCAGTGTGAGCCTAGCTATACACAATAAAACTAGAAAATTAAAGCGAGATCGAGACGCTTTTTTGGAAACAGAGGCCGCGTGGGTCCATGAGACGTCTGAAGCTCTTTGGAAGGATATTTTGCATACCTTTTTGGTGCATCTGCTTCCATGTGCTTGACGAGATGCGCTGTCCCTTGGCAGCTGTGAAGAAATGGAGAGTAAACTACTGGGGCGGGGGGATCCATGTATGCTGCCACTCGGAAATTAAAATTTAGCTGTTGGTGGTTGAGTCCAGATGCGTAACAAAGGCCCCCGGAGCCCCGAGGGATGGGATGGGGCATGAGCTCCAGGCTCCCCTCAGCACAGTACCCTGTGCAAGGGTGTCAGTCTCATGACTGGGTCCAGGGGGAAAGGGCCCCCCTACAGGTACTTTGTAATTGGCACTTTAAGTTTCGTTACACCACTGGTTAAGTCGTGATAAGCGAATTCTGATCTTCTCCTGACTAAATTGTGGACCTGATTAACAAGGGCAAACTTACAATTTTGAGTAAAATTTCGTTTGTTTGGATTTAGGAGACTCCGCAGTCAGCGAGGCAGTGCTCAATTTGTAAATGAAAACGTGCAGGTACCCAAAGCTTCCCCTTGAAACATGTAGCTGCTGCAATTAAGTGCCATATTTATACTCTGGTTGCGCCGAATTTGCGTCGTTTTTTTCGACGCAAATTCGACGCAAAACTAACGCCAACTAACGCCATATTTATACTCTGGCGTTAGACGCTTCGGGCGCCAAAGTGCCCGGAGTGTGCGTCATTTTTTAGCGTGAACCCCTTCCTTGCGTTAATGATATGCAAGGGAGGCGTTCCCGTCTTAAAAAATGACTCCCAGGCCTTTACGTGGTATTTATACTCCCGGGCAAAAGAGACGCCCGGGAGTGGGCGTGGCCAAAAACGGCGCATTTGCGCCGCTTTTTAACGCCTGGGTCAGGGATGGCGTTAAGGGACAAGTGGGCTCAAAATGAGCCCAGAGTGCCCTCCCCTGCCCCCAGGGACCCCCCCTGCCACCCTTGCCCACCCCAGGAGGACACCCAAGGACGGAGGGACCCATCCCATGGACATTAAGGTAAGTTCAGGTAAGTATTTTTTTTTAAAAATTTTGTGGCATAGGGGGGCCTGATTTGTGCCCCCCTACATGCCACTATGCCCAATGACCATGCCCAGGGGACATAAGTCCCCTGGGCATGGCCATTGGGCAAGGGGGCATGACTCCTATCTTTACAATGATAGGAGTCATGTTGATGGGGGATGGGCGTCGAAAAAAAATGGCGCAAGTCGGGTTAAGACGATTTTTTAGCGTCAACCGGACTTGCGCCATTTTAAGACGCCCTAACGTCATTTTTTCCCAACGCCGGCGCTGCCTGGTCTACGTGGTTTTTTTCCACGCACACCAGGCAGCACCGGTCTGATTGCGCCGTCTAACGCCATTCCATAAATACGGCGCCCGCATGGCGCTTCAGAATGGCGTTAGACGGCGCAAAATATTTTGACGCTAAATTGCGTTAGCGCAGTTTAGCGTCAAAAAGTATAAATACGGGCCTAAATGTGCGAGCACGGAAGACTGAGGCAGCGTAACCCTAAAAACATCTCTTGCCTCTTCAATCCATTTACAGCCCCTCCCTGCTCCTTCAGCTCACTCTTGCAGCTTCCTGCTTTCTCCCTTTGTGACGCTTTTTCGTTGTTCTCTTCCTCCGTCTTACCCATGTGTCTTTTGCTCGCAGTAAATGGTTGAGCCATAAAAATAAGTACCAGCCCTCAAAAATAAGTGCTGGTGCTACGCACTGGAAACCACTGGCTCAAATTAAGCACTGCAGGGCGGAGAACTCGACATATGACATGCCCATCTCTTTATGTACGGAGTTCTCCGCCCCAACTGTGGAGTCTCTGCACTTGTAACCTTACAATTAAAATACCGTTTTGTGAATTTCAAAGAAACGTAAACTTACACAAAAGTGTAAGTTTACCTTTGTGAATCAGGCCCACTCAGCTCTCCACATAAAATACAGATCTGTTCTTTGCAGCAGGCAAATATACCCTGTGTGCTACATTATGGCGAGTCAAAACTGCCACTAGACAAAACTCCAATCTCCCTCCAGCAGGAAGATTCATCACAAGAGTTATCTTGACATTCTTTTTGTTGCCTGAAAGCTGGGTGCACAAGGACCTCTGTAGCAGGTGCTTTTAAATGGTAAATTATTGCTCAATGCAGCTCCTACCTTCCTAGGTTAATACCACCCCCCAGGTCAACGCCTCGTGCATCCACACCAGTTGCACTGCCCTGAAGCCAGCCCTTCCACTGGGGGCAGATTTACTAGGGTTTTGACTGGAGGTGCGTCACCTTTACGGTGCAGCCCCAAAGCAAAATTCTTTTTGGCATTTACTAAGCCACAGGAAGCCTTTTTGTGTTGATTTGCGTAGTTTAGTAAACACAAAGTAGCGCAAGGCAGCCCCTTGCGTTACCTTACGTTGGCAAGGGGTTCCATGGGTGGAGCATGGGCATTCCCATGCATCCACCCATGGATTTTGGCGCATTCCCAGATATTCAAACACTTGTAAACCTGGTGAGGCATCAAAGCGCTGCGCCTCCTTGAAGCAGGTGTAACAAGAAATATATTTACTTTTCCTTGTTACTTCGTCTTTCCAGGTGTGCTGCATTCTGTAAGAGGGATATGCCTCTAATGATTGTTTTTGTGCTGGAAGGCATCCCTTCCTGCACAAAACAATCCTGCCTGTAATGAAGGCTTCCTTCCTTGTTCCATGGTGCAAGGGTGCCTGCAATGACGCTAGGCTGCACACAGACAACGCAGCACAGCAACTTCATTTTATTGGCTCTTCGCTGTGCTGAACCAATAAAAAGAGGGTGAGCAGCAGGCTAGCTAGTGGTAGAGATGTTAAGTTCCTGTCACTGGCCTGTGAACAACCTGCAAATGCCCTGCCTCCTCGGGCCCCCTCTCTCCTCACTGCCCTTTGCACAGGACCCATCACTTCCCTGTTGCCCCTTGACTCTCTACACACCACCCTCTTCGGTGCCCATCTCTCCTGTGGATGAAACAGCCCTGCCTTAGGACAGTCATGTTACCCGTCTCTGGGTCAGCGCCCTGGCCAGAAAGGAAACTAGGTGTTTGTTGTGGGGGTGGTCATTGCGACGCAAAGGAGGAAGGTGTGAGAAAGATGGGAGGAGGGCAGGAGGTTGATGGGATGCTAACAATTATGCTGAGGTACATTAAGAGATGATTACAGTCTTTAACGGGACCTGATTGAGACCAAGTGGGATGGACCAGCTGCTGTTTGCATGACATTAAGGTGTTCATTACAACCCTGGTGGACGGTGTTAAAGCTGCGGTAATTCCGCAAACAGGCCGGCGGACAAAAAAAGGGAATTATGACCGTGGCGGAAACCGCCAACATAGACAGCCACTTTAACACTCCGACCGACACGGTGGTACAGACAAGCAGCGCGGCGGTCACCGCCAACAGACAGGCGGGAGACAATGTACCGCCCACAGTATCCCAACCCGCCAATCCGCCACCTTTTCCGGGGCGGATTCACCGTGGATAAAAACACGGCGGAAACAGCTTTTGCAATGGGAAAACGCTCACCTCAACACACTCCACGAGGAAGGAGGGCACCATGGAGCCGGAACTCCAAATACTCCCTGCGCTTGTCTTCCTGCTCATCTACGATCACCAGCAACGTAGACGCCGAAGACAACGGTGAGTACTGCACCTACGACATAGGGGAGGGGGGAGGCAAAAGTCAGGGGGACACACATGCAACACCCCAACCCGACCCTCACCCACTACAACACACACACCAATGCAGTTCCAAACAGCACAGTAACAACCCACAACCCTCCCAGAAGAATGCAAAGACAAAAGGAAATCAGTTCAAACATTGTAATGTATCAAAATACAGTAACCAACTATACAGGGAGTGCAGAATTATTAGGCAAATGAGTATTTTGATCACATCATCCTCTTTATGCATGTTGTCTTACTCCAAGCTGTATAGGCTCGAAAGCCTACTACCAATTAAGCATATTAGGTGATGTGCATCTCTGTAATGAGAAGGGGTGTGGTCTAATGACATCAACACCCTATATCAGGTGTGCATAATTATTAGGCAACTTCCTTTCCTTTGGCAAAATGGGTCAAAAGAAGGACTTGACAGGCTCAGAAAAGTCAAAAATAGTGAGATATCTTGCAGAGGGATGCAGCACTCTTAAAATTGCAAAGCTTCTGAAGCGTGATCATCGAACAATCAAGCGTTTCATTCAAAATAGTCAACAGGGTCGCAAGAAGCGTGTGGAAAAACCAAGGCGCAAAATAACTGCCCATGAACTGAGAAAAGTCAAGCGTGCAGCTGCCACGATGCCACTTGCCACCAGTTTGGCCATATTTCAGAGCTGCAACATCACTGGAGTGCCCAAAAGCCAAGGTAAGAAAGGCTGAAAGACGACCACCACTGAACAAGACACACAAGCTGAAACGTCAAGACTGGGCCAAGAAATATCTCAAGACTGATTTTTCTAAGGTTTTATGGACTGATGAAATGAGAGTGAGTCTTGATGGGCCAGATGGATGGACCCGTGGCTGGATTGGTAAAGGGCAGAGAGCTCCAGTCCGACTCAGACGCCAGCAAGGTGGAGGTGGAGTACTGGTTTGGGCTGGTATCATCAAAGATGAGCTTGTGGGGCCTTTTCGGATTGAGGATGGAGTCAAGCTCAACTCCCAGTCCTACTGCCAGTTCCTGGAAGACACCTTCTTCAAGCAGTGGTACAGGAAGAAGTCTGCATCCTTCAAGAAAAACATGATTTTCATGCAGGACAATGCTCCATCACACGCGTCCAAGTACTCCACAGCGTGGCTGGCAAAAAAGGGTATAAAAGAAGGAAATCTAATGACATGGCCTCCTTGTTCACCTGATCTGAACCCCATTGAGAACCTGTGGCCCATCATCAAATGTGAGATTTACAAGGAGGGAAAACAGTACACCTCTCTGAACAGTGTCTGGGAGACTGTGGTTGCTGCTGCATGCAATGTTGATGGTGAACAGATCAAAACACTGACAGAATCCATGGATGGCAGGCTTTTGAGTGTCCTTGCAAAGAAAGGTGGCTATATTGGTCACTGATTTGTTTTTGTTTTGTTTTTGAATGTCAGAAATGTATATTTGTGAATGTTGAGATGTTATATTGGTTTCACTGGTAATAATAAATAATTGAAATGGGTATATATTTTTTTTTGTTAAGTTGCCTAATAATTATGCACAGTAATAGTCACCTGCACACACAGATATCCCTCTAACATAGCTAAAACTAAAAACAAACTAAAAACTACTTCCAAAAATATTCAGCTTTGACATTAATGAGTTTTTTGGGTTCATTGAGAACATGGTTGTTGTTCAATAATAAAATTAATCCTCAAAAATACAACTTGCCTAATAATTCTGCACTCCCTGTATACAGATATATATAAACATTCGAAAATCATACATCACGAGTAGTGCTGCAGGTATGCACATATCAATGTCCGTGGACCACTGGGCCCAAAATGCATGGGCGAGGCCCACACTAGATACCTGTCCACAAACGGAGAGAACACTGCAGGGGCATCAGATAGAAATACAACAGGCACCTCAGGGGGAAGAGAAGGGGGGGCACCTCAGCCGGATTACAGCACCACGCCAGATCCACGACGGGGCTCCATGCCCATTGATGTATCCTAGGGAGTGCAAAGCCACAGTCTCTCAAGTCTCTACAGTGGGTGGGTTGCCCACTGTTACATCCTGGGGAGTGCAAAGCCACAGTCACTCAAGTGGTTAACATTCTCCACTGGTTCTGGAGGGGGACTGGTGCCCAGAGTGCTTCATCCTGTGAAGGACAGACAGAGTGGGTGCAGGTCTCCACTGGTTCTGGAGGGGGACTGGTGCATTTACAACATAACAATGTATTCATCTTGTTGCAAACATATCAATCACTTGATGTACTTTAGGAGGTCGCATACAGTAAACGGTACTAAACATTTCACCTTACTCTGAATCATCTGGTCGTTAATCTAGCCACAATAGCTACACATGTTCGTGCGATTCAATTTTATCCGCCTCACAAAGTGTCCCTCCTGTTTCTGGCTCCCCCATTTCCTTTCCTACAAGGTAGTGGCTATAGGCCTCCCAATATTTCTTCGGCCTAGTGGCAGGGGGGAGCATCTCGTTATAGTTGTCTGACTGTGTATTACAGTATGCCATATCTCTGTGCCACTCCCTCACTGTAGGGACTGGGCCGCGATCCCATTGCATTGCTATGCGCCGTTTGGCCAGTAGGAACCCCATCGCCACTAATCTGTGACTTTGCGCCGCTAATTGTTTATCCCAGCCCAAAAGTGCCGTCAGTGGCTCACAGGTCATTTGCACTCCGACGATATTGTTTAGTTCCTGCGTCACTGCCCTCCAAAATTGCTGCACCCCCTCACACCACCAAGACATGTGTAAGAATCCAGCCTGTTCCTCCCCACATCTGGGACAGTTAGCTGACTCGCGTAAAACATATTGATGGAGTCGCAGGGGAGTATAATAGACTCTATTTAGATATTTAAAATGTATTAGACGGTGCCGGCTGTTCAAGGATATGGAACGCGTTCTAGAGCAGCAGTATCGCCACTGTGCATCTGAGATCTGCACCTCCAACTCCCTCTGCCATTCCAGACGAGCTCTCGACAACTCATGCTCTCTTGACCTCTGAACATGTGCATAGTGACAAGAAATCAGTTGGCGAGGTTGTTTTCCCAACAACACCACCGAGAGAGCATGCACCTCCGGGGGCTCTTGCATACCGTCCCCCAGTAATTCCGTCAAAGCGTGTCTCACCCTGTGATATTGATATCGGTGCATGGAAGTTGAGGCCTCCGTGTCCCTCAGTATTACGTCCCAGGTCTTCACTACGCCCTCTTCGAAGATGTCACCCATCTTGTCAATGCCTATTTCTCGCATGGATTGCACCAATCTACGGTCTCTCCCAGGAGGCAACCAGGCGCAGCACTCAACCGGGACATGCTGAGAATATAATAATACCAGTCCCTGCTTGCTAATGAGCTCGTGCCATGCGCGCGTAACCGAGTTTAGGGATGCAAATTCCTTATTTCGTCTATGGGGGGTATGGAACAACCTACTACTCAGCTGCTCTGGGGCAGCCAACTCCCTCTCAATCCTTAGCCACGGGGCCTCTCCCATCCCATGAATCCAGTCCTGTTCCACCGCTGCATGCGCTGCTATGTAATATATCTCAAGGTCCGGGCGCCCAGGCCCCCCATCTCATATGGAAGCGTCAGAGTTCGCCAATTCACGCGAGGGACCTTGTTTGCCCATGTCAATTTAATTAACAACTTTTTCAAAGCGGCAAAATATGTCTTCGGTAGGACTATCGGTATATTTTGAAACAGGAATAAAAATCGCGGCAAAACCACCATTTTCATCAGCGCTATGCGTCCAAGTAATGACAATGGTAGCTTGATCCACCTCTCCACCGCCATCGGCAATTTTTTCAATGCAGTCTCAAAATTATCCTCTATCACTCTCTTAGGGTCAGTATGTACTTGTATCCCCAAATATCTTACTGTGTTCGTCTCCCACCCTAGCGGGAAGCCCACATCAACCTGCGTTGTTACTGGAGTCAAGGGAAACATGATGGACTTATTCCAATTTATTACTAGCCCTGACAAAGAGCCAAATTTTATTATTTCCTGGAGAATTGGGGCCACGTTGCTCTCAGGATTTTTGATGTACATTAAAGTATCGTCTCCGTACGTAGACAAAACAAGGGTGTAATTTTGAAACCTGAGACCTCGGTGCCCATGGTACTCTCTTAATGCACACGCCAGAGGCTCCGCCACTAATGCATATAACAGGGGAGACAACGGGCAACCCTGTCTGGTACCCCTCGTAACCTCAAACGATTCCGTCACCGTACCATTGATGCAAACTCTGGCCTTGGGATCCCTGTACAATGTAAAAATCAGTTGAAGGAAGGTGTCGCCTACACCAAATCTGCGCAAAGTTGCCCTCAAAAACTCACATTCCAGAGGCGTGCTGATCTGGGCATCAAGAGAAACGAATATTGGCCTCTCCTTGGTGGCCGCGGACCCAGGAGGGCGATATGTGGTGGCACGTTGTACTGTGCGAACATTCACATTCTTACTGACCGGCATATACGGCCCCAATTATGATGACCCCCAATTTTATCGATAATTGGCACTCAAGGCAGACTCCTGGGAGGGCAACCGCAACTCTGGTGCGGTGACTTCAACTGTACATTAGACCCATAACTGGACAGGTCGGGGGGGTGGCTCGCAGGCCAGCGGCAGCGGCACGCGAGAGATCGCGCCTAGCCGCCGAGCTGGGTTTGGTAGACGTATGGCGCGATAGACACCCTGAGAGGGGAGGCTATACACACTATTCAGCCGCGCACAATCTGCATACGCGCATAGATTTTTGGCTGGTTGCCCGCAGGTTGCTGAACTGCCTGACCCCGGAGGCTCCTTGGCCTCGAACATATTCAGACCACTCCCCAGTACCAATACTGTTGACAACAGGAATAATAATGGCTCCTCTGTTTTTGTGGAGGTTTCCTCCCTTCTCGCTTTTAGATACTGTCTTCAAGGCCGAACTGGCCTCAGAGATCACAGAGTTCTTTCGGATTAATGAGGGATCCGTTCCTGAGGTAGGCATGGTATGGGAAACCTTTAAGGTGTACATTAGAGGGATTACCATGGCCAAACATGCAGGGGTGCTTCGATAGATAAGGCAGCGGCGCCAACAAGTAGAAAGCGACTTATCACAATTCGAACGGGACCACAGTGATACTGCGGACGATAACGTGTTGAGCCAAATTCACGCTAAGATACAAGAATACCAGGAGATAGCTCATACAGAAACACAACACTTGGGTAAATACACCACAGCCCAAGTATACGGGGAGGGAGCAGTGCTGGCGGGTTTGGTACGTCCACAGCGAGGCAAAAATGCAATCAAACCATACAGTCTGAGAGGGAAGAGGAAATAAGAGATCCTGAACGCATAGCTGATAGATTCCGTGAATACTATCAATCATTATACTCTTCCAGGGTAAACCCAAACTCGGAGGCAATAGCAGACTACCTCACACATATCACTATGCCAAGACTGACACAGGAGGATAGGGAGGCTCTCGGTGCACCTTTGACTCAAGGCGAGATTTCGAAGGCGCTAGGTGGTATGGCGGAGGGAAAAGCTCCTGGTCCCGATGGACTGACAGTGGACACCCCTATGTCGACTGAGCAACTCATCGACCCCGGATTTCTATGCACCTTTGACTCTGCATGGCTCAGGGCCAACACATCACCCTGTGGTGCAACAAAGGGGCATCGCCACTTAACACTGCCTGACCTTTGACGCCGGCTTGGCACTGCACAGCTCAGAACTGATGCATCACCTGCTCCACCAAACGGGTTCTCGATGCTTCTTCCATCCATGTTACTTTTTCAGCGGGCCCAGCGTGGGTCCTTTAGCCAGCCTGCTAGCCATTGCGGTTGGCCTGAACTTTGGATTTACCCCATTCTAGCGCGACCTCAAGTAACCTTTTAGCACTATTGACTTCTAAGCACTATTTTTGGGTTATCTTAAAAAAAAATCATATCTCAACTTTTACCAATTAGATTTTTGATATTTTGGAATTGTTTTACTCGTAAAAATATAATGTACTTATATATCCCTATATGGAGTACTTTTAGTGCTGTTTTCTTTGTGTTACTGTGTGCATTTTGTTTTTGCACAAAAACTTTATACATTGCCTCTTTAGATAAGCCCGACCGTTCTGTGCCAAGCTACCAGAGGGTGAGCAAAGGTTATCTCCAAGTGTGCATCTATCTTACCTTGACTAGAAGTGGTTGTTCTGCTTGACAGGGTGCATACCCTGAAACCCAGAAACCCCAGTTCTAACATTGGTGTTCAGCGGTCAGGATAGGACTTGTGTAATACCAAATAGTAGCTACGTGTTCACTACAACTCTACAGTAAGACCATTTTGATTATTTTCTTTCAATTCTCCATGATTGGCTTTTTTTGCTAAATTATGTATCACTATGAATTAGCACTTGCACCTGCAGAAATTGAGTTTGAGCTGGCCAGGTTGGAGTCTTACACTGTGCCTCAGCTGAAAGATTTCTGTAAGTATTTTCAAGTTTCTATAAAAGGCTTCACCAAGAAGGTGGAGCTGCAGAAAGCCTTGAGTGCCTGGGCAGAGACCCAGGTTGCAGGGAATGACATCCCAGAGGATGAGCAGGAAATTCCTCCGGAGGAGGAGTAGGAGTAGGATGCTATGATTCAGGATTCCAGTGTGGATCTGGAACTGCCTGCGGAGAGGGCCAACAACTTGGCAGGAACAGTGGTGGTTCCCAGACCAGGGAGCAGTGTCTCCTCCAGGAACCTGTCCCCAGAGGAGCTAGTAGACAGACAGGACGGAGGAAAGGAAGCTTAAATTGGAGCTTACAAAATTGAAACTGGCTCTTGAGGAGAAGGAATTGGCATATGAGCTCAGTTTGAAGGAGCTGAACATAATCCCTGGAAGTATGGTCCAGCAATGGTAATGGTGGCACCATGCCTGCAGTGTTCACTGGTGAGTCCGGATACGCAAGGATTTGATGCCCAGTTATGTAGTGGGGGATGGCATAGACTAATGGTTTGCAGCCTGTGAAGTGTCTCTAAGTGTGCACAAGGTCCCAGAGGAGTTCAGGGGTAGTAGTTTATGGTCTCAGTGGGGAGGGACACACTTCTTATACTAGAGGTAGAGGACTAGGCATGCTACTTTGTAGTGAAGGCCATCCTAGTCAGCATGTTTGGACTGACCCCTGAGAGGTATAGAGTCAGATTCAGGGGCAGCCACAAGGTCTCATCACAAACATGGGTAAATTTCTTGGATTATGCCAGCAAGGCTCTGAAGGGCTGAGTGAGGGGCAGCAAAGTTTATGATTATTCAGGACTGTACAACTTGATTTTAAAGGACTCTATGCATGATGGTTGTTTTCCAGAGCTGCTCCAACACCTGGTTGATAGCAAGCTTACTGACCCCAGGAAGCTTGCTGACAAGGCGGAGATCTGGACCAGCGTCAGAGTCTCCAAGAAGGCATCTGGAGGGGGTACTCCCAAAAGGGTGGTCAGGGTTCCCACCAGAAGAAGGAAGGGAGGAGACAAAAAGACAATGGGGCTTATTTAAAAGCCCCGTGCGCCGCAGGTGCGTCACTTTTTTCCATTTAAAAAGTGATGCATCAGTGGTGCAATGGGCTTGTAAATAATAAAAATGTTCTTTAAAGGCCACCAAAACAACTCACAGGTGAAAGGGTCTGGTTCTCATTCTGTATCTAGCCGCCAAAATATAAAACTACCCTGACAAAAGTCAGCAATCCAAAACTCCCAAGTACTGTGAGTGCTTTGGGTATGGACACTACAAGGGGGATTCTAAGTGTCTAAAAAGAACACCACCCCCCACTGGAGGGAAAACCCTGGAGTGGCTAGTGTAGTGATGGGGGGGGAGTTTGTTAGAACTACAGGGGGGAGTTTAGTGTGGTTATCCTAGTGTCCCTGGGTGACAGTGATATGGTTCCTAAGGTCGATGTGCTCTCAAATACTACGAAGTACAGTATAGGCAATGGGCATGGTCTTTAGGCTCTGAGCAATACAGGTACCGTATGACTATTGTAAGGATTCAGTTGCTGTCAACAGAGCAGGTGATTCCCAATGCATTCCACCAGGTTGTCGTGGCTGCCAACAAATAGGGTCAGTATCCCATGGCCTTTGTTCTATTTGAGTGGGGGGGGGGGGGCAGATCAGGACTTTTGAAGGTTGCTGTGAACCCTGCCATGACTGTGGACTGTTTGTTTGGTAATGACCATGAGCACACTATCTGGAAAGAAGTGGAGCTCAAGGCTCATATGGAGATGTTGAGGTTATCTGATTGGATCTGTGCTACGACAAGGTCCATGGTTGCCCGAGAGGGGAGTCAGAAAGGGCTAGAGCCTGGGACAGTGGGCCAGCTAGCTGCTAAAAAGAGGTAAGGTGGAAGGCATGGGAAACCTGCCCCTGAGTATACCCCCAGTGAGATGGAAGGGGGAACCAGTGGTGGCCTTCACCGGACTCCACTGAGGAGGACATAGCTTCCCTTGGTAACCTGCCTACGCTTGCTGGATGGAATGTAGAAGGAGTCCCCACCAAGGAGGAGTTCTGTAGGGCACAATGGGAGTGACCAATCCTTAAGGGCATGAGGCAACAGGCTGAAGCTCAAGCAGCAGGTGATGTCTCTAAGAGCTATCACATTTACTGGGAGGGGAACCTCCTTACAGTGAGCCTATGGCTTCTGTGCATGGGACAACAAGGAGCTGGGTCACGAAATTCCCTTGGCAGGACACTTGGGCTAAGACAAGACCTTTGCAAAGCTTGCCCCCCACTTCTGTTGGCCCAAGATCAGAGCTTGCTCTGATACATTGTATAGGATGTGGGTTACCTGCCAGGCTGGTGGAAAGATGGGGCAGAGGCTGAAAGCCCCCCTTAAACCCTTTCTGTCGTTGGCACACTCTGAGCGGGTGGGCATCAACGTTGTTTGGCCTATGGATCCCCAGACTGCATCAGGTTCATCCTGGTTCTGGTGGATTATGCCAGTAGGTACCCAGAGGCAATCCCTCTGAGGTCCAAAACTGCACCTGCAGTGGCAAAGGCCCTGATGGAGATTTTTACCCGAGTGGGTTCCCCAAGGAAGTTGTGTCTGACAGGGGCACAAACTTAATGTCTGCATACTTGCAGTCAATGTGGAAGGTGTGTGTGATAACATACAAGTTCTTCACTCCTTACCACCCTCAAACAAATGGGCTTGTTGAAAGGTTCCACAAGATTCTTAAGGGCACTATCAGAGGCCTCGAGGAAAAAGTGGGAAATTTTCTTGCCATACCTTTTGCTTTCCTCCAGGGAGGTATCACAAAAGGGAGTGGACTTTAGCCCCTTCGAACCTCTGTATTGGCATCCTGTAAGAGGAACTCTGAATTTGGACAAGGAGGAATGGGAGCAAGCTCTAAGGAAGAGTCCCCAGGATTTAGTGAGCTACATGCTGTCCTTCAGAAGCCAAATGGGTAAGTTGTGAAAGCAAGCTTCCGACAACTTCGAAAGTAGCCAGGCTGTGATGAAACAGTGGTATGACCAAGCTTCTACCACTGTGGAATTCCAGCCTAGGCAAAAAGTGTGGGATATGGAACCTGTGGAATCTGGCGACCTCCAGTGCCATTGGATTGGGCCCTATGAGGTGACTGAGAGGAAGGGTAAGGACTCCTACCTGGTGGACCTTAAGACCCCAGACAACACCAAAGGGTGCTCTAAATCAATCGCCTCAAACCCCACTTTGAGAGATCTGAGCTCACCATGCTGTTGTTGACAGATGGAGAAAAGGAGGAGAATGTCACTGTCCATGACCTCTTGGACTTCAAGGAAAAAGAAGGGTCTGTGGAGTGGAGTAATCCTTTCCCCCAGTCTAACTCTTGAACAACAGAGATGCCGCTGCCAAGTGTTGGGACAGTTTGCCTTTCTGTTTCCCTTACTCGTGGGATTACCCACCTGTGTTCCCATGATGTGGACACAGAGGACAACCTCCCTGTCAAGAATAAGTCTTACCTGTTGTCGGACATGGTGAGTTCCAGCATTAAGAGTGAAGTGTCTAAAATGCTGCAGTTGGGTGTGATAGAACCCTCCAGTAGCCTCTGATCCAGTCCTGTGGTTCTAGTACCAAACGCCGCCCCACCGGGCACCACACCTGAACTGAGGTTCTGTGTGGATTACAGAGGGCTAAATTCAGTGACTAAGACAGATGCTCATCTCATCCTCCGGGCGGATGAACTGATTGACTGGTTAGGGGATGCCCAGTACTTCAGTACTTTTGACCTCACGTCAGGGCACTGGCAGATCACCCTAACAGATGATGCCAAGGAGAGGTCAGCCTTCTGCACCCCAAATGGACACTACCAATTTTGTGTGATGCCCTTTGGACTCAAGAATGCCCCTGCCACCTTCCAAACATTGGTGAATGGGATCCTTGCTGGTATGGAGGCCTTCTCAGATGCCAATCTGAATGACATAGCTGTCTTCAGTAGCAGCTGGGAGGACCACCTCTTTCACCTCCAGGAAGTGCTTCAAGCTCTGCAACAGGCAGGCTTCATTATCAAGGCCAGTAAGTGCCAGATAGGACAGGGCACACCTATTGGGCAGGGGTAAGGTGCAGCCCCTCCAGGCCAAGATAGAAACTATCGTGGCTTGTTAGCCCCCAAAACCCAGACTGTGGTAAGAGCATTCATGGGCCTCACAGGGTACTACAGGAGGTCTGTCAAGGGATATGGCACCATTATTGCTTCCTTGACAGAGTTGACTTCTAAGAAGCAGCCCAGAAATATGATTTTGACAGAAGCATGCCAAAAAGTATTTGACTCCTTGAAGCAAGCCATGTGCACAGCCCCTGTGCTCAAGGCCCCTGACTTCTCCAAAGAGTTTATAATTCAAACAGATGCCTCAAAGCATGGAATAGGGGCAGTTTTATTGCAGCTAAATGAAGAGGCCAACCTATAGACTTCATCTCCAGGAGGTTACTCCTCAGGGAACAGAAGTGGAGTGCTATAGATAGAGCAGCTTTTTCTGTGGTTTCGGCACTGAAGAGGTTGAGGTCATACCTGTTTGGCACTCATTTCCTGATTTGGACTGACCATTGGTCCCTCGGGTGACTCATGGACATGAGCGGTGAGAATCCACAATTATTGAGGTGGTCCGTTTCCCTACAGGTTATGGATTTCAGGGTGGAACACAGACCAGGGGCAGACCAACACCAATGCTGATGGTATATTCAGGTTTTTCTGCCTTAGTGATGAGAACTCCCAAAAGGTCGGGTAGATCTCCCTGCTTTCAGCTAGGGCAGACACATGTTGGACCTGTCAGCCTTAGGCTTTCCCCCAAACGTTTTGCCTGTTTGCCTCATATTTGTGCTGTATCTTTTTGCTGACCTTAGGACTCTGATCACTTTACCACTGCTGACCAGTGCTAAAGTGCATGTGATTCTCCCCTAAACATGGTAACATTGGTGTATCCACAATCAAAATATTTAATTTACTTGTAAGTCCCTAGTAAAGTGGTATACTGTATACCCAGGGCCTGTAAATTAAATGCTGCTAGTAGGCCTGCAGCACTGATTGTGCCACCCATTTAAGTAGTGGAAAACTCTTGGCCTGGGGAAAGGTTTCAGAGTTCTGCTACGCTAAAATGTGCAAAGTGTCAAAAAAAACTCTGCCGTGCTCTGCTGAGTTCCGCGAGCGACTGAGTGCAGTAAGTCGCCCTGCTCTTTCTGATTTTTAGCGCCAGGAGTTAGTCCTGCACTGTAAAATCAGTGCAAACAGGACAACGCACAGCACAGGACAGTGCTTCTTTCTGCCGCTTGAGTAGAATTTCTACTCAAGCGGCAGCTTCCTCAATGCAGCAGCAGGTTTCTCAATGCGAGCGGTAGCGACCTGCCGCAACCGCCCATGTTGAGAAATCTCGCAGAGAGGTGGTCTAGTGTGTGATTTTTCTCGCTCGCACAAGCCAACCTAACGTTGGCGAGCTGCCCGAGAGGAAAAACTCTGTGTTGCATATGGAGTACGGAGTGGGCAAAACTCAGCGAACTCTGCCAGCGGAGAAGAATTCATCACCCACCCCTAGAAAACTCCCAAAGTAATTTTTTGATACTGTGAGGCCTACTCCTCCCATAGGCCAGCACTGGCAATTCCTTAATATGTTTTTGAGCTGTAATTCCTGATCAGAAAGGAGTAGCTGAATCATGTCATTGGAATGATAATGATAAATCCTCTTTACTGGTAAAGTCAGATTTAACGTTACTATTTTAGAAATGCCACTTTTAGAAAGTGGGCATTTCTCTGCTGTGACAGCTGTGTGTGCCGGCAGCCTGTCTCCAATACATGTCTGTGGTGGGTGACAGGTTCACTTTGTACACTCATCTGCATTCTGATGGCACTTCCTGGGCACTTACACCTGAAAAGGGAGTGCCTGTTCCAACACAAAGGGCTGATTACCCCCTACTGATAGTATGGAGCCGGAGGTGAGGAAGAAAGGACCCCTGTGCACTTCAAAGACACTTCCTTGTAGTCACCCCCACTTCAAAGGCACGTTTGGGTATAAGAACTGGGTCTCTGACCCTACCAAATCATTACACTACTGGCCTGTGAAGAACTCTGCCAGGGGCAAAGGCTGCTGTGCTAAAAGGAGTGCTACTCTGCTGGACTTCTTTCCAAGAAGGACTGCTCTCTGCTTTTTTGAGTTACCCTACTGCCTGCTAATCTCTGCCCCGCTAAGGAAGGACTGGACCTTTCTCATCCGAACCCAGAGTGAGTGACTTCAAGGGCTTGTTGGCTTGCCCCTTGTTCTCCTTCAGTCTCAGGGACATCCAAGACTGCCTGCAACCTGCTGTGATGATATTAATTGTGTTTGACCAATGACTTTGTGTTTCATCACTGCGCATATTAGTTGCTCAATGTTCACCAGTAGCACATTACATGTTGTGTTCAGTTTAGCTGCCTATTGGCTTTAACATGGAGTTAGCCATTACATTCTGTATTCAGTTTAGCTGCCTATTGGCTTTAACGTGGCATTAGACATTACGGCCCTCATTCTGACCTTGGCGGGCGGCGGAGGCCGCCCGCCAAAGTCCCGCCGTCAGGTTACCGTTCCGCGGTCGAAAGACCGCGGCGGTAATTCTGACTTTCCCGCTGGGCTGGCGGGCGGTCGCCTTCAGACCGCCAGCCAGCCCAGCGGGAAAGAGGCTTCCACGATGAAGCCGGCTCGGAATCGAGCCGGCGGAGTGGAAGCTGTGCGACGGGTGCAGTTGCACCCGTCGCGTATTTCACTGTCTGCGCAGCAGACAGTGAAATACATGTAGGGGCCCTCTTACGGGGGCCCCTGCAATGCCCATGCCAGTGGCATGGGCACTGCAGGGGCCCCCAGGGGCCCCGCGACCCCCCCTACCGCCATCCGGATCTCGGCGGTCCGACCGCCGGGATCTGGATGGCGGTAGGGGGGGTCGGAATCCCCGCGGCGGTGCAGCAAGCTGCGCCGCCGCGGAGGATTCAATGGGGCCGCGGTACACTGGCGGGACCCCGCCAGTGGTGCCGGTCCGACCGCGGCTTTACCGCCGCGGTCGGAATCCCCATTGGAGCACCGCCGGCCTGTCGGCGGTGCTCCCGCGGTCCTCCGCCCTGGCGGTCAAAGACCGCCAGGGTCAGAATGACCACCTACATTTGGTATTTGGGTTAGCTGCCTATTGGCTTTGACATGGCATTAGCCATTATGTTCTGTATTCAGTTTAGCTGCCTATTGGCTTTGACATGGCATTAGACATTACATTCTGTATTCAGTTTAGCTGCCTATTGGCTTTGATATGGCATTAGACATTACATTTGATATTTAGGTTAGCTGCCTATTGGCTTTAACGTGGAGTTAGACATTGCAGTTGAGACATTGCAGATGAGCTGTGTTTTTCCAAGCTGTGTTTTTCCACAAGAGACCAAGCTGTGTTTTCACACCAGACCCTAGCTGATAAGAGCGCATAGGTTTTGTGTTTACCTCTCAATCCAGTCTGAGAACGAGTGAGGCTTGGAGAATTGGCCACTCTCCAGGTTTCTTCGGTTCTCGCACTGAGTTTGCTTTTAAGGGGTGGCTCTGGACAACAGAGTTAGATTGAAACTATCTTGACTTCAGACAGGAACGGAGACGTCAGTTGCCTGTCCCCGTTTGGGTAGAAAATCTCTTTCTCGCAGTTGAACGGAGTCATCAACTTGAAGCCCCAGAAAGATGAAGCTGAGTTATAGGCCCTACGGTGATGCAATTTTGACTTTTATGCTTTGCTTTGAAGTTATGCTATAATATAATCACATGTATTTGCTGTGTACATTGCAACTGAGAAGTACTTTGATATATTTTGCTTTCATTGCTGTGACTACTTTTGAACGTGTGCTTCCAACCTACTAATTTCGTCTCTCAGGAACCTCGTGGTGAAGTAATAACAACAATAAATGTCTTCTTTAAACTCAGAAGTGCATTCCTGAGAGGTTCTGTAAGCTCGGTCATGAGATAAGAGAAGGAAAGCAGAACACCTGCATGCAGTGCCTGGACTCTGTCTCCTGTAAGTCCTGCTCTGCCAAGGGGTGCCAATCCAGTACTGGGCCCTTGCAAGTGAGTAGCTGTGCTGCAACCCAAGAAAATTCATGCATCAGCGATGTTGCACAGATTGGAACTGGCACATTGCCGCTGCTGTCCAAATCGCGGACACTGCATTACCAACAGAATGACACATCATCCCCAGATTCCGACGCATCTTTGACCCTGAACACCTGTGCACCAACGCATCGCTCTTACCCAGCGGTTTGATGATGATGCATCACTTCGATGCGTAACACTGCCTGATCTTCGAAGCGGCCTTCACGCTGCGCAGTTCGGAACTGATGCATGACCTACCTCACTTCGATCAGCAGCGACTCATCCCCTCCTCTGCTGCACGCATTGAGTCCTCGATGTAGACGCATCTTCCATCCAAGGTACTTTTTCAGCGGATCCTGCCTGGGTCCTGTAGCAGACCTGCCCTTCATCTCGGTCGGCCTGAACTTTGTATTTACCCTGGTCTAGCACGACCTCAAGTAACCTTTTAGCACCATTGCCTTTGGATTTTTGTTGTTTTGGTCTTGTTTACTTATAAAAATATAATCTATTTTTCTAACCCTCTGAGGAGTACCTTTTGTGGTGTTTTCATTGTGTTACTGTGTGTGTTGCACAAATACTTTACACATTGCCTCTTTAGATAAGCCTGACTGCTTGTGCCAAGCTACCAGAGGGTGAGCACAGGGGTGTATCTAGCTTACGCTGAATAGAAGTGATGGTTCCTGCTTGTACAGGGTGCATACTCTGACAACCAGAAACCCAAGTTCTAACAAATGTATGTATTTTTGGTGTAACTAGCTTGAAAAAGGTGTTTTCTTGAAGGTGCAGTAACAATGGGCACTGATTGGATTAAAATGTTTTAGAATGTGTTCACCTTTCTTGAATAAATTGTTAATAAACCAAGAGGCAATGTTGATGTTTACTTGATTTTGGTGATTCCATAGCTGCCGCATCTACCATATAATTATGGAACTGAAACGAGTTGTCTGGTATTGGCGCACCGTTAGATGAATTGGCCTGCTTCAGGGCGCTCATCGTTAGTTCTCCCTCCAGGGGAATTTGGATGTGAAGCTGGGACTTGTGCCTCCAGATGAAGCACTGGCACTGCTGGTGGAAGAAACTGCTCCGCGGCAAGAGACATTGTGGATATATACATATATATTTATATAGCTTCACTTAATTTCACAAAGTAGGGAAATGGTCAGGACTGAGGAATGTTTTGCCCTCTCGGGCACCCAAACCTGCCTCCCACACTGCTTGAGCATACCATCTGTTGTAGACCCCCCGAAAGGCCAGGGCAGAGTTGACTTTCACAAAAGTATGCACTCTTCATTCACTTGAATCTTGTTGGGTACATCAGTGCCACTTCTGAGCGCAGTTGAGCATCTTCTTTACTCAGACCTTGTAGATCCAGCCTTTTTGCCCCTAGGATTCTGCTTCAAACAATAAAGACATGTTCTGAGCCAGTTCCCTCACGTATTGTGGCCTTCTTCAGGGCAGTCCCACTCATAACCTGTGTGGGGAGATGACCATTCATACCACCCCTTAAATCACATCTTTCTTAGTCCTCTTTGCATAGGCTGGAAAGCCATGCATCAGAATGACCATTTTTTCGCCTAGTGTAGAAGAAGGGAGCCCTAAAAATTTATCTTTTTAACACTGTGTGGGCAAGTAACATTGATCAAAACAAAATATGGTTTATAGTTATGGAGATACAAGTTCCCCTGAGAAGTTTTAGGGAAAACTGGTGAATGGTACATTTTAATGCATACGGGCCAACAATATAGATTTTAAAATGAAGATGGATTAAAGCAACATTTTGCCTTGGACTTGTAGTTTCTTTCTGGTGATTACTTACAAAAAAGCTGTGGTGCACTTGAAAGACTTCGGTCGGTAGCAGTAATTCGAACATATAAAGTATTGCAAAAAAAAAAAAAGCCAAAAGAGAATTGTTTTGAAAGGGCACTAAGAAAGAGAGAGTATTGTATGAAATCTAGGTGACTACGAAAGAGGACTAGGGCTGGGACGGATGCAACAATATAATTAAGGTATTCACAGACATGTGATTGACTCTGACCCATCCCTGTCAGCCTTTTTAGATACACCACCCATCTCATCAATAATCACCAATTGGTAGGTTTGCTAGTATTTTAGCGGCGTGGTCTGCATTTCTATTTCAAGGCCAGTAAAACAATTGGGAAAATAGGAAAAAAGCCTGCATTTATTTCAACTTTGTATATAAAGCTGTAACATTAAGTACATCAAGATATCACTTCAAAAGTTCTTTAGATTTGTTTAAACTATTTCTAAAGGATCTTTACATGAAATAGGGGTGCATTGCCCTGCTGAAAATAAATGCAGAGAATTTTACAAAAAGTTGTAGTCAGACACCAGCATGAGGCTCTTCTAGAATCTCATAAAGGGACAGTATTTTTCTCAGAAGAACATCTCAACCCTGTAGTGCAGAGTAAACCCTGTATTCGGAAAACCCAGCCCCTTTCTAAGGTTCGGACGCCCCACACTCGTGAGCAATTCAAGAAGGCATGGAATTCATTGCAGCAGCAAAGTCCCTTGCCTCAGCTCTCATGCTGGCGGGATGGACAAATAGCACGACCGAAGGCAAAAGTGAAACACAAAAAAAGAAAGCACAAATGGGTCCTCTTCTGCTTGTGGACTGGCATTGGGTGGGCTTGGCCCACCCTCTAGACCAGTGGTCCTGAAACTCTTTAACGCCACGCCCCCCCACTGGGGAAAATAAAACCATCTGGCCCCCCTCGGAATTTTTCACAATCATTCTATTAAGTTGGCAATGTTTAAATAAGTCTAGACTTACTTAAACATTGCAGTTAAGTTCTGTTACCTTTAAAAAAATACAATGAATGTTTTTCTGCTGAAATCTGCATAATTCCTCTTTTGGCCAGAGCCTGGCGCCCCCCTTGGGGGGCTTGCTAACAGTTTGAAGACCACTGCTCCAGACCCTGGCTTTTGAATTCAATGCACAGGGCTATTGTACCTTTGGTCCACCTACCTGACAACCACAAATAAAGCAGAGGCCTGATCCGGATAAAGAGGCCCCCTAATGCCACCATGTGTGCACCGTACTAAACATACGGCGCATCATGGCGGTAGTCAGGGAACTAACGTCTGAATTTTGGACGCTAGTTTGGTGCTTTGCAGGATTAGCGCCAAAAATGTTGACGCTAATCCTGCAAAGTACATAGAGGCCCATTTTAACAAATGGTGTGCCTCCTTTTGACACCTGCTCCGAGCAAGCGTTAAAAAATGCCGCTAAAAATGGCACAAAGAAATCTTTTAGGAACGCTCCCCTTGCATACATTATGCCTGGTGCAGGCATAATGTGGTGCAAGGGGTTACAAAGTGGTGCAATGCAAGCATTGCGACACTTTGTAAATATGGCATAGCGATCTTTGAAGCCTAACGCCACATTAGTATAAAAGAATGACACTAATGTGGCGCTAGAGCTTCTTAAATCTGGGCCATGATCTTTCAGATGTTCTTCTAAATGTAATCAGTGCTTTAAATGGAAACAAATAAGATAAAAGGAGCAGCAGGTGGAGTTTGGGGCAGAGATAATCGTGGCGCTAAGGGCGGGAGAAGGGGCGGGGCTAGGTTTTTGACCTTTCCAATCTTTGTATGTAAGAAATCTGCATACATTGTAAGGATGGTAGATGTATCTGTTCATGAGTTATTACACTAATATCTATATATATATATATAGCACTTACTAATAATTATTGAATTTTAGCCAAAGTAATCTGTTTTTTAGCAACCTCAGAATAACAAAAGACCGAGGAAAAAAAGTAAGATTCATAAATTTACACCCAGTAGTTTGTTGCATCTCCTTGGTGCAGGGTCATATCTTAGTAAGCTAAATGACAAGGGTTTAACTTGTGACCAGCAGGTTACACAAGGATCTCTGCAACAAAAACTAACCAACTACCTACTTTAAAAAACACAAATCTGTGATCTGCATTTTGCATTCTGTGCTTTGCAGCAGGCACATTGACCCTCTATGCACTTTATGGGTCTGTACATCTGTGACTAGAATGCACACAGATTCCAGCAGGTGTATTAACCACCAAAGGTATTTAAGCACTATTGTACACTGAAGTTTGCACAAGGATCTCTGCAGGAGGTGATTATTTTTCAATGCAGTCTGTTTTGATAAATTAAGTAACCCAGAACAGAATCACTAGAACATTTCTCTTATTGTAATATTCTTCAAGACAGGGTTTTAAAAAATAAAGGTATAACTTCGGAGTTTGTTCCTTGTGAATTCTACTTTTTGCTGCCACCGTTGGTCCCTGCTATTTTCCTATCATCATAGCCTCATAAGTGCTCATTGTTAGGGGCGAGCGCAAAGCACTCCGTCCCTCTTCTAATGTCTCTTTAGGGGGATTTTAACCACGCCCATGTTACGTCAGTCACTTTCATTGGTTCGTGGGCTTGCCTTTTAAAATCCACTTGTTTTCATTCATGAAAGGCGTGCATACGTCATGCCTTTTCCAGTGTTTAGCCCACCTTGAGAGCACCGGTAAACTACTGGAAACATACGAGGCTCCATGTTTTCAGTATGGTTTCTGGACTACTATTTCTATTTATTTTGCAGCGCGATCGCGGTCGTTTTTCTTTTTTTTCATTTAATGTGGCAAGAGAAGTCCGTTTAGGAGTTTACAACGCTAATAGCTCTAACTTGACGTAATGCGAGACCCGTTGCATTGAAATGCTTGTTTAAAATATGTCACGTCTAAGCTAAGCATCGTTTGTTCACAAAGCTGTTATCCACTTAAAGAAACTGACATCACAAAATGTCAACAGTTCCCCAACAGCCTGTGAAGTATCTTTAACCAGGAAATATAAAATCAGCTCCTGCGCCAGGCTCCGATGTCCTGACGTCTGAAGCGCTGCTGCAAACATCTCATTTCTAGCCTTTGCTGCCAAGGTACCAGGAGTAATTACCTCTGCTGAGCACATAAAGACTGTACCTTGGCTGGTCTGGAAATGAAGGAGACAGGCTGTTAACACACAGTACTCTACACAATCAATACTTAAACTTGAGGGGCTCCCTTGCAAAGTACATGGAGGGGACCCCTCTGAACTCATTCAGGAGCTCTCAGGCCAGGGTACTGTGCTGAGGGGGGCCCTGGAGCATGACGGGGGCTGCGGGGGCCTTTGTTACGCTACTACTTAAACTTTATGCTTTAGTTTCACACATGTACCATTTTTCATTCTGAGTCATACCCAGACTCACAAACTGTCACACACTTTGTGCTTTCATTCTTGATCTCTCACACGTTCATTTACACACGCACTGATGGACAGTGGCGGTTCTTAAGGTCTACAGAGTAAGAAGGTTAGTATGTCTGTGTGTGTGTCTGTCATGGACGTCATTTAGGGGTCACAGCTGCGACCCCGGGCTGCTACCCCTGGGACTGCCTTTGTGACCCCTGGCTACCCCTGGCACTGCCCTCAGAGGTGACAAATTGAGTGCCAGGAACACAGGGGAAGCTCGTCCTTATGGACGACAGCTTGTGACTCCACTCTCTTTGTTTTCTGTCAATTTTTTTATTACACTAAGAGTGAATAATAATACATTATTCACTATTATTGTAATAAAAATAGAGTACAATTAGCTGGAATATGCCCTTGCATGGCAGCTGAGGTAAGTAAAAATGCTTTTAAATGTATCTGGTGTGCATGCTTACAAGTGTGAGGGTGTTTGTGTGAGAGAGAGTATGTAAGTGTGACTTTGTGTGAAAGTATGTGTGTGAGTGAAAGTAGAGGTGAAAGGGTGTGTGATGTAATTTCTGATACTCCTGCATTTCAGTGAATTGATGTCCAGAGTGTCTGTGTGTGGAAGATAGAAAATAACATCATATGAGAATCAGGAGGGTAGAGAGTGTAAAAGAGACTATGGCAGGCTTCTCCAATGAGTAGCTCGGGAACAACTAGTAGCCCCCCTGCTACCTGGAAGTAGCTCTCTTCTGTGGCCCAAACTACTAATTTACAAGCTTCTGTTGGGTTAAAATAATATATGTATCTTATAACTGAAAAGTCTGCATTCAAGATGAAATGATGTGCAATTTTATAACTCATAAGCTGGTGTTTGGAAAAAGAAACGATTTTCAAAATATATTTAAAGCTGATAGTCAAGTGAAAAATCATGCAACCTAATTATTATGACTTTGGTGCTTGGGATATTTCAGCTATGCCTGTCATGTATTCCCCATTGCATCCCAAAGTGGAAAATTATTTTCACAGTACTACTGGCAGCCTAGCCTGATGCACTGAGGTGATCCTGTGTTGTTGGCCACTAATGTCATCTTGTCTGACTTGAACGCTAATAATATTAGTAGATCGGGATGATTTTCACTGAACACGAGTAGCTCTTATTGAAGAAAAGGATGGAGACCCCTGGACAAGGGTGCATGAGAAGATTAAGTAAGGTGAGGGTTTTGGGGAAGAGAGATGTGACTGTGGAGGATGAAACGGGGGATAGTTTAGTGCCAGGGTTGTGGGAGTGTATGTTAGAGAAGCACAGTAGGTGAGGAGAATTGGAGGTGAAAGAGGTGAACACTTCAATCAATCAGGTACTTGTAGAGCGCGGCTAATCACCCATGAGGGTCTCAAACTGTTGGCAGGTAGCAGATCAGTCGAAGAGCCAGGTTTTGAGGTTCTTCTTGAATTGAGGTAGTGAGGGTGATTGCCTGAGTTATAGCGTGAGAGCATTCCAGCCCTTTGCAGCGAGGTAAGAGAAGGATATTGCTTCAGATGAGTTCTTGCATATCCTTGGGGTTTAGGGGAGGGCCAGGTGGGCAGAGTGGAGGTGTCGGGTGAGCACGTGGAAGGTCAGGCGGTGGTTGAGGTATGCGGGACCGATGTTGCAGAGGGCCTTGTATGCGAGAAGCTTGAAGGTGATACTTTTGTTGATTGGGAGCTAGTGAAGGTCTCTCAGGTGGCTGTGGCAGGGGATGTCCAGGATGAGTCTGGCCGAGGCGCTCTGGATTCTCTACAGTTTTTTTGGGGTGCTTGGGTGGTGCCGGTATAGAGTGCGTTGCCGTAGTCTAATTTGCTGGTGACGAGCGCCTCAGTGACTGCTCTCCTGGATTTGATCGGGATCCATTTGAACACTGAACACTTGAGGGGGAGGGAGTTACAATGGCTAGAAAAAGGGTAGAAGATAAAGGGATGTGAAGAGGTGCAATTTTCATCTTTGCCCAGGGAAATATTTGTCTTGAAATGGCCCTTCTGAGCCCAGGTCTTTCCCTCTGGTCCCTTTCTCACCTTGATGAGAGAGGATCTCTGTCTAGGAAAGACAAGTGATCCAGCCTATCAGATAATTTATCCCTTGTCGAATTTGTAGGCATTTCAATATTTAAAAATAGCAGCAGATGATGCATGTTACATTTCAGGTGCACTGACAGTGCTATACCTGGGGCTCCAGTACTTTTAATATCGTCATGCGTCATGGGATGAGGCACATCCACAGATCTGTCTGAGAAACCTGGTACTGGAACCCTAAACGAGGAAAGATCTTAACCAAGGTGCCTTTTATTCTGAACTGCACCATGGACTGTAATCCCAAAACAGAAGCTTTCTCAGGTATTGATTTTTACCATGCATGTCCTGCTAATAAAGGATCATGACATCTTAAGAACTCTGAAAATGGACCTTGGTACTGACCTGAAATAAACCCCTTGACCAGCACTGGCATAACCACAACACTTTTACCTTTAGTAGGACCATCACAGTACTCTGGTCTTCATGACTTCAAGAAATGCAACCTCCACAGAGCTTATAATGCACCTCTTTATGCAGTTGGATGCCAGTAATGAGAACCTGCACTGCTTTCAGAATACCCCTCATATCTAGCTTGCACTATTTACTATATTCCAGTACTGAAATATTAGCATGGCTCTCACAACACCTTTAAAAGATCTTGCACTATGCAGTGGTATTCCATCACTGACAAAGTGAAAGGGCTTTCACAGTAAACCACTAAACTATTATCTGATTAACACATCCACAGAACTCTCACTGTACCAGTCTGGTTCATTTCTACCTTGCAGATGATATTCACAGACCTTTCAGAATGCACATACATCTTCACCTGAACAATGCATGACTGTCCCACTCCAGTGACATCAAGAATTTACACAACTTCCTCCATGCACAAATATTCAGAGACTGATACTGAGATCTCAGTACTGACACATTGATAGGAATCTAACATTGCACCTTTATATGGACCCACTGATGTAACACTATTAAAGCAAGCTGCAATACTTTAAAACAAGTTTAATACCTGCTGGTGGCATAGTCTATTTCTTGATTTTGACCTACTTTCCTGACAGTCTTCCTTCCTCTCTGTCTCTTCCTGTTAGTTTTTCTTTTTCTCTAGCTTCATCTTCTAATCACATACTTCTAAGATTCTGCCAGGATCATCATCTCAAGTTGCTGCATGGAGCTTGCTCCTTTATCTAAACACAGGTCAGGAGAAAGGATTCAGTGACAGCGTGGATGAATGCATATAGTGTATGCCAGATTCAGTTCCCTGAAATGTTTCCCTATTCACTATATAGGGTAACTGAGACAGCCAACCAGTCTTACCAGGGTTGTCAGACATTCTTATTGACCTGCATTTAGTAAATTGGAATCAGATCCTCCTCCTTGGGACAAATAACATTTGCAGATGGGATGCTGCTCTGAGCTCAACTGTATCCCCTGCTTTTCAGTATGTTCTTGAGACGACCAGCTTATATCACAATAGCACTCACGGTTCAAAATGTATGCTGATGACATTCAGATACGCATAAGACTTGACAGCCGCAGGCACAGAAATAAAACCATCACCACACGTGCAACTCTGGATGAAGGAGAATTGCATCTGCATAAACAACAGAATAAGACATTTTTCAGATGATACCTACAGTTCACATATGGTTCGATGAGAAACTGGGCTATGCCCACCATATTAACTCTGTGGTCAAAATTACTTGTGGTGCCACAAAGGGTTAAGGCTCTTCCTGCTTCTTCAACTGTGTCACCAGATTGAACCGACCAGGGCCTTGTTGTTGTCAAAACATGAAGACTGTAGATTGTTTATCCCTGACCCATAAAGAGGAGGGAACGTCTGAGGTTCAGCCTCAAGCTAAAAAAATATTCTCTCATCATGATGGCCCTCCAAGGACTTCATTGATTTCCTGTCGCTCAGAGAATAGAATTAACATTTTTCTACATTGTCTTCAAAGTTTGGGAAGTTGGCTGTAGTAGCCTATCTGCTAACTAACTACCCTTTAGCGACTTGAGATCCTCCATTCGAAACCTGATTGCACAAGCCAGATGAAAGTGGAAATCTTGTGGAGGAAGATTGGTCTGCGTGCTAAGCATACAACTGTGTAACGTTTCTGCCCATATCTCAAAAACCTTCTCAAAACAACTCCATAAATAAAGCTGTAGCACAAATCTAGTATCAGTGTGTAGGTCCTGGAGAAGTTTTGACTGGAAAAATAAATTAATCATCAGCATTAAGTAAGACTCAAATACTTACTTCGGGCAATGCCAGTTATGATGGGGTCTTGTCCTTTGGAGCTACAGAAATTACTGATTCACAGCCTGATTCACCAAAGGAAAGTTAGACCAAAAGTCTAACTTAGACCAAAAGTCTAACTTTACTACTTTTCCATATTCACAAAAGTGCAGCTAGACAAAAAGTCTAACTTTACTACTTTTCCGTATTCACAAAAGTACAGCTAGACAAAAAGTCTAACTTTACTACTTTTCCGTATTCACAAAAGTACAGCTAGCCAAAAAGTCTAACTTTACTACTTTTCCGTATTCACAAAAGTACAGCTAGACCAAAAGTCTAACTTTACTACTTTTCCATATTCACAAACGTACAGCTGGACCAAAAGGCTAACTTTACTACTTTTCCATATTCACAAAGGTAAAGTTAGACCAAAAGTCTAACTTTACTACCTTTCCATATTCACAAAGGTAAAGTTATTGCTAGTAACTTTACAACCAGTAAAGTTAAACTTTTGGTCTAAATTTACCTTTGTGAATACCGAAAAGTAGTACAGTTAGACTTTTGGCCTAAGTTAGACTTTTGGTCTAACTTTACCTTTGTGAATTGGGCCGTGAGTTGGTATTCAGATATTTTGACATAAGTATATAAATTACATTGTTACGGTAACAATTGTGGAAGTCACGAAAAAAGTGGTACTATTTTAAACACATGCCCTACTAATATTTTTAAAACAACAGGGCCTGCCCTGCAAATCCAGAACGTAGAGCAAACAGCACTACTATCAACCGTAGTAGTTCTAGGAGATAAATCAAAAAATTATTAAGTATTAATAACAATAAACAAAAGGTACCACTACATAGTGAAGAAAATAGAAAATAATTTTTGAATATTAACATTTAAACATTTGACAAAAGCTCAACAGATTACACTAGCATACATTTACAAACAATGTACAGTGTAAAACATTAAATCAAGCAATGAATCCAGAAATTAGACAAAGAAACCACACTAAATCAAACAGAAACACAATTAATCCTTGTATCCCATCAGCTAAAGAAGCTTCAATGACGTTTCGACCCTTCTTGTTCACTGGGTCATCATCAGGACTTAGAAATAATGGAGTACACACAATTATATATAACAAAACATGAATTTGACTGTGATAAGGGACCATAAGCTGAATAAACAATATCTTTATACAAAAGGGACCAGGGGCACATACTAACATTCGATCCTCTCAGCAACAATAACGCAGAATCAGGAAATTAATCCTGTCAATAACAATTAAAAGACCACTACTAATATTTAGCACATATTCAGCAATACTCTTGTGTTTAGAACTTTTGTTTTTGTTTTTATTCAACAATCGTGTCTCTGTTGAGGACAGCAGTATATATGGATTGTCAACCTAGAGCTACAATCTGCGGATCGAGGAGTCGGGGACACACCCTATTCTAGTTGAGTGTGGCTACCTTCAGCTCACCAAATTTTTCTAGACTGATTTACACAACGTTTAGGAAAGGGATTACACATAGGCTGGAAGGGCCTGGAAACTCTGGAGAACAAGCCTGTGGTAACTGAAAGCCCACAAACATGAGACTGCAAACTGAGTTTTGTCTTTGCATACTCACTTTCTGATTTAGAGGGCTACCCTGAGCGAGACAGCAGAATTAAATGCTCTCTGCTTCTTTCTAGGTAGCACCTCACTATTACATCCCCACACTTTTGTTTTTTTTGCCCTTTTCGGTTCTCTTGCACTTAGGTGTTTCCTCTGTCTCCTTTCAGTTTCTGTGGTTTGTATGTTAAGGTACCTCTGTGCATCTGCTTAAACCTGTGCTTCCTCAGCTTCTGTCCAGTTGATCTTTTTGGCAAACTGGGGTTTTTGATTCATATGCAAGTTGGTGAGATGCTCTTGATAGCAATCACTGCTGTTGTGCATATGAGTCTGATTGAACCTCTCCTAATAATGCTCTCATACTTATGGGTGAAGGGGTACATGGTATTCAGTATATGTGTGCTGCTTCTAATATCTGGCCCTTGGAATTGGTTACCTGTCTCAGTCTGTGTTGAATCAACGGGCACTAAAGTTCAGATAGTTGCCTGTACCTGAGACAAATCCATTGAATGGAGATTCCAGCCCAGTGTTTCTTTCTTACCCCTTTCCCTGGTTTTCCCTTGTTCTTCTTGCACGTGTGATGGTTTGCTGACACGTTTGCATAGGGGTTCAAGTACACCAGGGAGCATTTTTAGTTCTTTTTTCATCTGCATGCATGGGCGCCTTGTATGTGCCTAGTGTGATGAATCAGGAATGTTTCTGTCAAGGATCCATTTTGGATTTCATCTGTAGGTATGTGTAAACAATGGATGCTGGTGGTAGTAGGCAAGATAAGTGATTTTTATTGCTAAAGCCTGTGGGAATCCCCAGGCTATCACGTCTGTTTGACTGAAGACAGTGGTCTCTTCAGAAGTTCAGGGGTAGCTCTTTCATTCTCTTGAGGTGTCACTCTCACCAGGTTGATAGGAAGCGTAGGGGAGAAGGAAATAGTGGTGTCCTTAGACGTGCTGATTTAGTCTTTGACCATGTCTTATGTTTGCCTTGTGGTAATGCTTCCAACAGGCTGGCAAGGGTAAGGTGTGAAGACTTCTCTTCCTTTTTGTGCCTCTATTTTGGGTTTCTCTGACACTTGAAATAAAAAAAGACTGTGGCTGTCCTATATTGAGATAGATACACTAAGGTGCAGAACCACCTTGATTCAGTCCCAGACCTGTGCCGCGGAAAGACACAAACTCTGGGCCTGATTTAGAAGTTGGCGGACAGGTTACTCAGTCACGAAGGTGATGGATATCCCGTCCACCAAAACCTAAATCCCATAGGGCATAATAGGAGTTATATTTCAGTGAACGGAATATCCTTCACCGTTGTGATGGAGTAACCCATTTGCCTAGTTCTAAATCAGGCCTTGTGTCTACACACATGGTATAAAAAAGGGGTCTGACACCCCAAGTCAGTGTTCCAAGACATCTCACTGACTGGGGCAAGGCAGCGCCCAGTACGGTGTTGAAGGATCTTCTGAGAATTAGAGCTGGTGTCTCTGACAGACAGATTCCCAGTAAGGTAAGGGGCATCGCATAAGAAGTCTGGATCTTTCTGCTGGAGGAGCTAAGGATCTGCCTTTAATGAGGAGACTGCAATGCTGTTCAATGAGTTACAGAGAGAAGGACGGATCAAAGAATCACAAGCCACATTCATATTGAGGAGTAGCTGGGGAGTAGCAGTGCTGCAAGAGACCGTGGTGAGACACTGATCCTTTGCCCGTTTTGTTTGTGTATCCATGCCCCCAGTTGGGTCTCCAGGTTGTCTTGGCCCACTTCTGTGGAATGCAAAAGTTCTGTGATGTTGTTGGTGTGGAACGAAACTGCAGGAGCTTTTACCCAGGAGGCATGCTTTTGGAGGAATTGTGTGACCCCGAGAGTGCAGTATAGCTCCCTGAAGTGTGATGTGCTAATCTACTTGTAACTGACCCACAGTTCCTGCTCTCAAGCCGAGATTGGGTACAATGCTGTGGTGGTGTGCTTCTTGTCCTGAAATGCGCACTCAGGGCAGACACTGGAAGAAAGAGCAACTTTCCCTCAAATATTTCAGCAGGTTTATTTAGTATTCTAACCAGTCCTGGAATATTTTTGGGGAAAGTTATAAATTCCTGAAGTATTTTTTGGAATGGTTGAAAAGTAGTAATTTTGAATAGCAGAAATTGCTGCCCTGAAGGTGTGACTAAGGGCACAAAACTAAGAATATCATGATCTCTGCACCTTGGATCCTGCAGACCACATTTCAATAAAAGTATAGCATCCTTTCTGGTACTGTAGTGTATTCTATTGGGAAAAAAGTATAGGACCCTTTCTGACATCGTATTTTAGTTTCTTGTAATAAATTGCATTGGTGGAAGGTACTAAAAGCTTTGCTCTTCCAGTTCTAGGTGAAACAGTTTGTTTGTTTCTAGGGCGAGCGCCAGGACAACTTCAGACTTTTGTGTGCTCCATTAAACCATAAATAAGTAATGAGAATATTGTAAAGCACCATATTGTAGTTGTGTCTATAGGATGCTACATACCCCTAATAAGGCACCGATGCTGTTACTGTCCTATTAAAAATGTCTTACAAGAGTCTAGAATCTAACAGGCTACCCAACATAGGGGCATATTTATGCGAGCCTTGTGCCGCTGGAGCGTCACTTTTTCTGACGCTCCGGTGGTTCAAGTCTCTCGACCATACCTATGAGGGCACGGAAAGCCAGTTTGCGTGCATTTGAATGGCCTCATGGATATGGAGTAAGACAAAACAGCGCAAATCACTGCATAGCTTTACTCTGCACCAGGGAGGCGTTCCCTGGGCATTGTGGTGGGTTTTCCCATGCCACACCCATGGATATTGATGCTGCCCCGTATTTACAAAAGCACCAAAACCTTACGCCTCCCCAGGGGCGGTGTAACGAGGAAAATATTTTTTTTCTCCTCGTTTTCCCCCTTTCCATGTGTGCTGCAGTCTGCAACTCACATAGAAAGAGGAGAACGCCTCTTGGGATTGTTTTTGTGCAGGAAGGTGCCCACCATCCTGCAAGGGTGCCTGTGTTGGTGCTAGGCAGCCAACTGTGTGCCAGCACAGAGGGAAAGGGCAGGAATGTACTGTATTACATGAATTTAAAAAAGTTACATTTTTGTCCCTGTTATATTTCCTTGCAGATAGGGCTCTGCATCCAAACCCATGAATGGTTGCAGGGGAATACCCAAGCACCACCCATGGCATACCCCCATAATGCAAAGTAACAAGGCAGCTTATTGCGCACCTTTGAGTTACAATCCAATGTAAATTGTGACCCCATTTGTGTTGGGTTTGCTGTAGAAAAGTAATAGAAATGTTTGTAAATCAGGTCAAAAGCATCTTAGATGTAATTGGGGACATGATTCCTCTTGGGAGCCCAAAACTAACACCTTTTAACTTTAGTTGCCAAGGGCCATATGTAACAAAGTCTATGGGAAAATGTGTTCGTACATACGGCCCCAAATCCCTACAGTGATGTATGAAATGTTTTCACCTAAATAGTAAAAGTGGAAAACATAACCAGCGAAGTAATTGACTAAACTCTCATCTACTTTGCCTCGAAAGAAGGTAATGCCTATAAGTTCTGTTATCTTCTCAGCCCTTTCAGCAGTCTATGATACACCTGTTCTGGAGGGTGAAATAAAGCCCATCCTTGCTCCTTGAGACTGCCAACACGTCACAGTACTTGTTTCCTTTTACTCCCTCCTTCACCCCGAGACTGCCCCTCTCCAGGTACATATGTATAGTGAGTTTGACAGCAGAATGTTAATATTAGCAGTTTTACAAGAGCAGCCTCCCAGCAGAGATGAACCTCTATAATATGTATGCCTTGTCACTATGAAGTTACTGCCATGATCATGCTGTTTGACTAATGCAACACTAGAGGGCAGTGTGAGCCTAGCTATACACAATAAAACTAGAAAATTAAAGCGAGATCGAGACGCTTTTTTGGAAACAGAGGCCGCGTGGGTCCATGAGACGTCTGAAGCTCTTTGGAAGGATATTTTGCATACCTTTTTGGTGCATCTGCTTCCATGTGCTTGACGAGATGCGCTGTCCCTTGGCAGCTGTGAAGAAATGGAGAGTAAACTACTGGGGCGGGGGGATCCATGTATGCTGCCACTCGGAAATTAAAATTTAGCTGTTGGTGGTTGAGTCCAGATGCGTAACAAAGGCTCCCGGAGCCCCGAGGGGTGGGGGGCACGAGCTCCAGGCCCCGCTCAGCACAGTTCCCTGTGCACGGGTGGCAGTCTCATGACTGGGTCCAGGGGGAAAGGGGCCCCCTACAGGTACTTTGTAATTGGCACTTTAAGTTTCGTTACACCACTGGTTAAGTCGTGATAGGCGAATTCTGATCTTCTCCTGACTAAATTGTGGACCTGATTAACAAGGGTAAACTTACAATTTTGTGTACATTTTCGTTTGTTTGGATTTACGAGACTTCGCAGTCAGAGAGGCAGTGCTTAATTTGTAAATGAAAACGTGCAGGTACCCAAAGCTTCCCCTTGAAACATGTAGCTGCTGCAATTAAATGTGCGAGCACGGAAGACTTAGGCAGCGTAACCCTAAAAACATCTCATGCCTCTTCAATCCATTTACAGCCACTCCCTGCTCCTTCAGCTCACTCTTGCAGATTCCTGCTTTCTCCCTTTGTGACGCTTTTTCGTTTTTCTCTTCCTCCTTCTTCCCATGTGTCTTTTGCTCGCAATAAATGGTTGCGCCATAAAATAAGTGCCAGCCCTCAAAAATAAGTGCTGGTGCCACGCACCGGAAACCACTGGCTCAAATTAAGCACTGCAGGGCGGAGAACTCGAGATATGACATGCCCATCTCTTTATGTACGGAGTTCTCCGCCCCAACTGTGGAGTCTCTGCACTTGTAACCTTACAATTAAAATACCGTTTTGTGAATTTCAAAGAAACGTAAACTTACACAAAAGTGTAAGTTTACCTTTGTGAATCAGGCCCACTCAGCTCTCCACATAAAATACAGATCTGTTCTTTGCAGCGGCATATATACCCTGTGTGCTACATTATGGCGAGTCAAAACTGCCACTAGACAAAACTCCAATCTCCCTCCAGCAGGAAGATTCATCACAAGAGTTATCTTGACATTTTTTTGTTGCCTGAAAGCTGGACACACAAGGACCTCTGCAGCAGGTGCTTTTAAATGGTAAATTATTGCTCAATGCAGCTCCTACCTTCCTAGGTTAATACCCCCCCAACCCCCCAGGTCAGCGCCTCAGGCATCCACACCAGTTGCACTGCCCTGAAGCCAGCCCTTCCACTGGGGGCAGATTTACTAAGGTTTTGAGTGGAGGTGCGTCACCTTCATGGTGCAGCCCCAAAGCAAAATTCTTTTTGGCATTTACTAAGCCACAGGAAGTCATTTTGTGTTGCTTTGCGTAGTTTAGTAAACACAAAGTAGTGCAAGGCAGCCCCTTGCGTTACCAAGGGGTTCCATGGGTGGAGCATGGACATTCCCATGCATCCACCCATGGATTTTGGCGCATTCCCAGATATACAAACACTTGTAAACCTGGTAAGGCATCAAAGCGCTGCGCCTCTCTGAAGCAGGTGTAACAAGAAATATCTTTACATTTCCTTGTTACTTCGTCTTTCCATGTGTGCTGCATTCTGTAAGAGGGATATGCCTCTAATGATTGTTTTTGTGCTGGAAGGCATCCCTTCCTGCACAAAACAATCCTGCCTGTAATGAAGGCTTCCTTCCTTGTTCCATGGTGCAAGGGTGCCTGCAATGACGCTAGGCTGCACACAGACAACGCAGCACAGCAACTTCATTTTATTGGCTCTTCGCTGTGCTGAACCAATAAAAGGAGGGTGAGCAGCAGGCTAGCTAGTGGTAGAGATGTTAAGTTCCTGTCACTGGCCTGTGAACAACCTGCAAATGCCCTGCCTCCTCGGGCCCCCTCTCTGCCCACTGCCCTTTGCACAGGACCCATCACTTCCCTGTTGCCCCTTGACTCTCTACACACCACCCTCTTCGGTGCCCATCTCTCCTGTGGATGAAACAGCCCTGCCTTAGGACAGTCATGTTACCCGTCTCTGGGACAGCGCCCTGGCCAGAAAGGAAACTAGGTGTTTGTTGTGGGGATGGTCATTGCGACGCAACGTAGGAAGGTGTGAGAAAGATGGGAGGCGGGCAGGAGGTTGATGGGATGCTAACAATTATGCTGAGGTACATTAAGAGCTGATTACAGTCTTTAACGGGACCTGATTGAGACCAAGTGGGATGGACCAGCTGCTGTTTGCATGACATTAAGTCAGGCAGCTCCCTGCTGCTTCACTCGGATTAGTAGCACCCTGGGCCCAGCTTGCCCATGCCCAAGGCCAGCCCTGCCTGGGCACCTTTGGCATGGAGGTCATCAGTTGCCAAACAGAGCAGGGTTTTCAAATTTAGATCTGCAGTGTCTACCACCATGCATTCGCCTGCTCTGAAGCACAGTGCTGCTGGACACTGCCAGGTCATAAACTGTGACTTTTCAGTCTCCATTAGTGATAGACCAAGGACAACGAGGTATATTTGTGACAGGCATGTGTTCTGCCTGCTACTAAAATAAAACAAATTTTGGCATTTGCAGCCACAAATTTTGCTTTTTTGCTGCACAATTTGCCATCCCAAGCCATAAAATCCTCAGGGCTCTGCTTAATTCAGCCTTATTACCAATTACTCATGGTTATTCACTGGCCACAGTCAGAAACAGTAAGCATTAGAAAATGAAGGCCAGGGCACAACCAAAGTAAAACTTCGTATGGTAGATCCAAGTGGTGTTTCAAGAATTGAATAGAAGTCCGGCAAGTAGGTGATGCTGGATATTTATTACAGGTGAGCACAAGTGGTAAAAGTTCCAATCAAATGACCACATACAGTACAAATCCAAACAGCAAGAACAGCCAACACATGTTTCGTCTTCAAGACTTTGTCAAGGCTCCTGATAGAGTCAGTTTTAGCATGTTTGGAGGAGACCATTAAGGAAGGGGGGAGTTGGTTGACAGACGCTTATTAAGATACCTGTCAATTATATTGAGGAGTAAAAAACTTGGTGGATGGGAATGCTGGCAAAATGAGAAGGGCCACTCACTGTTATCATTCGAAACGATGATCAGGTGTTAGCCAAAATTCTGAATGGACGAGAAGGAGATAGATACTTTATGGACTGCAAGAAGATCCTTCTATGGTGAAAGCCCTAAATCCAAGACAATCCAAGATAACTATCAAGGACAACACGTAGGTCCTTAGTTTCGAGTTGAATAGGGGTTAATATTTAGGATTATTCCCAATTACAGTCATAGACAATTAATCATACCTAAGCTTTTCCAAAGACAGGCCTAGACACATTGTTTCCATTATAGTTGTGAGGGCACATTTTGCGCTAAAGAATAGTGCAAAATCTCGGTCATGTGAACAACAGCCACTCGCGTTCTGTTAGTTTATATTGTTCCTGTGTTTCCATGACAGGATTTGTATCTGAATGCAATCACAATTTCGTAAAGTGGCATAATGGCGCAATCACAGGTGCTTCACTTAACAAATGTAACGTGAAATGCTGGAAATTATGCAAGATTATGCAGGTGTAATTGAAATTTCACCTGGGCCCAGTTTATGCAGAAGTAAGTGAAGTATTGTGAAAACTTGCCCCATGTGCCACACGATGAACAGAAGGAAGATACCCAAATCTCCGATACAGTCCATGCCCATCAGTGTCCTCCCCTCGTAGGCACTGATATATTGTAGCTTTTCTTGGTTATACAACTTGCTACCTGGAAGCCTTTCCCTGAAGAAATGTTACCACTCATAGTATCTCAAATCGTTGAAATGTTTTTGAGAATAGAGTTTCCTAATGAGACATTAACTGATCAGGCCACCACATTGTAGCCAAAGTGATGCTAAAGTATGCCAAATCTTCGGGATAGCCCAATTATGAACATCATCACTCACTGGCAGATGGGTAGATAGAGAGGTACAGTCCTACCATTAAGACCGTATTAAAAAATGTTGTATTAAAAAGGTAAAAACTGGGATTGGATGCTACTCCCTGTGTTATTCACCTTGAAAGAATCAACAGGGCAATCCTCCACAGGCTATTCTGCAGTCAAGCTAGTGTTTAGGAGAAAACCAAGTACCTTAGATATGGACACAGAACATTGGCACCCCTTGGGTCTGTAGAGAACCAGAAGAGGCAGGAGAGGGCAGCTAGCAACACCAGCCGCCATCCCGCTCCCTCACTTGGGTTTCTGGAGTTCCTGGTATAGGCAGCAGAATAAAGGGCAAGCGCATGCTGGCTGACATCCCTAACTGTAGTGACGCTGCAGTAGATGACCGGAATCCAATACGGGTATTTATGGGAACCATATACAACACCAGTTGAAATGTGTTAATCACCACACAGTACAAAAGCACTTATGGCATTGCCCTCACAAGCATGAAAGTTTCTTTTTGTCCTAGTATTAGTAACTCAAACATATTATTGGCATAGTACATGCCTGTCTTTGCAGAAGGTGCATCACCCACTTGACCATATAGTATAGCAGTTAGGACAGTTAAGTAGGATAATGTTCTGATGTTAGAAATATGTGGTCAACCTGAATGGAGGGGGTGGGGTAGCATGCCAAATTGTGAGACAGAAAGAGGCCCATGGCCTGCAAAGCCACTCAGGTGTTAATATGTCAATAGTCGATGTTGATGCACACAACAGTACATCCATATGCAAGAACGAAGTCGCATCACCACTATTAAATTCACCCCTCGTGAACTCTCCATCAACCAAGGAACAAAAGTATGTGGTCATGCAGGCTCTGAGACCTAGGCCGGAGGTTACAGATTGACAGATTACAGGTGGGGTTGCATGTAGCTGGCAGACAAACATGTGAACAAGAATCTTCGATCAGTCCCCCAGATAGGCGCAGCATCACCAGAATGGTCCAATGAAATTGGCCCCAATAAAACACACATGGCCAGAGGAGCACGCACATTCCCCAACATACACTAAAATCAGATTCCACATGAAGTTAGGGACACTTAGCTAATCAGAACACAACACGCAGAGCACCACGCAGCGACCACACGCCCCTCAGGCTGGACATCTGCACATGTACTCGCTGGCCCGCATTGTGTCCATGCACGGTCAAGGCCCCCCTGCAGTTGTTACCAGGACCTTATTTATGACTTTAAGAAAACTGCTCGCATTCGTTACCCAAAAAGGAATGTTGTGATTGTTTTATGGTACTCAGAGAAATGGATAAAACATTGCTCAGAGCCATTGTACTTTAAGACAGTCCTCAGACCTTGGTTCTGTAACTGTTCTCCTGTTCCTGTTTTTCCAAATGCTTCTTGTCTTTAGTTTCTGAAGGTAAATTCACATTTGAGCAACATTTTGGCGAGCCAGATAGGAGCTGATTGATTCCTCGGACCCGACTATGACCGAAGGAAGGGAAGATTCACATTTGCGCAAAACAAGGAAAAGTGAGCAGACACCGCAATTGATGGGAAGTTCTGCTGAATCGGCGGGTGGAGTTCAGTCTGGAAGCCACCATCAAAAGGGTACGAGATGACATCAGAGCCTTATTCCAGCATTTGGCGTATGGCAAACTAGGAAGAACAGCAACCTGCGGAAGTCACTTTTTTTGATAGTCCACGCACTAGGAAAAGTGAATGTTGTTTGTTTTTTCTCTTGGACTGCTGGATGTGACACAGATGGTACGCATAGGCTCTGGATGTGATATAGGGCTGGATTTTCAATTTTGAGAGGTATAGATCGCTTAGAATGCTGAGCGGGACACAATATAGGCTCTGACTGTAATATAGTAAGAGGTGCATTCGCTTGGTGTAATATAGGGCCCGTACCTCTCAAAGAAGTGGAGGTGCATTCGCTTAGACTGCTGGGCGTGATACAGAGGGTACGCATGATCCCTGGGTGTGACATTGAGTGTGATTCGGATGTTAGGGAAGAAAAAAGATTTGGATGTAGGAGTTTAGGCGTAGCTTGTGTTTGGCCAAGAAGGGCCTATCGTTGTTGAATGTATCCCTTTTTACTCTGCATAAATTGTTGTTATGTGTGCCGCAGAGCTGATATCAACAAGATTATCAGGCTCACTTAGTCATGTTTACTGCGGAGAGCTTCCCCTCGTCACTGGATAGCATGAGTGGGCTAAGGTAATTTTAACAAGTCATCACTTTTGTGCTTTGCCAGTTTTTCTTTATTCCAGTTGAAATGATGTTGTTTTGATATTGTGGCTCTGGTAAATTAATGCCCCAGACCATTTAGCTGGTCCTGTCAGCCACTCCCACCCGCCATTGCTTCAGCACAGAGGCACCGCTCCCGGCCCTCCAGCTGAGCAGCCGAAATTTGAGCCCGGTCCCTGCTGAGTCCTCCTGCTGCTTTCTGTGCCTTGCTCTGCCTTATATTTGTTATTTTCTTTCTTTTCGTTTTCTTGCCCATTTTCTTGATTTCTTATCTTGTCTATTTCTTGTCTTTTTCTGTGTCCTTGATTGTGTGTGCCTTCCCTCGCTTTCCCTCTCATCGCTCTCCGTCACCTCCCTTGCCACGCTCTGCTCACCGCCACTGGCAAATTAGCTGCAGCCCCTGCCTCCCCACCCAGCCCCTGCCCTCCCACCTCCCAGGGCTACTTAATGGAGGCTGCTGTGCGGCCGCACAGCGGGCGTACCGCCGGCACGAGAAGGCACGTCTAAGGCAAGCCCATCTGCGCCAATCCATGCCTGGACCGTGCCCAGTCCCAGGAACCCTAGATCTACAACCTGCCACCAGTACTCCTTCGACGAGATCCGAAACTTCATGCCGAAGACCCGTAACACCAGCTGCAGCATTGCCTCACCTCCACAGAAGGTCTCTTCACCTGCCGACGTAAAAAAAAAACATACCATGACCCAGCAGACTCCCAACCAAAGACAACAGCTCCACTACACGCTACTCAACGTTCAGTCCCTCTGCAGGCACACCAAGAAAATCTGGGGTACCTAACCACCCTCGTCCTGACGTAATGTTCATCACTGAAACCGGCTCACTCCCACATCTGCACCCGACATCGCCACTGCGACACCCCCTGGATAAAGATGATCCACCGTGACTGCCCCGAAAGACATAGGGGAAGCATTGCCATCATCCACAAGGACTCCCTCAACTGCACCGCCTCTGGCGACGACACAACACCGATCATGGAACACGTCAACTTCCAGAACAAACCACATGCCAAAACCACCGTCAGAGGAACCCTCGCCTACCGACCCCCATCCCCACAGACACGACTATGTGTCCAAAACTTCTCCAACTGGATCTCCTCAGCCACCGACACCATCACCCCCCTAAAGAACACCACTAGCAGCAAACCCACTAAGAAAGCCAGGTGGTTCACCCCACAGCTACTGACCCTCAAACGCCACTGCAAAAAACTAGAGAAACACTGGTGCTCCAACAAGACCCCTACCAACCTCAACTCCTTCAGATCCGTCCTCAACAGCTACCACCACTGTCTCAGGGAGACCAGGAAAGAAGCCCTCACCACCCGCATTGAGGCAAGCGCCAACCACACCAAGGAACTTTTCAGCATTGTCAGATGGTTCTCCTGCCCCTTCACCACAGAGAACACGATCCACCCCTCCCAAGCCCTCAGCGACATTCCAGGAGACTACGTTCACCACAAGATCTCTGACATCGACAGCAACTTTGACCCCAACCCACCAACCTCAACCACCTCCACACTCAAACCTACACCTCCCACCCTGACCAGATCACCGACTGGAGACTCCATCTCCATCATGAATTCAATCCACTCCGGATCCCCCATGGAACCCTGCCCGCACCACATCTAAAACGTAGGAAGAGAAGTAATCGGATGCTCCCTCACAGTCATCCTCAACACCTCTATCACCACAGCCACCATCCCCGACTCTTGGCAGCACGCTGAGGTCAAGCCCCTCCTGAAGAAACCCTCAGCCATCCCTAACGTACTCAAAAACTACTAGCCCATCTTGCTTTTCCCCTTCCCCACTGAAGTCTTGGAAAAGGTCATCAACCACCAGCTCATGGACTACCTCGAAGAAAACAACCTGCTAGACCGATCCCAATACGGCTTCCGGCCTAATCACAGCACCAAGACCACCCTGATCTCGGTAATGGACGACATCAGATACCTCCTCGACCTAGGTGGAACACCTGCTCTCATCCTCCCCTACTTATCGGCAGTCTTCAACACCGTCTCCCACCATACTCTTGTCACCAAACTCCACCACATGGGCATCCAAGGAAACACATGCAACTGGATCTCCTCCTTCCTCTCCGGCCAAACACAGAGGATCCACCTACCACCCTTCGCCTCTGTACCCAAAGACATAATCTGTGGCGTCCTGTAGAGCTCCTCCCTCAGCCCCACCCTCTTCAACACCTACATGACACCACTGGCAGACATCGCTCACTGCCGTGGACTCAACATCATCTCCTACAGTGATGACACCCAGCTCGTCCTCTTCCTTACAGACGATGCTGGCACCACAAGAACCAACCAAAATATCATGACCAATATCGCCACCTGGTTGAAGACCTATTGCCTCAAACTCAGCTTGGACAAAAAGGAGGTCTTCATCTTCTGGAACAAGCCCCCCCCCCTGGGATGACACATGGTGCCCCCCCACACTCAGAACGAGCCACGTACGTAACCTTGGAATTATCCTGGAAACTCAACTGAATATGAAGCAACAGATCAACGCCATCTCCTCTGCCTGCTTCCACACCCTTTGCATGCTCTGTAAGATCTTCCACTGGATCCCCATCTCAACTAGGAAGACATTCACCCAGACCTTCATCTCAAGCCGACTCGACTATGGCAACGCACTCTACTTCGGAACCACCTAACAACTCCTGAATTGCCTTCAGACCATCCAGAACTCTGCAGCAAAACTGACCCTCAACCTCCCCAGAAGAACCAGCATTGCTCCTCACCTCAGGGCTCTCCACTGACTCCCCATCTAGCAAAGATGCCTCTGCAAGATCCTCACACACGCCTACAAAGTCTTCCACAACTCAGAACCTGCCTACATCAAAAACCGCCTGACTTTCTACCAACTGACCTTAGAACTCCGCTCCTCCACCCCGCCCACTGCATCCTTTGTGACCACTGCGGAGGTCGCTCCTTCTCCCACCTTGCCACCAAGTCCTGGAACAACCCCTCCTTCCACCTGCGCACCTCCCCATCTCTGAAGGATTCAAGACTTGGCTCTTCAACTGCCATCACCTTCCGACCAAGGCTCGCTGAAACCCACCGTCGCCTGGAGATCTCCCAGGGTGACAAGTCACACTTTACAAGACCCACTTGATTGATTGATTGATTTTGTCTTGAATATTGTTTTCTGTCGATGACTCAATGTACTATATAAAGGCGTTGCTAATTCTTGCAAATTACTATTTGATACCAAAGTAAAGCTCACTATTTTGATGCCTAATTTCATGAAGTTTGAATTAACAACTGCACTTTCTTTTAGGTTGTGACCCTTCATATGCATTGTTATTTGTGTTTGTTAAATTGTTCCATTGATGCATCTGTAAATAACACTGAACTCATTAGAACTAGTAATCTCCGCGTATATATTTCCCCACAATCAGAGTAAAACTAGTAATCCCTGAGTATATATTTCCCCACTACCAGAATAAAGCTTAAGATTTCTTACATCCAGAAAAGTTAGATGTGTATAGCTTAAGATTCCCTAAAATCCTAAAAGCTTGAAGTGTAACTGTCCCCTAAAAAAAGAGAAATACCCAACTTATCATGAAATCGCCACTAAAGCATATGCAAACTAGGGCTTATATTTATTGAAGGTTAGCGTTGCCTTAGCACCATTTATTTTGACGCTAAAGCGGCGCTAACTTAACTCCATATTTATATTTTGACGCTAGACCCGTCTAGTGTAAAAATGTTGGAGTTAGCGCCATTTTTAGGAAGCGGCAACCCACCTTGCGTTAATGAGATGCAAGGTAGGCGTTCCTTTCCTAAAAATGACACCAGTCCCCCTGCACCATATTTAACACCCGACGCTGAAACGACACGCAAGTGGGAGGAGGACCTAAATAATGGTGCTAAGCCCACTTAGCGCCATTATTTAACACCTGGTGAGAGCAGGCGTTTATGTGCAGGTAGGCCCATTTCCATGGGGAAACACCATGGAATGGGAACAAAGATGCCCACCCGAACCCCCAGCTTCACCATCACCCACACCACAGGGACACTACAGGAGGAGGGATCCATCCAAGGTAAATTGCAGGTAAGTGTATGCGTATGTGTGTGATGTGCCACTTACTTGGGGCCCTCTGCCTGGCACTGGGTATGTAGGGCTTGCCCAGCAGACCCTAGTCCCCTGTGGTGGGCAGTGGGGTAGTGGTAATGACTCCTGTCTTCACTTAGACAGGAGTCATTATTTGGGTGCTTGTGCCTCAACAAATGATGCCAGGCTGACGAGCGGCAGATATTTTGCCGCTAATCAGCCTACCATCATTTTTGACCCTCTAGCGACATTTCCACTAATGCCATCCCTCACCGGTTAGGTCAGTTTATAAATATGGTGCACGGATGGTGTTAGGGAATGGCGTTAGCTCGCATTAGTGAAAAAGATGGACAACTGTGTTAACTCAGTTGTGCTCCATTTTTCATAAATATGGTTCGAGGTTCCCCACACAAGCTTAAAAGCTTAGGAAGTTTTGCCACAAATTGCACACACACACAAAGGCAGACGCGTTTCCCTGGCCAAAGGAGGGAACCTTTGACACTACTATATTCAAACTCATGACGACACATATGGGCAAAATACGCAGGGCAAAATAAGGACAGGAAAGAAGCATTTTTAGAATTATGGGCCATCTTCGAGGAGGTCCAGATCGATAACACTACCCAATAGTCAGCAAGCACACCTCCGCACCTCCCCCGCCATATGGAGGAATGGAGGTGCTCTCCTCAATGCCTGCTATCCCTGCATTAGGTTACACCAATCTGCCAATCGAGAGAGCCGCAGGGGCCCCTACCGAACAACGATCTGTTAGGTCTAGGCATGACGGACTAACAGGCCAGTAGGTACAGGCAATTCCAGCAGCACCCCAGTCCAGCGCTAGAGCTCTCTAAAGTACGGCCCCTTGCCTGCCGTGTTCAGCCCATTGAATTGCCATGGCATGGAGAACACGCACTCCTGAAGGTTACAGTGAATACACTTGAGCGACAGGGAGATTCATACCGGTTCTGGACAATGAGACAACTAGCAGGGTGAGGAAAGGTGTCCCAGTCCTCCAGGATCTGGTGACAAAGGGGGATCCACAGGGTTTGCTCAGGTAGCTGAGGAAACAGCAGAAAACATGTTGAGGGCAGGTCCCAACCAAAAAGAACAGCACATAGCTCAGAACGAAGGAGGCAGTTTAGGTGGGATTTAGAAGAATGGTGCAAACTAAGGAGGGAGAGGGCGAGAGAGAGAGCTCGCACCCTGCAAGCACCACGAGAGAGTAGAGCAGTGCGCCCTCTACCTGAGGAGAGCAAGGGTAGATACAGAGCCCTGGTTGAGGTAGAACTAGAGGAGAGACTTTTTGCTGGGGTTTGAGCCTCACCAGATCGTCAATGTAGGAGAGGGGCTGACCAGGAAATAAGAGACCAAGGTAGCCTGGTGCAAACTGAATTTAGACGAAGGAGAACAAAGATGGCACCTTTGCGTGTGCATGAAGGAAGCAATGAAGAAGATGCCTACTCCTCCTCCCAAACGCGCAGGAGAGAGATAGTGACTCGAGAGGAATATGAGATCTTTGCACAACCATTTTGTCACCTGCTAGCCCAATGGACGGAGGGAAGTGACCAGTACGATAGACCGTGGCCGGAGGTGAGATCCTTCGAACCAGAGGACATAGTTGTTGCGGAAGACTGCATCCAGCATGGAGGGGGAAATCCCAAGTGGAACTTCCCCTACATGCAAGATTGTCTAAGGAGATAGGGAGAAACCGGTGGAACTGCCCAAAGCCAACATATGCCTGCTATGGCAGAAGGGCACATCAGGGACCATCTATGTGCCATGGTCTCAGATGTATAAAGAAGGGCTAAGGACTAAATTGCCACTGCTGTTGGATGGGACATGAAAATGGATCTCATATTTTGAAAAGAACACCGCAGGAATAAACTTAGCGATAGGCGATGTCGAAAGACTGGTAAGTAGCTGACATCACGCTGACAAACACCCAGCATGACTGGGCCACATTCAATTTGTACAGGCACCAAATATGGATGGCCCTGAGGGAAATGTTCCTTGACTGCCCAGATGTAGAAGGGCAAATGGAAGAAACTATGAAACCTGGGGAGACCATAACAGACTTTCTGGATAGGATGAGAGAACTATGGGAACAAGAGAAAGGACCGTCATGGACCGATACAGGCCCCCAGGTCACATTCATTTACAATATCCTCAAAAAGGGTCTGCCCACCGAAATACAAAGCTGTTTGGATAGTGTAGTGGGGCTAGATGCCAAACCGTGGCAGGAGATACAAGCTCATATATTACATTATCACAAAAAGAAACCGGAAAAGGACCGGGAAAGACAGGAGCAAGCCCAGAGACACACCACTAAGTTGGTCCAACACAAATTGAAAAAGACTGCCCTCGAGGGGGCTGCGTTGGCCGTGAGCGTGCAAATGGCACCAGTCCTGAAGGGAGCTCCACCACAAAACCCCAGTGGGTTTCAATCCTGCTATAACAACAGAAACCAGGGAGGTTGACAGCAGCCAGAGCATAGAGAATATTACTGTTGCCACAGAATGGGCCACATGGTCGACAGATGCTGGATAAAGGCCTATCACGAACAGAGGTTGATGAGCTGGGGCCATGGGGCCAGTCCCTGCAAAATTTCCATCAATGAAATAATGCCCAGGGAATCCCAAACAAACCTTACACTCAGCCGCAGGGAAGTCAGTCCATTGCCGCACCACCAAAACAGGGGTCAGGTAGTTGGACAAACACATAGCAACAGCAACCAGAGACAGGAAACGCAGCCCAACACAGTCCGGGCCGCACCATGGCAGGGAGGGTAACTGTTTGGGGAAGCAATGCTTTTGCACAAATGCAGAACACAAATGTGCAGTAAGTTAAAACCCCCAATGCGAATCTTCAATTTCACTCACACCTCAAATTTCATTGTAACTAAAACTCAAAAGAAGGACCAATGAGACAACATTAGGGATTCAAGACTTCATTTGCATTCAGGAAACTCAGGGCTGCTGTACGTGTTTTGTTGATTGGGTATCCTCACTAGAGTTCGCCATTCAGGGTGCCTGCGGGAGCCTAGGCCCCACTCTGCTGCTGATCCCCCAGGGAGTGGTTGGTTGGCCACACCCCAAGGGAAGGGCAGTCTGATGAAGGGGGACATGGCGGCTCCCCAACCAGTGCTTAAAAAGCAAGTACCCAGGTCCCTGCACCCACAAGTCAAATGGGATGAGTTCCAATCACCAAGTCAGAAAGGTTCCCATTCTTGGGCACCCATCCTGGGATTGAACTTTCTTTATGGCATGCAGTTCCAACAGCGATAGTGCCCCCTGAAAACTGGCGGCCTCCAGCCAAAAGGAGGATCCCTTTTAGTGTCAAAACGAAGCTGTCCTTCAGTGTCGGGAGCCAGGTTTCCCATATGCTTAGGATAGTGAAGACCAAATAACCTCCACAGCACACGCACGAAATGCAACACATAGCGAAGCACCACATGGCGCCTAGTTGGTCAATTAATCAGTCATTTCTAAAGCGCAGCTAATCACCCATACGGTCTTAGGCCCATATTTATACTTTTTTGTGCCGTATTTGTGTCATTTTCTGACGCAAAATCGGCGCAAACTTACAAAATACAATTGTATTTTGTAAGTTTGCGCCGCTGTTGCGTGAAAAAACGACCCTAATGCGGCGCTAAAAAAGTATAAATATGGGCCTTAAGGCGCTGTTTGTGGGTGTGCTACTTAATCGAAAAGCCAGGTCTTGAGCTCCTTTCGGAACTGCTTGAGTGATGCTGTCTTCCTGAGTTTGAGAGGTAGCGTGTTCCATGTCTGGACTGCGAAGTAGGAGAAGGATCTTCTTCCTGCTGTGCTTTTCCGGATCTTGGGAAGGGCTGCGAGGGCGAGCTGAGATGAACGGGGTTGTCTCGTTGGGTATGGAGAAGGTGAGGCAGTGGTTGAGGTATGCCGGTCCTATGTTGTGTAGTGCCTTGTAGGTGTGGATCAGGAGTTTGTATGTGATGCGATTGGTGACTGGGAGCCAGAAGGTGTGACAGAAGGTGTCATAGATAGGGACATAGAAGGTGTCTTAGATGGGAGGAGATGTGGCTGTGTCGGGGAATGTCCAGGATGACTTTGGCTGCTGCATTTTGGATTCTTTGTAGTCTTGATTGCAGTTTCTTGGTGATGCCGGCATAGAATGCGTTGCCGTAGTCCAATTTGCTATTGATGAGTGCATGGGTGACTGTCTTCCTTGTGTTGGAGGGGATCCACTTAAAGATCTTTCAAAGGATTCGGAGAGTGTGGAAGCATGACGAAGAGACGGCGTTGACTTGGCGGGTCATGGATAGTGAGGAGTCCAGGATGATGCCTAGATTGTGTGCGTCGTCCGTTGGGGTGTTTCCCAGTGTGGTGGGCCACCAGGAGTCATTCCAGGCGGAAGAGGTGGAGCCAATTCAGAGGATCTCTGTCTTGTTTGAGTTGAGTTTGAGGCAGCTGGCTTCCATCCAGGTGGCGACTGCTCTCATCCCATTGTGAAAACTTCTCTTGGCCTTCACAGGGTCATCGGACAGGGAGATGATCAGTTAGATGTTGTTGATGTAGGAGACGATGTTTATCCTGTGTTGTTTGGTGATCTTGGTTAGTGGGGCCATTTAGATGTTGAAAAGCGGTGGGCTGAGTGATGATCCTTAGGGTACTCCGCAGCATGTATCTTTGGGGTCTGATGTGAACATTGGTAGTCTGACACTCTGTGTTCTTCCGGTGAAGAAGGACCTGATCCATTCCAGTACATTATCCTGGATGCCGGCACCGTGGAGTCTAGCGCAGAGGGTGGGGTGGGAAACTGTGTCAGATGCAGCGGAGAGATCAAGGAGGAAGAATGCGGCCGTGCCTCCGTGGTCTAGTATGGCGCGTATGTAGTCGGTGGCTGCTAGCAGTGCTGTTTTGGTGCTGTGGTGGCTCCTGAATCCAGAATGGGAAGGTTCTAGGATTTGGTGTGTCTAGAGGAATTCGGTGAGTTGTTGATTGATGGCCTTTTCTATTACTTTGGCTCGGAAAGGGAGCAGAGAGATGGATCTGTAGTTAATAGAGGATGTTTCATCAGAACAATAAGCCAACCCAATCCATTATCTTCATTTGGGCAAAACTCAACTTCTTGGCCTTTCCCTCAAAGTTCTCCAAGTAACAGCCAGAAACCACAGGTCCAAATAAGATATGGTCTGAGGGAGAGGTGGGTGCTGGGGAAAGGGAGTCCAAACATCAATCACACCTCCGAGCAGGGTAGAACACAGAAATATGCTCACCCTCGTATCAGACCTAGAAATCTGCCAACACACAAGAGATTGCACACACACCGTCTGGAGAGAGCCATAGTCCCAATCTCGGACACCTTAATATCAGAGGCACATGGGGCCGCAGAACAACTCCCTGACCCCCTCCTGTTCACCACAATTAAGATAACCAATCAGGGAAACGCCCAATGACCAATTTAAAAAAAAGCCCAAAGCTAGCCCAAAAAGAAGTCTCTAGAAAAGGGCGTAGGCAAGAAACCTGGCGCCACTGGGTGGAGGGAGGTCACGTTGCATGCCACACTAAAGGGGTATACATGTGACCTCAGGGCACGTTGTGATCGATAAACAACATTCAGTGCCATACGCCTCCTCTTTACATATTGCCCTGCGCACCCCATCCACACACTAGGATACTGGAGGGCTGGCGGTGCTCACAAAGGGCTAGTTAATATATTACCCACATGCTTGACGAGATTTCCTTGTAAAAATACTTTACTGCCATACACTTAGTCAGGGATGGATAGGTGGGAGGCCCAACAACCCACAAAATTAATACGCTCATGAATAATAACCTACTTTTTAAAAAAATTAGGTAGCCTGAGTGGGGCCACCTTCCGGTGCCTTACTAAAATTATGAAAAACACAGAAATTCCTAAGAAATAATTGGCAACAATATGTAAGGATGCAATGGTTTCTAAAATAACAAACCCAACCTAGCTCTTATCCGACAGGCCTGCAATTGAGCCTCCAAGTGCACCACCGTTACAGCGGACCATCACCTCTTTAGCGACCACACAATCCCAACAGGCTCACCTTACTGTGACCTGCATTGTGAATTTTTTTTCCGAACTGTATCACATCAAAGAGTTCCAAATCAAGAACTGTGAACTGCACCACAAATGTTTTTGAACTGTAGAAACTACGAAACTCCAACCACAAGAGGACTACAGATGTCTTCCCTGGATTCATCCCAAGATGTTCAAAAAGTTATGTATTTTTGCCCATATGTACATTCTCTGTTTATTATGGGTACTGCTGCATCCATTCATTGCTAAGGAACAGCCTAGTCTAATGGGTTGTACGACATTACCACGTGTTCCTTTACCACACACATTTTTACAATGCAGATTTTACAATGCATACCACTACCACACATTTAAATTCATTCACATGTGAAATACCTTCACCACGCACTCCACTACCACGCACACTTTTACCACGCTTACTGTTACAGAAACATCTAGTCGGAGTCTGACACTGCCACCTACTGTATAAAATTTATACTTGAATTCTTAGTACATTAGAAATATCCAAACTGAGCTAGATAGGATGTGCAGGAAAGGCACCTGGGAGGATACTGTTTCCCAAAAAGAGATTATTGGAGGTAGCAAAGCCATCAAACCAATAAACAAACATGTCCTCTCCCGCTTCCATCTGTGGTCCTAGGGTTGCCTTCGTTAACAACAAGTGGACCCCAGACATGGAGTTTCAGTGTAGGGCCAACCACCTTGATGCAATGAAGGGAAATGAGTCTCGTAGGGGAAGGTTGAATAACAGCCTAGATACCCCATGTCAGGAAATCTGGGATACTGAGATAGATAGTTAAAAGTGGATAGAAGAGAAGGGGCAACCCCTAATTGTACAGAAAGTCACACCATATTCCTTATGTTTCAGAGGGAAAGGAACCATTCTGCTGGGTACAAATGAAATTTGCAGCACAATCATGCACTTTCCGGACATGCAATGGGGCACCACCACGCTAATGGACACATACTGGCAATGCAGCGAGTTTGCCTACACTCAGTTCGTCCCCGGATGGCATGGCCTCTGCTTTCTCATCACCATACACACCCCGACCATGGTCATTCCCGGAGAAGATCTGTCAGAACTGTACCAACACCCACTAAGGAAGAAGACGACTCTGTTGCATCAGGCTCAAGAGGAAAGAAATGTTGACTATTTTGGCTGGGCTCAGTACAAGGACAATCCAGAAGAATTCAGACTGTTCTCTGACGCACACGTATCAGCGGGATGGTGAATACCCTTCTTCACTGTGCAGACAAAAGTGAATTCCCGCTGGTTACAAATAACCAGGTGGGAAATGCTCAAAATGATGAACAGCACTGAGCTTGGCCCTAATACGATCAAGGAAGATCTTAGAGCCATCCGCCTCATTGTGATGCAACATTGGCATGTGTTGGACTTAATGACCTCAGTGGAGGGTGGGGTGTGCATGAAGATTGGTGCATCTTGCTGCATGTTTATACCAGGCAACGACATGGACTACGGGACTCTGACTCTTGACATCCAAGCATTGTACCCCCGGTTGGGAAATGCTCAAAATGATGAACAGCACTGAGCTTGGCCTTAATGCGATCAAGGAAGAACTGAAAGCCATCCGCCTCATTGTGATGCAACACTGGCATGTGTTGGACTTAATGACTGCAATGGAAGTTGGGGTGTGCATGAAGATTGGTGCATCTTGCTGTATGTTTATACCAGGCAAAGACATGGACAATGGGACTCTGACTCTTGCCATTCAAGCTTTGCACCAACTACAAAAATACATGCATAAGGACGGAGGTGCCCCTGGGCAGGAGTGGTTCACGAACTGGCTGACTGGTCTGTGCACGCTAGTGTTGCACATTTTCAAAGTATTATTGTTTTTGAATGGTTTCTTGCAAGTGGGGTTTTACTGCTGTAAAAACACAGTCCTCAAATTGGGTAGATTGCAGGTATCTAGGGAAGCCTCCAATAATGTGACTGTCATAAAGTATGGGTTAGATGGTGTAGTTGAAAATTCAACTAGAGGGGGAATGTTAATCAGAATAGTTGATGTCGATACACACAACCATACATTCACATGCAAGAATGAAGTCGCATCACCACTATTAATTCACCCCTCATGAACTCATCATCAACTAAGGCACAAAAGTTTGTGGTCAGGCAGGATCTGAGACCTAGGCCGAAGATTGGAGATTGACGGGTCACAGGTGGGGTGACATGCAGCCGGTAGACAAACATGCAAACAGGAACCTTCCCCCAGATAGGCGCAGTGATACCACAATGGTCTGAGGAAATTGGCCCCAATAAAACACACATGGCCAGAGGGGTGCGCATATTCCCCAACACACCATTAAGTCAGATGCCATATGAAGTTAGGAACACTTAGCCAATCAGAACACAGCAACACGCAGGGTCCACGTGCCCCTCAGGCCGGACATCTGGACATGTATTCGCTGGCCCACATTGTGTCCACGCAAGGTTGAGGTCCTCCTGCATTTGTTTTCCAGATCTTATTTATGACTCCAAGACGACTTCTCACATTCTTTACCCAAAAACGAATGTTGTAATTGTTTTATGGTACTCAGAGAAATGTATAACACACCGCTCAGAACTATAGTACTTTGAGACAGTCCTCAGACCCCGGTTCTGTAACTGTTCTTCCGGACGTAATGTTTACTTTAAAAAAATAATTATATATTTTTTTTTAATTTATGCTTGTACATTTGTAACATTTCAAACAAATGGCAGTTACTTCTCCACACAGTACAACCTTGATGTACAAACAGGCTTTCAGAGCAATCCAACAAATATGTATCAAGCCGTTGGCAGGGGCTTGACGATGATGTCCTTATCACAGTCCAGTCTCTCCACTACCATGTTGGATTTTACTAATTCGTAACAAGAGAGTACCTGTCACATACTCAAAAGTCAGTAATTTATCTGTTCGATCTACACACTCCAATACCACTCGCTTGATTGCCCTCGGGCTCTCCTATCTCCTTCCCAATTAAATATTTCTGATGGGATCCCCAGAACTGTTTGGGTCTGTTTTTCAAGGGGATTAACTCATTATATATATCTGTCTGAGTATTGCAATACAACATATCAGCATTCCATTCTTTTAAAGTCGGCAAAGGGCCACAGTCCACCTCACGGCCACCCTGCGTTTTGCCATGGACACCAAGCGTCGATCTTCTCCCTATACATCTCTGTTATAGCCTAGAAGGGCTAGGAGAGGTGTGCGCTCCAGCCGGTTCCAAATAATGCCCTCCAGCTCTCCAAACACGTTTTCCCTGAAACGCTGTATGTCCGGGCAGGTCCATGCCATGTGGAGAAAGCCCGCCTCTCCCTCACCGCATCTGGGACAATCTGCTGCACTGCGCAATCCATACTGGAAGAGCATAAGGGACGTATAGTATGTTCTATTGATGAATTTAGAGTGAAACAGGTTGTGTCTAACATTGAGTGAGATGTTACAAGTCATTGAGCAGCAGTACTACCACTGTGCATCTGTTAAGTGTGTACCTAAATCTCTTTGCCATTCCACCCTAGCTTTCATCAATACGCTCTCGCGGGCCTCCTGGGCATATGCATAAAGTCTGGTCACTAGCTTACGAGTTGGGGTGTCTGCAATAATCATGGTAAGGGCCTGCATGTCTGGCGGCTCCTGCATATCCTCCCTCAGTAGTGCACCCATGGCATATCAAGCCCTCTAATACTGATATTGCATAAGTGGGGTCGCTGTTTGCACCTGTTTATTAACCGACGCCTAGGTGCGCATCGCGCCCTTGTGGAAGAAGTCTCCTATTTTCTTGATGTCCAGTTTTTGAAATGTAGCCACTGCTTTTTTGTCACGCCTCAGCGGGAACCAGGCACACCACTCCAAAGGAATACAGGGAGAATATAACAGGGAAAACCCCTGTCCGACCATAAGACTGTGCCATGCGTGAGTAGTCGTGTTTAGGAAATCAAGAGCCCCATGACGACTAGTGGGAGGCTGAAATAGCCGATATGGTAAAGGGTATGGGGATGACGTATTCCGTTCCAACTTCAGGTGAGGCAGCTCGGGGGAACCATGTATCCAAGCATGTGCAAACATGGAGTGGGTCACTCTATAATATGTCTCTAAGTTGGAAGCGTTGAGTCTACCCAGTTCATATGGCAGAGTTAGTACACGTCATTGCGCTCTAGCTTGCTTTCCCGCCCAAGCAAGTCTAATGAGGAGAGTTCTCAGAATAGAAAAAATTTACTCCGGCTGCAGCATAGGGATATTCTGGAAGAGAAATAGGAATCTCGGGAGTACCACCATTTTCATTAGAGCTATACGTCCCATCAGAGAGAGCAGCAACCTAATCCACCTCGCCACAGTTCCTGCAAGTTTTTTTGTTGCATTGCCGTAGTTATCTGCCATGACTATCTTGGGATCTGTGTGAATTTGGATTCCTAAATATCGAACCAAGCCCATCTCCCACTTAAGGGGAAAGTCCATATCTATGGGAGTTGTAGTCAGTGTTATGGGGAACACTATGGATTTATCCCAGTTAATCCGCAAACCGGAGAGAACGCCATATCTTATTACCTCTCAGAACATCGGCATGAGATTACACCTGGGGTCGCGTATATATAATAAAGTATCATCTGCATATGTGGAGACTACCAGGTTATATCCTAGGAACTGGAGGCCTCAGTGTCCATGGTATTCCCGCAGTGCACACGCGAGCAGTTCTGCGACAATCGCATATAGCAGGGGTGACAGTGGACACCCCTGTCTAGTGCCCATGGTGATAGATATCGTTTCAGAGACAGATCCACTAACACTAACTCTTGCTAAGTGCGCTGTATAAAGAGTTTGTACTAATTGCAGACAAAACGTCACCCACCCGCATGCGATGAAGCACTGCCATCAAGAAATGCCATTCCACAGAGTCGAAGGCTTACTTGGCATCGAGAAAGATTGAGACGGCTCTCACCTCTGGATCCAAATGTTGTACGGCACCAAACACTGTGCAAAGTTTTGCCGTTTGGCTGCGGCCCGGGATGAATCCTGAGTGCTTCGTTTTTATCAGTTTGGGCAGTAATGCTGCCAATCTATCTGCCAGAATTTTAGCATAAATTTTTGTGTCAACATTGATTAAGGATATTGCCCTATAAGATGAACATTGTAAAGGAGATTTACCTGGCTTTAGCAATGTAATGATTAACTCTTCTCTCATAGAAGGTGGCATCTCCTTGGCTACCGCCATTTCCTCACACATGCCATCAGGTGGGGAATTAGTAAATCTTGATATGTTTTATAGAAAAACACTGTCAACCTATCTGGGCCTGGGGCTTTCCCGTCTGCCATGCTTTTGAGGGCTCTACGTATCTCTGCAGCTTGCAGAGGCGCCATTAGGAAGTCTCATGACCATGGCGGAAACCGCCAACACAGACAGACCCTTTAACACTCCGACCGCCACAGCGGTAGAAACAAACACCGCGGCGGTAACCGCCAACAGACAGGCGGAAGACAATGTACCGCCCACTATATTACAAGGCACCAATCCGCCACCTTTTCCGGGGCGGTACCAACGCCATCAAAAGCACGGCAGAAACAGTACTTTGAAGGGAAACCAATCACCTCTCGAGACCCAACCAGGAACCAGGACGCCATGGAGCCCGAGTTACAGGTGCTACCAATGTTGGTTTACTTCCTCTTCTACCAGGAGCAGCAAAGACGGCAGTGACGACCACGGTGAGTACTGCACCTAGCACACAGGGAAGGGGGGGAAAGAGAGTAACACACGCAACACGCAACATTTCCACCCCCACCCTCACCCACAACACCATACACACAAATACATGCAGCAACATTACATATACACCTCGTAACCCTCAGGAAGAACACAAGGACAAAAGGAAATGATTGTAACAAGTGTAATCATCTAAAAATCAGATATGGAAACAGGTCTGTAACAGATCAGTATATGCAAATATGTACAGCAACTACACAAGTCCGGATAGTGTTCCATTTATTGTCTGTGGACCAGTGGTCCCAAAATGCATGGGCGAAGCCCACACATGATACCTGCCTCTAAACGGAGAGAACACTGCTGGGGCATCAGGTCGAAAAAAACACAGGCACCTCAGGGGGAAGGGGAGGAGGGGCACCTGAGCCAGATGAAGGGACGACGCCACTGCTCCACGAGGGGGCTCCATGCCCAATGTTTGGTCCTGGGGAGTGCAAAGCCACAGTCTCACAAGTCTCTCAAGTGGGTGGTTTGCCCACTGTTTGGTCCTGAGGAGTGCAAAGCCACAGTCTCACAAGTCTCTCAAGTGGGTGGTTTGCCCACTGCTTGGTCCTGGGAGTGCAAAGCCACAGTCTCTCTAGTGGATCCTTTTCTCCACTGGTTCTGGAGGGGGCTTAGTGCCCAGAGTGCTTCATCCTGCCAAGGACTGGGGTAGTGGATGCTTTTCTTCACTGGTTCTGGAGGGGGCTTAGTGCCCACAATGCTTCATCCTGCCAAGGACTGGGTTAGTGGATGCTTTTCTCCAGTGGTTCCGGAGGGGGCTTAGTGCCCAGAGTGCTTCATCCTGCCAAGGACTGGGTGAGTGGATGCTTTTCTCCAATGGTTCTGGAGGGGGCTTAGTGCCCAGAGTGCTTCACATGGTGTGTGGCAGTTCCCATTCCCACACCTGGGTGTCAGAGCCACGAGATTTCCTGGGAACAGGTAGCATGATACTCCATGGAGGCAGAGACACACTCCACCCTGCGGCGACTCAGCCTGCCAACTGCTGGTACTGCTAGTGCTGGTAGTGGTGCCTCATGTACGCTGTGCAGGGTCTCGGATGTCTCCTGCAGCCTCGGACGACTGCCCACTGGGGATGATGTCCATGTCGGCTGTGGTGGCACAGTCTGAGTACGTTGCGGGGCAGGTGGCGGTGGTTGCACCGGTGTCAGCGGCAGACATGCTGGCGGTGGTGCATGTGTCAGCACCTGTGGAGGGAGACACCAGGCCGTCTCCGGCAGCCTCGGATGGCTACCCACTGGGAATGATGCTGGAGACTGGAGCAGAGGCAGCAGACGTGCAGGTAGCCGTGCAGGTGGCGGTGCAGGTGGCGGTTCAGGTGGCGGTTCAGGTGGCGGTGTCCACCGCGGTACAGGTTGCGGTTCTGACCTGCAGAAGGGGTGTCACCAGTCCCTCACCCAGAGGCTCCGTGCCCTGAGCTGACTTCCCTTTAGCCTTGTGTCCCTTCCCCACCTTGGAAATCGCTGCTGGGACCTTGGCACTGTCCTCTTTTATCTTGGAGGAGGCCTTGCTGCTTGGTTGGTGTGGCTTGTCCTTACGGTATGTTGTCCCCTTCTTCACCTTGGCAGGTGGCGGAATAGGGTGATCCTTGGCCTCATTAGGTGGCGCACTGGCAGCCCTGATGGGTGCGGCCTGTGATGTTAAAGGACTTGCAGGGACCACAGTGCTGGATGATTTTGTGGCTGGGATCTGGACATCCTGGCCCTAGGGGAAGGACGGGGGCTGGAAGGTGTAGGGAAGAGGTCAAAGTTAGCGAGGAAAAGTTTTTTAGACACACTAGGACGGGAAGATGGAGGGGGTTTGGGAGTGGAGGAAGAGGTAGTGGTTGTAGGAGGTGTACGTCTGCTGAATTTGGGTGAGGGTGCATGGGCTGGAGGCTGTTGTGAGGTGGATGGCTGTTGAGTTGGTGTGTGTCGGTGCTTGTGTACTTTGGGAGGAGGGCTCACAGACACACTGGGAGAGGACACAGGGGACGTGTGAATGGCAGTGGGGGTGGTGATTGCATGTGAGCGGTGTGTTGTGATGGGCGTGCTGGTGATGGAGGTAGTGGCTGAGGATGTAGTGCATGCAGGTGTGAGTGGAGACGAGACTGAGAGGGAGGAGGAGGACATGGAGGAGGGGGACACAGTGGAGGTAGTGGATGATGGGGTGTCTTCATGGGGATGGTGCTTGTGTGAGTGCCTGTGGGATGCGTGGTGCTTATGTTTGCCATGTCCACTCTTGTGTGTTGATGAGTGTGCATGCTGGTCTGATGGTGTGCTTGGGATAGGCTGAGGTAGAGGGGATTGGGTCTGGGTATTGGAAGTTGGAGTGGGGAGGCTGGACACAGGGACAATGGCTGGCGTCAGTGCTGAGGCCAGAGCCTGAAATGCTCTCTGTTGGGCTACCACGCCAGAATAAATGCCCTCCAGGTATGCATTTGTTTGCTGCAAATGCCTCTCAACACCCTGGATAGCATTCAAAATGGTTGATTGCCCAACAGTGAGGGATCTCAGGAGGTCAACAGCCTCCTCACTGAGGGTAGCAGGGCTGAATGGGGCAGGGCCTGAGGTGCCTTGGGGCGAAGGAGATGCCCACCCTCCTGGGTGAGCGGGCACGGGAAACTCGATGAGGGGCTGCTGGGAGGGCGGTGCTGGTAGGGGGGGTGGCGGCTGTACCTGTTGTTGCGGTGGGCACAGAGTTGCCCACCACCGCTAGGGAGCTCCCATCAGAGGAGGAGTTGCGGTCGCTGGTGTCTTCTCCTGTCCCGTCGTGGAGCTCCCCTCGCCCTCCGCCCTACTGGTGCCTTCAGACTCCATAGATTCACCCTCCAGGGCCATGTGGGTTGCAGCTCCCTCCTGCTCCGGTACCACTGCTCCTCCGCCAGATGATGCTAATGCACATGAGGACATGGTGACAAAACAAAAAGGGGGGAAAAGACAGAGGAGAGACATGGCCAATGCCTGCTACAACACCACCGTTGGCGGACACAACACACAGGGAGCAGCACTATGCACTAGGCCATGCACTAACAGTTCAGGGGGAAATCAAATGCCCATGGTGGACTGTGCCTATACCCATTTGATGCACACCTGGAACCCACAGGAGCCTGACTAGGTGTAGAGGGCCACTACCACTTTTGGGGTTGGACTGGCACTGAGCCTGCCTAACAATGGATCTACCCTGGGTAACCCACAGTCCTCTTCCCACACCCAGAAACCTCAAAAAGCGCGCAGTCAGCTGCATGAGACAGTACTCACCCCCTTGTGGCTGCTGTGATGCCATCAAGCGGCCATCCAAATCCGGATATGCCACCGCCAGGATCCGGTACATCAGGGGGGTCATGGTGCGACGGGCACCCCTTCCACATTGGGAGGCCTTGCCCAGCTGGGCCTCCGCCGTCTTCTTGGTCCAGCAGCGCAGGTCCTCCCATCTTTTACAGCAGTGAGTGCTCCGTCTATGGTGGACCCCCAGGGTCCGCACTTCCTTGGCGATGGCACGCCAAATACCATTCTTCTGGTGGGCGCTGACCTAGAGGAAATGTAAAGTAGGAATGGATTTTACTCCCCCGTCCGGTTATTCTTACTCATTGGCCACAACCACCCACCCTGGCCCACAAACACATACACTGACCATCCTCACATGCTGGCCTCTGCCCATCCCCCACCTGTACCTTCCATTGACGCCACTCCATACATTCATGTCCCATCCGTCATGCTCACAGTGTACTCATCTGTTTGTCTGGTGGACCGTAGAGTTGCGTGTACTGGGGGAGGACCCCGTCCACCAGTTTGTCCAACTCCTCCGCAGTGAAGGCAGGGCCCTTTCTCCAGACACTGTAGCCATTGTCGCTTCCAGACTCAGGTCACAGCAGCACTTGCAGTGTAGGTCCTCTGCTGTTGAAGGTCAGGTATCAAGTGAGTGAATAGATAGAAAATGGCGGTCACGTCTGCGGCGGTGCGTACCGTCACTGGCGGCGTACATCGTCATTGGCCCCTGGAACTCATAGGGCCCAATGATAACCAATGCTGAATTGCGCCGTGGTCTTCATCCGCCTACCGTGACAGTGTACAACGCCAGCGCAGTTACCTCATTTCCTCTTGTCCCTCCTTACAGGTCAGGCAGATGCCATTTTAGGTGGACACATGGCAGGACAACTAACTGCGTCACAGCAGTTTTGTGCAGGAATACAAACATACAGCGCTAAACACAGATTAAATCACATTTGTTTTAAACAGCCTTGTGCAAGCTATGTGGTGTATTACCCTCTGCTCACCCTTCTCCTCCATAGGGCACGTCTGCTGGGGCAGATGATGAGATGGCGTCATCCTCCGGTATACAGACCCCTGGTGGACCTGTCGACAATGGAAGACAGACACATCATTATCACCTACAGTCTTAATCGTGCCACAATCCATGAACTGTGTGCCCAGTTGGAGCCAGCCCTGATGTCAGCTATCCGCCATCCCACAGGAATCCCCCCTCTAGTGCAGGTCCTGTCAGTACTCCATTTCCTGGCCAGTGGGTACATCTCCTATGTGAATGCCAAGTATCCTGGCTCAGTGCATGACGCTTACATTTTGAGGAATAGCAGCATCCCTTTTGTTATGGGGCAACTCCAGAGGCACCAGGTGTGGCTAATAGGTGAGCCCAAAGTCCCAACACAGATTACATAGGTGTCTGGCTATGGGAGAGTCCCTAATGGTTGCTGAATGTCTCACAGTTGTCACTCTATATTTGCAGGTGACTCTGGTTACCCCAACCTGTCATGGCTACTTACCCCAGTTAGGAATCCCAGGACAAGGGCAGAGGAACGCTACAGTGAGGCACATGGGCGAACTAGGAGGATAATTGAGCGTACTTTCGGTCTCCTGAAGGCCAGATTCCGGTGCCTCCATCTGACAGGTGGCTCCCTATACTACTCACCGAAGAAGGTGTGCCAGATAATTGTGGCACACTGTATGTTGCACAACCTGAGTTTGCGACGCCAGGTGCCTTTGCTGCAGGAGGATGGCCCTGATGTTGGTCTTGGGGCAGCTGTGGAGCCTGTGGACAGTGAAGGAGAGGAGGCAGAAGAAGAAGATATAGACAACCGAAACAACATCATCATGCAATACTTCCAGTGAGACACAGGTAAGTGACTGGCACTGCTCCTCTCATATCAGACCACTGTAGGACATTGCATGATTATGCCTTTTTACCTCTGTGTATGGACCCTGACAGTTCACATTGGCTTTCCATTTTACAAAGTGTACTACTTTCTGCCTTCTGCTTTGTTTACTGCTGTCCAACAACTGTCTGACATTGATATGTGGAAATTAACATTGACATTGCTATTATTCTGGAAGTTTGCAATAACACATTTGTGAAAGTACAGACTGACTCCAGATTGATTTCTGATTCAAGGGTGTTTATTTCTGTGCTAATAAGTGGAGGGGGCTGTGCAATGGGCTGGAGTGATGGTGTAGGAATGTCCATGGTAGAGTCCAGTCTATTGGCATCACAGGTGCACTGTCCAAGGGGGCATAGGAAGTGGAGTAATGGCAGTTAAAAGTGGGACAGAAGGGTGACTATCAGGAGAGTCCTATTTCCTGGTGGGGACTTGGCAATGTTCTCTGTCTTCTGCCTGGATCTAAGGAACCATTTGTGGAGTGGTTCTCCTTCTGCAGGGGGTGGGGTGCTGGTGGCTTGTTGGTCCTGGGTCGGGACCTCCTGTCCACTAGCGCCGGCAGAGGTGGAGGGCTGTTCATCGTTCAGGCTAGTGTCAGGGGCCCGTTGGTGTGCCACTGTGTCCTTCTTGGTGTTTGGCCATGTCTGCCAGCACCCCTGCAATGGTGACCAGGGTTTTGTTAATGGACTTCAAGTCCTCCCTGATCCCCAGATAGTATTCCTCCTGCAGCCGCTGGGTCTCCTAAAACTTGGCCAGTACTGTGCCCATGGTTTCCTGGGAATGATGGTATGCTCCCATGATGTTGGAGAGAGTCTCATGGAGAGTGGGTTCCCTGGGCCTGTACTCCCCCTGTCGCACAGCAGTCCTCCCAGCTTTCCTGTTATCCTGTGCCTCTGTCCCCTGAATCGTGTGCCCACTGCCACTGACCCCAGGTCCCTGATTGTCTGGGGTCCCTGTAGTGGTGGACACACTGCTGATTGACGTGTCCTGGGGACAGTGGCATGGGCCCACTGGGTGGGTGCTGTGGGGGTGTTTCCCGAGGGGGGAGGTTCTGTGGTTGTTTGTGACAGTGGCAGGGGAACCGACTGTCCCGAGGTCCCAGATGGGCCGGGCTGGTCATCTTGATCCAGGCGTGCAGAGCTGCTGTCGTCACTGTGGGCCTCTTCTGTGGGGAGACTGGATATGTCTGGCACCTCCTGTCCGGTGACGTTGGGTAGGGTTCCTGTTGGGGGGTAAATGCATAGTTATTGTATTTGTGTGTGCCCTCTTGTCCAAAGTGTGAGTTACCCTCTACTCCTGTGGTTGGCCTATTGTCTTTGGCCTTGTGTGATTGTTAATTTTGGGGCCTGAGTGAGTATCTGTACTGGACATGCTTTGGTGATGGGTGTCCATGCATTGGTGTGACATGCAGGCCTTGGAATTAGGATGTGTGGGTTGAGATAGTGGGGTATCTGTGGGGTGTTGGGGTGATGGGTGTGAGGGTAGGAGTAGGAGTTTGTGATTGCATGCAGGTAGGGTGTGGGGATATAGTAGTAAAGCTTTGACTTACCAGAGTCCAGTCCTCCTGCTACTCCTGCAAGGCCCTCAGGATGCAGTATTGCCAAGACTTGCTCCTCCCATGTTGTTAGTTGTGGGGGAGGAGGTGGGGGTCCACCGCCAGTCCTCTGTACTGCTATCTGGTGACTGGATACCACTGAACGCACCTTCCCCCTTAGGTCGTTCCACCCCTTCCTGATGTCATCCCGTGTTCTTGGATGCTGTCCCACTGCATTGACCATGTCATCAATTCTCCGCCATAGCTCCATCTTCCTAGCAATGGATGTCTGCTGCACCTGTGATCTGAATAGCTGTGGCTCTACCCGTATGATTTCCTCCACCATGACCCTGAGCTCCTCCTCAGAAAACCTGGGGTGTCTTTGAGGTGCCATGATGTGGTGTGGGTGATGTGTGAGGTGCTGTCTGTTGTGATGTGTGGGGGATGTGTTGGTTGTGTTTTGTTTGAGGTGCGTGGATGTTGTATGAGTGATGGTCTTGTGTGCCTGTGGATGCTGGTGTTTGCTATTCTCTCTCTCTCTGCTTCTTCCAAATATTTCGTTGTAAGGGGTTGTGGGTAATGTGGGTGTGTGTTTTATATTGGATTGGGGGTGTGGGTGTGGTGTGTGTATGTGTATCAGGTGTGTGTATTTTGAATTGACCAGTGTGGTTGTGTTTTGTAAATGTGTGTGTATTTTGAGCGCAGTGGTGTGTACCGCCAATGGATTACCGCGGTTGAATGACCGCTGCGTTGATTTGTGGGTCGTGATAGTGTGGGCGTAGTTCTGTTGGCGTGACGGTGTAGGTTTTGCTATCACCAGTTTATCACTGACCTTTGGTGTGGCGGACTTGTGTTGGTGTCTGTATTGTGGCGGATTACGAGAAGTGGGTCGTAATACCTGTAGTGGATTTCTGCCGCGGCCATGGTATCTTGACGGCGGTCAGCGGGATTTACCACCAGGGTTGTAATGAGGGCCATTGTGTCTAAATCTGGGGTGATCTTAGTTTTATAGAGTGCAGCGTAATAGTCACAAAAATCAATTCACAATCTGCGCCTGATCTTTAATTAGGCAACCATTTTCATCTTGTATCGCTAAAATTGTGTCCCTCTCCCTACTGGGGGCACCAGACATGCCAATGTCACGCCTGGATGTTTCCCCTCCCCGTATACATGGGTCGTCGTGTATTTCCCCATGTGCTGGACTTCGTTATTTGCTATGTCCAAAATTCTGTTATCTTCTTATGGATGCAGCCTAGGAGGTGTTTGTCTGCTGTTAACAGATGTTCCTTCTCTAGTTGCGTAATTTCCTGCTCCAGAAGGGCTAAGTGGCCACGCAGTGATTTCAGGACCCCAGCCTGCTTAGCTATTGTGATCCCTCGGATATAGACTTTGAATGTATTCTACACTGTGCTTATGCTAGTAACCTAGCCAATGTTCACCTGAAAGAATTCCCTGATAGCTGTAGCTAGGTCGTCTCGGAACACTGCGTCCAATAACAAGTATGGGGGGAACCTTCACATTAACGGGGGGATACGCCTGGGCCCCACCCCGATCTCTAGCGGGATTGGCTAGTGATCCGAGTATGTTCTGGACCAGGGATCCTGCACATGTGTTCGAGGGACAAGACTCCTGGATACCAACCAGAGGTCAATTCGTGAATGCAAATCATGTGCTGTCGAGTAATGAGTGAACCCCCCCCAGCCGAGAGTCCGTGTCTCCATATGTCTCCTAACCCAGTGTCTGCTGCGATCTCGTTCACCGCCTTAGCTGCGGAGGCTGGTCTCCTGTGTGTACCCCCGATCGATCTTTTACCAATCTAGCGTACAATTAAAGTCTCCTCCCCAAATCTGCGGGAGGCTCCCCCATTTTGCCACTTTTGTAGCTAAGTCAAAATAAAACTGGTGATTGTCGAAGTTGGGGCCATAAAGCCCGACCAGAAGAAAGGTGAGATCTCCTCTGCTGCAGCGAGCCACAATGTATCTACCGTTGGGGTCTGTTGCAAGCTCCTGGAGGCATATACCTGAATGTTTAGCTGCCCATATCATTACTTCCATAGCATGGGACGTGAACCCCGCTGCCAGAAACTGTCCCTGCATCCTCCTTGAGGTAAGAATGTCACTACCCGGGGCTAAATACATTTCTTGCAGTATAGCCAAGTCGACCTTATGTTGCTGAAGGTAGTCTACTACCTCCTGCACTTTCCTGGCTTCAATTGATCCTCTGCGTTCCACGTCAGCAGCCTCATAATCCCGATGGGGCCCATCCTTTAATACGAGGAGGGTTCCTGTGAGATACCCTACTATAAGCTATATGAAATATGAGGATTAGGTAGGTTTATTGGTCCTGATGACTCGCATTTTGATCATTGTTGACTTTAGAAGCAAGAAACATTGTTGGTAGGTGACGGAGCACCGTCATTGTGCGGCCATCTAGCGGCCGGGCAAGCTCCGCCCCCTGGCCGTAATGTTTAATTAAACATTCTGTTCCTGTTTTGCCTAACGCTTCTTTTCTTTTGTGTTTGAAGGTAAATTTACATTTGAACAACACAGGCATCCTCTATCAGCATGCACACCCTTGTAGCCATTTTGTGGCTTTCTGGAGGAAGCAAGCAGTAGGTGGTTGAGTTGGGAAATGGGGATGATAAATTGAATGTAAATTAATGTAAGGAGACCTTGATTATGTAGGTCAGACCAACATTCCACAAACCTTGAATTGTATTTAACTGAGGGTATTATCAAGAGGGCTGCAGCTGGGAAACAAAACATGTTATGAAAATTGAGTGCAACGTGATGGATCTGGCCACCTGAATCTTTCATTTGTTTTCAGTATAACATACTTACCATTTTTGTGCCATAATGTTTTGTGAGAGTAATCTGTCCCACCTGAAGCTTTCAAGTGGATGCTAGCAAGGTTTTATGTGGTATGATTTGAAAACTCAGATGTAGCAACGGTTTTTCACGTCGCAAACAGCGATTTTCGTTGTTTGCGATGTGCAAAACCCACATTGCGATGCCCTATTCCCGTTTTGCGAGTCGGTAACCTGGTTACCGACTCGCAAAACGGGACTGCGAGTCGCAAATAGGAAGGGGTGTTCCTCTTCCCATTTGCGAGTCGCAGCGCGATGCTGCATTGCTTTGTGACCAACTGTTTTCCAGGCCATTCACAAAGGGGAGGGGGACCAACTGGTGGTAACTACGATTGCTTTGCGACCGCGTTCGCGGTCACAAAGCAATGCAGCATCGCGCTGCGACTCAAATAGTTGCTGGTGGTAACCCATTCGCAAAACGGTAGGGGTCCCCATGGGACCCCCTCCCCTTTGTGAATGGCCTGGAAAACATTTTTTCAGAGTGGTCCTATGGACCACTGCCTGCTCTGAAAAAATGAAACTGACACGTTTCATTTTTTCATTTTGTAATGCATCTCGTTCTCCTTTAAGGAAAATGGGTTGCATTACAAAAAAAAAAAAATAACTGCTTTATTGAAAAGCAGTCACAGACATGGTGGTCTGCTGTCTCCAGCAGGCCACCATCCCTGTGAGTGCTGCGAGTCGCAGGGGGTTGCAAATTGCGACCCACCTCATTATTATTAATGAGGTGGGCCTTTGCGACCCCCTTGCGAGTCGCAGATGGTGTCAGGGACAGCATCCTGCATCCTGAATTGCGACTCGCAAAGTGCGAGTCGCTCTGACTCGCAATTTGCGAGTCGCAATTCAAGATTTTCCTACATCTGGCCCTTTGTTCTCAGTGCTTTAAAATATACATTGAGTGAACTTTGGCTCCACCCAGAGGAGTATTACAGTCTGACATCATGATATTGACTTCTTGGTGTATTATTCCCCCCCTACAGACTGCATGCTTTGCAATGCACAAGGGACTATTTTACATCCAGAAAGTACACTTAATCTTGACTCATTTAGTTCTGTATTTCTTACACAGTTTATGCAGAAAACATTTTTTTTAATGCAGTATCTTCTTTATAGTGCAGTACAGTTTTTTATTAGGGATTGAGAGCAAGCCATTAGAACAGCCATCACCACCACCACCATTACCCCTTTTGCAACAGCATTTCAACCACTAACACCATCATTACCACTACAACAGCATTAGAGCATGACAGCTTGCATATTTTAGTACATGAAACCTAGAGCTATTGCCTTTGCAAGTGTGTTATATCCCTGTGGCTATTGCATGGATCTTGGCGTGGCATTCCCAATTGGAATAGAATAAGGAGAACACCAAGGTTCCTGCAGTCAGTTAGCCCAGGTTTCTCTTCTGTTGAGAAGGTTTCATCTTGTCAATAGTAAATATATTATATTCCTACCTACTGTGTAGCATGAACAGTTATTAAAACGAGGACTTTACATTGACGACGAGCGGGCATACGGAGGAGAAGCCTGGAGCTCATCGTGAAGGGTGATTGAAATGGTCATGCATAACCCAACATAGGAGAAATGTTTGCCAGATTAGGAGGAACTACTGTGTTTACTACTCTGGATCTGCCCAATGCATACCATCAACTTGCTCTACACGATGATAGTAAAAACTATGCTTCCTTCATAACACCAGAAGGAGCATATAGATACAAAAGGATGCCCTTTGGTTTAATCTCAGCATCAGCATTGTTCGAAAGAATGATGCATAAGCAGTTTAAGGATATCAAAAACGCAATGTATTTCCAGGATGGTATTTTGGTTTGGGGTAAAATAAAAAAGGAACATGCTGAAACTTTGACTAAAGTTTTAACCATACTAGAGAACAATGGATTGACTTTGACCAAAGAAGAGTGTAAATTTGAAAGAGATTCTGTGAATTACTTAGGACATAACTTTTCTAAACAAGGTATCACCCACAGAAAAGGGTTAGTAAAAGCCATTGAGGATGCATGAGAACACAAAGATAAGGACCAGTTAAGATCATTTATAGGTCTGGCTGAATACTATTCTAAATGTATTCCCAATTTCTCAGTCAAAATAGCAAATATGGGACAATTGTTAAAAATTGAACAAGAAGTTTAAATTGAATGTACATGTGAGTTCAATAACCTAAAGAAATGTAAAACCTAGGCACTGAGGGTTGGGAAATACAGATTTTCTGACCCCATGAAATTGATTAGGGTTGGGAATAGTGTGTGTGGGGGGGATTATCTGATGGAAATGTATGGAGTGTGAGTAAGGTTGTCAGATTACAAAGGTGTTTATGGCCAAAGGGGAATGAGAAGAAAAAATGGTCAAAATGAGTGAAAAAAAAAAAATGGTAATAAAGTCTGATACGGATACCAAACTTAGCTACAAAAAGTCTGGTCATGAGTAAGGTACATGCCGATATGGTGTAAAGGTTATGAGATGCAGTGCGCTTTACAAATATTGTGATTGATTGATCGATTAAACAACCTGTTGGGACTATCAATATGATATTGTATTTAGAATGTATTCCGTATTTATAGGAAACATCGGTTATTGTATATGTCTATTAAATTTAACAAATCATTAGTGTATATAGTATATATGATTTTGTTTATTGTATGAAGGGGATGTGTAATATCCCCGTGGCTACAATCCAGATTGTAATGGAAGGGCGAGATCGCCAAGATTCCTGCAATGTCAATTAGTCCGTTCTCTTCTGTCGAGATGGTTTCATCTTGTCAATAATTAATATATATTATATGGCTACCTACCGCGCGGCGTGAATACTTATTAAACGAGGACTTTACACAGGGCTTGTTCTGCTAGTATTTTGTTTTTTGTCTAAATGGTTGCCTGAAGCCTTTATTGCAAATAGTGTATCCCTAATCCTCTGCTTTTGTTTATATAAAGGTAGATTCTGCCACAAACGTCGACGTAATTGTTCCACTACATATTTTTCTCTGCACGCGATCAGATTTATGGAGACATAAGTACTCAGGTCATTCCATTTCTGTAAATCATTACTCATTTTCTCTGAAACAGACCATGGACTTTCAAAATTGTTTATTTTTCTTTGAGACACCCCTAACGATATAGAATGGAAAAGAAAATGACACCTCATCTGGAATCAGCGCATGGTCTTCTCTTGTGCATCACTTGCCACTGCTGGATTAAAGGACAACAGATGCCAAGTACTTTCAATGGGATATCATCACCAGGGACTCCGGTGACTTCTCAGTCTGCATTTCAAGCATTTGGGGGCATATGTACAAGCCCCTAGTGCCTCCCTGCGTCACATTAGAGGCATTTCTTTACGCTAATGTGGCGTTAGGAAGGATTTTTTGCCGCGCCATGTTAACAAAGTGGTGCAATGCTTGCATTGCACCACTTTCTAAACCCTTGCACCACATTATGCCTGCGCCAGGTGCAAGGGGGGGTGTTCCAGTGCTAGGAGGCTTGCAAAAATGGCACAGTGACATTTAATCCATTTCACTGCGCCATTTTTGGAGTCATTTTTAACCCCTGCTCAAAGCAGGCATTAAAATGACGCACGCATGGAAACCTATGGGTCTCCTTGCACTTTGCTGGACCAGCATCAACATTTTTGACGCTAGTGCATCAAAGCGCCACAATGGCGTAAAAAATGTTGACACTATTGTCCTAACGACCTCCATGTTGCAACGTATTGTGAATACGGTGAATCCATGATGTTGTTAGGTGGGGCAGGGGCGACGCAAGAAAACTAGCGCATCAGCACTGATACGCCACTTTCTTGTAAATATGACCCTTGGAGTTTTCCCGTAGCCTTCTAGTCCTAGCGTCGGCCACCAAGCGAGCAGCCAGAAAAATATAATATCCCCCACTTTCCATTATTAAATGAGGCTCCATTCTTTTTTCTTGTTACCCTTCTTTCAGCCTATTTTTCTTTCTTTCCATCTTTCTCTCCAGTCTTCTTCTGTACGTTCTTTCCATCTTGCTACCTTTTAGTTTTTTCTTCCTTTGTAAGTTTGCATTATACCTACCCTACTTTCTTTGCCCTCTATCACTTTGTGAATCGGGCCCCCTGACTCTTATCTAGTTAGTTCAAAAATGGTACAAACCCATTGAAATTCATGAAATTCGTACATATTACATGAAATTATGCACATTTTGTGCTGTGAAATTTCACACACTTTGGGGCAGATTTAAGAGCCCCTAGCGCCATAATATCACCACATTAGCGTCATTTTTTTACTCTAATGTGGCGATATTATGGCAAAAAAGCAGCGCCAGATTTACAAAGTGTCGCCAGTTTGTGACCTCTTGTGCCACATTATGCCTGCACCAGGCATAATGTATGCAAGAGGGCGTTCCCCTGTTAGGAGGGCCGAAAAAATGGAGCAACGAAATCGAAAATATTTCTTTGCATAATTTTTTGGGGTATTTTTAACACCTGCTCCCAGCAGGCCTTAAAAGGGGGCACACCATTGTTTACAATAGGCCCCTATGTACTGTTCAGGGTTAGCACCAACATTTTGGTGCTAACCCTGAACAGTACATCAATAGCATAAAATATTCTGACGCTAGTGCCCCCTACTCCGCGCCATGGTGCGCCGTCTTTTAAATATGACGCACACATGGTGGCGGTAGGGGCGCAAGAAAAGTGGCGCGGCACTGTTTGCAGCACCACATTTCTTAAACCTGCCCGTTTATCATATTATGGATGAGGCAAACTACCTTGCGCTAATTAGATGCAAGGTATGCGTTTCCGTCCACAATATGACGGTATCCCCCTAACGCCTTATTTATACTCCGGCGCAAAAAACAACGCGCACAACGCCTGGGTCTGATCAGGCGTTAGGGAACCAGTGGACCCACACCATGGAATGGGCCCACAAATGCCCACCACAAGCACCAGCAACACCCCTCACCCACACCAGAGGGACACCATAGGATGGGGGACCCCATCCTGGGTTAGTACAGGTAAGTATAATGTTTTTTTCTGTGCCATTGGGGGCCCCTTACATGGGGCTCCCCGCCCGGCACTGGGTATGATCTCCTTGCCCATGGGACACTGGTCCCCTGGGCTGGCCATTGGGGTGGTGGGCATGACTTCTGTCTTTACTAAGACACGAGTCATTCTTGGGTGCTAGTGAGTCAGTAAATGATGCTAGGCTGGTTAGCGGCATATTTATTGCCGTTAACCAGCCTTGCGTCATTTCTGAGCCACTAACTCCTTCTCCCCTATCCCCATCCCCCCGGCCAGTGTCTTTTTCTTAGACGCTGGCCTGTCCTTAGCACCAGCGTGCACCATTCCATTAATATGGCACCCAGTTGGCGCTATGGAATGGCGCTAAGGATTTTGACGCAAAACTGCGTTACCGCAGTTTTGCGTCAAAATCATAAATATGGGCCTCAATTTTCATGTCGCACACTGAAAAATAATTGATACAAATTTTCAAGATGTTTCATGAAACACTATTTTGCAATTTCACACTCTTACAGGTTACATAACCACAATCATTCCCTTCTGAAGGAAATAGCCCTTATGTTGTGTATGGTGAGGACGGTGGTAATCTCCCTTTCTATTATATTTCTCTGCCTTTCCTTCTCCCTCGTTCAGGGGAAAACAGTTATTTGTCTATGCTTTTTTTGCCTTCTCAGAAGTACGAATTTATGACAAAAAATGCCACCCTTCAGCAATTTATTTGCCGTTTTAAAACTCTATCCTTCCTTCTGTAAACATATTAATTACCTACCCCAGCACAGGCATGATGTTATTTGGAGTTTGCTCCAAGGAGTTATCTTTGCAACAGTAACTCCCTTCTGTGATCTATGTATATAATGTATGTATCAGATTCAGGTTCATCATTCCTCCTTCTTTGGGTACCCCAGTGCTTAATTTGTAAATAAAAACGTGCCAGTGCCCAGAAAACTTCTTTGAAACAGATGGCTGCTGCAATTAAATGTGCGAGCACAGAAAACTGAGGAAGCCTAATCCTGAAGCCAACTCAGGCCTCTTTAATCCATTTACAGCCTTTCCCTGTCCCTTCAGCTCACTCTTGCAACTTTCTGCTTTCTCCCTTTGTGACGCTTTTTTGTTTTTCTCTTCCTCCACTTTTCCCAAATGTGTCTTTTGCTCGCAATAAATGCTTGAGGCAGAAAATTAAGCACCGTCCCTCAAAAATAAGTAACAACAAGCACAAATTAAGCACTATGTACCCTTCTTGTGTTCACAATTAGTTTTTGAAAAATGCAATAGGAAGTTATCAAACTCAAAAAAGAGATTTAAGCAGGGGCGGCTCCTTCGTAATGGCGTATGAACGTCACCCCTTGGCTAAGCCAGGAGCTGAAAAATAAAACAATATATTATAATAGTTTTATTTTTCAGCTCCTGGCTCAGCCAGCAGCATGTGAAGGGAGGGGCGGGGCTTGGCCACGGGAGGGGAGAGGGGGAGTGAAGTCTGTGCACTTCTAACTGCACATGTGTTTTTCGCCGACTGTCACAGGCCGACCAAACACACATGCGCACTTAGGTTTCTCCAACCCGGGTTGCAGAAACTGCACAGGCTCCAGTGTACTGTTTGAGCAGCAGAACAAGCCACTCAGACTAATCCTGGAGCTTCTCTCATGCTAGGCTTAGCATGAGAGCAGCACAAGGATTGCTGGGGAGCCTATGCTGGTGTCCCAGGGAATGCTGGGACACCAGACGAAGAGCAGAGGAGTGGGGCGGCAAACGGCGGAGACAGGAACAGGTACTTTTTTAAAATTATATTTTTACTCCCCCCACCCCTCCCCTTGAGATTTGCTGCAGCTGCTGCTGCATTTAAGATGCGGTATTAGTTGCCCAACAACCTAGAATTATTACAATCCCAAAAGCTGAGCAGCGAGCCCAGTGAACAACAGCTACACTTTGTCCCAACTGCAGTAGATGCAAAAGATGACGTGCACACACTATGAACACCTGCTGCTCCAAGGTGTGCTTAACGGCTATTAAACAAACATGAATAGCGATGCACCATCAAGTAGTAAGAAGTCAGTTCAAAGTATCCAATTTTCGAAATCTTCTTTTGTTTGTTTTCAAAAACTTCACATGATTTCAAATACCAAACGTTACAGCCAGAGACACAGCCAATGCATTTTGTTTACCGCCGTAAACATCCCTGAGGTCATTCAACCTAAGGAGCATATTTACAAGAAGGTAGCGATTTGGTCCCGATGCGCCACTTTTCTTGCATGCCCCTACCGCCACCTAACACCACCATGGTTGCGCTGTATTTACAATACAGCGTACCACGGTGGTCGTTAGGCCTATAGCGTCAAATATTTTGATGCCATTGTGGCGCTTTGCAGGATTACCGCCCAAAATGACGGCACTAATCCTGCAAAGTAAAGGGAGGCCCATTGAAAACAATGGGAGCGTCATTTTAACGCCTGCCTTAGGCAGGCATTCAAATGACGCTAAAATTGTGCAGTGAAAGCTTCTATATTTCACTGCGCCATTTTTACGGGCCTCCTAATGGGGAAACGCCCCCCCTTGCATACATTATGCCTGGCGCAGGCATAATGTGGTACAAGAGGTTACAAAATGATGCAATGCATGCATACTGCTACTTTGTAAATATGGCCAGCAGGAATATTACTCATCAGAGTTATCATGACGTTTTAATTCTTGCCTGACAACTGCTGGACACACAAGGAACTCTGCAGCAGGTGCTTTAAAACAATGTTATTTCTAACGACGGGCCCCTGGAGCTCAGCACCTGGTGCGGCTGCACCGCCCTAAAGTCGGCCCTCATTCCTTGCACTGTTTTACTACCTGTAGAGTTAAATCTCCTATAAATTCCTGATTCTTCCTTCTCTAGCACACTTTCTGATTTCCTATTCCCACCCCCTCCTTTCTCCAAAGTTTTCCTCACCTCATGTCTTGCCATCCAGATGTCTACGGTGAGCCCCTGCCTATCATACTGTTCTGCTAAGATCTTTTTATTCACAAACCTCCTTCCACAGTGTCTCTGGTAACTGCTGCTGTGTGCCTGGGTGGGTACATTTGTCTTGGTCTGTGTGTGCATGGAGTTCTAGGGGAATGTTGCTATGTTGCATGTATGTATCAGCCATGGCAGTATGTGCATGGATGTTGTGTGTCTCTATGCATGCACTATACAAAATTCAAAGTTACCGTTCTTTGTCAATACGTCTTACTTTTTCTTACCCCCTCTTTCGTTTTTCTTTTTCACTCACTCACTTTCCCCACCTCCGCACGTGTCTAGTGCCTTTCTTATAGCTCTCGCTCTTTCGTCTCTTTTACTTTCACCTTCTCTCTACTTTTCACCTGATTGTCTTGAAAGATAAAAGGCAGTTCTTATTGTCTCACTTCTTACCAAAGGTTTCCCTTTACTCTGCTTATTTGTATCGCTGCGTCTGTGTATTTATGTATGTATGTATCCATGTATATTTGTATGTATGTAATATTTCTATAGCACAAACCCAGCCAAAAAGCAGCCAAGCACTTTATAGGGTCAAAGCCAAGCATACATCAGCCGGGGTAGGAGAGGTATGGATGTGGTATGTGTATGTGTGTGTGTGTATATATATATATATATATATACATGTATATATATATATATATATATGTAAATCCATAACTCTATTGATGTTTTTTAGTACGTCACTGACCTCTGCTAGTCTAAATGTGTTTCTTTGTGATGTCCAACACATGCAGTGATTTTGCACCTGACCAGAAGTGCCCTTCCTTGTTACTCATAGGCCCATGATTAAAATGCAACCCTCCGCTATGCAGAAGCGCCCAGATGTTCCCAGGTACAGAGGTAGCTGGTGGGTAGGTGTAATAGGGGATAGTTAGAGATCCAGCTAGAAGGTTATAGGCAGGAGCACTGGTACTAAGGTATGATTAGGGGGTCCAGGTACTAGGGTATTGGTAGAAGTACCAGGATATTATCAGAGGTAGAGGTACAAGGGTTGAGGTGTGATTAGAGGTAATAAAGTGTAAGCATCATAGGAGCTCTAGTTTACAGACAGAGGCAGAAATACTAAGGCATAGGTGGGGGTAAAGGCAGTACGCTATAGGTAGGGACAAGAAAGAGATAAGGACACAAATAGGTATAAGTGGAGTAGAGGCAATAGTCTACAGGTAGGGGCAAGAAAAGAGATAAGGACAGAAATAGGAATAAGTGGAGTAGAGCCTATAGGCTAACAAGGAAGAGATAGGGACAAAAATAGGTATAAGTGGAGAAGAGGCAATAGGCTACAGGTAGGGGCAAGGAAAGAGATATGGACAGAAATAGGTATAAGTGGAGTAGAGGCAATAGGCTACAGGTAGGCGCAAGGAAAGAGATGAGGACAGAAGTAGGTATAAGTGGAGTAGAGGCAATAAGCTACAGGTAGGGGCAAGGAAAGACATAAGGACAGAAATAGGTATAAGTGGAGTAGAGCCAATAGGCTACCGGTAGGGGCAAGGAAGGAGATAAGGACAGAAATAGGTATAAGTGGAGTAGAGCCTAAAGGCTAACAAGGAAGAGATAGGGACAAAAATAGGTATAAGTGGAGTAGAGGCAATAGGCTACAGGTAGGGACAAGGAAGAGATAAGGACAGAAATAGGTATCAGTGGAGTACAGCCAATAGGCTACAGGTAGGGCCAAGGAAAGAGATAAGGACAGAAATAGGTATACAGGTAGGGACAAGGAAGAGATAAGGACAGAAATAGGTATAAGTGGAGTAGAGGCAATAGGCTATAGGTAGGGACAAGGAAGAGATAAGGACAGAAATAGGTATAAGTGGAGTAGAGCCAATAGGCTACAGGTAGCGACAAGGAAGAGATAGGGACAGAAATAGTTATAGGTGGAGTAGAGGCATTAGGCTACAGGTCGGGACAAGGAAAGAGATAAGGACAGAAATAGGTATAAGTGGAGTAGAGGTAATAGGCTACAGGTAGGGGCAAGGAAAGAGATAAGGACAGAAATAGGTATACAGGTAGGGACAAGGAAGAGATAAGGACAGAAATAGGTAAAAGTGGAGTAGAGGCAATAGGCTATAGGTAGGGACAAGGAAGAGATAAGGACAGAAATAGGTATAAGTGGAGTAGAGCCTATAGGCTAACAAGGAAGAGATAGGGACAAAAATAAGTATAAGTGGAGTAGACGCAATAGGCTACAGGTAGCGACAAGGAAGAGATAGGGACAGAAATAGGTATAGGTGGAGTAGAGGCAATAGGCTACAGGTCGGGACAAGGAAAGAGATAAGGACAGAAATAGGTATAAGTGGAGTAGAGGCAATAGGCTACAGGTAGGGGCAAGGAAAGAGATAAGGACAGAAATAGGTATACAGGTAGGGACAAGGAAGAGATAAGGACAGAAACAGGTATAAGTGGAGAAGAGGCAATAGGCTATAGGTAGGGACAAGGAAGAGATAAGGACAGAAATAGGTATAAGTGGAGTAGAGCCAATAGGCTACAGGTAGCGACAAGGAAGAGATAGGGACAGAAATAGGTATAGGTGGAGTAGAGGCAATAGGCTACAGGTCGGGACAAGGAAAGAGATAGGGACAGAAATAGGTATAAGTGGAGTAGAGGCAATAGGCTACAGGTAGGCGCAAGGAAAGAGATAAGGACAGAAGTAGGTATAAGTGGAGTTGAGGCAATAAGCTACAGGTAGGGGCAAGGAAAGACATAAGGACAGAAATCGGTATAAGTGGAGTAGAGCCAATAGGCTACCGGTAGCGGCAAGGAAAGAGATAAGGACAGAAATAGGTATTAGTGGAGTAGAGCCTATAGGCTAACAAGGAAGAGATAGGGACAAAAATAGGTATAAGTGGAGTAGAGGCAATAGGCTACAGGTAGGGGCAAGGAAAGAGATAAGGACAGAAATAGGTATAAGTGGAGTAGAGCCTAAAGGCTAACAAGGAAGAGATAGGGACAAAAATAGGTATAAGTGGAGTAGAGGCAATAGGCTACAGGTAGGGACAAGGAAGAGATAAGGACAGAAATAGGTATAAGTGGAGTACAGCCAATAGGCTACAGGTAGGGCCAAGGAAAGAGATAAGGACAGAAATAGGTATACAGGTAGGGACAAGGAAGAGATAAGGACAGAAATAGGTATAAGTGGAGTGGAGGCAATAGGCTATAGGTAGGGACAAGGAAGAGATAAGGACAGAAATAGGTATAAGTGGAGTAGAGGCAATAGGCTACAGGTAGGGGCAAGGAAAGAGATAAGGACAGAAATAGGTATACAGGTAGGGACAAGGAAGAGATAAGGACAGAAACAGGTATAAGTGGAGTAGAGGCAATAGGCTATAGGTAGGGACAAGGAAGAGATAAGGACAGAAATAGGTATGAGTGGAGTAGAGGCAATAGGCTATAGGTAGGGACAAGGAAGAGATAAGGACAGAAATAGGTATAAGTGGAGTAGAGGCAATAGGCTATAGGTAGGGACAAGGAAGAGATAAGCACAGAAATAGGTATAAGTGGAGTAGAGGCAATAGGCTACAGGAAGGGACAAGGAAAGAGATAAGGACAGAAATAGGTATAGGTGGAGTAGAGACAATAGGCTACAGGTAGGCGCAAGGAAAGACATAGGGACAGAAATAGGTATAGGTGGAGTAGAGGCAATAGGCTATAGGTAGGGACAAGGAAGAGATAAGGACGGAAATAGGTATAAGTGGAGTAGAGGCAATAGGCTACAGATAGGGACAAGGAAGAGATAAGGACAGAAATAGGTATAAGTGGAGTAGAGGCAATAGGCTACAGCTAGGGGCAAGGAAAGAGATAAGGACAGAAACAGGTATACAGATAGGGACAAGGAAGAGATAGGGACAGAAATAGGTGTAAGTGGAGTAGAGGCAATAGGCTACAGGTAGGCGCAAGGAAAGAGATAAGGACAGAAATAGGTATAAGCGGAGTAGAGCCAATAGGCTACAGGTAGGGACAAGGCAGAGATAAGGACAGAAATAGGTATAAGTGGAGTAGAGGCAATAGGCTACAGGTAGGGGCAAGAAAAGAGATAAGGACAGAAATAGGTATAGAGATAGGGACAAGGAACAGATAGGGACAGAAATAGGTATAAGTGGAGTAGAGGCAATAGGCTACAGGTAGGCGCAAGGAAAGAGATAAGGACAGAAATAGGTATAAGTGGAGTAGAGGCAATAAGCTACAGGTAGGGGCAAGGAAAGACATAAGGACAGAAATAGGTATAAGTGGAGTAGAGCCAATAGGCTACAGGTAGGGGCAAGGAAAGAGATAAGGGCAGAAATAGGTATAAGTGGAGTAGAGCCTATAGGCTACAGGTAGGGACAAGGAAGAGATAGGGATAGAAATAGGAATCGGTGGAGTAGAGGCAATAGGCTACAGGTCGGGACAAGGAAAGAGATAAGGACAGAAATAGGTATAAGTGGAGTAGAGGCAATAGGCTACAGGTAGGGACAAGGAAGAGATAAGGACAGAAATAGGTATAAGTGGAGTACAGCTAATAGGCTACAGGTAGGGGCAAGGAAAGAGATAAGGACAGAAATAGGTATACAGGTAGGGACAAGGAAGAGATAAGGACAGAAATAGGTATAAGTGGAGTAGAGGCAATAGGCTATAAGTAGGGACAAGGAAGAGATAAGGACAGAAATAGGTATAAGTGGAGTAGAGCCAATAGGCTACAGGTAGGGATAAGGACGAGATAGGGACAGAAATAGGTATAAGTGGAGTAGAGGCAATAGGCTACAGGTAGGGTCAAGGAAAAAGATAAGGAAAGAAATAGGTATAAGTGGAGTAGAGGCAATAGGCTAATGGTAGGGACAAGGAAGAGATAAGCACAGAAATAGGTATAAGTGGAGTAGAGGCAATAGGCTATAGGAAGGGACAAGGAAAGAGATATGGACAGAAATAGGTTTAAGTGGAGTAGAGGCAATAGGCTACAGGTAGGGACAAGGAAAAAGATAAGGACAGAAATAGGTATAAGTGGCGTAGAGGCAATAGGCTATAGGTAGAGACAAGGAAGAGATAAGCACAGAAATAGGTATAAGTGGAGTAGAGGCATAGGCTACAGGAAGGGACAAGGAAAGAGATAAGGAAAGAAATAGGTATAAGTGGAGTAGAGGCAATAGGCTACAGGTAGGGACAAGAAAGAGATAGGGACAGAAATAGGTATAAGTGGAGTAGAGGCAATAGGCTACAGCTTGGGGCAAGGAAAGAGATAAGGACAGAAATAGGTATAAGTGGAGTAGAGGCAATAGGCTACAGGTAGGGGCAAGGAAAGAGATAAGGACAGAAATAGGTATACAGATAGGGACAAGGAAGAGATAGGGACAGAAATAGGTATACGTGGAGTAGAGGCAATAAGCTACAGGTAGGGGCAAGGAAAGACATAAGGACAGAAATAGGTATAAGTGGAGTAGAGCCAATAGGCTACAGGTAGGGGCAAGGAAAGAGATAAGGGAAGAAATAGGTATAAGTGGAGTAGAGCCTATAGGCTACAGGTAGGGACAAGGAAGAGATAGGGACAGAAATAGGAATCGGTGGAGTAGAGGCAATAGGCTACAGGTTGGGACAAGGAAAGAGATAAGGACAGAAATAGGTATAAGTGGAGTAGAGGCAACAGGCTACAGGTAGGGACAAGGAAGAGATAAGGACAGAAATAGGTGTAAGTGGAGAACAGCCAATAGGCTACAGGTAGGGGCAAGGAAAGAGATAAGGACAGAAATAGGTATACAGGTAGGGACAAGGAAGAGATAAGGGCAGAAATAGGTATAAGTGGAATAGAGGCAATAGGCTATAGGTAGGGACAAGGAAGAGATAAGGACAGAAATAGGTATAAGTGGAGTAGAGCCAACAGGCTACAGGTAGGGACAAGAAAGAGATAGGGACAGAAATAGGTATAGGTGGAGTAGAGGCAATAGGCTACAGGTCGGGACAAGGAAAGAGATCAGGACAGAAATAGGTATAAGTGGAGTAGAGGCAATAGGCTACAGGTAGGGACAAGGAAAAAGATAAGGACACAAATAGGTATAAGTGGAGTACAGCCAATAGGCTACTGGTAGGGGCAAGTAAAGAGATAAGGACAGAAATAGGTATAAGTGGAGTAGAGGCAATAGGCTATTGGTAGGGACAAGGAAGAGATAAGGACAGAAATAGGTATAAGTGGCATAGAGGCAATAGGCTATAGGTAGGGACAAGGAAGAAATAAGCACTGAAATAGGTATAAGTGGAGTAGAGGCAATAGGCTACAGGAAGGGACAAGGAAACAAATAAGGACAGAAATAGGTATAAGTGGAGTAGAGGCAATAGGCTACAGGTAGGCGCAAGGAAAGAGATAGGGACAGAAATAGGTATAAGTGGAGTAGAGGCAATAGGTTATAGGTAGGGACAAGGAAGAGATAAGGACAGACATAGGTATAAGTGGAGTAGAGGCAATAGGCTACAGATAGGGACAAGGAAGAGATAGGGACAGAAATAGGTATAAGTGGAGTAGAGGCAATAGGTTATAGGTAGGGGCAAGGAAAGAGATAAGGACAGAAATAGGTATATAGGTAGGGACAAGGAAGAGATAAGCACAGAAATAGGTATAAGTGGAGTAGAGGCAATAGGCTACAGGAAGGGACAAGGAAAGAGATAAGGACAGAAATAGGTATGGGTGGAGTAGAGACAAAAGGCTACAGGTAGGCGCAAGGAAAGACATAGGGACAGAAATAGGTATAGGTGGAGTAGAGGCAATAGGCTATAGGTAGGGACAAGGAAGGGATAAGGACGGAAATAGGTATAAGTGGAGTAGAGGCAATAGGCTACAGATAGGGACAAGGAAGAGATAAGGACAGAAATAGGTATAAGTGGAGTAGAGGCAATAGGCTACAGCTAGGGGCAAGGAAAGAGATAAGGACAGAAACAGGTATACAGATAGGGACAAGGAAGAGATAGGGACAGAAATAGGTGTAAGTGGAGTAGAGGCAATAGGCTACAGGTAGGCGCAAGGAAAGAGATAAGGACAGAAATAGGTATTAGCGGAGTAGAGCCAATAGGCTACAGGTAGGGACAAGGCAGAGATAAGGACAGAAATAGGTATAAGTGGAGTAGAGACAATAGGCTACAGGTAGGGGCAAGAAAAGAGATAAGGACAGAAATAGGTATACAGATAGGGACAAGGAAGAGATAGGGACAGAAATAGGTATAAGTGGAGTAGAGGCAATAGGCTACAGGTAGGCGCAAGGAAAGAGATAAGGACAGAAATAGGTATAAGTGGAGTAGAGGCAATAAGCTACAGGTAGGGGCAAGGAAAGACATAAGGACAGAAATAGGTATAAGTGGAGTAGAGCCAATAGGCTACAGGTAGGGGCAAGGAAAGAGATAAGGGCAGAAATAGGTGTAAGTGGAGTAGAGCCTATAGGCTACAGGTAGGGACAAGGAAGAGATAGGGATAGAAATAGGAATCTGTGGAGTAGAGGCAATAGGCTACAGGTCGGGACAAGGAAAGAGATAAGGACAGAAATAGGTATAAGTGGAGTAGAGGCTTTAGGCTACAGGTAGGGACAAGGAAGAGATAAGGACAGAAATAGGTATAAGTGGAGTACAGCTAATAGGCTACAGGTAGGGGCAAGGAAAGAGATGAGGACAGAAATAGGTATACAGGTAGGGACAAGGAAGAGATAAGGACAGAAATAGGTATAAGTGGAGTAGAGGCAATAGGCTATAAGTAGGGACAAGGAAGAGATAAGGACAGAAATAGGTATACGTGGAGTAGAGCCAATAGGCTACAGGTAGGGACAAGGAAGAGATAGGGACAGAAATAGGTATAGGTGGAGTAGAGGCAATAGGCTACACGTCGGGACAAGGAAAAAGATAAGGACAGAAATAGGTATAAGTGGCGTAGAGGCAATAGGCTATAGGTAGGGACAAGGAAGAGATAAGCACAGAAATAGGTATAAGTCGAGTAAAGGCATAGGCTACAGGAAGGGACAAGGAAAGAGATAAGGACAGAAATAGGTATAAGTGGAGTAGAGGCAATAGGCTACAGGTAGGCGCAAGGAAAGAGATAGGGACAGAAATAGGTATAAGTGGAGTAGAGGCAATAGGTTATAGGTAGGGACAAGGAAGAGATAAGGACGGAAATAGGTATAAGTGGAGTAGAGGCAATAGGCTACAGGTAGGGACAAGGACGAGATAGGGACAGAAATATGTATAAGTGGAGTAGAGGCAATAGGCTACAGGTAGGGACAAGAAAGAGATAGGGACAGAAATAGGTATAAGTGGAGTAGAGGCAATAGGCTACAGCTAGGGGCAAGGAAAGAGATAAGGACAGAAATAGGTATACAGATAGGGACAAGGAAGAGATAGGGACAGAAATAGGTATAAGTGGAGCAGAGGCAATAGGCTACAGGTAGGCGCAAGGAAAGAGATAAGGACAGAAATAGGTATACGTGGAGTAGAGGCAATAAGCTACAGGTAGGGGCAAGGAAAGACATAAGGACAGAAATAGGTATAAGTGGAGTAGAGCCAATAGGCTACAGGTAGGGGCAAGGAAAGAGATAAGGGCAGAAATAGGTATAAGTGGAGTAGAGCCTATAGGCTACAGGTAGGGACAAGGAAGAGATAGGGATAGAAATAGGAATCGGTGGAGTAGAGGCAATAGGCTACAGGTCGGGACAAGGAAAGAGATAAGGACAGAAATAGGTATAAGTGGAGTAGAGGCTTTAGGCTACAGGTAGGGACAAGGAAGAGATAAGGACAGAAATAGGTATAAGTGGAGTACAGCTAATAGGCTACAGGTAGGGGCAAGGAAAGAGATAAGGACAGAAATAGGTATACAGGTAGGGACAAGGAAGAGATAAGCACAGAAATAGGTATAAGTGGAGTAGAGGCAATAGGCTACAGGAAGGGACAAGGAAAGAGATAAGGACAGAAATAGGTATAAGTGGAGTAGAGGCAATAGGCTACAGGTAGGGACAAGGAAGAGATAAGCATAGAAATAGGTATAAGTGGAGTAGAGGCATAGGCTACAGGAAGGGACAAGGAAGGAGATAAGAACAGAAATAGGTATAAGTGGAGTAGAGGCAATAGGCTACAGGTAGGCACAAGGAAAGAGATAGGGACAGAAATAGGTATAAGTGGAGTAGAGGCAATAGGTTATAGGTAGGGACAAGGAAGAGATAAGGACGGAAATAGGTATAAGTGGAGTAGAGGCAATAGGCTACAAGTAGGGACAAGGAAGAGATAGGGACAGAAATATGTATAAGTGGAGTAGAGGCAATAGGCTACAGGTAGGGACAAGAAAGAGATAGGGACAGAAATAGGTATAAGTGGAGTAGAGGCAATAGGCTACAGCTAGGGGCAAGGAAAGAGATAAGGACAGAAATAGGTATACAGATAGGGACAAGGAAGAGATAGGGACAGAAATAGGTATAAGTGGAGTAGAGGCAATAGGCTACAGGTAGGCGCAAGAAAAGAGATAAGGACAGAAATAGGTATAAGTGGAGTAGAGGCAATAAGCTACAGGTAGGGGCAAGGAAAGACATAAGGACAGAAATAGGTATAAGTGGAGTAGAGCCAATAGGCTACAGGTAGGGGCAAGGAAAGAGATAAGGGCAGAAATAGGTATAAGTGGAGTAGAGCCTATAGGCTACAGGTAGGGACAAGGAAGAGATAGGGACAGAAATAGGAATCGGTGGAGTAGAGGCAATAGGCTACAGGTTGGGACAAGGAAAGAGATAAGGACAGAAATAGGTATAAGTGGAGTAGAGGCAATAGGCTACAGGCAGGGACAAGGAAGAGATAAGGACAGAAATAGGTATAAGTGGAGAACAGCCAATAGGCTACAGGTAGGGGCAAGGAAAGAGATGAGGACAAAAATACGTATACATTTAGGGACAAGGAAGAGATAAGGACAGAAATAGGTATAAGTGGAGTAGAGGCAATAGGCTATAGGTAGGGACAAGGAAGAGATAAGGACAGAAATAGGTATAAGTGGAGTAGAGCCAATAGGCTACAGGTAGGGACAAGGAAGAGATAGGGACAGAAATAGGTATAGGTGGGGTAGAGGCAATAGGCTACAGGTCGGGACAAGGAAAGAGATCAGGACAGAAATAGGTATAAGTGGAGTAGAGGCAATAGGCTACAGGTAGGGACAAGGAAAAAGATAAGGACACAAATAGGTATAAGTGGAGTACAGCCAATAGGCTACTGGTAGGGACAAGTAAAGAGATAAGGACAGAAATAGGTATAAGTGGAGTAGAGGCAATAGGCTATTGGTAGGGACAAGGAAGAGATAAGGACAGAAATAGGTATAAGTGGCATAGAGGCAATAGGCTATAGGTAGGGACAAGGAAGAAATAAGCACTGAAATAGGTATAAGTGGAGTAGAGGCAATAGGCTACAGGAAGGGACAAGGAAACAGATAAGGACAGAAATAGGTATAAGTGGAGTAGAGGCAATAGGCTACAGGTAAGCGCAAGGAAAGAGATAGGGACAGAAATAGGTATAAGTGGAGTAGAGGCAATAGGCTACAGGTAGGGACAAGGAAGAGATAGGGACAGAAATATGTATAAGTGGAGTAGAGGCAATAGGCTACAGGTAGGGACAAGAAAGAGATAGGGACAGAAATAGGTATAAGTGGAGTAGAGGCAATAGGCTACAGCTAGGGGCAAGGAAAGAGATAAAGACAGAAACAGGTATACAGATAGGGACAAGGAAGAGATAGGGACAGAAATAGGTGTAAGTGGAGTAGAGGCAATAGGCTACAGGTAGGCGCAAGGAAAGAGATAAGGACAGAAATAGGTATAAGTGTAGTAGAGCCAATAGGCTACAGGTAGGGACAAGGAAGAGATAAGGACAGAAATAGGTATAAGTGGAGTAGAGGCAATAGGCTACAGGTAGGGGCAAGGAAAGAGATAAGGACAGAAATAGGTATACAGATAGGGACAAGGAAGAGATAGGGACAGAAACAGGTGTAAGTGGAGTAGAGGCAATAGGGTACAGGTAGACGCAAGGAAGGAGATAGGGACAGAAATAGGTATAAGTGGAGTAGAGGCAATAGGCTATAGGTAGGGACAAGGAAGAGATGAGGACGGAAATATGTATAAGTGGAGTAGAGGCAATAGGCTACAGGTAGGGACAAGGAAGAGATAAGGACAGAAATAGGTATAAGTGGAGTAGAGGCAATAGGCTATAGGTAGGCAGAAGGAAAGAGAGAGGGACAGAAATAGGTATAAGTGGAGTAGAGGCAATAGGCTATAGGTAGGGACAAGGAAAGAGATAAGGACAGAAATAGGTATAAGTGGAATAGAGGCAATAGGCTATAGGTAGGCAGAAGGAAAGAGATAAGGACAGAAATAGGTATAAGTGGAGTGGAAGTAATAGTGTATAGTTCAGATTGTAGGTACTAAGGTATAGGCATGGTAGACATACTAGGGTATTATTGAGAGTAGTGGTATTAGTGTAACTGTAAGATAGAGTTACAAGGGTAAAGACAGGGTAGAGAAGAAGGATTAAAGAAAAAAGTATAGTTCTAGAAGATGAATGAGGATCAGTACTAGGATATTGTCAGAGGTAGTTATTAGGGCACAGGTAGTGGCACTAGGATATAGACATAGGTATAGTAATGTAGGGTATAGATGAGGTAGATTCCCTGAGATGTAGATAGGTATAGAAGTAATAGTGTATAGTTTGGAGTAGAAGTACTAAGGTATAGGCAGGGTAGCTTTACTAGAGTATAATTAGGAGTAGAGATATGAGTGTAACTGTAAGGTAGAAGTACACAAAGATGAATGAGGATCAGTGCTAGCGTATTGTTCAGACGTAGAGTTATTAGGATATATGTAGTGGCACTTGGGTATAACATAGGTATAGTTGCTAGGGTATAGTATAGGCAGGTGAAGTAGGGTATAGATAGGGGTAGATGTCCTGAGGTGTAGATAGGTGTAGAAGTAATAGTGTGTAGTTTGGAGTAGAACTACATAGGCAGATAGAGGTACCAGGGCATATTTAAGAGTAGCTATGGTCAGGATAGAGTTACTAGGATAATGGTGGGCAGAGAAGGGCCAGCTCAACAGGACAGACTAGCATCCAATTAGGGTCTAGGACGAAGGACCAAAAGAGGAAGAGGTAAAAGAGGACAAGGAGTGGGTAGGAAGAGTTGAGGAAGAAATGAGGTATGGGTGGGTCATTTCCCTATGGGATGGAAGGGAGGGGGTGTGGAGTAATGGCCAGAGCTGCTGCCTAGGAGGTGGGGAATCCAAGTTCGAATCTTGGAGTCAGCTCCACATCCTGTGATTCTGGGCATATCACTTAATCTCCCTGTGCCCATAATTCAGCGCCTTAAGACCCTCACGGGTGATTTGTCGTGCTTTGCAAATCCTGGGTCATTAATGGAGACAGGGGGTCTCTGTGATTCTGGAAAGAAAGGAGCCCATTAATTTTTCCAGTATGAAGGGCACTGAACAAGGGTTCGACCCTCTGGGACTATTATTAATTTGGAACATAAATTTTGTTTCTCCACTACAGGTTTCCTTAAGCACGTGTTTCTCAAGAATCACAGCTCAGCCCAAGGTACAAAATATGACATAAAAGGGGATGCACTGTGCAGAGCTTCACTTACAATTTCTGGAGGGAATGCCATTAAATCCCAATAAAGATTGGAAGGCATCCCACTTTTCTGGAAGTCTAAATCATTTTTTGACTGGAATATATAGAGTAAAACTCTTGCAAAAAGTCAAAGATTGGGCGAATCCTTCTGATTCACATTTTAAAATCATGAAAAAACTAGGAAGCTTAGCAGGCAATGGGATTTTTCCCAGTCCCAGCATGAGCAATGGGTTGGGCTCAGAGATCAATCATAGGTAATGAAATTAATTTAAGATCACTTCTAAGACTCCAAATCAAAAAGCCATCAGTTAAGCCCAGCATTATCTGTTGATGCCTTTATCTTACTTGTTTAACTTTTTGAAGTTTTTTGCCTTTGTTTAGGCTTAGAACATCAAAAAAGAGCGTAATTGAAGCACTTGTAGGCACATATATTTATAAGTTTTTTACTTCTCTTGTCTTCCCTTGTTTTCCTCTCTCTTTGCATCTTTCCTTAAACACAGCATTTACCTGTGTTAATGTGCCCATTTGTGTTCTTTCCCCTGGAGCAGCTGCAACCAGCAGGTGATTGACTGCAGGCTCCTCCAGCTTGCATGGATCTAATTATCACATGGAACATTAATTTAGATAGACGTAGTTTAAAAAGTAGTGGTAGGTTACCCTGGGGCTGCTAAAGAAGGCCACATCTTGATTGCCCTAGTTAACCTGGCAAGAAGCCATTAGCACACTCTAAATGCTGGAATTAAAGGGATACAGCTTGCAGCTTTAGGTCTTTAACCCCTGAATGACAAAATGAGTTACCTGGTTTCAGCAGTCTACCTGCTACAATCGTGGAAGGGGACATTTAGAAGTTTATTCAAGTGTGCTTTTTATTTGCTTTACACTTTTGTTGCTTACCTAGACTTATGTATTACAACTCAATGCCTTCTATGTAATTGAAGTCAGAAGAGGATTGCACTAATCCAAGTCTATGCATTGTGATTATCTGTCTTTTTATATGTATTTGTCTTTACCTTTTTGCATGCTTGTTCTCTGCTTATCATTGCCTGTGTTTACAATCTCAACCATCATGCACTGGTCGCTTTTCTTTTTAGTTGGTCCCAGCATACAATAGTTGCTCAAATTGAGATGTGTAACTCAACCAACACGTGTTTCACTGAAGAACTTGAGGCCAGATTTAAGAAAAGTTTCTTGCTCCCTAACGCCACCATGTGTGTGCCGTATCTAAGATACGGCGCACCATGGCGGTAGTTATGGAACTAGCATCATAATTTTTTACGCTAGTTTTGAGCTTTTCAGGGTTAGTGTAAAAAATGTTGACGCTAATCCTGCAAAGCCAATTGAGGCCCATTGTAACCAATGGTATGCCACCTTTTAAGGCCTGCTCTAAGCAGGCATTAAAAGTGGCGAAAGAAATGACGCAAAGAAATCTCTAAGATTTAGTTGCGCCATTTTTTCGGTCCCCCTAATGATGCCTGGTGCAGGTATGATGTGGTGCAAGGGGTTATAAAGTGGCACAATGCATGCATTGCGCCACTTTGTAAATTTGCCACAACGTTTTTTGCCATCTAACACGACATTAGCATAAAAAACATTACGCTAATGTGTCCTTAGATGGCACCAGGGGCTCTTAAATCTGCCCGTTGGTGCCTCCTGCACCTCTCAAGTTAGATTTTATAACTTTATGTATTTATGCATGGGTGCTTTGACTTTATGCAAAGGCACATAAGCAAACACAGGGTCTTGTTGCGACTTACTTACTTATGAAATGCTTTAATTTCTCCTCGTTTTTTGCTCTTTCTATGTGTGCTGCATTCTGCAGCACACATAGAAAGAGCAAATCGCCAATTAAGAATGTTTTTGTACAGGAAGGTGCCTCTTCCTGCACAAAAAACAATCAACCCTGCAGCGCAGCCATCCTTGCACCATGGTGCAAGGGTGGCCGCGTTGGCGCTTGGCAGCAAATTCAGCGCCAGCCCAGGGGGCAACAAAGGGGTGCGCCATATTCTATTAAAAACGGCGCATCCCTGCGTTGTGAAAATGATAGAGCGCAGCGCTACCAAATGTGGCACAGCGTCACACTCCATCATTTTCTTTTAAATCTGGGCCTAAGTTTTAAAACTACTTTCTTGTAATAGTTACATTAAATCCAACTTTGGCCAGTTGTTGGATTTAATGTGACCATTAATTTGATACTTTGAATGGTATTGCTAGCTAGCTCTAATCAAAAGTTTGACTTTATTAAGTTTCATGAAGCCTTTCTATGTTAGCCTATAGGGTTAGCCTAAAAGGCTAGCAGCACTACATTAGAGAAAACAACCTTAGCCGTTTTCCTTACCAAGGGATATAAAACATATTTATATTGTCCCTGCTTTTTATGACAATGAACCCTACCCTTTGGGTAACTGGAACAGACCTTACAGGTGACTCATGAGTTGTGAAAATGTAGTTTTGGGCTTTGGAAGTACTTTTAATTCCAAAGCCAAATTTGGACGTAGCTTTATTTTAAAACCAGCCAAAGCAAATGGGGAGATCAGGGCAAAAAGGATGTCTTTCCTACAGTATGCCTTAGTCCGATTGGTATACAAGCTAGGGGATCTCTTTGGGTCTTTTGCAGCCACTCCTCCTCTTTATAGGGCTGTTGGGCAGAGGAGAAAGCTGGAAGGACGATGGGCTGCTCCAAATTTAAAGGGGACTCCAATTGTGTCAGAAATAATGGTCGAGTCTAAAGAACTAGCTTGTCCGGAAAGTAGGTTGCATATGGTGGTTGAACTGATAGAGCCTGCAGTTCATTAATATAGCACACCTAATTAAGCACAATGAGGAAGACACTTTTAAGGTTCAGTAGCCTCAAGGAACAGCTATGCATGGGATTGAAAAGGTAATTAAAAAGGTAAGAACCAAATTAAGGTGTAACTGCATCATGGCAAAAGGTGCAGAAAAAAAAGTTTATGTAAGCCCAGGCAGTGACATAAATAGAGGACAGATCTGGCAGAAATAGAAAGGCTGCGTGGGCTGACAAAAACCCTTTAACAGTGCCCACATCAAGGCCTCACTGGGCTAAAGATAGGACAAATAGAGCAACATCAAAGAACTTTTGGGCTAGACACCTAAGGGAATCAGGATGGGCTGACTTGTGGGGCTCTCACCAGGTTCTTCCACCCAGAATCCTTTGCAAATCTCTATATTTGTTTAAAAAAACACATTTTCTACACAGTTCTGGAATCTAAGGGGAGTCACAAACCTCCTTCCACCCAACAAACCCCGAAGTCTCCTGATAAAAACTGTACCTCACTTGTGTGGGTAGGCCCAGTGCTTGCAACAGGAAACACCCCAAATCGCAATGTGGGCACATCACATTTTTCCACTGAAAACTGATGCATTTTTTGCTAAGTGTCTGGGAATTTTGGACTCTAGCTCAGCCGGTACATATGGAAACCTAGCAAACCTATACATTATTTAAAGCTAGATACCTAGGGGAATCCAGGAGTGGGTGACATATGGGGCTTTTACCAGGTTCTGACACCCAGAATCCTTCGCAAACCTCAAAAGTTGTCTAAAAACCCACATTTTCTTACCATTTCGGTGATGCAAAGTTCTGGAATCTGAGGTGAGTCACAAACATCCTCCCACCCAGCATTCCCCAAAGTCTCCCAATAAAAATTATACCTCACTTGTGTGGGTAGACCTAATGCCCGGGCACAGGAAACGCCCCAAAACGCAACTTGGACACATCACATTTTTCCACTGAAAACTGACACTTTTTTGTAAAGTGCCTACCTGTGAATGTTGGGCTCTAGGTCAGCCGGCACCTAGGGAAACCTAGCAAACCTGCACATTTTTGAAAACTAAACACCTAGGGAAATCCAGGATGGGGTGACGTGTGGGGCACTCACTAGGTTCTGTCACCCAGAATCCTTTGCAAACCTTCTTGAAAACTAGGCTTGCTTTGATCCCCCAATGTTTTCTTACCCAGAATCCCCTGCAAACCTCAAATTTAGATAACAAGTCACACTTCCCTCACATTTCTGTGTGAAGATTTACAGGATCACCACATTGGCACAAATTTCCTACCACCCAGAGTTCTCCTTGGTCTCCCAATGTAAATTATACCTCAGTTGTGTGGGTTCCCAAAGCAGCGCAGCCTGAAACATATACAATGAAAAACTGCGGGGAAACCAAAGTGGGTCCAAAAAGGCAATCTATACATTTTTGGCCCATCCCTGTTGCAGGAGCTTGGCCCACCCACACTTGTGGGAGTGCCCAAAGCAGAGTCAGCCTAAAAACATATAAAATGAAAAACTAAGGGGGAACCAAAGAGGGTCCAAAAGGGCAATCTACATGTTTTTGGCACCATACCTCTTGAATGCGCCTGGTCCACCCACACTTGTATTGTAGCTTCCAAACCAAGATGTTGAATGTAAAATGGAAGTCAAACTGTTTTTACTTCCAATTGCCCAGGGAAATTTTTCTTTGTCCGTCCACCTAGAGGTGTCATACTGGAAAGTCTGCATTCTAGTCGTTTTTGGTGTACATTTGGAAGTGCAGAATTTGTTTAAATATAGAACTGCAGCACAGATGTATTGAACTAACAGGTTTCTCTATGTGCGGGGGCGGAGTTTATATGTTATCCTTTGAGATTTTGAAGTTTTTACATTGAATTCTTATGAGCTGCTAGCCTGAACCTGAGTTTTAGGAGGTTTTATTGGTTTTCCCTACATGCAATTTTGAATTCTGTTTTTATTGTTTCATTAATTTAAAGCTGGGGTTTTCTAGTTGGGGAATGACAGTATGTAATAGACTTCGCGGAAGTCTAGCTGTTTTAACTTCCAAATGCACTGGGCCATTTTCTTTATTGGTCCATCAAGAGGTGCCATATTGGAAAGGCTCCTCTCTAGTTTTTTTTGGTAAACAATTAGAGATGAAGAATTGGTACAAATATAGGGCCATGGCATGGATGAAGGCAAGCCCACCTGCGCCCTCAGTATCTCAAGCTCATCCAGCACTAGGGATGCTATCCGTTACCTCAACCAGGGGGGACCATGGATCTCTCATGCTATCACTGAGCTACCGGGAATCAGTTAATCAGGTCATGGTCAGTAAGTGAGTGTGTGTTTGTTTTGCCTGATTGCATGGGCCTGTTGCCTGTGGTAGATGCAAGGCAGGTCTTCCTTTCTGTGAAACAACGCTGTAAAGAAGAGAAAAGGTCGATGAGGACTTTGACTTCAAAAAGATGAGGTACTATTTTAAAGCAACTCTAGGAAATATTCGCTCCCTTCATTAACATGTGTCTCATAATCAAAGCCTTCTAGAGGAGCATCAGTTTGATGCCTTGTTCATGACTGAAACAAGGATGGGGGCGGACTCTGCACCTGATCTACAGTTAACTGGTCCAGATAACTACATTTGTGTCCTTTTAAATAGAGAAGGCACAAAGGGAGGTGGTTTGGCTATTGCTCTTAAAGAGAATTTGAATTGTGCCACTTTTCATTTGGATAATCTCAAAGGGGCATAAGCATTGGGTTTCTGCATTTCTTCCTCATTGCAGTCCTCCTTTTCATGGGTGTTACTTAATTTTACTTCACAGTCCTTCTGGCTATGTGGGTAGGTTTATCAGCACTTTAGGTGAGGCTTTGGTGGCCAAGATACTGCAGAATACCAATTTTATGGTATGGGTGATTTTAACTTACATGTGGATGACACTGGTGATCCCTTAGCAAGGTTGCTAGTTGAAGTCCTGGACTCTCTTAGCCTGTCTCTGAGTCTCACTGGTCCAAAACATAATGCAGGACATACTCTCGACCTGATTTTTTCAAACACATCCTGATTAGTGGAAAGTTCAGGGGAGGTGTTGTGGTCAGTGTGAGAATTTTGGTGAATTAAAAGGTACGGCTGTACTGCCTTACCGTGTAAAAAACTGTCTTGGATCCAGTCAGGCTCATTTGTAAAACCTTAAGCTTAACCATGGGTAGCTACGGCTTCGGGCAGCAAGACTTAGATAAATGAACCAGTGTAAAGCAGTTAAAAGCACCAAACAATGGAATAAGACAGCCACACAAAACAAAAGAAATCTGACACTAATTTATAAAAATAGATTATATTTTTATGAATTGTAAAGACCTGAGCAAAAGCCAATGGATGGTTATGAAGATACAGATTTTTTATGAAAAACGAAATCTTAGTTTACCCACAGGCAAGCATTGTTAACTGTGTTGTAAACTTTTGAAAGGTTTGTAATAGTTGAGATTGACTACTCTGGTCCAGCTTGAGTGACCAAATCCAAAAGGGTGAAGGTCTTGGGGAGCCTATAAGGAGTATTTAGACAGTTACCTGGCCACCAAAACATTTTCCAGTCAAGTTCCAAACTTTACTGCGCAACTGCCATAGACTTCACTCGAGTGGTCCTGATGCTGCCCATGAAGGAGATGGAAGATGCTCAAGGATCCTGTGGGTGCTGTGTGGTTGATGGGGGCGTCTTTGCAGTTATTCCTTGGTCCACGAGTCAGGCGGGGGAGTGACTTTGGCCACAGAGGTCAGGGTCCTTTCGAAGTCCTCCTTGAGACAATAGGAGGCCAGCTGGGGCTGAGCTATTAGTGTCTTCCCTTGATGGAGGATGATACCCCTCTTTGGTGACCAATTTGGACTCAGACAACATACCTGGGTCTGGCTGCCTGGTGTAACTTTTGGCCACCTAGGATTGGCCCCTTAGGGTGCCCAGCGGTAGTCTGCTGCAATTCGGCTGATGTGGCTACTTGGATTGCCAAAGTGGACTACTTCAGTTTTGATGGTCCTGGTGCTGGTTCTAGGGGGTCATCCGACTGACTCTTGGCGTCACTTCTGTGGTCTGGGGCAAGGGATCAACATTTACCCAAGTAAGTAGCCTCAGGCACAGTCCTCTCTTCGCTAACCCAAAGTATGCCATGTGCAGTCCAGCAGACAGTGCAGCCTGTCTTTGCAAAGTCTTTGCAAAGTCCAGGGGTCAACAGGACAGTCCTTCTCTTGTCCTTTTTCCAGTTCCGGCATTATCTGAGGTTCAGGGTGCCAGGGGTGCCATATTTATGCCCAGAAAGTGCCTGTGGAGGATAATGAAATGGTCACTAGACAATGGGCTACCCTGTCCCCTCCCTCTTGATGCTGACTTTCTAGTTATGTGTGGCACCCAATAGGTGTGGCTACCTATCGGCTACACGGCCATGGAAAAACTGGTTTGGCCACTCATGTCCGCCAGCCTGTGAACCTGAACAAAGGGCAGCCCTTCAGGAGCGTGATCGCCATTAGCCCACCAAAGGCGGCTTCACCTTTGAAGTTAGCCTTTTGGGCTAACACTCTAAGTGCCCTCCTGTGAAAAGGAGGTGACGCCTTGCCCTGTAGCAGGCTTCTATTGTTCCTAAGCCTGGGAGTCTTTCACAATACTCCTCAGGAAGGCAGGAAACTGCCTGGTGGCAAGTGACAGTGCGAAGCCATTGGACAAACTAGGTCACAGAGTGCCAACTTTCTAAAAGTTTCATTTCTTTAATAGTGACAATAAATTCGACTCTGACATCAAGTCGGGTTTAATGCCACAATTAATTTGATATCTTAAAGTTCCCTCCTTTAAGATTAGTCCCATTCAGAAGTTAACGGTGCTGAGAGGTCAGCGGGTAACACTGCAAAGCCAATGGGACTACTAACTCTCTCACAGAAAAACGACAACTTAGAAGTGTTGCTGTTAAGACATATATATAAATACATGTCCTACTAAATAATATACAGCTCCCTGCCTTAAGGCTCGATAGGCCTTCCTTAGGGCAAACTTACATATATTTTTTAAGGAAGTGTGGGCTTTGCTATTAGCTTGAATGGCACAGTTGAACTAGCAGTGTTACCACTGTCCTTCCATCCTCCAGTGGCAAGCTGGGAGCCATTTCATACATTGTCACACACAGGGTGGCACAATCAGTGCTGCAGCCCTGGGTGGACACTCTGCCTTACATGCCCTGGGTACCATATACTAGGGATTTATAAGTAAGTCAATCTCTGCCAGTTGGGGGTAGTTCAAAAATGTGGGAGTGAATATGCAAAAAGAGGCATTTCCTTACAGTTGGACCATTTCATGGTTTCGTTTTCGTGGTCCTTGAAGTATAAGAAGGAGCAGAAACACTGAGGACATTGAATTTGTCCAAAGCATAGAATAAAGTTAAGATCCCAGAGCTGAGGGAAGTTTTAGGTCTTACGACACGTGTGTTGTCTGGAGAATTGAATGAGGATGCATTAGCAGTGAACAATTGGCTACTTGTGGCGGCTAATAACCTAGCCCCAGAAAATCTGTGCTTCCCGCTCCTTGGTTTTCTGCTAGCCTTGCAGAGAAAAGAAAATGTTGTAAAAGATTAGAGAGGAAATGGAGAAGGCAGTACTCCATGGCAGATATGTTAAAATACAAGGAGCCTCTAAATGAATATCATTTGTATTTAAAACAGGCGCAAAGTATTTTTTACACCATAAAAGTGAATAGGACCTAAAGAGATTTTCATGATTGTCTCAAATTTTTTGCATCCGCAGCCCTTCCTCTTACTGATAGTGTGGACCTATGTATACAGCTTGGACATTTTTTAAAGAATGAAAAATGATAGAACTCAACTAGATCTCCTTGCAAAGAGATGGTCTTTTGATGTGAGGCAATGTTTTTTTAACTCACCACCTACCCTGGACTGTGCTTTGTTGCAATTTAAGGCAATTGAACAGGAGGAGCTAAAGACAGGTTTTCTGAATTGTTGATCAGGCTCTCTTGTAAATCCTTGTCAGCGACAAGTTTTGAAGCTAGTTGTTGATATCATAAACCTGATATAAGTCAACTTGTTTAATATTTCATTACACACAGCACAAGTCCCTACTATTTGGAAGTGGGCATAAGTGGTGCCCCTATAGTTTAGTGTTATCTAATTTTAGACCTATGTCATTGCTACCTTCGGTGCTAAATATTCTTGAAATAAATTGCTAATGTTCAACTTTTGGATTATTTAGAAACAAATCAGTTGTTACACTGTTCTCAATGTGGTTTCCATCCACAACACATCATGGAAACAGTGTTATTGTGAATAGCAGACTCGATTAGGTTAATCTTGTATCAGGGCCACAACGCCACCTTGATCCCTTTAGATCTTTCAGTGGCATTTGATACGGTATCCCATGAGATTCTGCTAAACTGCTTTTATAATTTGAGAATGGGGGCAGCTTGGACAAGGTTCAAATAACTTTTGGGTCACAGAGAGCTGGCTGTTTGAATGAATCTGTTTTCTTTGGATGAGAAAACACTTAAATTGGGTGTTACCCAAGAATCATCATTAAGCCCAAAAATGTTCAACATTTATATGTCTCCACTGGCCAAGCTTGTGGAATATTTGGTATGAAATATAAAACATTTTGGTATTAAAATCATATCATATGCATATGACACGCAGCACTTACCAACCAATGACGGTGGAGCTGATATGGCAAAGCAGGCTTTTTCAGCCTGCATGGGGGAGATGAGAACTGATAACCTTCTGTGTAATCCTGACAAAACAGTGATTTTGTTATTTGGTGCAGATCCACTCCCTGGCTGGGCTGTGTGCTGGCTTAGTGAGATCCCAGTCCCCCCCCTTCTCCAGCAGTAGTTGCCTGGGCATTCAAGTTGATTGTCTTCTCAGGTAGGATTGGTGGTCAAATCCTATTTTGGCTAATGAAAATGCAAACGTTCTTAACTATACTTCGCTGGGAGGCTCAGAGATTGGTTGCGCAGGCTCTGGTCATTACGCATTTTGATTACCCCAATGTTCTTTATTCGGGCCTGCCTGAGTGTCTTCTTCGGCATCTGCAACTGGTGCGGAATGCGGCGACTCGCTTACTAGTCAATCTTTCACATCACGCTGCCATTTCTTCGTACTTACTGGAATTACATTGGTTACCAGTAAGAAAGAGAATTCTGTCCAAGAAATTGGTCTTAGCACATTGAGCCTATTATGGCACAAGGCCAATGTCAGACTGCAGCAGGAGAGCTTCATTCAAGTGATGCTCAGTTGATGATTGTCACTCGCTTTAAGCAGGTTAGGATCTTCTATGGTAAGAGCTGTGAAAGCTTGGAATCATTTACCTTTTCAATTAAGGGCTCTGCAGGATGAAAAAGGCTTTCAAAGAAGGCTAAAAGCGCATCGGCTTTGGTCATAAAGTAGTCTCTCCTCCTGAGGTTTCCTCTTAGATTAGCGCAGGGACACTCTCAGGAGCTCTGTGTATTAGAAGCCTCTTCAGTCATTCAAAAATGAAGTCACATTCACATATATTAAATGTAAGGAAAAGAGCAAAGAAAAAATGATATATTTGTAAGGAAAAGAGCAAAGAAAAAAGGATAAATTTCTAAGAAAATGAGCAAAGAAAAGGGGATAAATTTGTAAGGAAAAGAGAAAAGAAAAAAAGAATACAGTGGTAAAAAGTAAAATAACCTTAATCTTAAAACATTTGTAAATAACCATATTCAGTCATGTAATTACATGATACATACTGTCTCCACTTCAAAGCATGTCTTAATTCTAGTTTACTTTATCTAAAAATAGGTTTCTCAGATCACAGTGAAGAGCAGTGCCCCCAATTAAAGATCCATCCAAGCAGAATAAAGTTGTTGCCTAAAAGAAAAACCTTAAAAAACAACATAAGCCCTAAGATATACTTAAATACTCCTAAACAGTTCACACCTCCCCTTTCGGATGAATCCTCACCTTGCTTAAAGTAGAAAAGTAACCAGCATAGTGTCACACCAAAAACAGTAAATCATGAAGAAATGCTACCCAAAATGGCTGCTTTAAATAGGCTAGCAGAATCAAAATGGAGGCTGCCATGTGTTGATTAGCGTCTCCGGACTCTGCCGTGACAAACAACAAAGTAGGCCTCAAAATGCCACCATACAGCCATTAATTCAAAGAAAACACCTACATATAGGCTAGCGGTGCTCCGCGCCAATCAAATTGCTAACCGTTAACCAGATGGCCAACCAGGAACACACACAGAGTCAACAACTTAACAAGATACATGGAAAACACTGCATGGACTCAACCGAATGTCTACCAAATCTAAAGCATCTGAGCAGTAGCAAGAATACGTAAATGTACATAAGCATGTGATTTTACACCTTCTTTCACCTTTGAAGATCAAATTATTTTTGAGAGTGTGCGACATATGTGAATTTTTAAAATTGTAACACTTCATTTTGTATGTATGTGATTGTATGTGTCAGTAATGAAAAATAAATGTAGGTTCAACAAGTTGAAACTTTGCTGGCAGGAGCACTTACATGCTACATGGAATAATAACACTAAATACCATCTTCCTGTACATATTTAGAAAGAACATGCCTCAGAACATCTCCCATGTGCAAGGTTGATAAGGATAGCACGTCTATGACCTCATCGGAGGGAGGGAGACAGAATAACTATATTTATACACAGCTAAAACCAAAATGGATAAACAGAATTACACCAAATGTATACTGTAAAAATAACTATACCTCACGCCCTCACCATGCACTGCTAATTACCTCACATATTACATCACTCATAACATATTCTATGACATCATTGATGACATCACTGCACCACCTGAAATGACATCATTAATGACAATGTGCACTCTCGCCATACACTATGTTCTTACCAAGGATGTCGGTTCAGATGTCATTAGGGATACTATCAATGCAGTCATGGAACATGTCATGAGTCATACATGAGGGTGCAAGCAGTGCATGCTGAGGGTGTGAGTTGTAATTAATTTAAGGCATGAGTTATAATTACTTGAGATAACTATAACTGGTGAATTTCAGTAGCCCTGTTAGTTTAAAACGTTAGGTTTTAGCTTACATTTTCTTCTAACTATAATGCCCTTTTAACCTTTGGTTTTTCAGTGAATTTCTAAGTTTTTTTTTAAAGTAAAGTAAGATATTATTACAGTTTAAAACTATAATGTGACTTTAATATTTGTTTTTTTCCAGTGAATTTCTATAGTGTTTTTTAACATAAATTAAGAAGTCCATTGATATGCAGGGCATGGGTTTAGGCGTCCAATCCACTTCAGTCAGCAAACCCTCTGTTATTTGTTGCACCATGGGTCCGTGGATCTGCTGCAATTCTCCAGGGGATACACTGTGCCACTGGAACCAAGCTGTACCTGGCTGATTAACCCATAACTAGGGTGAAACAGGTACTGGGTTGCTTGTGTTAAAGTAAATCGAGGACCTGGCTTGGCAATTCGGGCTGGACTGTTCCGATTGAAGCAGAGTCAAGACTAGCTTGCATTTAGCTGTATCCAAACTGAGGTGTGAAACATAATGATGGATTGGGATTAGGCCCAGAGTTATTACTAGAGGCTGAGATTAATTCAAGGATTCGGTCCGTACTTTTTTTGTATACTATAGCTTTTCTCTAGGGGGCCAATTGGGTCTTGCAGTGGATTACGGATCCATGGACACTCCCCCAAAAATCATAGACATTCATTTTTAAATTTGGCCCTGACCCCCATGGCCCAGGGGGTCAGGGTACTCCAACCCTGCCCCCTTAAATGTTTTAACAAATATATATATTGTAGGATTCAGGGGCCAAGCCCCGAGTCCTAAGATGGCGGTCACAACTTTTCCTTCAGGTTGCGGCCAGACAATCCCCTTTTTTCAGTTTGTTGCACTATGAATCAGCAGATCTGCTGTGATTCTCTAGGGGGCTGTGCTGGGGTTCGTGGTGGATCAAAAAAAATAAACGTTTAAAAAAATGTGGCCCCTGAGGGTGTCTCTCTGGCACCCTCTACTGGCTGAGGGGGTCAGGGTACTCCTATCCTGCCTCTTATATGTTATTTAATTTCATTTTGTAACACTTGGGGACTGAGTCCACAAGTTATAAGATGGCAACCACAAACTTCTTTCAGGTTGCAGACAGGCATTCACAACATGCGCTTGAGTTCGCACATCGATGGATGCAGTGGAATTGCAGCATGAAATATACATACATCTGGAGCCTTAGTTTTTCAACAACTACTGAACTGATTTACAACAATCACAAAAAGAATACTTTCTGGATCAAGATCTAGCTTTTTGCCAAATTTGGTGCAAGTCTGTTTAGTTGTTTTTGCAGTATCTCTGCTAACATTTCCTTTAGAAAATGCATTTTAGGGCTACTCTGTTTCTCGGTCCCCACTTGACGGGTCACTTTGAAATTTTCCAGGAAGAAGCTGAGGTGGTTGCGACTTTTTTCTGGAAGGTTTTGTGAAGATTCGCCACAAAGGGAACCAAAGTTATTAGCAAAGCAAAAAAACATTTCCTATGGAAACCCGGGCCTACCCATAACCAAATACTTTAAAACGTACTTGTGCATGCCTGGTCCTAACATTCACATAAACTGGTGACAAACTTGGAATCTGTGCTGTACAGTAGTTACTCTATGCGCCTTTTCATCAAAACACCCTACACCAATTTGATCTTGTAAATGTTGAGTAATAGGCCCATCAACATTGCAAGATGCTGTCAGAATTTCTAGTTCAGCCTGATTTTGGTCAATAGACTTGTGTATCATTTGTCATCTAGTAAAGATTTGATCTCTGAACATCAATGCTTGTTCCTGTGAAAAATGTCTTCCAAGTCTAACCGCAACTTCTGAATATTTATCCCGAAAACAAAATTGTGCATTGTAAGCTTTAATTTCAAGAAAATCATTGGAAATGCTTTGCCCTTCAATGCCTAAACAACTGTATAAAAAAGCAAGCTTGTATTCACTGTCAATTTTTTTTACCAACAATGGCTATCAAATATCTCTTGAATCTTTTTAGTCATTGTTTCTGTAGTACAACAGGATCAATACAGTAAAAATGACTCGGCTGCTTGGCATTTTGTTAATTAAATACTTGTGGTAGTTTAGTCGATGTTTTTTTGGTTGTTAGCTGGAATTATTGTAATGACCATGCGTTATACAGGCAAGTGTTGAGAAGGATCAAAGAAAATACGGGTTGCTTACTTCAACTTTATGGTGATGTACAAAAAAGAACGGTTTAAGTTAACTGCTAAATCACTTCTGACATGCCCTGGCACCATTAATTCATAAAGGAATGTGGCCAGCTGACAGGTTTTGACAATGTAGATTCTATGCTATGCTGTATTTAATGCTGCAATGCTGTGCTTATCTTGATGGATATTGTTTTAATACAACTCTCATCTTCTTCTGTTGATGACTCTGTCTTACTCATGAATTGTTTTAAGTTGCCCAGAATGTTAGAAGTTTTTGCCTACTTAGGTAATGTGTATTTTCTCTACAATTGAACTGAAAGCAGAATATCATCAAGTTAATTTAGATGAGAAGTCTAGGTCCTTGACCACGTTTTCACACTTTTTGATGCATACAGGTAACTAAGAATGTCCTTTGGGTTGGCCTCTGCGACCTCAGTATTTCAAACATTGATGTTCAGTTTGTTTCAAAGAATTCATTTGAAGGTTCAAGCCTTTCAGGGTGACATTGTAATACATGTGAATACCACTGAAGAGTACAACAGTATGGTGGATAAAGTTTTAAACATTCTTGGGAATAATTGAATGACAGGGAAATTGAACAAAATTATGTTTTTTAATAGAACATGCTGAATAGTAAGGTCATTATTCATCACCAGAAGGGATAAAACCAAAGAATGACCCTGCTAAGGCCATTTCTGATGCTAAACCTCCTAATAATGTGGAACAAGGTCAAGTCCTTCTTAGTTTTATGTGAGTACACCTCACAATTTGCTGATTTGCTTCACAGAACCTTTGAAGTGACTTTTATATAAAAAGGTATTTTACCCTTGGTCATGGTTGAAGATCAATCTTTCAACCATATAAAAGGATACATTTCTCCAGTTGCAACAGCTGACATGGAAAATACTTAAAGTGCTCATATTTCAGATCACAAGGATCTTACCAGAATAGCACACTCACACAAGACACAAGACACATCCAGAGTATTTGAAGGATCTTGCATGTTCTTAATTGTTAGTTGTATTCTCTTAAATGCTATATGTTGAGTTCCATCTTCGCTCCGCAACTATGTTATCCGGATTTTGTATTCTGTAACGAGACGGGAGATATGTTATGTCATAGCATGGCAATGGTTTACAAACATAAGGTTGTTTTCTTGGCACATTTTAGAATCTGAGATTCCGTCCCGCTGAGAACATGGCTGCTCCAGCAAACAGGACAGTTGACAGCAGGCGACGAGCTAAGCGGGAAGGACTTTCAGATGGCATTACTTTTAAAGTAATAAACCACTTTAAATCTTACTCATGCATGCCTCGCCCTCACTGCAAGGAACAGTACATGAAGCAAAAAAGTGGGTAGGCTGCTACCTCTTCTGTTGGTGATGGGGATGATGATGGTCCACAAGCTGGCATATCAGTGGTTGGTATGACCATCTCAATTACACAACATCTAAAGTGAGTGACACCAGCCAATAAAGTACATTATCAGCAATCTTTTCTGCTACGAAATCTCAGTTGCTTAAGAAGCCCCAAAATAATTTTGTGTTACTGGCAATTGTAATGAGCATTGCCATGCCTGCCACAGATTCGTCATCAGGCAAAGGTTTTCAGAATTTGCTCTTTTGACAACCTTATGAAGTGACCAATTTGTAGACTGTTTTAGATATCTAATCGATAGATTGCAAAGAAGTATGTTTGCGGAGTGTGCCATAGCTGCCATTATGGTAGGAACCTCCATGTTTGCAAGTGCACCTCATAAGTGCAAGAATCCACTAGATCCCAGAATGATCATGTTCAGCTGGGAAGGTCCAGGCAGGGGACACAAGAAGGACCAGGGCAGAGGGAGCACCAGTAAAGATAACATATGCTTCAACTTTAGTCTATGTAGATTATTCAATGCTTTTCCAAGGCACCAAAAGATATTTAAATCATGACTGACAAATCTCAGGCCCGTCCACCTTATGAATCCATGGTCTGAGTCAACTAGCCCTCACACCCAGTCACCAGATCTTCAATTTGTCAGGGTCACCTGGGCAGGAATGCCCCCAATGGGGCACTGGAAAGGACCAGGCACAAGGAGTACCAGAATGGGAAGACACCACAGGTTTATGGTGGGTAGTAGATTGAACCTTTGTGCAACCGTTTGACAAACCACCCAGAAACCATCTGCTTCTTTAAAACCAGGGATCACTGTTGAATTGAGAGTTTATTTCAAAAAAGTAAACTTTCAAGACTTTGTCGGAGAACAGACCTGCCTTAACGCCACAAGAAAAAAAATCTAGTCCTTCTGACAGAACTTGTTGAATTTTCATACCCTAGTGTTTTTTTAAACTATAATAGGCAAAGAGCCATATAATCAATGAATTATGGAAGAAAAGGCACTTCTACAAATGAAATAGTTGAGTTGTAATTACTTTCTACTGCTCTGGTAACTAGTTAATAGCCTGCTGTGCAACAGTGACAGTGAACTGTTCATAATAAAGACCATCACGGTTTCAATAAAGTGTTATTTGAGCTCATAGGTTTAGCAAATGTCTAAAAGATTTCAAAAAGTAAAACATCTGGAGCATGTAAGAACAAAGTATTAAGGGCCAGATCTAGTAAACTTTTGCGAGTCGCAAATGGCCCGAATCGCAATTTGCAACCCCGCAAAAGTGGAAATGGGATGCAAAAATCCCATTTCCGACTCACAAAATGCGACGCGAGCCATTACCGACTCACAAAAATAGCGACCCCATTTTGTGACCCGCAAATAGGAAGTCGCAAATTGCGAGTCACAAACCATATGCAAAAGCCAGTCGCAAATTGCGACTAGTCGCAAAAAGCCCATTTTGCACATCCAGATTACCACGATTCAGAGCAGGTGGTAACCAGAACCAAAGTATAAAAGGAGACCCAGAAGGCACCTGGGTTACACAAGATGGCGGAGATATACCTGATAGCAGTGAGAAGGAGAGTCCACGCCGCCCAGCAGAGGAGGAGGAGGAGCCAGAGACAGGAGAAGATTTACAGAACCAGGCAGACACTTTTCCAACAAACAGAGGAGGAGATATATGATAAATATAGACTTAGCAGCGCAGCTATACTAGATTTAATAGAATTACTGAATCCACAGCTTCAACGCCAGACTGAGCGCGGCTGCGCCATCCCTACACATGTGCAAGTGCTATGCTCACTGCACCTCTTGGCCTCGGGGGGTCATTGCTGTGGCAGGTGGGGTATCCCAAAGTGCACTCTCACGGTTCTTTAGAGCATTCCTAGATGCCTTACTCACACACATGTCCAGATACATATACCTACCCAGGAATGAGGCAGAAATCAACAGCACCAAGTTGGAATTCTACAGGATTGCCAACTTCCCCCATGTCATAGGGTGTGTGGACGGGACACATGTACAGATCTGCCCTCCTGCAAATCTGGAATATCTGTTCCGCAACAGGAAGTGTACCCACTCCCTGAACATCCAGGTGGTATGTGACGCCCATTATGTTATCACTGACATGGTTGCCAAATTTCCAGGGAGTACACATGACTCCTACATTTTCAGGCACAGTGGGATACACCAATGCCTAGAACGTGGGGAGTTTGGAGACGGATACCTCCTAGGTATAGCTGAATACACCTTGCAGACATACACACAGGTCAATGTGAAGCCCATCTATGCCCAGCTAACATTGTATATTTTGTGCCAAACAGATGACAGTGCATATGCACTACGTCCATGGATACTCACCCCGTACTTAACACCCAGCAATGAGACAGAGAGGCGATACAACAATGCCCATAGGAGGACCCGAAATATCATAGAGAGGACCTTTGGACTGCTGAAGTCAAGATTCCGATGCCTCCACAGAAGTGGAGGTGCCCTCCAGTATAACCCAGTAACAGCTTTCAAGATAGTTGGCACATGCGCTATACTCCACAACATTGCCACCAGACGTGGGCTACTTCTCACCCCAGAAGACCCAGATTCGGAGGATGAAGAGCAAGAGCTACCACATCGCCATCATGGGGATAGAAGCATTGCAAATCAAGGCAGACTGAGACTGGACCACATTGCAAACCAATACTTTGGAAGGTACGTGCTAACTGTCACCACACTCACTATTGTCACACACAAAGAGTCCAGGTGTGAAGTGGAAGTTTTAATAATGTGCATCAAAAAACTATATACATTAACTACAGTTCAGGGGCTGGAAAAGTCCACCTGGCATGAGACACATTGACCTCATGTGCCCCTACTCCAGGACAGTGCGGAGCTCACACTCTGCGCCGGCCTCGGCCAGCATGGCTGGTGCCTGGTGTGTCAGCATTGCCCTGCCTTGCGCTACCACTGCGCAACACTGTGGTGTCACTGGCTGAGACACTGCTGACGGTGGAGCCCTCCTCGCTGTCCTGCGGTGTGTCTGCCGCGCCCCTAGCCACCTGCCATGCCAAAATGATATCTACGGCGTGGCTGAGACGTCCCAGTCCACGTGCAACATCACTGGCAAAGTGGCCCATGTCTACCTGGAGGCTGACCGTGCGCCGTGAAAGGCCAGTGGTGTTCATAGCCAGCCTTACGATGGAGGCAGACATTCGGTCCAGCCGGTGCATTAGCTGCCTGTCACGGCACCTTGCACCCTCTCTCGCTGTTATGAGTTCTGCCACCAGTTGTCTCATTGAGAGTGCAAGGTCGCCGACGTGTGTATTGAGCTGTTGCAGCTCTGTGTGTACCAGCTGCATGCCACTGTTCTGGTTTTGCTCCATACGCCCCATGGCCCCTGATATTCTCCTAATCTCCTGTGTCTGCAGGCGCTGACCCCGTAGGAGTGCAGCCTCGGCGGCCGACATGGAGGCGTCCCCTGACTCAGCCTGTGGCACTGGATGGACATTTACACGTCGCCTGCGACGCTGTGGAGGCTCTGTGTCATCTACAACGGCACTGTGGCTGGGACCAGGTGCTGGCTCACTCACTAGTATGGCAACTGGTGCATCATGATGGGACTGTGTGTTGGTGGTGCAGGTCCCTGTGGTGGCTTGTCCTGAGTCCTCTGCAGGCTGGTGGCTGACCTGTGGCCCCTGGACGCTTTGGCTGGAGGTGCTGTCATGTGGGAGACCTGTGGGACATAGGGAACACACTATCAGTATCTACCATCTGTTATAAACTTCCTAATAAACTGTTTCCTATCAACTGCCTACTTGACTACATTGCCCATAATGCACCATGCAGGTGGTTGCTACTCTGAAATGGAGCTATTTTGGTTGTGCATGCTGCTGTGTACTAGGTGGGTGGGGGTATGGCATATATGGGTGTACATGCATGTCTCATGGCACTCACCGGTTGATGGTCCTGGCTCTGAAGTGTCCAGCTCTCCCATCCCGCACACTGCCTCTGGCTCCAAGGTCTCCTCCACTCTTTCCTCCAGGGGTGTGGGTGGTGGTACAGTGGATGGTCCCCCTCCAGTGCCCCTCATCTCCCGGAGCCGCTCTGCCACCCTCTCCTTGGTCCGGGAGCGCAGGTCATACCACTGTTTTTTTAACTCTTCAATACTCCAGTGGCTGACACCCATGGAGTTCACCTTGTCCTGGATTTCTGTCCAGATTCTTTTTTTCTCCAGCTCAGGCACACTGAGGGCTGCCTTACCGAACAGTTGTTCATGGTGCTGACAGCATTCCTCCGTCAGCACCTCCAGCTCTTTTTCTGCAAATTTCAATTTGCGCTTTCTTGGTGTCTCTGCCATGGTAGCTGCTCTTCCTCCTGTTTGCAGTGTAGCAGTTGAAAATGGGTGTGGTCCTCCCTCCTCCCAAGTGTATTAGTAAACTTCCTGGCTGTGATGTCATCATCAGGAGCCAGGAAGTGTTTTACAGAGTGTTCTGCTGCACCTGCATTCAATTTCCAGCACAGTCGCAATTTGCGACACCCACTCGCAATTTGCGTGTTCGTTTTTAGCGCGGTTGCAAAAAGCGACCTCGCAAACAGCGGACTCGCAATCTGCGGTGCGACTTCATTTGCGAGTCGCAAATTGAAGTCGCTTTTTCTTCTTGCATGCCATTTAGCGAGTCGGAAATTGCGAGTCGCACCGACTCGCAATTTCCGACTCACTAAATTTTTCCTACCTACATCTGGCCCTAAGTTTCTTGTATCAAGCTTCTTTCCCCAAATGGATACTCCTGATCAACTGATCTCTTCCTTTACAAGCTGCAAATTATTTCTGGAAAAGTGAACAGCTTCACTGGCTATCCTCTAGTAGCTTAGTTTTCAATATTATGACCAAGAGAGATCCAGCATTTTAGGAATCATACGGTAGGAATTTTGCAAATCTGTCCATCTTTGAGTAAGTGTGTACATTCCAATCTAAAAACAATTTCAACAAATGTGTCCAATTCCATTTCGGGCTTGGTAACGGATGCTTAATTCTCAGAAGTTCTGGGGAAATTTAAAAGTATCAGAAGGGCATGACCAGAAGTGACAAATAAGACAACTCTCACAAGAAGAAAAAGTACTGTAGTACTGCAGGAAGAGTACTGGAGTACACTATACACCAATTGTGATTAAAAGTTTCATCAATTACTCTGGAGTGCAGATTATGGTGAAAGACGTCAGAATTTGTCCACTCACAAATTGGCAAAGGCAGTGATATGGAAATTTAATGCAAGGTGTACACAATTGTGATACCATTATCAATGGCCTTCTCATAGAGCATACATGAAATTCTTGGATCTACTGCAAATGAGGCATGAGTGACATGACGTCTTCTCAGTTTTTCCATTATTTCGCCTTGCCATCGAATCACCTTTCCTAAACCACATATCCTTGGGTTCTAAATGTTATTGCAATATAATTATACCTCTGGCATCAAAGGATCTCACAGTTGATGAAGTGCTTAGTATGTGCAACCACTCTGTAATATGCTTGGTATTTCTTTTGTAAGAGTTCTAGTTTTCACCTCCTGCTGTTCTTCCATCCAATGGCTGTGCAATAATTATGCGTTGTTTAATTATTTTAACACCATCTAGTGGCATGCTGTGCACATTGCTAATGTGTGAATTTGACAGGAAATATTCAGTCCCTAGAGGTTTAAAACAATTATTCATTGGAATTACCTGTTCTTAAAAGAACATTTATTTGTAGAGGAAAACCATTGACTCATAACATAACTAACAATCATTGGCAAAGCTAGTGGGTCTGGCGTTGTCTGCCAGCATTTTGGAAATCCTTGTTTTGTTGTGTCATGGCTTTAGCAAATGTTTATTGTTTTGGAAGCTGCTGGACAGTTGTCAATCTAAAACAAAAACATTGGCCAAACACAAGAATGTTTTTATTAGTCTCAAAAAAGTACACATTACCATATTACCCCCCGGCACTTAAGGGAACTACTTTCTGTGTTGATATGCTCTTTCTGGAAGAGCAGCTTGACATAACTCATGGTGAAGTCAGCCAATAGTGAGGTGATGCATTGCCCCTTGATGTATGCTCGAGTGGATTGGAGAAAAATTTGAATTATACAACCATAGGCAAAGGGTGGCTGAAAAAAACCATAGGCAAATGGTGGCTGAAAAAACCATAGGCAAATGGTGGCTGAAAATTCTTGTAAGTAACTGAGTCATACACATAACTGTAGTAAAATCAAAAGGTCTTGGCTAACACTGTTCTAAAACAAAAGCCAATTGTCATGCCATTAGCTGCCAGCCAGTTGCCTTTAAGAAAGAAAGAAAGAAGAAATGAAAACAAGAAAGAAGGAATGAAAGCAAAAAAAGGGGAAAAGGGTTGAAATCAAGAAAGAAGGAAAGAGGGAAAGAAAAGCAAGAATGGAGGAAAGAAAGAATGAAAGAGCATAAAAGAAAATAGAAAACAAGAATAGGGAAAGTAATAAAAGAATGAAAGAAAAAGGGAAGCCAAGAAAGGAAGAATGAAGGAATGAAACCAAAAAAGGAACAGAGAAAAGAAGGAATGAAATAAAAAAACAGAATGAAGCAATAGAATGAATGAATGAAAGAAAAAGGAAAGAAAGAAGGAATGAAACACTGAAAGAAAAATGGAAGGCAAAAAGAAGGAAAGAAATGAAAGGGAAAGGAAACAAGGAATGAAATGAAAAAGGAAAGCAAGCAAGAAAGAAAAAGGAAATAAAGGAAAGAAGAAATGAAAGAAAAAGAAAGAAGCAATGAAAAATGAAAAATGACAAAAAAAGAAAAGAATGAAAGGAACAAAGAAAGAAAGAAAGAAAGAATATGCATCCAGAATAAACATGTTCCTAAAGAACTGTCCGCTTATTAAAGCAAATGTGTAATACTGAAGTTTTCGATAACTTTATACAGAGCAGTTTCAAAAGAATGCAAACTGTTACACTGTGAAATTCTTTTTGGAGTGTCCTTTGTTTATCTGAAAAACTCAGATGGATAAAGGACTTTCCCAAAAGGATTTAAAACAGCATTTATGGAAGACAGGAACTGACACGTGGAATGTGGTCTGTGCTGGAATAAAGAGCCCTGCTGTCACATCAGAATCTAAACACAAAGGCAGCATCGAAGTAAGAATTTAAAAACAAAACCATTGGTACAGAAGGGAACTAGCTTGTGTGCCGATGTGCTTCTTGTGAAAGAGCAAAATGCAGTCACTCAGAGTGAAGTTATCCAGTGGCGGAAGTGGGCTGACTCCTGCCTCATGCTGTTGTGGGCTACAAGCACTGCTGTGTAGCTCATGAGGGAATAGGAAGTCCTACCTGCAGGAGGTAGGTAGAATTGTAAGAGTCACATTATGATTGAGAGAGTGGGACTGAAGTGCAGTGCTGAGTGATTATGAAAGGGAGTCATGACCTGACTGCAAAACCTGTCATGTGCACTCATTGTCACTGTGTTTTCTTAAGAGGACTCAATGGGTGTTGTCTTTTGGTCAACTTTTGAAAACCATAATGGGGACTGCTAGGCACCCTCTAAAGGATAGGAGTGTGTATCCAGTGTAAGGAATATGGATGGATAAGAGTTTGACCCAAGTACAAATGCATCCTGGGTGAGCTACAGAATTCATTTACCCAGAATTCCTTTAATTCCAAGAATTATGGCGGAAGAACGGGGACCAGTGTTGACTATGACATAATCGGTTGGCTGAGACAAGTGCACGATTGAACATATGCTATGTTTATCTAATGATCTCATAGGGGTGGATGAATTCACAGCAATATCAAATGGGAAGCAAAATGTGGATGGGCCACAAGACCTTGATACTGAATAGCTGTGAAACAGAAACACGCTTGACTACAGCACCTCCAAAAAAAGGACTATTTATGCCTGCTTGTTGCTCTGTGGCTGCACTGTCCCCATCGAATTCAGAGCTGAAAAGCTGGGAGTCGTCTGGGACATTGATCTCAGCTTTAAACCCCAGGTTGCAGCAGTAGTAAGGGCTGCATTTTTCAATTTGAAATTCTGCTGTACGTTGATCTGTTAAACCAAACCCTGGTAGAAGGGGCACAGATGAGCACCTGCCTCCACTACAGAACTCATCTTTATGTCAGTACCCCAGCATTCCAAAGCAAGAGACTATAAAACATCCCAAAATGCAGAACAGCTGACTAAAAACAAACAAAAAAACAACAGCTAATTGCTGCCCAATTAAAAGCTTCTCATGGAGGAAAGAATTGAATTTGAGGTCCTCACCAGCGAGGACATGGACAACTCTAGTCACAAATATCTCAATGCCAAGATAAAAAACAACCTTTTAGACGATCTCTCCTGATTGCAAAATGTAATTTATATGTTTAAATACTTCGTCTCTTGCTCTATCTAGTATCACTACACATGTCCCAGTCCTTACGGATAATGCTCACAAATATGCAAAGTGTCTATCATATATGAACATCTGTTATATAAATGTTATTATAGAATCAAACACTTATGGTATAATTGAAATAACAATAAAAAGATTCCTGAAATCCGAAAGATAAAAAACAACCTTTCCAACTCACTTAGCGCCAGCAAAGAAGACATCCAGACACCACCTGGGTCAGAAAACAGGAGCAGAGGTGGCAGGGGATTCACAGTGTTGGCACGCGTCCTCTGGAAGACCCTTCACTCAGACTCCTGGAACATTCCTTCCCTCGTCCTTTTTAAGTGTTAACAGTACATACACCTATCCCATCACTAGCACATCTCTCCATCTCTCCCTCAGTGCTGAGGAACCCGCCACCTCATTCCCAAGCCACACCTGGCACAGCACCCTGCCACCTACAGCCTCCCATAACAACCACAAATGCTTTCACCCTACTTGGCAACTCCTGAATTGTATTTGTTTTTCTCTGGCAATTACAACCCACTCAATTACCTATTGACTTGAACATAAGCTTTTCACAATGAACAAGTCAAGCTTACTGCCTCCTTCATATCCTTTCAAAATAAACACATATGGACTATAGCCTTGGTTATTGCCTTGTCAATATAACCAACATGATTCTGCTGTATGGATCATAGGCTTTCCCATAAGGCAAAAAGTTCAATCCAAGCATTTTCTCAATGGGATCACGCAACATTTGCTCAATCAAATGTTCAAGGATACCAACATTTGGATTGAGCCTAAGCCCCTCTCTGTAGTACTTCTGAAAGCTCTTTTCTGTTGATCACATGAAGTCTGGCAACAGCTGTGCTTTGAAGCCAGACCTAAAAAAACAGTAAGCGCTTAATGACAAATCTATTTAGTTATCAAGCTGTAGGTATGGTCTCCCACAGTCCTGATGAAGACACTGATGAAAAAATAGCTGTGGATGGAAATAAGTCAACAGCTAAAAAGAATCACCTGGGGGGTACTCTAAAGTTGAATACAGAAGTCTAATAGAGCAGGATGTAAGCCTATCCCTTCCATCATGCAGAGTGCCAGACTCACATGACCGTATGCAAGTAAATGTAAGAAAAAGACGAGCAACAGGACTTACTGAAGAAGCCCCTGAGACATACAAAGCAACACCATACTAACATAAAGGACCAACTGGAAACAAAAAATATTTATAAATGAAAAGAAAAGTTATGACAAAAGTTAATTTCAAGAAAATTCAGCCACACCAAACGCTCATTTCAATGCTTACGGAAGGCTACAAGACCAGCATTCTGCCCACCTTGACTGCCATCATGGATGTTCACTTTAAGTGTGTCTGAAATCTAGTGGGACATGGTGTTGTTTTCTCTGCCCTTAATAATTTCTGCAGTATCTATGGTCAAGGCCACTGGAATTATGTGGCAGGAGAGGGCCAAATGATGCAGCAGGTTTGAGTAAATTATGCGGCAAGAAAAGGCACATGATGAGGCATAATGTGCAACACTTTGTAATAGCATTATTTCAATATTTTTAAACTTGGTAACACTGTCTGGGCACTGGTTGCCCCTCATTCCTACCAGTTTTTAACACTCAAATATAGCAATAAGCAACTGAAAGATTTGCAAAGGACGTTCTATTTTAGGGTAACACACGTTACTGCATTTTTAGTAACTTTAAAGCAGTTTGAGCTAGAATTTTTTTTTTTTTTTTAAATGTACAGGTTATGTGGCAAATGGTGGATTATATGGTGATTGTGGCACATCTTCAATTATGAAAAATCATTGCGTCCACACAATCGCTTAATTCCGGTGGCCCTGTCCATAGTACAGTACGTACGTCCTAGACTCTGGCAGCCTGCTTTCTAATAACACAGGGGGTTATTACAACTCTGGAGGAGGTGTTAATCCGTCCCAAATGTGACGGATATATCACCAGACGTATTACGAGTTCCATAGGATATAATGGACTCGTAATACGGCTGGTGGTATATCCGTCACTTTACTGTCACTTTTGGGACGGATTAACACCTCCTCCAAAGTTGTAATAACCCCCATAGTCATCGATTCACACACCAGTGCAAGGCAAATACGATCTTTGAAGGCATAAACGTGTGTGCGCAAAAACATTTGTGCATGTGCGCAATTATCTGCATAATAATATTGCTCATACTGGCCCAAATTCACAAAGCATTTTCTATGAGTAGTTGTGTCTTACTCCTGTCTTTGGTGTAAATTACTGGAGAATATCTGTCTTGATTCACGGCGTATTTTCTGTCTCTTACTCCTGACTTCGGTGTGACACTCCATGGACGTCAATTCACCAAAATGCCGAGTGTAGCAGAAGTGATTTCACACGCCCTTTGACCTTCAAATTCACTCAGACACCCATTCTTACACATACTCTTGCTCTCACGTAAACACACACAATCACAAACATGCACACAACATACATTTAAAAGCATTTATTACGTACCTGAACTGCTCAGAAAATCAGATTCCATCGAATTGTACTCCATTTTCTATTACACTGATAGTGAATCAGGAAGAATTGTTCACTATTAACACTAATCGTGGATAAGGAAGCATTTTTTACTATTAGTGTAATAAAAAACTGAGAGAAAACAAAGCGAGTGGAGCCCAAGTAACGTCTATAATGACGAGCTGGCAACGATTTCGCCACTCTGAGGCCAGGGGCAGTGCCAGGGGTCTCAAGGGGCGAGCCTGGGGTCGCAGGTGCGACACCTAAATGGCGTCCACGACTTGCTCCTGAATTTCATTACGCGATGCACGCACTTAAGGGCTGTCAGTCATTACAGGTGCAAGCAGGAGGTTGCATGAATCAAGTGACCGCTTGCGGCGCGTCCCGTCCCCCCCCCCCCCCCCGACCCGGCACCGCACAGCCCCCCCGACTCCCGGCACGAGCCCGCGGCATCCCTTATATCCAATCTAATCTCCCGAGCCTGATGTTGAAAACACTGACCTTCAAGCTTTGCAATTGTCGGGCGCCAGCATCGCCGCTCATTAATTGCAAATTATAGATCCACCGTACTCGGCTGCTCTGAATGTCATAATTGCCTAATTACCTCCAGTGCAACAATTGTAAAAAGCAGGATATCTCTTTCGTAATATGCTTTTCAGACTGGAGTGCGGTTAGCCATCCTGGAGAAGGTAATGAGATGTTTGGGAGCTCGCGCGGGGCTCTTCGGTGACCACGAAGCTCGGCGTGGTGTTGCTTTGATGTTTTTGTAATGTCCTTGTTCCCCGGGGGCTTGACAGATTCTTGTAATAAACACAAGAGGCTGTGTTCTCTTCTTTGAACCCCCTTCACTCCTGAAGCTGGAGATGCAAAGCTTAAAAGCGAGAAACTTTAGCAGTGTACCAGGCCTTGTGATCATTAGCTCAGGATTTATCCCACAACCTCAGAGTTCATCACCCATGTCTCTTTCTCTAAAGGCGGTATGTGGTTAATAGTAATAAGACAGGGCCACTGGAATTATGCGGCAGGGGAGGGCCAACTTATGCGGCATTATGCAGCACATTTTATGATACTATTAGCGTATTATATTGTCATTTTGAAACTTGTCAGCACTGGCTGGGATTAGTTGCAATTCATTAGTTCCAGTTTAACACCAAATTATAGCAATAGGCTTCAGAAAAGTGACCAGTCAACCTTTGCAAAGGGCCTTTCACTGCGTGTCAACATGTGTTGCTGCATTTTTGTAACTTTTGAACCGTCTTGAGCTAGAAACATTTTTTTGGGTTAAAATCTGTAGATTATGCAGCAGATGATGGATTATGCGACAAATGTGGCAAATGTATAATTTTGTGAAAAGCGCTGCGGCCGCTCAATCGCATAGTTCCGGTGGCCCAGGATGTAGAGCAGTGAAAGCATAGATGTCAGTCGGTACCATGTCATAACTGACACATTCAACCAGCCTTGGCATTTAAAGCGCCAACACTGTAGGGCTGATTCTATAAGGCGCGTAAGGGAGACTAAAGGAGTACTACAGCTGGAGGTAATCTTACATGTCTTTGTTAACCTACCCCAAAACGTCTTACATGGAAATAAAATGTGAATATCAGTGCATATTCATATACAGTTAGTACAAACAGAAAGGCCTCTCCCTTCTCTGAACTTTCATGATTAGGGAGTTAGATGTTTTGGGACTGATTCACAAAGACATTTCAGAGTACGTAAAAAGGTACTCCTATAGCACTACTTACCATACTTATGAATGCTTTAGTGAATTGGCTCATTTGTATTTCAGCACTTGTAGTTTTACATTCAACATTTTTGAGAGTTTGCTTAAAGATTTCACCATACATAGTGGTGTGTAAAGGTATACCATGTAACATGTGGCCCATTGGTAGCAATGTAGGACCAAACTACAGCATCATGCCACATGTCTAGGGTCGCTGCCGCTAGAATACTTGTCTGTCTCCAAAAAAGACACAACAGCATTGCTGAGCCCTAGACGGTATGTCTTAGCACCCCTTTCTAGAAGAAAAGGGAACCAATATGAGAACACTTCTGATTAGCAATAGCAGGTATTCTGCAACCTACAGAGAAGCAGCTATACCACAGTGCCAGCATTGGTCACTCTTTCATCTCTCAAGAACGCCAACAAAGGACTGCATTAAAGAAAGGTGCTGCAGTACATATACTCCAACAGAGAAGAGCCTTAATGAAAGATGCTGCAGTACATGTACTCTAATACAGGACAGTCTTAAAGAAAGATGCTGCAGTAGACATACTCTAATACAGGACAGTCTTAAAGAAAGATGCTGCAGTACACGTACTTTAATACTCAACAGTCTTAAGGAAAGATGCTGCAGTGAACGTACTCTAATACAGGACAGTCTTAAAGAAAGATGCTGCTATACACATACTCTAATACAGGACAGTCTTAAAGAAAGATGCTGCAGTACATGTACTCTAATACAGGACAGTCTTAAAGAAAGATGCTGCAATACAGGTACATCAGTTGTAGACTGATTAAACAAAGGTGCTGCAGTACATATACTCCAACAGAGAAGAGCCTTAAAGAAAGATGCTGCAGTAGATGTACTCTAATACAGGACAGTCTTACAGAAATATGCTGCAGTACACGTACTGTAATACAGGACAGTCTTACAGAAAGATGCTGCAGTACATTTACTCTAATACAGGGCAGTCTTACAGAAATATGCTGCAGTACACGTACTGTAATACAGGACAGTCTTACAGAAAGATGCTGCAGTACATTTACTCTAATACAGGGCAGTCTTAAAGAAAGATGCTGCAGTACACGTACTCTAATACAGGCCATCCTTAAAGAAAGATGCTGCAATACAAGCACTTCTGTAGTACACTACATTAAAGAAAGGTGCTGCAGTACATATACTCCAACAGAGAAGAGCCTTAAAGAAATATGCTGCAGTACACGTACTGTAATACAGGACAGTCTTAAAGAAAGATGCTGCAGTACACGTACTTAATACTCAACAGTCTTAAAGAAAGATGCTGCAGTGCAGGTACTCTAATACAGGACAGTCTTAAAGAAAATGCTGCAATACAGGTACTTCAGTAGTAGACTGCATCAAAGGAAGATGCTGCTATGCACATACTCTAGTACAGGACAGTCGTAAAGAAAGATGCTGAGGACACGTACTCTAATACAGAACAGTCTTAAAGAAATATGCTGCAGTACACATAATCTAATACAGGACAGTCTTAAAGAAAGATGCTGCAGTACATGCACTTTAATACTCAACAGTCTTAAAGAAAGATGCTGCAGTCCACATACTCTAATACAGGACAGTCTTAAAGAAAGATGCTGCTATACACATACTCTAATACAGGACAGTCTTAAAGAAAGATGCTGCAGTACATGTACTCTAATACAATGCAGTCTTAAAGAAAGATGTTGTAGTACACATACTCTAATACAGGACAGTCTTAAAGAAAGATGCTGCAGTACATGTGCTTTAATACTCAACAGTCTTAAAGAAAGATGCTGCAGTACATGTACTCTAATACACGACAGTCTTAAAGAAAATGCTGCAATTCAGGTACTTCAGTAGTAGACTGCATTAAAGAAAGGTGCTGCAGTACATATACTCCAACAGAGAAGAGCCTTAAAGAAAGATGATGCAGTACACGTACTCTAATACAGTACAGTCTTAAAGAAAGATGCTGCAGTACACGTACTCTAATACAGGACAGTCTTAAAGAAAGATGCTGCGGTGCACGTACTTAATACTCAACAGTCTTAAAGAAAGATGCTGCAGTGCATGTATTCTAATACAGGACAGTCTTAAAGAAAATGCTGCAATATAGGTACTTCAGTAGTAGACTGCGTCAAAGGAAGATGCTGCTATGCACATACTCTAATACAGGACAGTCGTAAAGAAAGATGCTGAGGACACATACTCTAATACAGGACAGTCTTAAAGAAAGATGCTGAAATACACATACTCTAATACAGGATAGTCTTAAAGAAAGATGCTGCAGTACATGCACTTTAATACTCAACAGTCTTAAAGAAAGATGCTGCAGTCCACATACTCTAATACAGGACAGTCTTAAAGAAAGATGCTGTAGTACACATACTCTAATACAGGACAGCCTTAAAGAAAGATGCTGTAGTACATGTACTTTAATACTCAACAGTCTTAAAGAAAGATGCTGCGGTACATGTACTCTAATACAGGACAGTCTTAAAGAAAATGCTGCAATACAGTTACTTCAGTAGTAGACTGCATTAAAGAAAAGTGCTGCAGTACATATACTCCAATAGAGAAGAGCCTTAAAGAAAGATGCTGCAGTACACGTACTCTAATACAGGACAGTCTTACAGAAAGATGCGACAATAGAAGTACTCCAGTAGTAGAATGCATTAAAGAAAGGTGCTGCAGTACATATACTCCAATAGAAAAAAACCTTTAAGAAAGATGCTGCAGTACACATACTCTAATACAGGACAGTCTTACAGAAAGATGCTGCAGTACACGTACTCTAATACAGGACAGTCTTACAGAAAGATGCTGCAGTACACGTACTCTAATACAGGACAGTTTTACAGAAAGATGCTGCAGTACATTTATTCTAATACAGGCCTGTCTTAAAGAAAGATGCTGCTATACACATACTCTAATACGGGACAGTCTTAAAGAAAGATGCTGCAGTACACGTTCTCTAATACAGGACAGTTTTACAGAAAGATGCTGCAGTACATTTACTCTAATACAGGACAGTCTTAAAGAAAGATGCTGCAGTACATGCACTTTAATACTCAACAGTCTTAAAGAAAGATGCTGCAGTCCACATACTCTAATACAGGACAGTCTTAAAGAAAGATGCTGCTATACACATACCCTAATACAGGACAGTCTTAAAGAAAGATGGTGCAGTACATGTACTCTAATACAATGCAGTCTTAAAGAAAGATGCTGTAGTACACATACTCTAATACAGGACAGTCTTAAAGAAAGATGCTGCAGTACATGTGCTTTAATACTCAACAGTCTTAAAGAAAGATGCTGCAGTACATGTACTCTAATACAGGACAGTCTTAAAGAAAATGCTGCAATATAGGTACTTCAGTAGTAGACTGCATTAAAGAAAGGTGCTGCAGTACATATACTCCAACAGAGAAGAGCCTTAAAGAAAGATGATGCAGTACACGTACTCTAATACAGGACAGTCTTAAAGAAAGATGCTGCGGTGCACGTACTTAATACTCAACAGTCTTAAAGAAAGATGCTGCAGTGCATGTATTCTAATACAGGACAGTCTTAAAGAAAATGCTGCAATATAGGTACTTCAGTAGTAGACTGCATTAAAGAAAGGTGCTGCAGTACATATACTCCAACAGAGAAGAGCCTTAAAGAAAGATGATGCAGTACACGTACTGTAATACAGGACAGTCTTAAAGAAAGATGCTGCAGTACATGTACTTAATCCTCAACAGTCTTAAAGAAAGATGCTGCAGTGCAGGTACTCTAATACAGGACAGTCTTAAAGAGAATGCTGCAATACAGGTACTTCAGTAGTAGACTGCATCAAAGGAAGATGCTGCTATGCACATACTCTAGTACAGGACAGTCGTAAAGAAAGATGCTGAGGACACGTACTCTAATACAGAACAGTCTTAAAGAAATATGCTGCAGTACACATAATCTAATACAGGACAGTCTTAAAGAAAGATGCTGCAGTACATGCACTTTAATACTCAACAGTCTTAAAGAAAGATGCTGCAGTCCACATACTCTAATACAGGACAGTCTTAAAGAAAGATGCTGCTATACACATACTCTAATACAGGACAGTCTTAAAGAAAGATGCTGCAGTACATGTACTCAAATCCAATGCAGTCTTAAAGAAAGATGCTGTAGTACACATACTCTAATACAGGACAGTCTTAAAGAAAGATACTGCAGTAGATGTGCTTTAATACTCAACAGTCTTAAAGAAAGATGCTGCAGTACATGTACTCTAATACAGGACAGTCTTAAAGAAAATGCTGCAATACAGGTACTTCAGTAGTAGACTGCATTAAGGAAAGGTGCTGTAGTACATATACTCCAACAGAGAAGAGCCTTAAAGAAAGATGATGCAGTACACGTACTCTAATACAGGACAGTCTTAAAGAAAGATGCTGCGGTGCACGTACTTAATACTCAACAGTCTTAAAGAAAGATGCTGCAGTGCATTTATTCTAATACAGGACAGTCTTAAAGAAAATGCTGCAATATAGGTACTTCAGTAGTAGACTGCATTAAAGAAAGGTGCTGCAGTACATATACTCCAACAGAGAAGAGCCTTAAAGAAAGATGATGCAGTACACGTACTCTAATACAGGACAGTCTTAAAGAAAGAAGCTGCAGTACACGTACTCTAATACAGGACAGTCTTAAAGAAAGATGCTGCGGTGCACGTACTTAATACTCAACAGTCTTAAAGAAAGATACTGCAGTGCATGTATTCTAATACAGGACAGTCTTAAAGAAAATGCTGCAATATAGGTACTTCAGTAGTGGACTGCGTCAAAGGAAGATGCTGCTATGCACATACTCTAATACAGGACAGTCGTAAAGAAAGATGCTGAGGACACGTACTTTAATACAGGACAGTCTTAAAGAAAGATGCTGAAGTACACATACTCTAATACAGGATAGTCTTAAAGAAAGATGCTGCAGTACATGCACTTTAATACTCAACAGTCTTAAAGAAAGATACTGCAGTCCACATACTCTAATACAGGACAGTCTTAAAGAAAGATGCTGTAGTACACATACTGTAATACAGGACAGTTTTACAGAAAGATGCTGCAGTACATTTATTCTAATACAGGCCTGTCTTAAAGAAAGATGCTGCTATACACATACTCTAACACAGGACAGTCTTAAAGAAAGATGCTGCAGTACACGTTCTCTAATACAGGACAGTTTTACAGAAAGATGCTGCAGTACATTTACTCTAATACAGGCCAGTCATAAAGAAAGATGCTGCAGTACATGTACTCTAATACAGGACAGTCTTAAAGAAAGGTGCTGCAATAGAAGTACTCCAGTAGTAGACCTCATTAAAGAAAGGTGTTGCAGCATATGTAAATCAATACAGGAGAGGGCTTAGAAGAGATGCTGAAGTAAAGGTACCCCAATAGAGGGTTGCTTTAAAGAAAGATGCTACAGTATAGGTACTGCAATAGTGGACTCCATGAAGGATAGATGCTATAGTACATATACTCCAACAGAGAAGAGCCTTAAAGAAAGATGCTGCAGTAGACGTACTCTAATACAGGACAGTCTTACAGAAATATGCTGCAGTACACGTACTGTAATACAGGACAGTCTTACAGAAAGATGCTGCAGTACATTTACTCTAATACAGGGCAGTCTTAAAGAAAGATGCTGCAGTACACGTACTCTAATACAGGCCATTCTTGAAGAAATATGCTGCAATACAAGCACTTCTGTAGTACACTACATTAAAGAAAGGTGCTGCAGTACATATACTCCAACAGAGAAGAGCCTTAAAGAAATATGCTGCAGTACACGTACTGTAATACAGGACAGTCTTAAAGAAAGATGCTGCAGTACACGTACTTAATACTCAACAGTCTTAAAGAAAGATGCTGCAGTGCAGGTACTCTAATACAGGACAGTCTTAAAGAAAATGCTGCAATACAGGTACTTCAGTAGTAGACTGCATCAAAGGAAGATGCTGCTATGCACATACTCTAGTACAGGACAGTCGTAAAGAAAGATGCTGAGGACATGTACTCTAATACAGAACAGTCTTAAAGAAATATGCTGCAGTACACATACTCTAATACAGGACAGTCTTAAAGAAAGATGCTGCAGTACATGCACTTTAATACTCAACAGCCTTAAAGAAAGATGCTGCAGTCCACATACTCTAATACAGGACAGTCTTAAAGAAAGATGCTGCTACACACATACTCTAATACAGGACAGTCTTAAAGAAAGATGCTGCAGTACATGTACTCTAATACAATGCAGTTTTAAAGAAAGATGCTGTAGGACACATACTCTAATACAGGACAGTCTTAAAGAAAGATGCTGCAGTACATGTGCTTTAATACTCAACAGTCTTAAAGAAAGATGCTGCAGTACATGTACTCTAATACAGGACGGTCTTAAAGAAAATGCTGCAATACAGGTACTTCAGTAGTAGACTGCATTAAAGAAAGGTGCTGCAGTACATATACTCCAACAGAGAAGAGCCTTAAAGAAAGATGATGCAGTACACGTACTCTAATACAGGACAGTCTTAAAGAAAGATGCTGCAGTACACATACTCTAATACAGGACAGTCTTAAAGAAAGATGCTGCGGTGCACGTACTTAATACTCAACAGTCTTAAAGAAAGATGCTGCAGTGCATGTATTCTAATACTTGACAGTCTTCAAGAAAATGCTGCAATATAGGTACTTCAGTAGTAGACTGCGTCAAAGGAAGATGCTGCTATGCACATACTCTAATACAGGACAGTCGTAAAGAAAGATGCTGAGGACACGTACTCTAATACAGGACAGTCTTAAAGAAAGATTCTGAAGTACACATACTCTAATACAGGATAGTCTTAAAGAAAGATGCTGCAGTACATGCACTTTAATACTCAACAGTCTTAAAGAAAGATGCTGCAGTCCACATACTCTAATACAGGACAGTCTTAAAGAAAGATGCTGCAGTACATGTACTTTAATACTCAACAGTCTTAAAGAAAGATGCTGCGGTACATGTACTCTAATACAGGACAGTCTTAAAGAAAATGCTGCAATACAGGTACTTCAGTAGTAGACTGCATTAAAGAAAAGTGCTGCAGTACATATACTCCAATAGAGAAGAGCCTTAAAGAAAGATGCTGCAGTACACGTACTCTAATACAGGACAGTCTTACAGAAAGATGTTGCAGTACATGTACTCTAATACAGGACAGTCTTAAAGAAAGATGCTGCAGTACACATACTCTAATACAGGACAGTCTTAAAGAAAGATGCGACAATAGAAGTACTCCAGTAGTAGAATGCATTAAAGAAAGGTGCTGCAGTACATATACTCCAATAGAAAAGAGCCTTTAAGAAAGATGCTGCAGTACACGTACTCTAATACAGGACAGTCTTACAGAAAGATGCGACAATAGAAGTACTCCAGTAGTAGAATGCATTAAAGAAAGGTGCTGCAGTACATATACTCCAATAGAAAAAAACCTTTAAGAAAGATGCTGCAGTACACATACTCTAATACAGGACAGTCTTACAGAAAGATGCTGCAGTACACGTACTCTAATACAGGACAGTCTTACAGAAAGATGCTGCAGTACACGTACTCTAATACAGGACAGTTTTACAGAAAGATGCTGCAGTACATTTATTCTAATACAGGCCTGTCTTAAAGAAAGATGCTGCTATACACATACTCTAATACGGGACAGTCTTAAAGAAAGATGCTGCAGTACACGTTCTCTAATACAGGACAGTTTTACAGAAAGATGCTGCAGTACATTTACTCTAATACAGGACAGTCTTAAAGAAAGATGCTGCAGTACATGCACTTTAATACTCAACAGTCTTAAAGAAAGATGCTGCAGTCCACATACTCTAATACAGGACAGTCTTAAAGAAAGATGCTGCTATACACATACCCTAATACAGGACAGTCTTAAAGAAAGATGGTGCAGTACATGTACTCTAATACAATGCAGTCTTAAAGAAAGATGCTGTAGTACACATACTCTAATACAGGACAGTCTTAAAGAAAGATGCTGCAGTACATGTGCTTTAATACTCAACAGTCTTAAAGAAAGATGCTGCAGTACATGTACTCTAATACAGGACAGTCTTAAAGAAAATGCTGCAATATAGGTACTTCAGTAGTAGACTGCATTAAAGAAAGGTGCTGCAGTACATATACTCCAACAGAGAAGAGCCTTAAAGAAAGATGATGCAGTACACGTACTCTAATACAGGACAGTCTTAAAGAAAGATGCTGCGGTGCACGTACTTAATACTCAACAGTCTTAAAGAAAGATGCTGCAGTGCATGTATTCTAATACAGGACAGTCTTAAAGAAAATGCTGCAATATAGGTACTTCAGTAGTAGACTGCATTAAAGAAAGGTGCTGCAGTACATATACTCCAACAGAGAAGAGCCTTAAAGAAAGATGATGCAGTACACGTACTGTAATACAGGACAGTCTTAAAGAAAGATGCTGCAGTACATGTACTTAATCCTCAACAGTCTTAAAGAAAGATGCTGCAGTGCAGGTACTCTAATACAGGACAGTCTTAAAGAGAATGCTGCAATACAGGTACTTCAGTAGTAGACTGCATCAAAGGAAGATGCTGCTATGCACATACTCTAGTACAGGACAGTCGTAAAGAAAGATGCTGAGGACACGTACTCTAATACAGAACAGTCTTAAAGAAATATGCTGCAGTACACATAATCTAATACAGGACAGTCTTAAAGAAAGATGCTGCAGTACATGCACTTTAATACTCAACAGTCTTAAAGAAAGATGCTGCAGTCCACATACTCTAATACAGGACAGTCTTAAAGAAAGATGCTGCTATACACATACTCTAATACAGGACAGTCTTAAAGAAAGATGCTGCAGTACATGTACTCAAATCCAATGCAGTCTTAAAGAAAGATGCTGTAGTACACATACTCTAATACAGGACAGTCTTAAAGAAAGATACTGCAGTAGATGTGCTTTAATACTCAACAGTCTTAAAGAAAGATGCTGCAGTACATGTACTCTAATACAGGACAGTCTTAAAGAAAATGCTGCAATACAGGTACTTCAGTAGTAGACTGCATTAAGGAAAGGTGCTGTAGTACATATACTCCAACAGAGAAGAGCCTTAAAGAAAGATGATGCAGTACACGTACTCTAATACAGGACAGTCTTAAAGAAAGATGCTGCGGTGCACGTACTTAATACTCAACAGTCTTAAAGAAAGATGCTGCAGTGCATTTATTCTAATACAGGACAGTCTTAAAGAAAATGCTGCAATATAGGTACTTCAGTAGTAGACTGCATTAAAGAAAGGTGCTGCAGTACATATACTCCAACAGAGAAGAGCCTTAAAGAAAGATGATGCAGTACACGTACTCTAATACAGGACAGTCTTAAAGAAAGAAGCTGCAGTACACGTACTCTAATACAGGACAGTCTTAAAGAAAGATGCTGCGGTGCACGTACTTAATACTCAACAGTCTTAAAGAAAGATACTGCAGTGCATGTATTCTAATACAGGACAGTCTTAAAGAAAATGCTGCAATATAGGTACTTCAGTAGTGGACTGCGTCAAAGGAAGATGCTGCTATGCACATACTCTAATACAGGACAGTCGTAAAGAAAGATGCTGAGGACACGTACTTTAATACAGGACAGTCTTAAAGAAAGATGCTGAAGTACACATACTCTAATACAGGATAGTCTTAAAGAAAGATGCTGCAGTACATGCACTTTAATACTCAACAGTCTTAAAGAAAGATACTGCAGTCCACATACTCTAATACAGGACAGTCTTAAAGAAAGATGCTGTAGTACACATACTCTAATACAGGACAGTTTTACAGAAAGATGCTGCAGTACATTTATTCTAATACAGGCCTGTCTTAAAGAAAGATGCTGCTATACACATACTCTAACACAGGACAGTCTTAAAGAAAGATGCTGCAGTACACGTTCTCTAATACAGGACAGTTTTACAGAAAGATGCTGCAGTACATTTACTCTAATACAGGCCAGTCATAAAGAAAGATGCTGCAGTACATGTACTCTAATACAGGACAGTCTTAAAGAAAGGTGCTGCAATAGAAGTACTCCAGTAGTAGACCTCATTAAAGAAAGGTGTTGCAGCATATGTAAATCAATACAGGAGAGGGCTTAGAAGAGATGCTGAAGTAAAGGTACCCCAATAGAGGGTTGCTTTAAAGAAAGATGCTACAGTATAGGTACTGCAATAGTGGACTCCATGAAGGATAGATGCTATAGTACATATACTCCAACAGAGAAGAGCCTTAAAGAAAGATGCTGCAGTAGACGTACTCTAATACAGGACAGTCTTACAGAAATATGCTGCAGTACACGTACTGTAATACAGGACAGTCTTACAGAAAGATGCTGCAGTACATTTACTCTAATACAGGGCAGTCTTAAAGAAAGATGCTGCAGTACACGTACTCTAATACAGGCCATTCTTAAAGAAATATGCTGCAATACAAGCACTTCTGTAGTACACTACATTAAAGAAAGGTGCTGCAGTACATATACTCCAACAGAGAAGAGCCTTAAAGAAATATGCTGCAGTACACGTACTGTAATACAGGACAGTCTTAAAGAAAGATGCTGCAGTACACGTACTTAATACTCAACAGTCTTAAAGAAAGATGCTGCAGTGCAGGTACTCTAATACAGGACAGTCTTAAAGAAAATGCTGCAATACAGGTACTTCAGTAGTAGACTGCATCAAAGGAAGACGCTGCTATGCACATACTCTAGTACAGGACAGTCGTAAAGAAAGATGCTGAGGACATGTACTCTAATACAGAACAGTCTTAAAGAAATATGCTGCAGTACACATACTCTAATACAGGACAGTCTTAAAGAAAGATGCTGCAGTACATGCACTTTAATACTCAACAGCCTTAAAGAAAGATGCTGCAGTCCACATACTCTAATACAGGACAGTCTTAAAGAAAGATGCTGCTACACACATACTCTAATACAGGACAGTCTTAAAGAAAGATGCTGCAGTACATGTACTCTAATACAATGCAGTTTTAAAGAAAGATGCTGTAGTACACATACTCTAATACAGGACAGTCTTAAAGAAAGATGCTGCAGTACATGTGCTTTAATACTCAACAGTCTTAAAGAAAGATGCTGCAGTACATGTACTCTAATACAGGACGGTCTTAAAGAAAATGCTGCAATACAGGTACTTCAGTAGTAGACTGCATTAAAGAAAGGTGCTGCAGTACATATACTCCAACAGAGAAGAGCCTTAAAGAAAGATGATGCAGTACACGTACTCTAATACAGGACAGTCTTAAAGAAAGATGCTGCAGTACACATACTCTAATACAGGACAGTCTTAAAGAAAGATGCTGCGGTGCACGTACTTAATACTCAACAGTCTTAAAGAAAGATGCTGCAGTGCATGTATTCTAATACTTGACAGTCTTCAAGAAAATGCTGCAATATAGGTACTTCAGTAGTAGACTGCGTCAAAGGAAGATGCTGCTATGCACATACTCTAATACAGGACAGTCGTAAAGAAAGATGCTGAGGACACGTACTCTAATACAGGACAGTCTTAAAGAAAGATTCTGAAGTACACATACTCTAATACAGGATAGTCTTAAAGAAAGATGCTGCAGTACATGCACTTTAATACTCAACAGTCTTAAAGAAAGATGCTGCAGTCCACATACTCTAATACAGGACAGTCTTAAAGAAAGATGCTGCAGTACATGTACTTTAATACTCAACAGTCTTAAAGAAAGATGCTGCGGTACATGTACTCTAATACAGGACAGTCTTAAAGAAAATGCTGCAATACAGGTACTTCAGTAGTAGACTGCATTAAAGAAAAGTGCTGCAGTACATATACTCCAATAGAGAAGAGCCTTAAAGAAAGATGCTGCAGTACACGTACTCTAATACAGGACAGTCTTACAGAAAGATGTTGCAGTACATGTACTCTAATACAGGACAGTCTTAAAGAAAGATGCTGCAGTACACATACTCTAATACAGGACAGTCTTAAAGAAAGATGCGACAATAGAAGTACTCCAGTAGTAGAATGCATTAAAGAAAGGTGCTGCAGTACATATACTCCAATAGAAAAGAGCCTTTAAGAAAGATGCTGCAGTACACATACTCTAATACAGGACAGTCTTACAGAAAGATGCTGCAGTACACGTACTCTAATACAGGACAGTCTTACAGAAAGATGCTGCAGAACACGTACTCTAATACAGGACAGTTTTACAGAAAGATGCTGCAGTACATTTATTCTAATACAGGCCTGTCTTAAAGAAAGATGCTGCTATACACATACTCTAATACAGGACAGTCTTACAGAAAGATGCTGCAGTACACGTTCTCTAATACAGGACAGTTTTACAGAAAGATGCTGCAGTACATTTACTCTAATACAGGCCAGTCATAAAGAAAGATGCTGCAGTACATGTACTCTAATACAGGACAGTCTTAAAGAAAGGTGCTGCAATAGAAGTACTCCAGTAGTAGACCTCATTAAAGAAAGGTGTTGCAGCATATGTAAATCAATACAGGAGAGGGCTTAGAAGAGATGCTGAAGTAAAGGTACCCCAATAGAGGGTTGCTTTAAAGAAAGATGCTACAGTACAGGTACTGCAGTAGTGGACTCCATTAAGGATAGATGCTATAGTACAGGTACTCCAACAGAGGACATCCTTAAAGAAGAATGCTGCAGTGTAGGTACTCCAATAGTGGCCCCCATTACAGCTAGATGCTATGGCAAAGGTACTGCACTAGAGGACTTCTGTAAAGAAATATGCTGCAGTACGTATATTCCAATAGAGGAGTGCTTTAAAGAAAGTGCTGCGGTATAAGTACTCCAGCAGAGGACAGTGTGAAAGAAAGATGCTGCAGTACAGATTCTCCAACAGAGGACTGCTTCAAAGAAGGATTCTGCAGTACAGCTACTCCATTAGAGGACCTCTTCAAAGAAACATGCTGCAGTAAATGTATTCCAATAGAGGCGAGCTTTGAAGATTGTGCTGCAGTATAAGTACTCCAACAGAGGACAGTGTGAAAGAAAGATGCTGCAGTACAGATACTCCAACAGTGGACTGCTTCAAAGAAGGATTCTGCAGTACAGGTACTCCATTAGAGGACCTCTTCAAAGAAACATGCTGCAGTACATATATTCCAGTAGAGGAGAGCTTTAAACAAAGTGCTGCGGTATAAGTACTCCAATGGAGGACTCCATTAAAGAAAGATGCTGTGGTGCAGGTACTTCAGTAGTGCACTACATTAAAGAAAGATGCTGTATTTCAGGTACTCCGATAAAGGACAGGGTTAAAGAAAGATGCTGCAGTACAGATACTCTAATAGAGAACTGCATTAAAGGAAAATGCTATAGTACAAGTACTCCAGAAGGGGACTGCATATTAGATTTCCCAGATGCAAGGGCAGGCACAGCTTTACCAGCAATTCCAAAACCAGTGAACCCAAAAATCATAAGGCTGACAATTAATGTCAATGATCACAGGAGGCCCTCTCAGCTGCAACTGCTATATATATATCTATTATTATCTACAGATTATTAGGATTTTCTTTAGGTGTTCGTTGACCCATGGAGTGGATTCTGAACTCTGGAGGGTCTCATGGGTCTGGTGGTCAAAGGAATCTGCTTGTGTCCTTTTAAAGCGGTTTTATTTTTATTTTTTTCTGTGCTTGTGGAGAAAGCCATGCATTATGCATTGAAAATGTTCTCTTGTGGCCAGCCAATCAGAGCCTTTGTGTTTGTGGATCACGGTTTGGGTCAGTAGACCTGAAAGGGATGACAAGAGAAAAAACTGCCTTGTTCAATTACGTTTGTTTATTTATGCATTTATTTTCAATTTTGTATCCTTGATCTGCCCTCAAACCCAGGTACAAGGATAGTTTGAGGGTTCAACTGCCAATGTATACAAAATTGTTAAAGCTTTCAAACCCACATGGTACCTTTTTGTAATGCAATTATCTCAAAAACTACTGAATAGATTTACAACACATTTTCTGAGTAAAGTTGTACATTCATGTTAAGTTTGGAATACATGTGTATGAAAATTGTCATGCCAGCCCTTAGGTCCATATGGGCTCAGCAAGTGCCAATTGTTTTGCATAACTGCCTGTTGGTAAAAAAATGCCCATTCCTTGGAAAACCCTGTTACCATGACAATGCAGTGGTGTCTGCCACTGTTTAATATGTAGTAAAAAATGCAGACATGAACAGTATAATAAGCTATTTTCTTTTACCATTGTTGGATGTAGGGAGGGGCCATGATTTACAGGAGACGAAGTTTTGAGCTAGTCATGATGCCCCCTCTCCACCCTCAACAATGATACTACACAGCATATTATACTCTGCGATGTAGCATACATGGATTATGCCATGGCATTTCGTAACCTGTTTTTAACCATAACCTGGATCAAGTGGTTACATTTGTATAATATGGCAAAATCAAATTGAAGAGACCCCAAGGGAAAGATGTCTCCCTGGGTAAAGTGATGTCTAAATTACTTACTGGTAATCTTCATTACTCCAGTCCTTCCTTCCTTGTCCCAGAATTTACTTGATAAGTAAACACCCATCTCTCCTTGACTGGCACTCCATTCAAAAGCCCTTTTTTTAAAATAACACTTGCTATTACCGTATATTTGAAGTAGAATTGGGCCCAGAGATTGGTCAGTTAATTAACTCTTCCATCTTTAAGGTTGCAAGTTCCTCCTTTCTTCAGAGTTTTGATTTTGTTTTATGTCTTTTTTTGTATCCTAGAAGGTGGTTTGAGCCACTCTACCTAGAAAATAGGTGCTATGAACTGTAGCTCAGTGGTAGGCGCTCTTGCTTCTTGTGTCACGACACCTACTATACAGGACTTTATATCCTGCTAAAGTTGGTGATGTGGGATTTAGACTACTTTAAAAAAATGAACTCTGAAATCAAGAAAGACTGGGCCAGATTTACTAAAAAAGTGGTGCAGCATGGTGCTGTGCCAAAATTTGAAGTGCCGCGCGGAGTCACTTTAAAAACACAGAGATACGCTGTGTTTACTAAAATACGATGCACCCATGTGTTTCCTCCTGCGCCAACGCTGCATTTAGCTGCCAGCACCAATGCAGACATCCTTGCACCATAGTGCAAGGGTGTCAGCATTGAGGGAATAGATTGTTTATGTGCAGGAAGATGTCCCTTCCTGCACATAAAGAATCTATAATGGTGATTTGGCACTTCTATGAATGCTGCAAAATGCAGCACACATAGAAGTACCAAAGCATAATTTTGGAATGATTGTTTATGTGCAGGAAGGGACACCTTCCTGCACATAAACAATCATCCATGGCATTTTGCTTCTTCTGTGGATGCTGCAGAATGCCCCCCATTGCACGCCCCTCTGAATCAGAAAACTGCTTCGGAGGGGCCCATATTTACAAGGAGGTGTAACACCACAAAAAGTGGCATTACACACACTTGTAAATATGGAGCAGAGGTTAGCCCCACTGGAGCATCACGTAAAGTGGCTCTTAAATATGCCCCATTGTTTGTTGTCTGTGTTAAGGAGTCTAAGATCCATTTTTATCTCCACTCTGGGTATGTTGCTCTTTTTTTTAACATGAATGACCATTAACTTCGCTAATACAAGTATGGGGTACTGCATTGCTTTGGATTACTGTATGTGTTATTATTATACTGTTTGATCACAGCAAAGTGACAGCTTAAATAGATCCTAACTAAGCAAGCAATGGGACATGGAAGATGTGGAGGTGGTAAAGTCTAGATTGCTTACCAGTATCCTTCATTACTCTGTTTCTTCCTTCCTCAGTCTCAGTACTTATGAGGGGTGATCATTTGTTTGCAATCTTGTTTTTTTTTACATGATAGTAACAGAAAGTTCTTTGAGCACTAACCCCTTTCAGTGTTCATGTAGGCCGCATACATGGAGGGTGGTAAACTCCCTTTTGAATGAGGTGCCAGTTGAGGAGAGACAGAGGCAAGCAAGGAGATGAGTAGATAACTCTAATATGTAATCTGTGAGGCATGCAGTCTATGAAAGCTGTGTTTTTCTCATGTGAAGCTTATTGTATTGTCGAGATAAACCTGAATATTAGCTTTGCACAGAAGTAATAAAGATGCAAATGTAAGTTTATTGGTAAAATTGCTCTAAATAACATGTGCATTTGGGCATGTTAATTTTCACTGCCATGGTCACACACACACACACCACCACCACCACCACCACCACCACCCCCCTGTGGCAGGAGGGTGTCTGTCTTTGTCTTTGGTCGCCATTAAGTAGTTATAGTTAGGACCTACAGCCTGATTTAGGTCTCGGCGGATGGAATACTCTATCACAAACGTGACGGATATCCCATCCACCGTATTATGACCTCCATAGGATAATATGATATTATGGAATTGTAATACCGTGGATGGGCTATTCATAACATTTGTGATGGGGTATTCCCCTCCACCAAAATCTAAATCAGTACCTTAGTTTCCGTAGGAAAGGTGTTTTTTGACCTACCTATAACTTTGGCACCATTTTACGAATCTTCATCAAATTATCCAAAAAAGTGTCCTACTGTGTCTTATTGTGCACGGTAAGTTTTGGGGTGATTTGTCAAGCAGGGCTGAGAAAAATGGGTGGTCAAAAAAGTTAGCATCTCACGCTAATTCCTGTAAGGATTTTTAACACGACTACAGCCCGAACCGCTGGATGGAATTACACCAGCTCTTGGTCCACAAAGTGTGCTCTTTGTGGTTTGGAGTACATTTGTTCAGTAGTTTTTGAGATACTAAAGATAAAAAGAAATATAGATATTTGGGCGGATCTTAAGCACAGATCTGATGGTGAGATCAGATTGGCTGTGAGCACTTCAACCAGAAAGTGCTGGCAGCCATCTTGCAACCAATATACCAGATAGCACCCATTGAAATGCATTTTAGTGAATGGCAGGTTTTGAGGGTCACAAAAAGGAAAATCTATAAAGAGTGATAACAGATTTTAATTACAATATAAATCATTTGTTGATAAGGTGATTTTACCCTGTGACAAAGCCCTCTGCTGGGATTTAATGAAGCATGTTTGGGAGAAAACTGTTTTCTCATGATTTTCCCATAGAGGTTATGGAAGGTGCTCCAAAAGTTAAAATGAGAGCACATTTTCTGTAAATTCACACTATCTTTCTCAGCCATATGAGAATGAAGTCTGACATTCCCAGTAAACATGTACATCCAACAGGAGGGGCCTGTGAGTCGATTCCCTTGTGTTCTACTGCTGCCTCCCAGAGTGTCGAACTGACGCCAAAACTCAAACCTGGTTCCCCAGTTACAAAGTCTGCAGCTCTGGCCGTAACGCCACATTATCTCCCCTAAATGTAATCTATAATCAAGTGATCAACTGGCTAAAAAAGCATCAAGATAATAAATAATTTAAAATTGCTTTGTAGCTATTTGAGAACTTAGAAAATATGTCCTAATTTTAGTTTTTAGTACACTAACCATAAATCCCACTCTATACAGCCCAGTCTTCAAAGTAGTATTGTATTTCTCCTAATCATTTTCATACACAAGTATGTAATCTAGAAAGTATGTTACGTTACTAATATCCTTAAATAGCTGATTCACTGTCTTTCGGAAAACGAAAGAGGCCAATTCAACAGGCATATAGCAAAACCTATATGCCCATTCTGGAGTGATAAGTGAGTCTGCATGAAAAGTAGTTTGATGATGGGCTGAGGAGAGACCTAGGTTAATAAATATGGTTGAGCTCATGTGTGGCCCAGCATATCACTGATGTTTGGTAACAGATGCCAAGTCATGCAAATGCTTGGATTGGGGTCTCTAATATCCACACACATTCTGTTCTTACCTTTGAACTTCCTGGCTAAAACAATTAGGGTCTTCCATGCTTTTACTTATTCCTTTGCTGTACAACATCTCATACTTCTTTCTTCAACTTTGCCTCTCTTTGTGCGCCTTGACCATTGGACCTAACCCCAAAATAAACTTATGCTTAAATTCATTCAGTGCCCACAGTTTGTCACAAATACCTCTAGATATCTTTCTATCCACTTGGTGTACACTCCTTGATCCTGGATGTTCCCACACTTAACACCTGCTCAGGAAGATTGGGGCCTAACTTAATCTCCAATCCCCATTGCTGGTGTCGCTCCAACAGGTATTATCTGTTGTTAGCAACTTAAACCTTGGAATAAATGTGCCTTCCTTTAGACTCAATATTGGCTTTAAAATAACCCACCACTTCTGTTCTGTTCCCCGCCTGTAAGCCATCCACTTAATATCAGACTCTTGCAAGTTTTCTCCTTGATGTATATGCAACATCTACAAGTTATACGAGGATCCTGAGTCAGCCATGACTCTTACAATAACAAACGATGTTTAATACACAAAATATAGAATTGTGCTATTCACTAACTCCATATTTTTGCAAAGTGAACTCAATGTTCTGTAGCTTTCTTGCCTTTATCACCCCCTTCCTCAATCATGTTCACACCAAAGCCTACAGTGTCTCTCTATCAGTTGCTCATACAGCTAAGGGCATAATAACCTATTTACGTACATTTTCTGCATAATTGTGTAAATGCAGGAGAGCTCTTATAAGTGTCCACCTGTCATTTAAGCCCATATTAACACAAAATATCAACACAAAATATTCTCTTTGAAATCCTTGTCCTTATCCATAAACTTCCCGCAAATGCTGTACCAATTGGACATGCTTATTTTCTTTTGACAGGGCTTGTACTTCTCTCCTCACTCATGACCACCCACGGTTGATTACTCAATGTCTTGTGACATTGCCTCAAATTGACAATTGGGTGTAAGCCCATTTCCCCATGTTTAAAGGACTTTAGCACTGGTTAGGAGTGGTAAAGTGTACAGAGTCCTAGTACCAACAAAAACAAACTCAGCAAAACAGGAGCGAGGGCAAACATTTGGGGTAAAAGCACCCTAAGGCTGACAGGTCAAACTGTAATTTACTGGACACAATAGGCCTGACCTACAGAGGATTAAATGCATGGATGTAATTTAGGGGTCGCCTTTGTGACCCCTAGGCTCAGAGGTGACAAAATCAGTGCCAGAAAAATAGGGGCATCTTGTTCTTATGGACATCGTTTGGGCCTCCAATGTCCTTGTATTTTGCCATTTTATTATTACACTATTAGTGAATAACAGTAAATTGTTAGTTATTAGTGTAATAAAAAATATAGTGTAATTAGCTAGAATATGACCCTCCCCGGACGCTGAGGTAGGTAAAAAAAATATTTCAAATGCATGTTGTGTGCATGTGTGCAGCTGAGTGTGTTTATGTGAGTGTGTATGTTTGATTGTGTTTATGTGTAAGCATCTGTGTGAGTGAATGCATAGATCAAATGGCGTGTGATGTCACTTCCGCTACCCCTGGTCTTTTAGTGAATTGAAGTTCATGGTTAAATGTGTCTGTAGCAGAGACCTAAAAATAACAGCACTGTTGGAGACCTTATGCTTCTTTGTTTAAAATCTGGTGTGTAGCCCCGCACACTTATGATTATCTCTAAACAGCCTTTTTTGACTTACACATGTATTTACAATTTCCCCAGCTCCATCAAGAACTAAATCTCTTGTTAACTGCAACGTCTCCTGACTCTACTAAACATGATGGCGTTTGTGTAAGAATTATTCTGCCTTGAGCTCCTACTATTATCTGACCATGGGCAGTTTGCTTTTTCCTTTGAATAAATCCCCCTATGCAGCCTTATTTTGCACTTGCCACATTTAGGCTCACTTATCCTTCCTGTCTTACTACTTTATGCATTTAGGTGGGGTCAGTGCTCGACGACTCCCTCGACTTACCTGGGAGGAGGGACCTTATTACGATTTGTTGATTGTGAATGCGTCTTGTATAAACATGCTGATTGGTTAGAGGGTAGCATGCCTATGTTAGATCTTTGGCTACTGGTACCGGGACATGCTGTGACTGATCAAGTGTGACTTTAATTTATATATTCTCATAAGGCGATCGGGGAAGTCAATAAGAATGATCTCTTTTGGAGTCTGTTTTTTCAGAACATAGTACTCGGGTTGCCATAGATGAGGTACAGGCAAAGAGTGGGTGGGGAGGACTTTCCTTTTATGATTTTAGAGGAAGTAACTGCAAGAACTTAATTTTATATGGAACTGTATTTATAAAATTTTATCAGTGTGTGTACGTTTCGCATGTGGACCTCTTTGGAGTTCCAAATCATGGAAAAAATACATTGGAATTGGTTGGTTGGCAGACGTGTTGACACTTATTCTTCATACTGGTTCTACAACACCATGGTCTACATTTAAGAAAAGTGGCACTGCATATAATGTCACAGATTCCACTGTGCCATTTTTGCAGTCCCTCTAATGGGGGAACACCCCCCTTGCATACATTATGCTGTGGCGCAAGGGGTTACAAAGTGGTGCAATGCATGCTTTGCGCCACTTTGTAAATCTGGTGCAGTGGATTTCACCTCGTTAAGCCACATTAGCAGAAAAATAAATGAGGCTAATGTGGCGTAAGGAGGCGCTAGGCCCTCTTAAATCTGGGCCCATGTTTCTACCATATACAGTGTAAAGATAGTTATTATTTCATCCTTTTAACCCTCTGAAGAAGGGCTCTGTCGCCCAAAATACACAATAAGCAAATAGCCATGAGTATAAATGAGTACATCATCAAGTAATTAACACTGAATTGTGGATAATTTCTTAAGAGTTTGGATGAAGATATTTGTGACATATAGTGAATTACAGTGAACGCACAGACATCTGTTTACTGCACTGCAAATGGGATGTAAACACCAGAGTAATTTGCCTTGTGAATGCATGCCACTTTCGGGAGTATAGCCAGAGGTTGGCAGTGTTCACAGGCTGCAGGCATACACCTACACCTGAGGGTTTCCAGCTTCTTTGGGCCCTAAGGGCTAGATTTACAAATCCGACAAGTTGTGCTTGAATCCAGGATTATAATAATATGTACATGTGCAATTTACAGTCACAAGTGTTTTTCTCCTAACGTTCACATGCATTGAAATAAAAACACAAGAAAACCAAAGAAACAAGTAGAAGAAGATTTGTCAAAGCTAAAATGTCTCTGCAGTGAAACCTACTGGATTTAGCAATGCCGTCCCCCTCACCTAGGATTGGTTGACCTTTCTCCTTCTTGAAGTTGAGCCGGTCACCTCCCAGGTAGTTAGGGATGGTAAAGCTCAATGGAAATGTGATTTAGGACCATAAATGCAGACACTATAAGATTGCACAGCACATTTCCACTTCCAGTAAAGTCTACATTCCCAGAGTACCCCGGGTGCACACTCCCCAGAAGTTTGGAAGCGAGAAGTCACCCAACTAGAAATCAAAGTCCAATGAGAGTTTGCTGTGGTCATTGACAGCACACTTGACATAGTGCCTCATTGTCAGCAGTGGCAACCACTGCAGAATTGTTTAAAGTCACTAACTCTGAAATGATAGCCTGACTCTACCATGGTTTACGCGCAGGCTGTGGCTTGTACACTTGTCTTTGAGTTGGAATCCCACAAACCAACAGGACAATCGTTCAAAGCAATTTTGGGATGACAGAGCCTCATGTTTACTACAATGATCCAGAAAGTAGATCTGCTGTTAAGTTGCATGTTAAAGGTGAACATTCTGTCAACAGTGATGGCCCTTGCAATAATGCTCATCGAATTCCTACAGAACCAAGGGATAAATTAAAACCAATAATTAAATATCACATACTTGAGTAAGTACCATGAACCTTCCCTTATCTATACTTTGTAATCTGTAACTTTTGTAAATTTGCAATTACAAGTGATGGCAAAGCCAATACATTTGGCTGGAGTAACCTATTGGCTATGCAAATGCTTTTTTAAGGTTCGATAGCTGCTGTGAATATGCATTCATATACAACAGCAATCTTTGAATGGGTATTAGAACAATACTAAATTCGTTAAAAGTCGCTTGTCATGCATCCTTAGTGACCAACTTTGAATGCATTTATAATGTTTTAACAAATTCTGTTTGAAGATGGCCACTTTCCCGTGGTGGCCATCCTTGAAAGACATGTATCAAAACAAAGCAACACCAATACTAGGTGCCCGCTGTGATCCAAATGATCAAACATATTTTAAAGTGGTTGCTCGCCTGTAGCGAGGCCAGTGCCAAAAACTAGGGAAGAAAGATTTTTTTAAAAACAAACCTCCATCTATTATACCATGATGGTGTAGTGCCTGTAAGTGTTTTCTCACCTATTAACATATTGCACATATGTTGTTTAGTAAATGTGTGTATACCTTCACTGCATATATTGTACTAGGAATGTTAAACTTACAATTTTGCAAGTGTTGTTCATCTTAAATTAAAATTACTACAACTACCATGATGACTTATTTTGGTATCTAGAAAATAATTTTGCAAAGTGATGTTGGCCGTCTCTCTTTTCTTCCATATATACACATATGCTAAAGTGTCATTCATTTGTCAATCTCTATTTTATGTTATGTATTAAAATGTCACTTTATTTTGTATATTGTCACTTTCTTGTAATTACCTGATGTAATTGGTTTCACAAATCAAAGTATGTTGACTTAAATAATTCCTTCTATGTTATATTGTATGCTGAATTTAATATATAATTTGTAATGATAACAAATGTACTTTGCAATGCTTATATGATGACTAATGCTATAAATCATACTAAGTTGCATAATAGTATGACTTTTACCCTGCTAGGCCTTGGAATGGTTTACTTCTTATTTCTCCTCTCTACTGTGTTCCATTGAATGTGTGGAAAATATTATGTACACTTCCTAAGTAATCTTTTTCTTTTCAGGCCATCTCTTCACTTGTTTTATTTTTTGAAGTTTGCATGTGTGTAATTTAAACTGTTTGTGTAATTACCAAAAGACACTGAAAGGTCTCATCATACTATTAATTATCTTTTTACTTTTAGGTTGCTTCATATGTAGTTTAAAACTCATATGATGTATAATCCAGATCTTTACATTTTGGTTTTCATGTAATCCATATTAGGTCCAACGCACAGAGTACGTGGACAACCATCTGCCACTGACGATACCTCCACTCCAGACCAGGATCAAGTCTATAGTGAGAACTCCGCTCTTGCAAGTGCAGGTGATAAGGAGCTGCCTGGTCCATCTGCCTATATGCTGATCACGTTTGTCAATGCGTGTGTGGTTTCCCTGGGGGCTAACACCCACAAATAAAAGTGATCTCCTTATGTATATATATATATATGTATATATATATATATATATATATATATATATATATATATATACGGTATATATATTCTCCACCAGTTCTCTTGCAGTTGCAGCTTGCGTCTTCAAAGCAATGCACGTACTTCAACGGACGCGTTTCAACTGTAGCTTTTAGGCAGCAATACAAAAGTCAAGTAAGTCTTGTGATTATGTTTCTGCTACAAAAGGATCAGACTTTTGTCTAGTGGCAGTTTTGATGCCATAAAGTAGCGCAGAAGGTTTATATGCCTACTGCAAAGATCAAATCTGTATTATATGTAAGTAGCTGAATGGATCAGTGAAGCCAGCCATTACCTGTACTATAATTGAAATGTAATGTATGTGCGAGGGGGGGCTATGGAGAGATGAAGGGCACTTTTGCTGGATAGTAGTGAGGGAATCTGAGGAGGAGCTCATGGGAGTGGGAGCACCAATAATGATAGTTGGACTGGGCGCCAGAGGCGCTAAAGACTGTGACGATTGGTATGTGACAAGGTGAAGTAATAGTGTGTCTTTTTTGTTTTTTTGAGTGTCTTGAAAGAATGTGCTGATTGAGGCAAGAAGCAAAGGTAAGGTGACTGACCTTTACAGTTGCATCTCACACTCCCCCACCAGCAATTTTGTGCCTGTCTACATAGGCTAGTGTTTTGGAGCAACAGTTTAGCCAGTAGCAGAGATGGCGTCTCGTTGGATGACTGCTGCTCAAGCCCTAACTCGGGTTATAGAGGACAGCTCTGACGGAAGATCAGAGACTGAGACAGCAGATACTGAGACAGCATCTGAGGGATAGGACAATGGCGCAGACTCTGGAAGTGAGTTTTCCAACAAGTCCTCTTCCAGTGATTCTGAGAGAGGTGATGAGGACAGTCCTGCTGTCTCTTCCCAAGCACAGTCTGAGCAGCGGGACAATAGCGGGTTAGCCCAACCCAGAGAGCAGGTGCATGTGGCGGCAAGAGGGAGTGCTCTCTTGAGAGCTCCCCAGTTTAGGTCAGCACCAAATTCCACTGCACAAATCGTATTGTGTAGACATAAAAAATTATCTATCACAAAACCTGGTTTTGTAAGGCAGGCACCTGCATTTTTGGTCCCGGTCTCAGCAGCCAAATAGGGAAACCTACCAAACCCAGACATTTCTGGAAACTAGACACCTGTGGGAGTCCACAGAGGTGGGTGTGACTTGTGTGGATTCCTCAAAGTTTTCTTACCCAGAATACCCTGCAAAGGTGAAATGTTGAATACAAACTTTGTCTTGCATTTCTGTCACACAAACTACAGGAATATGCTGGGATCCTCAAAATTCCTACCACTCAGTGTTTCCCCACCTGTCCTGATAAAAATGCTACCCCACTTGTGTGCCTGTGCCTAGTGCCTGCGTCAGGAATGGATCACCCCAGGGTCAACAGGTGCCCTCATGTAAGGACTTATATTGACCATTGTGTGATCCATTCCTGACACTGGTAGTAGGCCTACCCACACAAGTGAGGTACCATTTTTATCGGGAGACTTAAGGAAATGCTGGGTGGGAGGAAATTTGTGGCTCCTCTTAGATCTGCGAACTTTCTATGACCGAAATGTGAGGAAAAAGTGTTTTTCTTGCCAAATTTTGAGGTTTGCAAAGGATTTTGGTAATAGTACAAGGTGAGAGCCCCACAAGTCACCACATTCTGAATTTCCCTAGGTGCCTAGTTTTCAGAAATGTCCAGGTTTGCTAGGTTTTCCTAGGTGACGGCTGAGCTAGAGGCCAAAATCCACAGCTTGACACTTTCCAAAAAACAGTTCAGTTTTCTTTAGGAAAATGTGATGTGTCCATGTTGTGTTTTGGGGCATTTCCTGTCACGGGCACTAGGCCTAACCACACAAATGAGGTACAATTTTTATCAGGAGACTTGGGGGAATGCTGGGTGGAAGGAAATTTGTGGTTCCTCTCAGATTCCAGAACATTGCAGCACTGAAATCTGTGGGGAAAGGTATGTTTTGCCACATTTTGAGGTTTGCAAAGGATTCTGGGTAACAGAACCTGGTGAGAGCCCCACAAGGCACCCCATCCTGGATTCCCCTAGGTGTCTAGTTCTAAAAAATGCACAGGTTTGGTAGGCTTTCCTAGGTACCGGCTGAGCTAGAGACCAAAATCCACAGCTAGGCACTTCCCAAAAAACAGGTCAGTTTTCTTTAGGAAAATGTGATGTGTCCATGTTGTGTTTTGAGGCATTTCCTATCACGGGCACTAGGCACTAGGCCTACCCATACAAGTGAGGTACCATTTTTATCAGGAGACTTGGGGGAATGCTGGGTGGAAGGAAATTTGTGGCTTCTTTCAGATTCCAGAACTTTCTGTCACCGAAATGTGAGGAAAAAGTGTTTTTTTGCCAAATTTTGAGGTCTGCAAAGGATTCTGGGTAACAGAACCTGGTGAGAGCCCTACAAGTCATCCCATCCCGGATTCCCCTAGGTATCTAGTTTTAAAAAATGCACAGGTTTGGACATAATGGAATGGAGGTTGAGGGGACTGGAACCGAGGCCATCAGCTAATGATCTTCTTCAGAGGCCTGTACAAGTGACCAGCCCGTAGAGGTGTCAGACCCTACGGGACCTTTACCATCTGCATCCTTGTCTACAACCCAGATTCCCTTCTCCACCCTCCCTTTTGCTCCCCTCCTGCCCCCCTAAAAGGTCTGGGGTCTTTTTTGCTGCAGGCACTTCCCTCCCGCCCCTGTTTCCATGGCTGCACTCAATTAAAGTCTATTGACCTCTTTTCAGAATCTCTGTAGTCCAGACTGTGATAGTGAATGGCATCCAGGGTCTTAATTGACAAATGTAACAAATGGTTGCATTTCTGGATGGCAGTCATAGTTCAATGTCTTGCTTGCAGAGATTGCTTGAAAAAATTGCCTCTGCACTGACCGCAGCCCACCAAACAGCCCAACCGTGTGCCCCAACTCCTGTCCCTTCCTCATCTCATATCCAAACTCCCATCCCAATCCAAGCACACTCACCTCTTTGCAGGCACCCACTCCAGCAGACACAAGCAGCACACACAGACACTCACACAGACACACACACACTTAAACACAAACACACCGAGAAACACAAACACCCATCCAACATACACACACTACTGAAACTATACCCACGGGCACAAGCACCACTACCACACCCACACCCACCACCACAGCCACTAGCACCACACCCAGAATGACACCCACTAACACCACAACCACTATCACACCCACCACACCCACCACTACTGCCACAAGCACCACACCCACCTCCAAATCTACAAGTAGCACAATCTCACAAAATCACCAGCACACCCACAATCAGCACAACCACCACCACAGCCACAACCACCAGCACACCCACAGTCACCACAGTCACCACAACATCCACCTCAACAGCACTCTCATCGAAACAAACACACTCACACAAACGCACACCTACTTGCAAAACAACACCCACCAAACACAAATGGTCACAGTCACCCGAATACAAAACACCTGAAAAACCACACACATCCAAACATACATCAGACACACATGCATCTGCAAAACTTACAAGCACAACAACTACCTCAACAGCACACTCATCCAAACACACTCCCACAAAAGCGCACCCACAACACCAACCAAACACAAACGCACACACTCACTTCAACAACAAACACCTACCAAGAAACTCACACCCAAACGTACACCAGATCCAAATGCAACTGCAAAACAGACAGACGCACACATATCACACACTCCAACTTCCTCTACCTCCCAAACCAAATCCTATTGCAACCCTGCAACCCATTATCCTCCACCCAGTGTCACTTTTTACCCATCTGTGATCCCTGGAAAGCCCAAACCCACCCCTCCCAAGAAGGATCCCAAACCCACTCCTCCCAAGAAGGATCCTTGAGATGGCTGCTCTGTGCCCACTAGATGCCCCTTCCTGAGGAGGTTATCTTTTGGCAGTGTAACTAGGAGGCGTGTTCTTTGGCAAAAACCCAACCAATGATGCTGTGCATCCTGTTGTTTGGACACTTATGCTTTTCTAATTAATAAGGTTTTTGAGAGATAGATCTCATTTAAAAACCCAAAAATATATTTAAACAGGTTTATATTTTTTAACTTGTTAATACAGGTGTGTTTATTTTAGATAAGTGTTAACAATAAACACATATTCGGGCTACTGACTGGGATGCCATAAAAGTGGTCCTCCGAGGGGTCTGCATTGCTACTTCGGTGGGTGTGAGCCGAGTGCTTGAAAAAGAACTAACAGACCGAGAACGTGAGCTGGAGAAGCTGGGGTCTGTGCCTCCTGAAGCCCCAGAGGTCAGGTTGAAATGGGAGCAATTGAAGTGTACGCTAAATGAATGCTGGTTCCAACTTGATAAACACAATAAAACAGCGGTTCGGAAACGAAGGTACCTAGACGGTGACAAGGCAGGGAGGATGTTGGCTCATTGAATCAAGTCAGAAAAAACACTTGGGCTCATAATATCCATACACGATCAAGGGGGCTGGAAGGTCTACATCCAACAGGCCATCAACAAAGTTTTCCTGGACCACCTAACCGCACACTGATGTTGGTGAGGCAGGTCAACAAAAGCATTTACACTACCTACCCCTTAAATCGCTTTCAGAAATGGATTGTGAAAATATTGGAACCCCGATTGGTAAACCGGAAGTATTGGTGGCTGTTACAGCACTGGGGATCGCCAAGGCCCCCGGGAGTGATAGCCTACCATCAGAATTTTATAAAGCTTTCCCAGGAGTCTTGGCAGAGAGACTAGTAGCGATATATGACGAAGCAGATAGAACTGGACACAGCCCCCAATCAATGGCTGAAGCGCTCATTACAGTAAATACCCAAACATGGCAAAGATCTGCTAGATGCAAGCTTCTTCTGACCTATCTCAATGGTCAATATTGATATAAAGATTTTAAGCAGCATCCTACCAACATGACTGCTTCCGCACCTCTGAACCATTATCCATGACGACCAATTGGGGTACATTGCACACAGAAACACCCTCCGTAATTTACGCTCCTCAACCCACAACTCCGGCAGGATAAATATGCCTTAGCCTTTTTAGATATTCAACAGGCCTTTGACTCCCTTAATTGGAATTTTGTCTGTTTTGTACTGGGAAAACTGCAAATGGGGCATTGGTTCATCCGGTGGATTAAACTATTATACACTCAGCCCAAGGCTAGGGTCCGCACTGGATGCTTTGTATCGGATGAAATCATATTACAAAGAGGTACAAGGCAGGGGTGTCCCTTATCTCCCCTATTATTTGCAATAGCAATGGAACCACTGGTGTGTAGACTCTGCTAAGTCCTAAAAGGGTGGGGTATTCAGGTGGGGCTGAGACAACACCTAGACCCTCATTATGACACTGGCGGTAAATCCCGCCGTGGTGCCGAATATCCGTTCGCCATATTATGACACACATCCACCAAACCGACAGAAAACTGCCACATACACAAATCCGCCAGCCCAAAGGTCAGTGTTAAACTGTTGGCACCAACACCCATACCGTTAAGCCAACAAAACAATGCCCACTACATCATGACCCACGAATCTCCATGGCGTACATTCAACGGTGGTAAACCATTGGTGGGACACACCGGTGCGCTTCGAATGGACACCCAAATACTAAACTGCACAACATTGGCCAATACCAAAAGCACACACCTGACAGTCATACACATACCACACCCACACACACACCGCACTTTAAAGCACACACCTACATTACCCACAACCCTTTACGAATACAAATTATTGCCACCAGACTGACACCAAGACCACTGCGACAACTAGACACAAACACCACATACACCCATACATCCCTCACTCACACCACTACACACACCCAACCACACTACACAACACCCACATACTTACACACACCACACAACACCCATGTCCCCACAAAGGCACCCCCGTTTCACAGATGAGGAGTTGAGGGTCATGGCGGAGGAAATAGTCAGGGCAGAGCCACAGCTGGTTGGAGCACAGGTACAGCAGATATCCATTGCCAGGAAGATGGAGCTATGGCCGAGAATCGTGGACAGGGTGAAAGCCGTGGGACAGCATCCAAGAACAAGGGACATCAGGAAGAGGTGGAACGACCTACGGGGGAAGGTACATTCCATAGCAGCAAGGCACCTCTGCCTCTTCATCCTCACTGTCCTCAGGGTCCACTGCTGCCACAGGGGAATCTCCAGTCTCACATGCCATCTGAGGGCTAGGTTGTGCAACATGGAGCATGCCACTACTATCTGGCAGACCTTCCCGGGTGAGTAGCACAGGGATCCACCAGTCAGATGGAGGCACCTGAACCTGGCTTTCAGGAGGCCGAAGGTCCTTTCTTTTATTTTTCTGGTTCGCCCATTTGCCTCATTATGGTTCTGAGCCCCTGTCCTGGCATTCCTCACAGGAGTCAGGAGCCACGAAAGGTTTGGGTAGCTAGAGTCACCTGCAAATAGTGAGGGTCAAACTTTAGCCTTACACAGTCCTATGGGGATAACACCTCACAGCATACACTGACATACAGTGGGTGGGGACTCTGGCTCACCTATTAGCCACACCCTGTACCTCTGTAGTTGGCCCATCACATTTGGGATGCTGCTATTCCTCAGAACAAAGGCGTCATGCACCGACCCAGGATACTTGGCAGTGACGTGGGAGATGAACTGGTCAGCCAGGCACACCATTTGCACATTCACTGAGTGGAAACTCTTCCGATTCCTGAACACCTGTTCATTGTGGCAGGGGGGACTAACGCAATATGTGTATAGTCAATCGCCTCAATAATATTGGGGATATGGCCCATTGCATAGAATCCTGCCTTAACAGTGGCCAAATCTTCCATGCAGGGGAAAACAATGTAGCTGCACAGGTGTTTCACCAGGGCAAGACAGAACCCTTGACAGAACAATTGAGAACATTGGTTGTGACATTCCTGCTGCCAAGCCCACTGTCACTTTTAAAGAACCAGTTGCCAGGAAATGGAGCACTGAAAGCACTTACACAAGAGGGAGATCCCAGTGGGATGACGGATAGCTGATATCAGGTCAGGTTCCAATTGGGCACACAGCTCTGTGTGATTGTGGCCCTGTCCAGTCTATAGGTGAGCATAATGCTCCTGTCCTCCAGAGTAGCCAAGTTCACAAGGGGTCTATACACGGGGGTTTGTCTCCTCCTCCTATTCATCCGCAACGGTAGGTATCTAAGGGACACAAGAGTGAGTAGTCTGTCACAATTTGAACAATAGAACCACCACCTCAGTTTACATACAGCATCAATGTGATGGGACAGTAGGAATGGCAATGCATGTGCTATTTTTGGCAATGATGCAGTTATGGTTTATCTTATCGCTGTCCGCCACCATGAAATGGTGACCGCCTGTCCTGTATCAGGTGGACTCCTGGTGGCCCACCTCCCTTGGAACAGCGCCCTCACCCACCACCCACGCACGCAACCTAGGCTTCATCTTGGACTCCACACTCAGCATGACTCAGCAGGTGAATGCCATCTCCTCTTCCTGCTACAACACTCTCTGCATGCTCCGCAAAATCTTCAAGTGGATTCCCGTCGAAACCAGGAAAACTGTCACCCACGCCCTGGTCAGCAGCCGATTGGACTAAGGAAACGCCCTATATGCAGGAATAACAACCTAACTCCTAACAAAACTGCAAAGAATCCAGAACGCATCCGCCCGCCTCATTCTGGACATCCCACGCTGTGACCACATTTCCCCCCACCTCAGAGACCTTCACTGGCTACCAGTGTCAAAGAGGATCACCTTCAGACTCCTCATCCACGCACACAAGGCCCTCTACAACACAGGCCCAGCCTACCTCAACGACAGACTCACCTTCAACACCCCCACCCGCAATCTTCGCTCTGCCAGCCTCGCCCTCGCCTCCATCCCCCTCATCCGCCGCACCACCGCCGGAGGAAGATCCTTCTCTCACCTAGCCGCCAAGACCTGGAACTCCCTACCGCTCCACCTTCGCCAGACGCAAGACCTCTTGACATTCAGGAAACACCTCAAGACATGGTTCTACGACCAGTAGCTCCCCCCCCCCCAGCGCCTTGAGAACCTAACGGGTGATTATTGTGCTCTAAAAAATCCTTGATTGATTGATTGATTGATTGTGGAAGTGAGGTAACTCTGCCAACGTAATGCATTGTGGCGGAAAAGTGGTTTTGCACCGCAGTGCACTTCCTCATTGGATAATATGAGACTCTATGGAGTACAGTGGCCAATAGGTATCTGCTCCGGCAGTGACGGTATACACTGCCGCGGACGTGACCATAATTTTATATCCAAATCCTCACTTGTTTCCCGACTTTCCACAGGACGACACCTACACTGCGTGTGCTGCTGTGACCTGTATCTGGAACCTACCATGGCCTGTGTGACTGGGGAAAGGGCCCCTGCCTTCACTTCGGAGGAGTTGGAGCGACTGGTGGATGGGGTCCTACCCCAGTATGAACTACTGTATGGGCCTCAAGACCAACTGGTGAGTACACCATGGGCACAATGCATGTAAGAAGGATGCATGGGGATGTGTGTTCAAGCATCGTGTCATCGGGGATGTCTGGTGGTAGTGTACATGGTGGGTGCCGGACGATATGTGTGCCAATGGTGATGGAAACGGGATTGGTGGGCCATATGTGTAACAGGCTGGATTGTATGGTTAATGTTGTCCTCCTGTCGGTGTTTCCTCTGCAGGTCAGCGCCCATCAGAAGAAGGGATTGTGGTGTGCCATTGCCAAGGAAGTGCATACCGTGGGGGTCTACAGCAGGCGGAGCACCCACTGCAGGAAACGGTGGGAGGACCTGAGGCGCTGGGCACAGAAGACTGTGGATGCCCAGCTGGCAATGGCCTCCCAAAGAGGAAGGGGTGCCCATCGGAACCTGACCCCTCTGATGGCCTGAGTACTGGCGGTGGCCTACTCAGAGCTGGATGGGCGCTTGAGGACATCACAGCGGCCACAAGGGGGTGAGTACAGTGGGCATTACTACAATAATTAGTAGGTGGCATGGGATCCGGGTGCTGCATGTGAGTTAGTGGGTGCCCCTTAGTGCCAGGCCAGACATTGCAGCATGATCAAGCTCAAGGGTAATGGGTGTATGGTAAATGCAGGTAACCTAGCTTGTTTGCATTCCATGTGAGTCTGGGCCTAGTGGGTCCCAGGAGGGGTGCAGTTGGTGGTGTTTGGCCCTCATCTTGCAGTAGCAAACAGCCAAATGAATGGCAGTGTAATGCATAGTGCTCAATCCTGATCTCTGTGTGTGACGGTGCTGTGTATGCCAACTGTGGTGTTGGTGCTGTAACTGACCCAGTGTTCCCTTTCTCTCTCTCCCCCCTTTTTTTCTTCTGTCATCATGTCCATGTGTGCATTAGCATCATCTGGCGGAGGAGCAGGGGCACCGGCAACAGAGGGAGCTGCATCCTACAGGACCCAGGAGGCAGAGTCCACCAACGCTGAGGGAACCAGTGGGATGGAGGGCGAGGGGAGCACCACGGTGGAAACAGGAGGTGACAACACAGACTCAGATACCTCCTCCGATGGGAGCTCCCTGGTGGTGGCGGACATCTCTGTGACCACCCCAGCTACAGGTACAGCCACCACCCGTACCAGCACCACCCTCCCAGTAGCCCCTCAGCAAGTTGCCCGTGCCCGCTCACCCAGGAGGGTGGGAATCTCCTTTGTGCCAGGCACCTCAGGCCCTGCCCCAGTGAGCCCTGCTGCCCTGAGTGAGGAGGCTATTGACCTCTTGAGATCCATCTCTGTAGAGCAGGCAACCATTGTAAATGCCATCCAGGGGCTGGCATCCTAGATGCACCAATGCAATGCATTCCTGGAGGGCATCCACTGTGGATTGGCAGCCCAACAGAGATCGATTCAGGCTCTGGCCTCCTCTCTGATGGCAGCCATTGTCCCTGTTCCTACTGTCCCCCTCAAACTACCACATCCCAGTTCCAGTCTCCTCAACACCAACCCATCCCATGCACACATACAGACGAGCATGCACACAAGACATCACACAAGAGTGGCACAGTCAAACACAGGCACCACACTTCCGCCCACAAGCACTCACGCAAACACCAGACAGTTGCACACACAACCACATGCACTGCCTCCACTGTCTCCCCCTCCTAAACCTCCACCTCCCTCACAGTCATGTCCACACTCACACTTGCATGCACTGCTTCAACATCCACCACCAGCATCACCACACCAAGCAGCACATACACCTCACTAGCAGACACCTCCACAACATCCATCCACGTGTCCCCTGTGTCCTCTCCCACCCTGTCTGTCCCCCCTCCTGAAGGACACAAACGCAGACACCCAATAGCCATCCACCTCACATCAGCACACTGCCTATGCACCTGCACCCAGGTCCAGCAGACGTACTCCTCCTACAACCACTCCCTCAACCTCCACTCCCATCCCTCCACCTTCATCTCGCCCCACCATCCCTAAGAAGCTTTTCCTTGCCCAACTTGACCTCTTCCCTCCCCCTCCCTCCCCCCATCATGCATGTAAGAGCAGGGTCCCAATGACCCAGCCCAGCACCTCAGCCAAACAGTTCACAGGGACAGTGAAGGCACCTCCTAGTCGTGGAGGCAAGACAGTGAAGGATCCCACTCGACCAGCCAAGAAGGGGAAGGATCCAACACCAACAGCCAGGAAGGGGAAGGATCCCACTTCATCAGCCAGGAAGGGGAAGGATCCCACATCAACAGCCAGGAAGGGGAAGGATCCCACTCCAACAGCCAGGAAGGGGAAGGATCCCACTCCAACAGCCAGGACAGGGAAGAATCCCTCACCTCCTGCCATGGAAATGAAGAAGCCCTCACCTCCAGCTGCCACATAGCAGCCCTCACCTCCTGCAGAGGCTGCACAGGAGGCACCTTCCACAGCTGAGACACAGCAGCCCTCACCTCCTGCAGAGGCTGCCCAGGAGGCACCTTCCACAGCTGAGACACAGCAGCCCTCACCTCCTGCAGAGGCTGCACAGGAGGCACCTTCCACAGCTGCCACACAGCAGCCCTCACCTCCTGCAGAGGCTGCTCAGGAGGCACCATCCCCAGCTGTGTCATGGTCTGCACGCCTCTGACCACCGTTGGCTGAAGAAACACCCGGTCTTTTACTGGTTCCGGACTGGCCAAGATAGGGGTGACCCTTTCTAGTAGCCACAGTGCTGCTGACTGGAAAAGATGCCACTGCAGATCGTACCCTCCAGAAGGAGTCCTGGAGGAAAACAGCAAAATGTGGGAAAAAACCTCTACCCCAGGAACTCCTGAAAAAGAGGAAAAAGAAACAATGAAAAAGGAAAAAATTGGATAATATCCTGCAGGAAAAAACAGGAACACAGAAAACAGGAGCAAGGATCACACCCAAAGCGGAAGTTTTTGCAACGCAAGGAAGAAAGGAACTGAAGTGCTTGTATACCAGAAAACAGGAAGTGACACAATAGGAAGAAAGTACAACACCATCTTGGATTGGGCAAGACCATACAGAAAAGAGTAGGAAAAGAGACCAAGTAGAAAAGGAAAAGGAAAAAGGAATGCTCGGAAGAAGAAGACCAAGGAGGAAGACAACATGGACACCAAGAAAAAGAAGAAACGAAGACAGAAGAAAAAGAAAAAGGAGGAAAGAAGAGGAAAAAACCCAAGGAGGTAAGTAAGGGAATAATCAGGGAGCCTGGCAGGGGCTGCAACGCGACCCAGAGCACTAAATGTGCCTTCTGGGCAGCATCGCAGGAAAATGCAAGCAGAAAAACGGGCCGCCGTGGTGCCGGCGCTCTGAAATGCAGACTGTGAGAAAGAATCCTCTTTCTAGCCTTGTTACCCCCACTTTTGGCCTGTTTGTGAGTATATGTCAGGGTGTTTTCACTGTCTCTCTGGGATCCTGCTAGCCAGGGCCCAGTGCTCATAGTGAAAACCCTATGTTTTCAGTATGTTTGTTATGTGTCACTGGGACCCTGCTATCCAGGACCCCAGTGCTCATAAGTTTGTGGCCTATATGTATGTGTTCCCTGTGTGATGCCTAACTGTCTCACTGAGGCTCTGCTAACCAGAACCTCAGTGGTTATGCTCTCTCTGTATACCAAAATTGTCACTAACAGGTAGTGACCAATTTTACCAATTCACATTGGCATACTGGAATACCCTTATAATTCCCTAGTATATGGTACTGAGGTACCCAGGGTATTGGGGTTCCAGGAGATCCCTATGGGCTGCAGCATTTCTTTTGCCACCCATAGGGAGCTCTGACAATTCTTACACAGGCCTGCCACTGCAGCCTGAGTGAAATAATGCCCACATTATTTCACAGCCATTTTACACTACACATAAGTAACTTATAAGTCACCTAGATGTCTAACCTTCACCTGGTGAAGGTTGGGTGCAAAGTTACTTAGTGTGTGGGCACCCTGGCACTAGCCAAGGTGCCCCAACATCGTTCAGGGCAAATTCCCCGAACTTTGTGAGTGCGGGGACACCATTTGACGCGTGCACTATACATAGGTCACCTATAGGCTACCTATGTATAGCGTCACAATGGTAACTCCGAACATGGCCATGTAACATGTCTAAGATCATGGAATTGTCACCCCAATGCCATTCTGGCATTGGGGAGACAATTCCATGATCCCCCGAGTCTCTAGCACAGACCCGGGTACTGCCAAACTGCCTTTCCCGGGGTTTCACTGCAGCTGCTGCTGCTGCCAACCCCTCAGACAGGTTTCTGCCCTCCTGGGGTCCAGCCAGGCCTGGCCCAGGAAGGCAGAACAAAGGACTTCCTCAGAGAGAGGGTGATACACCCTCTCCCTTTGGAAAAAGGTGTCAGGGCTGGGGAGGAGTAGCCTCCCCCAGCCTCTGGAAATGCTTTGATGGGCACAGATGGTGCCCATCTCTGCATAAGCCAGTCTACACCGGTTCAGGGATCCCCCAGCCCTGCTCTGGCGCAAAACTGGACAAAGGAAAGGGAAGTGACCACTCCCCTGACCAGTACCTCCCAGGGGAGGTGCCCAGAGCTCCTCCAGTGTGCTCCAGACCTCTGCCATCTTGGAAACAGAGGTGCTGCTGGCACACTGGACTGCTCTGAGTGGCCAGTGCCAGCAGGTGACGTCAGAGACTCCTTCTGATAGGCTCTTACCTGTGTTGCTAGCCTATCCTCCTTCCTAGGTAGCCAAACCTCCTTTTCTGGCTATTTAGGGTCTCTGCTTTGGGGAATTCTTTAGATAACGAATGCAAGAGCTCATCAGAGTTCCTCTGTATCTCTCTCTTCACCTTCTGCCAAAGGATCGACCGCTGACTGCTCCGGATGCCTGCAAAACAGCAACAAAGTAGCAAAGACGACTACTGCAACCTTGTATCGCTGATCCTGCCGCTTTCTCACCTGTTTCCTGGTGGTGCATACTCTGGGGGTAGTCTGCCTCCTTCTTGCACCAGGAGCTCTGAAGAAATCTCCTGTGGGACGACGGAATCCTCCCCCTGCAACCGCAGGCAACAAAAGACTGCATCACCGGTCCTCTGGGTCCCCTCTCAGCACAACGAGCGTGGTCCCTGGAACTCAGCAACTCTGTCCAAGTGACTCCCACAGTCCAGTGACTCTTCAGTCCAAGTTTGGTGGAGGTAAGTCCTTGCTTCCCCAAGCTAGACTGCATTGCTGGGTACCGCGTGATTTGCAGCTGCTCCGGCTCCTGTGCACTCTTCCAGGATTTCCTTCATGCACAGCCAAGCCTGGGTCCCCGACACTCTAACCTGCAGTGCACAACCTCCTGAGTTGTCATCTGGCGTTGTGGGACTCCCTTTTGTGTCTTCGGGTGAGCTCTGGTTCACTCCTCTTCCAAGTGCCTGTTCCGGTACTTCTGCTGGTGCTGCCTGCTTCTGTGAGGGCTCCCTGACTTACTGTGTGCTCCCTCTGTCTCCTCATCCAAGTGGCGACATCCTGGTCCCTCCTGGACCACAGCAGCATCCAAAAACCCTAACCGCGACCCTTGCAGCTAGCAAGGCTTGTTTTCGGTCTTTCTGCGTGGGAACACCTCTGCAAGCTTCTACACGACGTGGGACATCCATCTTCCAAAGGGGAAGTTTCTAGCCCTCTTCGTTCTTGCAGAATCCACAGCTTCTACCATCCGGTGGCAGCTTCTTTGCACCCTCAGCTGGCATTTCCTGGGCATCTGCCCACTCTCGACTTTGTCGCGACTCTTGGACTTGGTCCCCTTGTTCCACAGGTACTCTCGTCCGGAAATCCATTTTGGTTGCTTTGCTGGTGTTGGTCTTCCTTGCAGAATTCCCCTATTACGACTTCTGTGCTGTCTGGGGAATATAGGTGCACTTTTACGCACTTTTACACCTACTTTTCTGGGTCTTGGGGTGGGCTATTTTTCTAACCCTCACTGTTTTCTTACAGCCCCAGCGACCCTCTACAAGCTCACATAGGTTTGGGGTCCATTCGTGGTTCGCATTCCACTTTTGGAGCATGTAGTTTGTGTTGCCCCTATACCTATGTGCTCCTATTGCAATCTACTGTAACTTTACATTGCTTGCATTACTTCCGTTTGCTATTACTGCATATTTTTGGTATTGTGTACATATATCTTGTGTATATTTGCCATCCTCATACTGAGGGTACTCACTGAGATACTTTTGGCATATTGTCATAAAAATAAAGTACCTTTATTTTTAGTACATCTGTGTATTGTGTTTTCTTATGATATTGTGCATATGACACCAGTGATATAGTAGGAGCTTTGCATGTCTCCTAGTTCAGCCTAAGCTGCTCTGCTATAGCTAGCTTCTATCAGCCTAAGCTGCTAGAAACACCTCTTCTACACTAATAAGGGATAACTGGACCTGGTACAGAGTGTAAGTACCCCTTGGTACCCACTACAAGCCAGGCCAGCCTCCTACACAGACCATCGGCACGACCACTGGGCAAAGAAGAGACACTGTGGTAGAGTGCGGCATCACAAGCTGAGACACAGAAGCTCTCACCTCCTGCAGAGGCTGCCCAGAAGGCACCTCTCCCAGCTGAGACACAGCAGCCCTCAACTCCAGCAGAGACTGGCAGGGTATCTCTACCACCAATGGCCACAGAGCCCTCACCTCCAGCTGAGACGGTGCAGCCATCTCCTCCAGCAGCGGACATGTAGGCCACCCTCCAGAGACTACTGTGCAAGAAACCCCCTCCAGAACCAGTGGAGAGTTCCCCACCTGAGAGACTGTGACCTTGCACTCCCCAGCAAAGGAAAATGGGTATGGAGCCTCCTCCAGAACCAGTGGGAGAGTTTCCCACCTGAGAGACTGTGACCTTGCACTCCCCAGCAAAGGAAAATTGGCATGGAGCCCCCTCCAGAACCAGTGGGTGAGTTCACGACTTCGGCTGAGGTGCCCCCCCACCCCTCTTCCCCCTGAGCTGCCTGCCCACTTCAAGAATTATGCCCCTGCACAGTTCTGTGAGGATGTCATCAGGAAATGAGTTAGGCCTTGGACTGTGCCCTGTGGCCATGTGAGCCCTTAGTACTTTGGACTGGGCACTGACCCTTTGTGGACAATTGTACATATCTGGTTCATGTGGTGGCTTTTCCCTTGATAATACATTTTCAGTACTTCCGAAATCTAGTCCTTGTTTTATTATGCCGCGTGTCTTGTGCCATTGGTTTACGTCTGCAGCTGGTTGTGTGTATGGTGTGTGTGTGCCTGGTGTGTGTTGCGCATGTGTATGCCACTCTCCTTTTCCTCCCTCCCTCTCTTGTGTGCTAGACGGCTGTACTCACCGTCATCGTCTTTGTCAACGTTGGTGTTCCAGGTGAAGCATGGTGTATAAAAGCATCGGGAAGACTTGCAGGTCCAGTTCCAAGGCGGCATTGTTATTCTCTGTGTCTATGATGGTGAGTCTTTGCTCTTCTGTGCAGTGTTTCCGCCAGGCTTTTGATGGAAATTGTGGCGAATTGCAGTGTTATGATATGGTGGGCGGTACCTTGTCCTCTGCCTGGCTGTTGTTGGCTACTGCCCTTGGTGCGTGGTGTTAACGCCCTGGCGGATGGTGTGCAGTGTCATGATATGGTGGGTGGTACCTTGTCTTCCGTTTGGCTGTTGTTGGCTACCCTCCTCGGTGGGTGGTGTTAACGCCCTGGCGGATGGTGTGGTACATTGGCTGTCTATGGGGGTTCTCACTGCCATGGTCATAATTTGGCAGAAATTACCGCCAGCCTGTTGGTGGTATTTCTGCCACTTTATCACTCACCCCCATGTCATAATGATCACCATAGTCTCCTTATATGTGGATGATGCATTGATATACTTACGACGTCCCGAAGTATCGCTCAACCTACTGCTCAACGTGATAGACGAATTTGGAGAGGTGTCTGGCCTACGGGTTAATGCAAGGAAATCCACCCTTTTCCCACTTGGGATACTGGCAAGGGAACCCTGCAAAGTGCTCCCCAAAGCCAAACTTAGGTGGGAGTTAGATAAGGTCAAATACTGTACATAACGCAGGACCAACATTTATTCTACTTTAGTAATTTAGCCAGAGTATTGACGGGACTATGATCTTCTGTACTTTTTGGGAATTCCAATGGGTTGTCCCTAATGGGGAAAGTGGCACTCGTGAAGATGGTCGTCTTGCCCAGATGTCTTTCTATAATGCAGGGCTCCTACTTTGAAATTCAGAGGGGAGTGTTCTGCGAGCTTGACAAAATCTTAAGAGAGCTGCTATGGCAGGGTACGAGAAGTCAGGTCAGCCTGGCCACCCTAAAGCTGGAGTGGACTTAGGGGGGACTAGACGTCCCGGACCAGGAGCTGTACTACTTTGCAGCCCAGCTCCAACATGCTATCTCTTGGTTAGAGGGGGAATGGAACTGGGTGAGAAACCTCCTAGAAGGGTTGCACAAGAGACACCAATTAGGTGAACTCTTGTTGTTAGGAGTGGAAATACCTAAGCACCTCCCACACTTAATATGTCTTGTGGTTCGGATCTGGGAAAAACAGTCCTGAAAAGAATCCCCTTTGCCTTAGAGTTAGATACATGGATAATCCCTCAGTTTAAGTGCATAGCCCAAGTGAGTATGACGGCTAAATGGCAAGAGGAGGGTTGCATAATGTTAGCAGATTTATACCCCGAGGGCCGTGTTATGTCCTTTCTGGGCGCACACACAAGCTCCCATTTAGGAGGGGGCAATTTCTTCAATATGCCAAAATATCCGCTACAGCCCAAGAACTATGGCCTACATTCCCTAAAGCACCGGACCTGACCTATACTTTGACCACTCTCTTAGATATGGCGGGGGAAGATGATTTATCACCCATATGTATCATGCCCTTTGAACTGACAGACACCAAAAGCCACTGAGAATTGAGCAGGTGTGGCAACAGTACAGTGCAGAACAGATTTCTTCCCCAGTCTGGAAAAAAATACATGAAGGGGTCCGTGGGACGGCCACTTTGGCCAGATTTAAACAAATCCAGTACAACTTTATTCATATGACATATCTTTCCACCCAATGCCTCAGTCAAATATACCCCTCTAGACCTACCTCCTGTCCCAAATGCAACACCGCCGGTGCAGACTTTGTCCTTATGGTCTGGTACTGCTCAAAAATATCTGCATTTTGGATACAGATCTAAGAGCAACTAAAATTGGTGACGTGATGGGATGTTTCCCTAACTATTACAGACTGTATACTAGGACACCTGCCGTTCAACCCCAAAAGCAAAATCACTAGACGGTATACAATCTTGGGCATAGTGGTGGCTAAGCGTCACATCGCCATTCGCTGGATCAGCCCACACCCCCTGGCAGTAAGAGAATGGAGAAAGGATTAAATAGAATGGGCAGGTGCAGAGGAGGCACACATGAGAAAAACCAGGACGCATGTGAGGGCAGAGGAGGTACTGAAAGCCTGGGAGGCCCAGGCCCAAACACTAGTACATCTCGACCCACAGGAACAAGGCCACACCACAGCTACTCCCGGTTAATGCATAGACTACCCATGAGATCCAATGAGACTTTCAAATATGAAGGCCTACTCATAAATAATTACTGCACCACACATAGGAGAAACAGGGGATACACGACCAGCATCTCACACAATAATGGGGACACAGGAAGAAAAAAACGGTATCCTGAAATATCCATGGATTGACTTGATCTGGGGGTTTTGAGTTTACGGTTATTTTAATGTTTTTGAAAGAATGTTATCAATACTTCAATGTGATTTCTCTTATCCGTCAATGTTATGCTTTCTAAATGACAATAAAGAAATGCAAAAAAAAAACAATAAACACATATGCATAACACATAAAAAAGACTTTAGAGTTCAATTAAATTTAATGATATTTAGAAAATGCATTAGACAAGAGGAAATGTGACATTAATACATATATACGAGATATTTTAAATTTAGAAATCACATTGAATAAATGTATATTTCTTGTAAACCAACTTATTCCATTGTCTAGTGCAATTACTCAATTTTATTAGATGTATGTTGTTCAAATAATGTGTAATGCATATGTAACTCATTTGATAGTTTAGGGAAAATCACACATTTTAAATTTGGGATTAATGTAATTTAGCATGAAGGCAACGTGGAACAAATTGGTAAATTTAAATAAAATACACAGGCGTGTTTCTTTATATTTCTTAAACTACCACATCACACACATATGAATTGAACACTATTATAGTATTGCCTCTAAGTATTTTTTTAAATGCACAAGTCCAGAGTAAATGTAAACAGACAATTCCTATGGTGCCAGTTAAAAAAAGACACTCACCTTTGGTTCCGTTGTTGAAGGGGTTGATTTTCATCATAGTCAAGTAGTAGCACCAAAGGCAGGATTTGTGCAACCAGGTCCCTGGTGAAAAGGGAAGTGAAAAGAAGAAAAAAAGGTAAGTTTCGACCTTGTAGCCCTTCCAATCTGCCAACTCAGGTGTGGAGGTTTAGCCACTGTTACGTCAGCGGGAAGGCACATCATGATTGGCCCAGCGGAAAAACTGGCTGTGGTCCCACCACCAGCCGATAACACGAGGTTATGCTACGGAGTTGAGAATAATTGTAGTAAGTAGATTAGTGTAAGGCAAAACATGTTGCTACACCAACCAAGATGATATTGTACTGAACAATTGTTACAGAGTCATCTGTGTTCAATATTATAACTCCACATGTCTAAATGCCTCAAATCTAAAGGCAGTAGACCGTATAGAATTGTCGGCCTTGTTGGATGGAAAAATCATACCGGGATGAATTGTATACACTAGATACATGGCAAATTGGTACTCATACCTCATTAGTTCCTTATACCATGGACCCATACAGAATATTGTTCATAAGCACAGTACCAGTTAAAAAATTAGAGGGAGCATGATTAATAAGACCATGCACATAAGTCATCTGCATGTAGTGTTTAACAGAAAGATTGATAATGCCCCTATTTTGAAGAGACTGTCATAACAATTAGAAAGTAGTGACATCAAACAGTGAAATAGTCTGCATGTTATACTTAGCAGAAAAGGTAATAACGCCTGTATTTTCAAGTGACTACACATATCTAGATGTTTACTCGTTTCCATCACAGTGTAGTGTTCTGATGTATAACAAAAACAATACTAATGATATAGACAAATTTACAGTTATCTAAATCCAGCAGCAAATAAGACACAAATTTTTAAAATTCATCCAGAGAGAAAAAGGGGAAGAATCGCAGTTCTCTGGGGCGACTTAAAGACAGACATTAGTATGGATGTCAACCATTATTACTTTCATATACGCTTACTTAAAACTATTTCACAGTGCAACTAAAGTCTGCCACTCTAATGAACTATGAAGTATTTTTATGACACTGTCATTCTTCCATATTTGCTTTAATTCTAAGCATCTGATCTACATTTGAAATACGTATAGAAGGTTTGACAATGTCTATTGCCCACCATGACAGATCTTTACCCTTGATTCAGTTATAAGAAGTGACCGTCCATCAGTGCGCACCTCAAACCCAATCCTTGACTGTGTTGGATTATATGTTTCCCTATTTGTTGGGTGGTTTTATCAATATAAGGGAGCCCACAGGGACATTGAATACAGTACATTAGGAGCGTTACAATTCGAAAAGTGCTTGATAACAGAATGGAAACCATTGATCTGATAATCTTTCACCGTTCTGGTGATGCTGTAGGCCACACAGCTGTTGCACTTATAGTGACCAACAAAGGGTGTTAAGTGTAACATCTGTTGAATTGTTGATGTAGGAGGTTCTCTGTATGCCTTTAATAACCGGTCCTTCAGATTGGAGCCTCTCTTAAAAACAAACATTAGCTTATCTTTGAAAATACGGTCACCCACAAGTAAATTCCAATGATTAATAATTATCTTACTGATTTTATTGGACAATGTGCCAAATGTTGAAACACAGACAAGTCGAGAAAGATGTGATTTATTTTGAGTCCTTAGCAGTGCTTCCCTATCATTATACCAGGCCCTTTTGATTGCTCTTTTAAGGCGTTGTGATGGATATCCTTGCGATCTTAGTTTTTCTTTTAGGTTTTCAGCTTCTACAAAATAGTCTTCCTCATTGCAACAGTTCTGTCTTAGGTGGAGGAACTGACCAAACGGGAGCTTGCCCTTTAAGGCTTGAGGGTGATGGCTATCATATTCAAGAAACGTGTTCCTTGCTGTGGGTTTGGTATATAGAGTTGTGTATAATCTGCTGTTCTATGTTTTGATAGTGATGTCTAGAAAGTTCATACTTGTTGTATCATAGACAATGGTGAACCTTAAGTTCAAATTCTAAGCATTCGAACATTCATGAAAATGGATCAAACTTTCTGAATTACCTTTCCAGATTAAAAACATATCATCTATATACCGCATCCATTTGATAGTCTGTGACTTGAATGGAAAAAAATACGCCCCGTAGCTACACCCTAAGTCTGTTAAAAAAATTGATTTTCAAACACAAAGATGTTTCAATTGAGAGATAGTTCGGTATATTCTATTATGAAAGAGGTAGGCACCTGGTGGGGTTGAGTCCCCGTTTCCTGAAGATCATGTATTATACTTAGGATCTCTTGTTGAGGGATGTTTGTGTAAAGACTTTCGATATCCATAGTAACTAGTAGTTCCTCTGTTGGGTCAAACTGATGATTTTCCAAATTGTTTATCACTGCTGTTGTGTCTCTAATATAGGTCAGATGATGAATAGCAAAGGGCTTTAGAAAATAATCTTCATACTGTGCCAAATGTTTTAGAATTTAATTACATCCAGAAACAATCGGACGTCCTGGTGGCTTAAGTGGATATATATGAAACATAGGCAGAATATAGATGGATGGGACTGCTGGATAAGTGCTATTCAAAAAAGTAGATTCTTTTACACTTAACCAGCCCTCATCTAGCCCGTTATGACTTAAAGTTGAAATACGTTTTCTGAGATCATTCGTTGGGTTCTTGATCAGTTTTTTATGATAAGTTGACACAATAAGGTGTCTATAGGCTTCATCAGTATGGGCGGATCTGTCCGTAAGGTCAATTCCCCCGCCCTTATCAGTCGGTTTAATTACTACCTCTGTGAGGGACTGTAATGTCCAAAGGGTTGTGTGTTGATCCTTTGACAGATTGTATTTACTGTAATGGGGGTACTGAATAAATGATCAATCTCAGTAAGAATGGCGTTTCAAAGGTATTAATCTCTTTAGGCACCATCTGGTTTCTAGGATAGAAATCTGAAATGTTATGAAGTCCAATAGTGTCATATATCGGAATAGATTCATTTTTAGAAAAGAAACATTTGAGACGAATTGATCTGGAAAAAAATGATGTAATTCTATGCGTGTCTCAAATTGATCATTCCAATGGGATGGTACAAAGGAGAGGTTGCAACTCAGAACTGAGTTCTCCATTTCTGTCAATTGGTGTGAGGAAAGATTAAAAGTGGGTAATTGTTTTTTTTTTACCACTTGTCTGTCTGTAACTGGGGCCTAACCCTCTGTGGCTATGCCCTAAAAAACCTTGAGGGGTTGTGGAGGGTTGTTCACTCACATCCCCTACACATGTGGCTTCAAGTGATTGATCGCTGTCAGTATCGGAGCCTGTGTCTGAAAATTTTGTCCTCTTGATTGGTTGTCCTTAAAATAAAACTCCTGATAGAAGTCCTTTCTAAAATATGAGAAGGTCATTTCTTTGTTGTAGTTTCTAATATCTCTCTGGAATTTGTTTGTTTTTTCACACTATTAACCTGTTCAAATTCCCTATTGGTGGTTGCCACTTCTTCAAGAAGTGATTTGTAATTTGTAATGCTTATATCATTAGCAATTTTTTTCTCGAGATCTTCTATCTCATTTGCTAATAATTTGATATGTTTCAAAGCTGTTGTGATGCTTAGAACCTTCCAGGTTCTAGAGCGATTATTTGCAGCAAAGCTGAAATTGATCTTAAAGTCAACATCCTCATTAAATATAATAGGAAGATTCTTCACCTGAAGTCCTTCGGGAATTATATTGCCATTAAGACAATCAGTAAGAAATGTTGCATGCAGCTCAGTCCTAATCAATTTTGTAAAACCTTTTTAACTGAGCTATATCTGTGACATGAGGCTGTTGACCTGGGGGACTCTTGACACCCAATAAAGACGGACCACTCAAATGTTGAAGATATAAATCATCATAATAGGAAAGTGTTTATGATTCAGACATTGAAAAAAACCGTAAACAACTGAACAATAAATTGAAAAAATGGTGCAAAACAAACACTTATATCATAAATGGCTCTAATAGACTAGTATTTGCGCTCAAACATCAATAGTAAAGAGGGCGACTCAATATACCCTTGTGGGCTTGGGTACTTGTAGGAAAGTCCCTCTTTCTGGCATGGTTACCACCACTTTTTGCCTCATGTCAGTGTGCTTAGACTGGTTTCACTGGGATCCTGCTAACCGAGACCCCAGTGATTGTGCTCTCTCTCCTCCAAATTTTGTTGCTTTTGTACTTCTTACATCTCACAATTGGCATACTGGTGTACCCCTGTAAGCCCCTAGTATATGGTTCTTAGGTACCCAGGGCATTGGTACACCAGAGGACCCCCATGGGCTGCAGCATGTATTATGCCACCCATGGGAGTCCATGCCAAGTATGTCTGCAGGCCTGCCATTTGGAGTCTGCATGAAAAGGTGCATGCACCCTTTCACTGCTGGTCACTACACCAGGTCACTGTAAGTCACCCCTATGTTAGGCCCTCCCAGCCCAAAGGGCAGGGTGCAGGTCTGTGTGTGTGTGGGCACCCCTGCATGAGCAGAGGTCCCTCTACGAACTCCAGTTCCAATCCCCTGGCCTTCGTAAATGCGCGGAAGCCATTTTAACTATGTACTAGCCATAGGTCACTGCCTATGGTCCAGATACATAATGGTAACTCTGAACCTAGGCATGTTTGGTATCAAACATGTTGGAATCATACCCTAATACTGATGCCAGTATTGGTGGCATGATTCCATGCACTCTGGGGGCTCCTTAGAAGAACCCCAGTACTGCTCCTACCAGTCTTTCAGGGTCTGCAAGCAGCCCACTCTGCTGCAGCCCTTCAGACAGGATTCTGCCATCCTGCTGCTTGACCAGCTCAAGCAGGGGAAGGCAGAACAAAGGATTTCCTGTGGGAGAGGGGGGAAACCTCCTCTCCTTTGGGAAATAGGTGTTACAGGGGTGAGGAGGGGTAGCCTCCTCACACCACCGGTTTGCTTTGAACAGCACATTTGGTGCCCGCCTTGCATAATCCAGTTTGCACCAGTGCAGGGACCCCCGGTCTCTGCTCTGGAATGAAACTGGACAAAGGAAAGGGGAGTGACCACTCCTCTGTTCATCACCACTACAGGGGTGGTGCCCAGAGCTCCTCTAGGTGGCCAGTTGGTTCTTCCATCTTGATATCAAGATGTGCAGAGGCCCTTGGGAGCATCTGACTGGTCAGGATACATAGATGATGTCAGTGACCCTTTTGATAGGTGGTCACCAAGCCCCTTTTTGGGTCATTTAGGGACCCCTTTGGGGGTGGGTCCCCAGATTCAGCATGCAAAACTCCACCAGGACACCTCTGCAATGACCTCTTCTGCTTCTGGCCACTAGAACCGCTGTTGGACTTCACAGGAACCAAACAAGACTGCAACACCAAGACAAACTCTCCATGCAACATTGCTTCCGCGGCTCCTGTCAGCAATGCAACATTTCCATGCCTGTGCATCCTCTGGGGCCAGCAAGACTTTAACTGCACCAAAGCAAGAAGGAATCTCCCTTGGAGTGAAGGAGTCACTCCCCTGCATCCACAGGCACCTAAGGCAATGACATCCGGCTGCTGGGATCTGCTGTCCTCTGGCCTTGTGAAGATTCTCCAACACAGGTGGTGGTTCTGAGGGGCCTCTCTGCCTTCTGTCCAACTTGGGAGATGGTGAGCCCTTGCCTCTTCCTCCAAGACAGAACTCCTGTGCACTGTGACTGTTGCAGCAACCAAGGTTTGTTGACTCCTGCTCCAAGGGATCTTCTGGCTCAAAGTAGCCCCCGACCCCAGCACTCCACCTTTGCAAGAAAAGTCTCCTCTCTGCTGCTCCAGCGACATGACCACTGCCTCAACCAACGTAAGTCAATGAATCCCCAATAGAAAGCACAGCACGAGTAGGAAAAAGTTATTTATGCAAGAGCAAAGGTTTAAATGTGTGACTGTGAACCAAACCAAGCATTTTCGAATTGCCCTCTTCAGAACTGCTTGTGGATGCCAGTGACATTAAAGAAAAAGAGCAGCTGGGAGCGTACAAAATGTGCTTTCCATAGTCGATATTGTAGTGATGCTAAGTGGGCTTCGATCTCATCTCTTCAGTGTAGAATGACTAGGCCCGAGGGGAGCTCTAACGTCCCTATAGTTGACGATGTTGGTGCACACTCAGCAATATGACCAGCTGGAAACAGAGAACATTAGAATTATATCACTGTTGGTTTTGAAAAGAGACAGAGCCAGCAGTCTGTATTTGTTTTCTGACCATTAGGAATGCAACATAGGCAACTTCATGAGATAGAGAATATAAATCTTGAGCCGAAAGGGACACTTCGCTTTCCCCACCAATTTCATTGGTTACCAACAGCCCCTGTGAGTCATCTTGATTGAATCAAACTGGTAAAACCTAAAATATTTGATTTACATAGGAACAAAATGAGGGGTTTCATTTTGCCATAGCAATTATGGTTAGTGCTGTAGAAAGAAAAATTAGGATACGTTTTAGGTGAGTTCTCAAATATCTTCCTCTTCTATTTCATTACAACATTCTGACATGTAGACTAAAACATGCACTTTCAAGACCAGCAGCAGACTGCCAGTTGACTCCCTGGTGATCAACAGTTTACTACAGTGTTCTAATAAGCAACTAGAGTGCTAACATTCTGAATCTATGCCACAAGTGTGGCACATCTAAGCGCCATCTTGATGGAATCAAATTGGAAAACTGAGAGCACTTTCTACTTTGGATAATGCAGTAAATGAGGAGATTAGGGAGCTTCATATCAAATAAGTCTCCCAAGATAGCCACCAGAGAAATAAGAGCACAAATGTAGCACAAATATCACCCATATGTAGCCCAAGTATAGTTCAATGGCAGAAGTGTGCAAAACACGTACCTTTGTTTTTTTTGCAGTTTTATATAGCGCAGACTTGACTTGAAGGTATTGGAGTACTTTACATGAGTATCAGTTACATTACACACAGACACATTCCTTTTGGGCTTTTGGCATGGGTAGATTTAGGCCCATATTTATACATTTTGCCCAAAACTGCACTAAAGCAGTTTTTGGGCAAAATGTTTAGCGCTGGCTTGCGTCATTGCACAACGATAGTCGGGCGCTGTATTTATTGAATGAAGCAAACCAGCACTACACCTGGGCTGGCGTCTTTAAAAAAGACCCTAGCCGGGTGGGCGTGGTGTTAGGTAAGGAGGGGGTTGTGTGTCAGAAAATGATGCTAGCCTGGTTAGAGGCAAAGAAAATGCCTCTAACCAGACTAGCGCCATTTCCTGGCACACAACCACCACAAACATGACTCCTGTCATAGGAAAGACTGGAGTCATGCCCACCAACCCTATGGCCAGCACGGGGACAAGTGTCCCCTGGGCATGGCCATTGAACCCCCAGTGGCAAAAAAATATAGAAAAAAAAATACCTGGACTTACCTGAGATTGTGTCCCCCATTCTCAGGTGTCCCTCTGGTGGTGGTGGGGACTTGGGTAGGGCACCTGTGGACCTATTCCATGGTGTTTAACCATGGAAATGGGTTCACAGGTCCCCTAACTCCTGGTCCGACCCAGGCGTTAAATAATGGTGCTAAGCAAGCTTAGCACCATCATTTAGCCCCTCCTCCCACTTGTGCGTCATTTTAGTACGGGGTGATAAATATGAGGCTAGCACCATTTTTTGGATGGGAATGCCTAACTTGCATCTCATTGACAAAAGGTAGGTTCACTCATCCCAAAAATTGTGCAAACTCCTATATTTTGACTTAAGACACCTTCCCCGAGGAGTGGAAACACGCCGAAATACGCCCTCTCCTGAAGAAACCTTCGGTTGACCCACCAGAACTAAACAATTTCCGGCCCATCTCGCTGCTACCCTACCCCACCAAAGTACTAGAGAAAGCAATGAACGCACAACTATGCAATTTCATCAAGGCCAACAACTCCCTGGACAGCTCCAAGTCCAGCTTCCGCAGCAATCATAGCACGGAGACAGCACTCCTGGCAGCCACTCACGACATCCAATTACTCCTAGACGGCGGCCACACCGCAGCACTCATACTCCTCCACCTCTCAGCAGCTTTCAACACAGTCTCCCACAGCACTCTGCGCACCAGACTCCACGCCATAGGAATCCACGGAAGAGCCCTGGAATAGATCCACTCCTTCCTCTTCAGGAGGACGCAGAGGTCAGACTCCCGCCCTACACTTCCAGACCCACAGGAGTCAACTGAGAGTCCCCCAAGGATCCTCACTGAGTCCCACACTGTTCAACGTAGACATGGCCCTGCTTGCTGCCATCGTCAGAAGGCACGGTATTAACATTGTGTCATATGCCAATGACACACAATTCATCATTTCCCTCACCAAAGACCAGGACATGGCCAAAAGGAACTTTCACTCAGGAATGAAAGCCATCACCACCTGGATGAGAGAAAGCTGCCTCAAGCTCAACTCTGACAAGACGGAGCTCATCATCTTCGAAAATGCCACCTCAGCTAGGGACGACTCCTGGTGGCCACACCCCTCAGTGCCCCCCTGCAACAACCAAGCGCGCCAGCAATTTAGGAATCATCCTCAACTCCTCCCTATCCATGACCCGCCAGGTAAACTCTGTTGCCTCCTCCTGCGCCCACACACTCTGCAAACCTTGGAAGATCTTCAGATGGATCCCAGCAGACTGTCGCAGAACAGTCACCCACACCTTAGTCACTAGGAGGCTTGACTACGGCCAAACACTATATGCCGGCACCTCAACTAGGGACATCAAAAAACTTCAACTCATCCAGAATGCTGCCGCCAGACTCATTCTGGACCTCCCTCACCGAGAACACATCTCCCAACACCTGAGAACCCTACACTAGCTACCGGTCGACAAGCAAATCACCTTCAAGCTTCTCACCCACATGTACAAGGCCATACACAAAGCAGGACCAGCCTACCTGAATCACTGCGGCTCCTTCCACATCCCGGCCAGATCCCTCCACTCCGCCCAGATGGCCCTGGCCCTGCCAGAGGACGATCTTTTACCTACACTGCAGCAAAAAGCTGGAACAACCTCCTCCTGCACCTCAGACAAACCACGTTGCTCACCATCTTCAGGAAGAACCTCAAGACATGGCTCTTCAGATGAGGCCCTTCTCCTCCCCCTGGCACCTTGAGACCCTCACGGGTGAGTAACCACAGTTTACAAATACGGATTGATTGACTGATTGGCCTTAACACCAAATTTGTAACCTATAATCAAGTGAATTACTGGATAAAAAAAAATCAAGATAACAAATAATTTAAAAGTGCTTTGTCCCTACTTGAGAACTCAGAAAATATGTCCTCATTTTAGTTTTTTAGAGCACTAACCATAATTTCTATGGGAATAACACCCTCCCATTTTATAATTTCTGAAGGAAGGAAATGCTTTAGGTATTACAGCTTTGATTACATCATGATGACATCAGACGTACCACACTTTATAATAATTATAGAATGTTAGCAATGTAGTTGTTCATTAGAATACTGTGGACAGTTAGATGTCAGGGGCACAGACTGGGATAATTGAGGGCAGGGAGGAGGGGCAGCTGTAAAAAGTTGACTGTGCTGGGCAGGCTGGAGGGGGGGTGGCATCACAACAGATCATGGAGGGCGGGGGAAAGGGTGGCTGGGGCAACAAACCAACCATGCAAGACAGGAAAGAGAGACTGTGGCAATATAACAGACCACTAAGGGCAGAAGGACGAGGCGGTGGCAGTACATACTAACAGACCAAAATCAGGCAGGAGACTCCCAATGTTTTCAAGTCCAAAAGCACTTTATTTTATCTATCTCCTGCCTTAAATCTTCTCTTTTTCAATGTAAGCCAATGGGGAAAAGTAATTCCCCAGTTTTTTTTTTCAAAATCTCCCTCTTACCCAGTTCACAATATTGGCAAGTATGCTGCAATGGATCACTGAGGGCAGGAGGAGTGGCGTTGGGACATGGACTTGGATAACAGAGGGCAGGAGGGAGATGGGCAGGGGGACCACAATGATCTTACAGGCAGGCATGAGGGGTTGCAGCAGCACAATACACCACTCAGGGCAAGCAGGATGACACTGCAGCACAATGGACCATGGAAAGCAATAGGGAGGGGACAGGGCCATGCACATGGCCAACAGAGAGCAGAGGGAAAAGAGGCAAGGGCAGCAAGCTGTCCATACCAGTCAGGAGAGACAGGAGGGAAAGTTGCAGCATAACAGACTATGAAGGGCGGGAGGGGGCAAGGGTCTGACAAGGGACCAGACAAAGCAAGAGGGAGGGGATAAGTGCCTGCACATGGAAAATGGAGGGGAGGAGGCAAGGGCCTGGGCTGGAGCAGCAAGTTGACCATGGAGGGCCGGTGGGATGGGCACTGGAAGCACAACACACCATGGCGGGCAACAGTGAGATTATAATGACATACACACAGACAATGGAGGAAAGCTGACCACAGAGGGCAGGTGGAAGGGGCTGCAGCAACACAGAAGGCCACACATGGCAAGTGGGAGGGTTAGTGGCAGCACAACAACCCTGGTGGGCAAGAGTGAGGGAGCAGAGGCATGCACAAAGGGCCATGGAGGACTGAAAGGAATGTGCCAGGGCTGGGCATATACAATGGAGGGCAGAGAATGGGGCTTAATAACCAACCACACGGAGTAGGCAGGAGGAGCAGCTGCAGCACAACAGAGCATGGAGGGCAGAAGGGAGTGGCAGGAAAATGGACCATGGAGTACAGGAGGGAAGGGATAGGGGCATGGAACTCAGACAGGCAGGGTGGAGGTGGCAGGGGTAGGCAGCAGTCATCTGACCATGCTAGCCAGGTGTAAAGGGCAGTGGCAGCACACCAGAACACTCACTAGATAGCAGTGGCAGGTCCATGGATCTTGGAGGGCAAAAAGGTGGGAGCAGGGGCAAGCCCATAGACATCGGAGGGCAGGGAGAAGGAGGGTAGGCACAGAAAGCTAGCACAAGGGCTAAGTAGGAGGGCAATGATGGGGCATAAAATTGGGCAATAGAGGGCAGGAGGATTCGGTAGGGATATCAAGCTAAATGAAGGGTAGTGGTTACACATCCGAACCAAGCACGGCAGGAGTGAGGGGGCTGGTGCATGGACTCAGACAACAAAGGGTAGAGAGGAGGTGGATGGGGCAGCAAGCTAACTGTTCAGGGCAGGCAGCAAGGGCAGTGGCAGAACAGCAGCTACACAGGGCTGTAATGAGGAAGCAGGGGCATGGACTTGGACAATGGATGGCAAGGAGGAGGGGGCGAGGAGCAGCAAACTTGTGTGGGGCAATGCAATGCCAGACCAGGTCCTGTATCCTACTCCCCCCTGCTCTCCCCCTCCTACCATGCACTGCAATGGGCATTTTTGCTAAACGTTAAAAAACCCTAGCAATTCATTGAAACAAAAACCCAACCGTTACAGGGCGTTATAGTTAGGAAATAGCATTAAAAAATCCTTAGAAATTCACCAAAAAACAAAGATTTCACGGACGTTATAGTTAGGTTCAGATTTTACATGCACAAAACCCTAGAAATTTAGCTGTTATTGTTAGAGTTATTTGAAGTAACTGGTGCCCTAAGGTAACTATAACTCTCACCCTCACCATGCACAGTTTTCTCATCAATAATTTTATTGCAAATGTTGAGCTAATATTATCAATGGTGTCATAAACTATGTCATGACTCATGTAATATGTGGGGTAATTAGTGAGGGCACAATAGAGGGCACAAGTTATACTTACCTTAGGGCACGAGTTATAGTTACTTGAGATAACCATAACTAAGCACTGCTGAATTTCTTTTTTGTGCGAGTGAATTTAAAACCTAACTATAACATCCCTGAAACCTTTGGTTATTTGAGTGAACTTTTATGTTTTTTTTTAATTCTATTTCCTAGATACCGCTGAGCATGGCCAAAGTCCCTGTGGCCAACCCCCTATAACTACCCAACCCCATGCCATGTACAGCCTTGGCGTGGGACAGGTTGTCTGCAGGGCCTGGCCACTAAACTCCGTCCCACGCATGCACAGCCTTTTGGCTGTGCACAGGAGGGGGTTGGCCTATCCCCTAGAACCACCCAACCGCATGCCACTCATGAAGCGCTTCTTTGGTGGAGATGTGATCATAATCCTGTGCATCAGGAATGCGTCTACAAGATCAGCAGGAAATGTGCTTGCGGGTTCCTTTTTATTAAGCTGTCTATCTTTGCAAAAAATGGGGGAAGACGTTGCATACTACTAATTATATGGGGCGTGGCCAAATAGGCGGAGCTTCCTGGCCATTTACATACTTGTATTTTTTAAAAGGGAGAACACAATCTTTGGTTTCAATAGCAGATAACAAGAAAGACCCCACTCATCACAGTCACTACATCAGATATTGTGCTTGAAAAAAGAAAGGCTGCAAACACCTCCATCAAGGTTTACAGATAACCTTTCAAGATGGAAATGCAGAGAAAAACAGTTGCTTTGCCTTGACCATGCACAAGATATTATGATGATTGGTTCTTTACATAAGTGGTGCTTGAATCTGGGCACTTCCTTTGTTTTTATCTGTAAGTGCTTCCCATTGAGGTTTGATTGCTGTGAAATGAGCATCATGCCAGAACGAATACCACCCTGCATATTTATCCAATAAGAGGCCACTGGAGTACTTTCTACTGGCTAATTAGTAAGTGCTACCTTGTTGGGAAAGTGCATCCCCTACACTACAACTGCTAAAGGACATCGAGGTAATGTGCTCAGTAGCCTTGTGTGTTTGTAACTTTACCAATGTGATTGTTCTTCAAGCATTTTCATCCGATAACTTTGAGGTGGAAGCGCGGAGAAAAAACACTTCATAATTTTCTCTTTTTTATTTTTGTGGCGGACCACTAGGGGGAACCTCTAGGCCTCTGCAGACCCAGCCCGCTCTCCACCTCCTGCAACAGCCAGCATTGCTCCTGTTGATATTTGACTAGTTAAAGATGATGTGCACAACAAAACACTCATACATGAACTATTCATTTTCATATATGAACGGAGTTGCATCACCGCTGTTAGATTCCCCTGTTGTGAACTCTCCATCAACCCCATGTAGGTACTTGATCAGACAGGCTCTGACACCCAGGCCTGAAGGATAATGACTGACAGGTCACAGGTGGGGTAACACTGAACCGACAGCCAAACGCACAAACATGCAAACTTAGAACAGATCCCACAGATAGGCAGCAATACTGCAATGGTCCTTGGAGATTAGCACCAATCAAGCACACATGGCCAGAGGGATGCGTGCATTTCCAAAACACCATAAAGTTAGAAGCCACACAAAGCTAGGTACACTTAGCCAATCAGGACATAGCACACACAGCACATGCAGTGACCACACGCCCCTCAGGCCGGACATCTGGACAAGTACTCGCCGACCCACATTGTGTCCACGCCAGGTAGAGGCCCACCTGCTTTCCCTATCTATAATTGTATCCAAGACTCCTTGACAAATGTTTGCTTTTTATGACTTTATTGCACCCACAAAAATGTATAATACCTGCACTAATTCAATGTACTATGAGAGACAGTTCTCGGACTTCGGTTCTGTAACTGCTCTCCCAGCCATAATGTTTAATTAATCAAACCTTTTCCTGTTTTGCCAGACACCTTCTGTCTTGTTTTTTAAGGTAACTTCTCATTCGAGCAACATTTTGGCGAGCGAGGTGGAAGCTGATTGGTCCTTTGGACCTGACTGCGACCAAATAAAGGGGGTCCTGCCCAGACGGATTCACATTTCTGCAACAAGAAAGGTGAGCAGATACCGCAATTGATTGGGAGCTCTGCTGAATCTGCAGATCGGAGGTCCATCCTGAAGCCGCCGTCACAAGGGTTAAGAGACTACATCAGAGCCTGAGTCCTAGCATTTGGCATGTGGCAAACTAGGAAAAAGCATAATTAGCGCCATCACTTGCTTGATTGCCAGCGTTAGGAGCGGTGATCACTTGGACCACTGAGCGTAACACATCCGGTAATCTTGACCCCTGGGTATAGCACATTAATTTTGGGTTGCTGGCCGCTTGGACCTCTGGGCGTGACATAGATGGTAAGCATAAGGCTCTGGTTGTGACAAGGGCCCCATATCTCAATCTTATTAGGCCATCCTGGTTTTCTCAGTGACACTGGTTTGTTCACACTGGTGGTATTTGAAATAAATGAGAGGTGTGCTTTGCTTGGACCACTGGGCGTGACAGATTGTACGCAGGACCACTGGGTGTGACAAAGGGGAAATTCAGATGTCAGAGTACTTGAACGATAGGCATAGCTGTATTTTGCCAAAAAGAGTCTATGGTCATTGAAGTAAGTCCCTTGTTTCTCCAGATAAATTGTTGAAATTATTTCCCTTAGCTGGTATCGACAAGATTATCAGACTCTCTTACTCGTCTGCAGTGCAGAGCTTCCCTTGGTCACAGGAAAACATGCACTAGCAGTAGGCATGGCTAAAGTACTAAAGTATTGCGGACGGGCCGTTTTTTGGGCCTAGTCAGAATCTCCCCTGCCAGCTGAAAGGGTGTCATTTTGATATTATGATGCTGGTAGACCAGTGTGGCTGTTTGTCTTAAGTGTTGAATGTTGTGTTTTTGTCAATGTTTAATGTAAACGAAGATATTGTTGATTCGCACAAATTGTTGTTTGATGCCAAACTAAGGCTCGCTATTTTGCCACCAAATTGCGGGCTGCTGTGAACTAACAGTTTAACTTTTCCTAGGGTTGTGAATCTTCATGTATTTGTTCGATACTTATTTTGATGCTTCTGTGAATAACGTTGAGCGCATTAGATTTAGGAGTCCCCGCGTGTATATCCGCGTCCACCAGACAGTAAACCCCTTGTGTATATATTTCCCACTACCCGAGTGATCCAGAAATACTCTTGTACTTATTTTCCCATCGTTCAAATAAAATTTAGAAAACTATTAAAAAAAGAAAGAAAACATGCAGGAGTGTCTGAGAAGGAGGAAACACTATCCAGAGAGAAAACCAGTAGAGATGTCCAGAACAAAAATAAGCCCGTTACTACAGAAGGGCACGTCAGGGACCATCTATGTGCCATGGGCCCAGATGGATAAGAGGGACACATGGATCACTCTAGCTATAGGCAACATTAAGAGTCTGCTAAGCAGCATTATCGATGAGCAGACCAACATGGTGTTCGCCCACGCCCGCATCCCACGATGGGGCTGCATTCAATTAAAAAAGGCACCAGATATGGACAGCCCTTTCGTAAATATTCCCTGACTGCCCAGATGTAGATGGGTTGATGGCAGAAACCATGAAACATTGGGGGACCATAATAGACTTCCTAGACAGGATAATAGAATGGTGGGGACAGGAGACAGGACAGCTGTGGACAGATACCAGCCATCAAGTAATTTTCTTTTAAAACATCTTCAAGAAGGGGCTGCCCACTGAAATACAAAGCGGGTTGGACATTGTAGTAGGACTAGAAACTAAACCCTGACGAGAAACACAAGCACACATACTGGATATCCACAAGAGGAAACAATAGGAGGATGAGGAGAAGCAGGAGCAGGCCCAGAGGGACAATGCTAAGTTGATGAAACATAAGTTAAAGACCACCCTTGAGGGAGCCACGTTGGCTGCAAGCATGCAAATGACACCAGTTATGAAGGGAACTCCACCTAAGACCCCCGAGAGTTCCAACATGGATACAGTGATGGAAACCAGGGTGGTTGGCAGCAAGCAAACTCCATACAATGTTACAATTGCTATAGATTGGGCCACATGGGTGACAGATGCCGACTGAGGGCACAACAATTGCAGAAGTCAATGAGCAGAGGCCAGATCCCGTATGTTGGACCTGGCTTTTTGACAGGGACATCCGCAAACTTTTTGCCTCCTTCCTCCTATTTTTTCTGACCTGTTGTTGTTGGCTTTTGACCTCTGGGCACTTTACCACTGCTAACCAGTGCTAAAGTGCATATGCTCTCTGTGTAAATTGTACTACTGATTGGTTTATCCATGATTGACTATTTAATTTACTTGTAAGTCCCTGGTAGAGTGCACTACATGTGCCTAGGGCAGGCAGATTAAATGCTACTAGTGGGCCTGCAGCACTGGTTGTGCCACCCACCTCAGTAGCCCCTTAACCTTGTCTCAGGCCTGCCATTGCAAGGCCTGTGTGTGCAGTTTCACTGCCACTTCGACTTGGCATTGAAAGGTACTTGCCAAGCCTAGAACTCCCCTTTTTCTATACATAAGTCACCCCTAATGTGTGCCCTAGGTAACCCCTAGAGCAGGGTGCTGTGTGGGTAAAAGGCAGGACATGTACTTGTGTGGTTATATGTCCTAGTAGTGTAAAACTCCTAAATTCGTTTTTACACTACTGTGAGGCCTGCTCCCTTCATAGGCTAACATTGGGGCTGCTCTCATACATTGTTGAAGTGGCAGCTGCTGATCTGAAAGGAGCAGGAAGGTCATATTTAGTATGGCCAGAATGGTAATATAAAATCCTGCTGACTGGTGAAGTCGGATTTAATATTACTATTCTAGAAATGCCACTTTTAGAAAGTGAGCATTTCTTTGCACTAAAACCTTGTTGTGCCCTTCAATCCACGTCTGGCTAGGTTTAGTTGACAGCTCCTTGTGCATTCACTCAGACACACCCCAAACACAGGGTACTCAGCCTCACTTGCATACATCTGCATTTTGAATGGGTCTTCCTGGGCTGGGAGGGTGGAGGGCCTGCCCTCACACAAAGGACTGCCACACCCCCTACTGGGACTCTGGCAGACAGGATTGAACTGAAAGGGGGCTTGGTGCATTTCTTAGACACTCTTTGAAGTCACCCCCACTTCAAAGGCACAACTTAGTATAAAACAGGGCCTCTGCCCTACCTCATCAGACACTTGCTGGAGAAGAAACCTGAACCAGAAACTACATCCTGCCAAGAAGAACTGCCTGGCTGCTCAAAGGACTCACCTGTCTGCTTTTCTACAAAGGACTGCTGCCTTGCTGTTGGCCTGCTGCCTTGCTGAACTCTTGCCTGGCTGTAAAAGTGCTCTCCAAGGGCTTGGATAGAGCTTGCCTCCTGTTCCCTGAAGTCTCAGGACCAAAAAGACTTCACTCTTCCTCTTGGACGCTCCGTGCGCCGAACTTTTCGACGCACAGCTTGTTCCGTGGCAAGAAAAACGCTGCACACCGACGCTGATCAATTCGACGCCTTCGGGACGACCGAAACTTTGACGCACGGCCTCGCAAGGACAACGCCGCCCGACTTCCCGGGAGAAATCGACGCGACGCCTGCCGTGAGATCGAAACTTTGACGCACGGCCTCGCAAGGACAACGCCGCCCGACTTCCCAGGAGAAATCGACGCGACGCCTGCCGTGAGATCAAAACTTTGACTCACGGCCTCGCAAGGACAACGCCGCCCGACTCCGCAGGAGAAATCAACGCGACGCCTGCCGTGAGATCAAAACTTTGACGCACGGCCTCGCAAGGACAACGGCGCCCGACTCCGCAGGAGAAATCGACGCGACGCCTGCCGTGAGATCGAAACTTCGACGCGCAGCCCCGCAGAACAACGCGCAGCCGGAAAACAAGCAGGAAAATCCACGCACAGAGCCGGGACATCTGGTAATCCCCGCGACCCACAGAAAGAGACTGTCCGCGCACCGGAAAACGACGCACGACTTCCCCGCGTGGAAAATAACGACGCAAGTCCGTGTGTGCTGGGGAGAAATCGACGCACACACCCTTTTTCCACGCACCTCTTCCTTTGTGGCCCTCTGAGGAGATTTTCCACCAGAAACCAGGTACTTTGTGTTTGAAAGAGACTCTGTTTACTTTCTAAAGACTTAAGACACTTTATATCACTTTTCAGTGATATCTTTACAAATTCATATTGCAACTTTGATCGTTTTGACCTGAAGATACCCAGATAAATATTATTTATTTTTCTAAGCACTGTGTGGTGTATTTTTGTGGTGTTATGCTATGGTGTTGTATGATTTATTGCACAAATGCTTTACACATTGCCTTCTAAGTTAAGCCTGACTGCTCGTGCCAAGCTACCGGAGGGTGAGCACAGGCTGATTTTGGATTGTGTGTGACTTACCCTGACTAGAGTGAGGGTTCTTGCTTGGACAGAGGGCAACCTGACTGCCAACCAAAAACCCCATTTCTAACACCGTACAACTCCCATCCACAGAATCAGACCCAGGGAAACGTAACTGCACCTTATGCTCAGCTGCAAAGAAATGAGACCACTGCCACACCACTGAAACAAGGATCAGGCAGTTGGACCAACACATATCATCTGCAGCTGTAGCCAGAGAACCAGGCCCTATGTGGACCAGGGCCACAGCCACGGGACGGAGGGGTAGCCGTTTGGGGAAGGAATGCTTTGGCACAGACACAGAATGCAAACGTGCAGTAGGCCTTAGCACCCCCAGTACGAAGTATACATTTCGGGCACAATTTCAAAATTTACTGCAGTAGAATTCAAATTAAAAGGCAAAGGAGAATAACATTAGGAATGTCAACCTTTAGTCGTACTTCGGGACATTCAGGATAGCTGCATGGCTGTCTATTGGTTGTGCTCACTAGATTCCGCCATCTAATGCTGCTGTGTGACTGTCGATCAGGAATCCTCACCGAAGTTCATCATTTGCGGGGTGCCCGCCAGAGCTTAGGTCCCACACCGCTGCTGGTCCCCCAGGACAAGCTAGCAAGCCACACCTCGGGGGGAGGGAAGTCTGACGAAGAGGGGCAGGGTGGGTCTCCGGCGTCTGTTTAAAAGGCAGGCACACCAGGTCCTTGATCCCACAAACAAATGGTACGGGTTTCTATTACGAAGCCAAAAGGTCCCCATTCTGGGATCCCTACTCAGGACCAAAATGACTTTGTCATGTAGCCTAACAGCAATAATTTCTCCAACAGCCCCCTGCGAAATGGGGGCCCACATATTTGTTCCATAACAAAGCTGTCCTCCAATGTCCGGAGCCAGGCCTCCTGTGCGCTCGGAGTAGAGAGACCAAATAATGCTCACAGCACGTGTATGAGTTCCCACGGGGCACCACATGGTGCTGAGTCAGTAGAAAGGCGGTTCACCAGGACATCCAGCCACCCCAGTCCATTCTGTTAATGCTGGCAAAACTCCAATGAGTTCCCAGACTTTGCTCCAGAACTCTCCATACTGCAATGTCTTTTGCCTACTCCTTACCCTCAGGGCTTCCTAACAGCAGCCGGGAACAGTATGCCCAAAAACATATTGTCCGGGGGAGAGGGAGGTGCCAGGGAGAAGAGTCCAAAAACATCCACTGCAGAGTAGAGCAGAGTAGAGCAGAGTAAACCTGTTGCAGAGGTCAGCTCACCCCTGCAACAGGTTTAGCAATAGGGTGGCACATAAAGCCTCACACTGCTTGAATGGAGCAGCAATCACAATATCACACTCTGCAAATCTGAGAACCATACTCTGACCCCCAACAGTACACAAAATAAAAATTTAGAGGTCAGGGGAAGCACCCAAGAACCAAACAAAGAAGCCCAAAGCTAGCCAAAGAAGTCTTGAGAAAAAGGGCCTAGTTAGGATACCGAGCACAGCTTGGGAAGGTCACGTAGCGTGCCATGTGCTGGGACCAGAGGGGTACACACATGACCTCAGGGCATGCTGTGATCGCCGACCAACATTCAGTGCGAGAATGTTGGTCGGCGATCACCTCCTCTTCTACATCCCCCCCACACGTGTTGGCTAGAAACATCGTCCTGTGCCGATGATGCCTCCACGTGCACACTCTAGGGCGCTTAGGGACTGGCAGGCACAGCACCAACTACAAGTTAAAAAACTACCTGTTATACAAGAATAACCATGTAAAACACACCTCTCAAACGTATAGGTGGTTAAGTATGGAGATGAGGGAAATCCCAGAGGGGGTGACCTACAGTGTTAAAATGAAATGTTTATAAATAACCTGTTTCCAGAATCAGGCATCTTGATTGGGGCCACCCTCCAATGCTTCACTAAAATTCTTGGAAAAGACAAAAATCCTTAAGGATTAATTGGTGACATGCATATATACATTTTCTTTCTCTTATATAACAACCAAACACAGCTCTTGCCCAACATGTCTGCAGTCAAACTGTTAACTGCACCAATTCTACAGTGGACCATCACCTTCTCAGTAGCCACACCAGGATTCCCAGCAGGATCAAGAGCCACAACACACTCAAAGGACTTTTCACATCCAGGCCCCCAACGGGATCCCATACCACATCTTGCCCCAAAGACTTTTCTGATCTGTTTTCCAACCGTTTACCCCCATCACTGAGAAAACCTCAGCCAGAACTACCTCAAGAACAGATGCCTAGGTCATGTGTCTTCATGCATTTATACAGTCTTTGGGTGTTAGGGATGCTATTGCAGCCATGTATTTCCATTAAACAGTCTGATCTAATAGAGTCTTTTCAAGAAATGTCACGCTTGCGCAGGGACTTCACACACATCATCTTAAATTACACTGCACCCAACTTTAGCATCCCACACGCACTACACAGTGTTCTTTTACATAACACATGGTATCAGCACATGACCACCATGGGCTCTAAGACATCAGCTGGGTCATGTTATGTCTGTTCGCTGATACCATATGAAGTAGGTGCAGATAGATTGTACTTACCCCAAGAGGTAGCCCCTGAGAAAGTGAAATGCCTTCTCCATCTGTACTTGTGTAGAATTAGGGCTAAAATACAACTTAAAAGTAAAGCCCCATAGGGTAGTAGAAATTCTGACCCTTTATGAGACCAATCCTACAGCACTGTGATTTGTTACCGAGCCTAGTGATATCCAAGCTGAGCTATACAGGATGCTCAGGAAGGGAGCTGTAGGGGAGGACACTGTTTGGCCCTGGGATTTTCATGAGAAGAGATTCTTGGAGGTAGCTAAACCACCTAACCAGTGCATAAACATGTCCATTCCTGCTCTATCTACGGTCCAAGGGTGGCGCTTAGCGTGTCTAGGGCTCTCTTCATTAATAACAATGGACTCCAGACATGAAGTTTCAGTGCAGAGCCATCCACCTCAATGACATGAAGGGAAATGGGTCTCGTGGGTGGAGGGGGTTAAATGACAGCGTAGATACCCTGTGTCAGGAGATCTGTGATACAGGTACACGTGGGAAGGGACAACCCCTAATTGTATGGGAACTTACATTGTAGCTCTTATGTTTCAGAGGCAAAGGAACCATTCCGCTGGGCATGAACGAGAATTGTGGCACAATACTGCACATTCCAGACCTGCAATGGGCCACCTCCATGCTTATGTACACATATTGGCAGTGTGACGAGTTCACTTCTACCCAGCTCGTCCCTGGATGGCATGGCCTCTACTCTCTTGTCACCATACATACCCCAGCCCTGGTCATCCCTAGAGAAGATCTGTCTGAACTATATTGCTGAGGAATGAAACAACACTGTTGCATCAGGCTCGAAGGAGAAGAACTGCTGATTATTTTGGCTGGGCTCAGTACAAGGACATTCCTGAGGCGTTTAGACTGTTCACTGATGCTCAAGTATCGGCAGTAGGGTCTATACCTTTCTTCACCTTTGCAACAACTATTACAAATGTAACAGCACTGGAAGAGAAAGAATGTCCAGCACAATAACCTTCCCACAATTGTGGGCAGTAATCAGAGGGAAAAAATGAAGTATAATGTGCTACCGAAGACAGCATCCCTGCTGCAAAGAGGTGCATCCAGATACACTTCCAAAGCAGAGACTGTTACAATATTCAGTAAATGTTTGGAGCTCACACCAAGTTTCAATAAATTCAATCGAAACCCAATTTAATAGCAATAAAAACTAATTTATTGACAATATTCTTTTAGTTGTAAATCATCACAAATTATCATTGTTTTGTAATATGTGTATGGTAGAAAGATATTCAGTAGGACAAACAAATGAATGATTCATGTGTAATGAGCCATGAACAGTATAAGATTGATCTATCCCTATAACAGGGTAATAATATCAACATATACTCATAAGTACAGTTGTCCAGATAAGACTTCTTCAGGGCTGCGAACAAAAGGATATGGAAAATGTATAAACATATTAAAAAAAAGAACAAATAATATCAGTTATAAACAATACATAATTATCCTAACGTGATTTAATAAAAAAGACCTTTTCAACACAAAAAGAAGCCCAATCCTTCTGCTCAAGAGACCAAGGACATTTTGCATTCACAAACGGTGCGAATCGCAAGACTCCACCGCTTGCAAATGCAAAATCGCCTTTCATGATGTATGAAGGGCATCGCAGTACAATTTTAGGGAACTGCAATTTGTAGTGATTCCCTAAAGTTGCGACTACGAATAGGAAATCGCAATTTGTAATTCCCTAAGTAGGAAATTGCAAATAGGGAATACCTATTTGCAATTACCTATGCAAATGTATCATGCATTTTCTAACTGCGGACTGGGCATTAAGGAAATGCAATTAAACCAACTCCAAATTGGTGGTAACCATGTGCAATTTTAAAAAAAATGCATTGAAAATGCATGTTTTAAAGTGCCATGTAGCACACATTAGCCTTAGGCCCCCTGCCCCCTTGAATTTGCATTACCTAAGTTGTGAATTCCTAAAAGGAGTTTGCAAAATAGGAAATGCAAAACCATTTGCACCTATAGGCTTTCATGAAGTCCTAATCCCTAATAGTGATTCCTTAATAGCGATTGCAAATTTCAAGGAATTTTACATACCATTTTGCATTCCTCAAATAATGATTTCTTAAAATTTGCTATTTAGGACAATACTAAATGGTACTTTGATACATCTGGCCCCAAAACACCAAAATCAAACAAAGTGAAAAAAACAGTTAATTTTCCAGACATAACCATGAAAAATAAAAATAAGGTGACGACAATCACCGAGGTAGAAAGCGTGAATAGAAGAAAGACTTGCCATGGTCCTAAAGAAAAGAAAAGCGGAGTCCAAACAGGACACCACAGAAGGAATGAAATCTAAAAATGATGTTGCCATAGAGATGCAGAGATAAGAAATGAAATGAAACTTTAAATGTAAATTTACCAAGCAAATGAACAGCTTGATACTCTGTGGGCAAAAATTAGAGTTGTCCAATAGAGTGATGCAATTAATTCTGCAAAAGAAGAAAGAAGATTTTTTTATGGAAAAAGTTAAATTCATATCCTGAATAATTGCAATTGAAAATGCACGATGGCTCCAACAGAATTTGACAACCCAGTTGTAACGACTTACTGTATGGAGACACTTAAACTTAGTCAAAAAGTATGAAAACAATCAAAGCCCTGTGGCCATCAATATGTCTGATGTAGCCAATTAGTAAAGGATATACACAGGACCCGCTTGATAAGGAGTAATATCTGCAAAGAAATGAAGATTAAGCCAATTAAAGACTGAGCCAACAAGACAATATAATTAGAAGTTGTAAACTAAAGGCAGCCCAGTTCACAATCAAAGATAAAACATATAAAGAGGAAACAATATTCGTAACCCACTGTCCTTAGCATCCCAGAGGGCCAAATACACTTAATGAGTATATATACAATATTGTGAGTCTGCAAGATAAATTCTAAAAAGGGAATGAAGCAGAATTGGAATAAAACATTTGAAATACAAATAAATAGTGCAACTAAGGCCTAGCAAAATATACTGTTGGTTAAATAAAAGGAAAAAATTATATTCAAATCAAAATGTAAATCCCAAAGTTCGGCACATTAGAAGAGCTCAAACATCCTTAAACATATTGTTGACGTACTTTAAAATGGCGTATCAAGCCACGCATTATGGCAAGATTATTGGTGACACCATTTGAATTTAGCATAAGCAATCGTACAAACCGGTATTGGGGGTGGCTATGGGAGCACAATTCCCTCCGTACTATACCAACCTATACATGGGTTGTTTCGAAAAGTTCCATCTTTCGAGGAGGTGTCCACCTGCCCTGACTGATAGCTTCTTGTTTTGGGGCAGGTGTATTGATGATATCTTTATGATATGGTTGGACTCAGAGACCATGTGTAATGACCTATTAGAACATTGGAAGTTGGCAGCTCCATTGAAAACAATGGAGTGCTGCGGGCTTTTACTGGCCGGTAAAAGCCCGCAGCGCCAACATTCCAATGGGCTTTGTTCACAGCAGCAGCTGTGAACAAAGCCTCATGGAGCCCGAGGGGATTCTAATCCCCTCGGGCTCCGTAAGCAATTTTTTTTTTTATGAGAACATTCTGCCCTGAGTGGCAGAATGTTCTAATAGCCTTAGAACCCGCAGTAGCGGGCTCTACCGGCTATTAAAGGCCCTTTCCCTTGTTAAATGCCCTCGACTTCGGCTCGGGCATTTAACTCGGGAGCGGGCCTTTAATAGGCGGTAGAGCCCGCTACTGCGGGTTCTAAGGCTATAGTGGTTCATTTAGACAATAATGATGACAGCTTGAGAGTTACTTCACACTTCAGTAAAATCTCCATAGAATGCTTAGATATCACAATTTATACGCAACTCTTGAATTGCTTCATGTCTGTATAGGAAACCAACCTCATGCAATGCTGTTTTGCATGCTACCAGTGCACATCCTAGGCACCAGATTCAGGCTATTGCATTTGCTGAAATGGTCCGCGTTCGGTGGAACTGCAGTGATGTCAATGTTTTTCAATCTGAACTTAAACAAATGGAGACAAGCTTTCTTGTTAGAGGTTATACACTGGATTGTATCTACAATGCCAAAACACGCATTTGTAAAACCAAACAATCATCTTTGTTGACTTCACGTGATAAGGATTAATGCAACCGTCCTCTGGCACTCATTATCTCATATAATAGAAATAGTAATGAGATTTATAACATTATGCACAAACACTTGCATGTTCTGAATCAACTCTAAATTGAAAAGCATTGTTTCTAACAAGCCTAAAATTGTTTTTAATAAAGGGTTTACCATTCATGACAGAATATGTCACGGCTTCTTACCACCTGAACCCAGGGTGGTCACCACTACATGGCTCCCACCTAAACTGAAAGGATTTTTAAAATGTGACAAGTGTAGTATCTGCTTGTTTATCTTGGATAAAATCAGTAAATTTCAATCCAATAATAGTGCATGATTTTCTATTCATGATTTTATCAACTGTGGAACAAAAGTTGTGATTTCTCTTATTATCTGTCAATGTTCCCTTGAGGCGTGGCCTGACTAGCAAACATGGCGGACGCGTGAACGCTCCGCTCAGGCCCGATAAATATCCTGTCCGTACTACCCCATTGGGGGTCTGGAGACTGGCATCAAATGCTGGATAGGGGAGGGGAAGCATTAAGAGGGCTCCTACCACGGGTGGAAGAATGGAGAGCAAGTCGCGGGGAAACCGGGCCCGTATGAAACCCGGCCGCGTCGGGTGAGGCAGTACCTGAGGGACAGGGCAGGCCCAGAAAGGAACAGCCAGGCAGCGGACGACTTGCACAGCCCAGAGGGCTTGGTGAAGTCCCGGACGGAGGAGGGGACACTGCGGGAGGCCCTGCAGTAGAGCCGTATTGGAGGAGCTCTGGTTCCTTGCCGTGACGCTTCGTGGGACAGAGGCTGAATCCTCGCTGATGCCTGCGGGAAACAACGAGAGGCTCAGGACGGGCGGAACTCATCGGGGAGAGGCCGGGTCAGACCCTTCTACACCTATAGCAAGCAGTGAAGCCATCGAGAGGGGTGCCCTCTGGGACGTTGGACCTGTCGGGCGCATTGGAGTGGCGAAGTGTGGAAGCGAGACCCAAGACAGAAATGGTGACCGTGAGTAAAGCATGACCCCCGCAATGGGCCCCTAGGGTGAGATAAGACTCACCTGGGGGACACGCTGATCCGGGCTCTACAAAAACCACAACCCCACTGATACCCGCTGAGGGCCATGAAGCTGTTCCCCCGGGGCCAATAGGCGGAGCGGGCAACATTGGTGACAAGAGGCTGTGTCTGCCTTCCTCCCCCTAGGGCGAAGTCCCAGAGGGGAGCGAGCGGGACATTGGGAGAGAGGGCCGGTGGCAACTGCGCGCCCTGCGGCGCCAGACCCCCTGTTGGACAGCCCTGGGGGCGAGGAGAGTGACTTTAACAAAGCTGCAGGGGCTCCTACCAGGCCACCTTTGACATTGCAACTCGTCTCACTGAATGACTTCTAAAAGCCGGAGTAGAGCTAAGCCACAGGGGTGGTGCTGAGTAAGCAACATGGCCCAAAAGGACATGGCGAACCCCGTCCAAACCTCCTTACAGGCCACACTAGACAAGATCCTGGGGGCCATAGAGGAATCCAAAACAACGCTTCAGTGTGAGATAGGTCAGGTATCTGCGGAACTGAGCCTGTTGAGAGCTGACCACCAGAAGCTAGCAGACAGAGTCCAGTGCACTGAAACCACACTCACAGACCTAGCTCTAGCCCACCGGGAGATAAAAGCTGCTGTCTTACAGCTGAACGAACGTATCCACCGGCTGGAACGATGGGCAGAGGATGCAGAAGGTCGGAATCAGAGGAATAATGTGCAGGTCATTGGTCTCCCGGAAGGCGTTGAGGGCGCCAACATGGTGGCCTTCCTGGAGGAATGGATGAGGACAGAGGTAGCGCTGGAGCAACTCACCCCCTTTTTCGCATTGGAGAGGGCGCATCTGGTGCCGTCAAGACCACTCACACCTGACCGACCCCCACGTGCAGTAGTGGCTAAGTTATTGCACTATAGGGGCAGAGGCATACTGCTGCAATGGGCCAGAGAAGTTGGGCCCTTCAGAGTGGAAAGTGGGACAGTAACCCTCTTCCCAGACTGCACGGCGGAGGTGCAGGCCAGACGGGCCTCCTATACAGTGGTGAAGTGGGTGCTGTGTGAGGAGGGCATCCAGTACTCGCTCTTGTTCCCGGCCAGGCTGTGGGTGATAATATAGGGGCACACCACTTTCTTCCAAACCCCAGAGGAAGAATGGACATGGCTGGTGTTGCACAAAATGGGAGGAGATGCTCACACCAAAATGGGAATGGCAACACAGCGGGGATGCAGGAGAATGAGGAAACAGCTAAATCGGTCCCGATCGAGACCCGGACCGACTCCAGCTCCGAATGCAAGGGACAGAAAGGCAGCCCTCAAAGCAGTGGCGTCATTATGGAACACAGACCTGGCTGGCGACACTAGCGGAAAATCGGACCAGCGTACACATTCTAAGGACTCGGACTCGCACCACAATGATGAGACCCCAAGAGTGACCCCCCAAACCACAAATGTACTGGGATGATTTTGGCCACATGTCACTGAGCTCACGCTGAGGGTTTCCAATAGAACTTGGGGCCACGACTGCCACAGACACCCCCAGCTTCTCAACCGCTACTCCACGTATGGCAAGAACACTATATGACTTGATGCTACTGTTATTTTTACTTCACATACACTGGGCAACCTATGGTTGCGGTATTGCCCTAGGGACTGGGGTTGGGAATTGTTGTTGAATGTTTTTGCTGCGCGTAGGAGGTTGGATATTGCTGACTTGATGCAGATACTGGTGGTTAGGGACCGAGAGGAGGAGATGATGGGATGCTGTTATTGGGGAGAATGGGTGCCCCTCCCTGATTTCGACTCCACCTGATGGCAGACTACAAGCTTGTAACATGGGATATCCGAGGGATGGGGACTATCAGTAAGCGTCACAAGATCCTGGCATAGTTAAAAAGAAGGGGGTGCAAGTAGCATTACTTCAAGAAACACACATTATTACACAAGAGGTGGACAGGCTGCGACGCAGATGGAGAGGGCAGATATTTGCCACCACTTACTCAGCATCTGCCAGGGGTAAGGGTGAGGGCTGGGGTCCCGTTGGAGGTCATGGCCATAGATACAGAGCAGGAAGGTCGATACGCACTAGTGGAGGGCAGGTTGCGCGGTCGACATGTCGGACTGGGCTGTGTGTATGCCCCCAACCAGGAGCAGCTCCCATTTTTGGCTAGACTTTCATGGGGACAGCTATTACTTGGGGGGGGGATTTCAACTGTGCCCTGGACACTGCGATGGACCGCTCCCTTTCTCCATTGCCTGGGACGGCAGCACATAAGACGACAAAGGGACTGAACGAGTGGGTAACACACTGGGGGCTGGAGGACGTCTGGCGGGTTTCACATCCTCATGATAAAGACTACTCATACTACTCTGCCCTTCACCAGCTGCATACCAGAATTGACCGGGTGTTGTGCACTGGGACCATTAGCCCCGAGATCGTCCATTCCGAATACTTAGGGCGAACTCTATCAGACCACAGCCCGTTATTGCTTACCTGGCGCTGCGCCAGAGTTAGGATCCCCATTCCGACACGGAGACTCCATCCGATGGCATTAGAGGACTTGGTTTATAGAGATGCTCTTAGGTCCCACTTACTGGAACACATTAGCATTAACAAAGCATCTACTGCAGCACGACACACAGAGTGGGAGACCTTAAAAGTAGCGACATGGGGACACTTTATGGGACAGTCGGTAGGGATCAGACGAACCCTTGAGCTTGAACTCAACCGGCTAGAGAAGGAAATACATGATGGAGACAATGAACAATGCGCAGATCAGGAGGCACGACAACGACTCAGTAAAGCAAAAGAGACATATAATCAGACTCACGAAAGGTTGAGCTGTCATAATTATCAGAAGTACCTGGCGACATTGCATGCAGAAGAGGGTAAATCCGGCATAATGTTAGCATGGCTGGTACGCCCTGGAGAGGAGGGCACCCCTATCATGAGCATCCGTGAGGCAGATGGGGGGCATATGCATGCCCCGTCAGAAATAAACGAGGCATTTAAAACATACTATACGACCCTTTATAGACAGCCTGCGGATGACTTGCCACAGTCACTGGGGCACCACTTACAGTCACTCCCACTGCAAACTCTTGCACAGACAGGCAGGGACCCCCTGGGTGAGCAAATAACTCTGGAAGAGGTAAAGACCCCTATTACACAATTGGCAGCGGGCAAAATGCTGGGCACGGAACAGATTCCCTATGGAGTTTTATAAAACATACGCAGATATCCTTGCACCCCTATTGGTTGAGCTTTACACAGAGGCATACGATAGGGGCATACTCCCTGAGACACTGAGGGAGGCACCAGTGGTCCCCTTGCCCTTAACCAAATCACACAAGGCCTCAGTGGCTGACTTTTGACCCCTGTCTATGTTGAATTGCGATTTCAAGATCCTGAGTAAGGATATGGCTAACTGACTGCTTCCGCATGTCCCCCTCTCATACATGAGGACCAGAATGGTTTCATACCTGCGTGCAATACATCTTGAACCTTAGATGGCTATTTTCACTCTTGCACGTGCCTCACACCCCACTGCCCTGTTCCTGTCAATGGACCTGGAGAAGGCATTCGATTCACTGAGATGAGATTACCTGCAGGCGGCAATGATGCGGATGGGTTTGGGGGAGAGATGGGTGCGATGGGTCGAATTATTGTACTGCCTCCCAATGGTGAGGGTGCGGACTGGCAGGACAGTATCATATGCCTATCCCACATATCGGGGCACCAGACAGGGATGCCCTCTCTTGCCCTTATTGTTCGCAATCGCCATCGATCCGATTGGAGGAGCGCTGTAGGGGGTGCAATGGGGCTCTGTGGATCATGTCATCTCACTCTATGCATAAGACCTACTAATTTATGTGCGGGATGGAACATCCGGGATCCCTTGGGCACTAAGGCCCATATTTATACTTTTTGACGCTAAACTGCGCTAACGCAGTTTAGCGTCAAAAAATTTAGCGCCGTCTAACGCCATTCTGAAGCGCCATGCGGGCGCCGTATTTATGGAATGGCGTTAGCCGGCGCAAGCAGACCGGCGCTGCCTGGTTTGCGTGGAAAAAAACCACGTAGACCAGGCAGCGCCGGCGTTGGGAAAAAATGACGTTAGGGCGTCTTAAAATGGGGCAAGTCAGGTTGAGGCAAAAAAATCGCCTCAACCCGATTTGCGCCATTTTTTTACGACGCCCAGACGCCATTTCATGACTCCTGTCTTAGTAAAGACAGGAGTCATGCCCCCTTGCCCAATGGCCATGCCCAGGGGACTTGTGTCCCCTGGGCATGGTCATTGGGCATAGTGGCATGTAGGGGGGCACAAATAAGGCCCCCCTATGCCACCCAAAAAAAAGTACAAAAATATAAAAAATAATACTTACCTGAACTTACCTGAATGTCCCTGGGGTGGGTCCCTCCATCCTTGGGTGTCCTCCTGGGGTGGGCAGGGGTGGCAGGGGGGGTCCCTGGGGGCAGGGGAGGGCACCTGTGGGCTCATTTTGAGCCCACAGGCCCCTTAACGCCTACCCTGACCCAGGCGTTAAATAGTGGCGCAAATGCGGGGTTTTTTGACCCGCCAACTCCCGGGCGTGATTTTTGCCCGGGAGTATAAATACGACGCATTTGCGTCGCCGTCATTTTTTTAGACGGGAACGCCTTCCTTGCATCTCATTAACGCAAGGAAGGCGTTCACGCAAAAAAATGACGCTATTTGCCAATACTTTGGCGCTAGACGCGTCTAACGCCAAAGTATAAATATGGCGTTAGTTTTGCGCCGAATTTGCATCGAAAAAAACGACGCTAATTCGGCGCAAATGGAGTATAAATACGGGCCTAAGTTTACTTGACGAATTCAGGGGCCCTTCAGGCCTCAGGGTGAACAGGAAAAAGACATGCGTTTTCCCACTGGTTGCGGGTGAGGACTGCCCTTCCGATATCCCATGGTCCCCCCGCACGTTCAAATACTTGGCAAAACAAGTATCCCACGACATGTGAGACCTCTGAGACGGCAACCTGGGTAAAACGCTTCGGTCTTTACGATCATGCGTGGCACTCTGACTATCTTAGGTTTTCTATGATGGCTCGAGTATCATTATCTAAAATGATTATGCTGCCCCGTCTTCTGTACTACTTCACTAATCTCCCAGTGAATATACCAGTGAGCTGGTTTCAAAAATTAGATGCGCTCCTCAGGGAGCTCCTCTGGGATGGGAGCCGACAACGAACATCTCTTTCCACTCTCCGCCGCCCCACTGATGGTGGTGGATTGGGGGTACCAGACTTTGAATTATATTACCTGTTGAGTCTTCCAACAGGACGTACCACTGTCTAGTACGTTGGATCGAGTCGTTTTTGTTGTCTTAGCATTGTGACGTGTGTTCTGTGTCTTATTGTGAAGTGTTTTCTCATTGCATTATGATATCTTTGATCTGCGGTATGAAAGGTCTTTGGGAAATGAGTCGGCTACATTTGTTCCTTAATTTCCTGTCAAGCTTGTGAGGCCAGCTGAGTGCGGGGCTCAGGCTGCTACGATTTATACCTTGGTCCAGTAATCTCTGCAGGGCTTGGGTTACTGTTGACTCAGAATGCAGGCGGCATATCTACTACGACTCTGAGGGAGCCGCCTGCATGTGAGAAGGCAAAACATTGAGAAGTTCAGAACAAAAGTTAATACTGAGACGGGAAGAACGCGCAGCTGCAGCAGCAGCAGGAGGAGACGTACTCAAGTGGACGCACTGAGTGAGACGGGATGCACTGAGTGAGACGGAGCGAGCGAGACGGAGCCGACGCGCTAACAAGGGCGCCGCTGTAGACGCGGACGAGGGCATCCGCTGCCGTTGCGGACATTGCTGTTGCCGTGAAGGCTACTGAGAGAGGCAGGGTGAGTGCAGCTGTGTCAGTCACAGCAGCGGAGTGAGTGCACCAGGGCCACACGGAAGCGGCCCAGCCAGGTCTGGGTGCAGCTTGTGGGCCCTGTGTGCCCCGCTTACCCACCGCACCTCCCAACTGCACCTCGCTCCCCACCTACCTCCTCACTTACGAAACCTACGAACCTACGAGCATTCAGCCCTCGGACTCCCAGCCCACTGCTGTACGTCATCGCGTGTACTACTTCACCTACTATTATCTAAGCAGAGGGTGTAGTGCGCAGGGTATACCAGGGCCCATCATTCTCTACAGGCCGCAGTGAGTGCAGCAGTTTTTGTAAACTGCTGCAGAGAGAGTGCACCGGGGTTACACGGAGGTGGCCCGCTAGGTTGGGTGCAGATTGTGAATCCCCCGGGTGCCCCGCTCACCTGCCGCGGTCAGCCACTGTAATCCTGCAATCCTAAACATCAGGAAAAAGCAAATTGTGCTTCTCTTTCGCCAATCCAGGCCAAGAGATAGCCACCATGAGATCGGGGCGACTCAGGATTCTAGCAGAGGGCAAAGTCAAACCTTTAAAACCCCAAAGGAGGACGCAAGGGAAGGGAAAGTGCCCAGCGAAGCACTCAGTGCCATGTCCGCAAAGTAGCAGACAGGAACAGCTGGTAGCGCCCCTCACTCCGTTTCTGCTCTACTTCAAACAAACAGAACTCACTGACAAGGCAGACTTTTTGAAAGATCCAGCGGCGGCTTTCTTCTCAAATCCTGACACCGACGTGGGCCTTCCAACCCCACTGATTCCACAACCTCTCATCACGGGGCAGCTGGGGCCCGGGCTGTTAACAAACCTGACACAACAATTAGGGGTAGCCCTCCCCGGTCAGGAAATATCAAAGGTCCAAGCTCCTGTAGAGCTTAGTGATCCCCTGCTCCAAGGGCAACAAATCAACTTCAGTTACTTAAGTAGCCCAATAGCGCACAAAAATTCGCAAGCAGGTAGAATCGTGACTATGGCTCAGGTACATGCCCAGGAGCGGGAAACTTCTCTAGGTGCTGATCTACAGGTTTTAACGGGCAACCCAAGTAACTCCGAGCTTCCAATCTCTACGGGTAATGCGACAGAGTTACATAATGACACTGGGTATGTGAAAACCCACCAACAATCAACCCCAATCCCGCGGTCAAATTTCAACACCCAGGGGAACAATGAGAGACTGGTCATTGGTTCCGAAGTAATTACAGGGTTGGAAGATTCCTGGTTACAGTCGCTCTCTATAACAAATAACAAAGACCTGGGAGAAGCGCTGGACTTAAAAACTTTTGATCTAGTGAATCCTAAGGACCAGCAGTCGAGCTATCCTCTGGTGGTAGAAAGCATTAAAAACAGTATTACTACACACCAACAAGAAAGAACTTTTAACCCGATTATTGAACTTTCTAGCGAGATGTCCAAAATACAATCACTTGAGGAATTAATGGTAAAAAGCAACTCGATTGCTTCACCTTCCAATAATATCCCCTCAGAGTCCATTAACAGGGAAATTCTATTCAAAAATCCCGCTCATGCAGGCCACCCTACTTGTGAAATGGGAGATCTAACACGACTACACACCTCATTGCTGAATGCTCTACATAGTTCAACAGTGGTTCTGAACATGCAATCAGATAAATTAGACTTACAAATGGATCTAATGAAGGTAATGGCCACATGCATAGCTGGCATCAATCACAAACTGTACTCGCTGGCCATTCGTCCAACTGAACAAAATTCCAACCTCCAGCTCCTTCCTTGTAATTGTGGCCCAATATTAGATAAACTGTGTATGTTACCACAAGTCTTAGTAGAGATTCTGCAGGAAGTTAAAGCAGGGAAAACCAATGAGGCCATCTCCAGGAACCAAGATACATCTGAAAAGACACCAGCCTTTGGGGTAAGCAGCCCAGCAAAAAAAGATACAAACATTCAGTGCATTAACCCAATGGTCACAGACGGATCAGATAGATCTTCACAGTCGGAACAAACAGCGTCTACCAATTTGGAGAGTATAATTGAACAGCCAGCTCCAGCACTGAAACCCCTAACAAAGAGACAAAAAAAGCGAGCAAGAAAGGCAAGGAAACAAACACGTGCCAAAGCTAATAATGACAATCTGTATCCCATATTTTCAACCCTTCGGCAACCGCAAAATCGAGCTTTAGGAACCGCAAGCAGCATGCAAATCTCAAATAGCTTCAAAGCCATAAGGGAGGGGGTAGTCACCAGTCCAGAACAACAATTCACTGGAGAACATCTACCTGCTGACTCGCCAATGTCGCCCAAATATAACATGCCACACCCAACATCCCAAGACCAATTGAACGGGCACGCATTGGCCACGAGGTTGGCAGCTCTGTGTCAGGGAGTCCTAAGGGCAGGAAATTGCATCTAGAAGGATAAATCTGAAATCAATTTAGATGCCCAATTACCAGTGAGGATTCCACCATAGCCACCGTCCTATGCAGCTGTCGCACAAGCCACTTCCTCACTATCTACAATAACCCTTCTGGACAAGACCCAGGGCATCTTGTCGAGTCTCAAAACATCTTCCAGGCAAAGATCGTCCGCCCAGGTCAATGCGGTTCAGGTTATAGTTATCCCCGCAGACATAAAGAACAATAAATTCACTCCTTTAGCAGACGACTCGCAGTCCAGACTCAATCCTCGCACCAGAGAAACGCACCTGTCACCGACCCTAAATCTCAAATATCCTTCTAGGGAGGTCGCAACTACTCATCATGATGGACGAATAAAGACAAAAGTAACGATTCAAAATACTCAAATAGCCGCAACAGACCTTGAAAACAAAGCCTTTTTAAGCAAACAACCAGGCACGCTCAAAAGGGCCCCAAGTAGAAACAAGTCGGAGGATGGTCAATGGAACAGGCCTATGCCACACAGAATTATAGAGCATTCCCAATCTAGTCATGTTATTGAAAATGATAGGGAATCAAGGCAGGTCATTCTAACCCCAGATTATGACTCACGCGGCCAACAAGATAGCCTGAACAGGGGCAACATTCTGAAGCTTTTGGCAGAGCTTCCTTCAACTAAGAAAAATATGTCCCCAGATTTAATATCACTGAAATTCCTCTCCAACAGCACTCAGAATGACCGGGAACAAACTCTGACTATGTGGAGAACAAGCGAAATCGCTGCTTCAATTATGGCAGTTAAGCAACAGTTTGAAATCTGGGGTATACGGCTATCACAACCAACCAGCCCACGTTATCCTTTTCCCCTATTGTTAAATCTGAAAAATGAACCAATTAAAAAAACGGAATCCCAGGCCCGCAAGCGCAGATGGGGCCCAGACGTCGGGGAAGCAGAACAGCGTCAATCCAAATGGGGGGAAAAAGATTCAAATACCTCTATTGACCCCCTAATTGTAGGGAATGGAGCACAAGGCGAATGGAGATGGATGGCACATACCCTAAATTCAAGGAGAAGTAATTGACCCACCATACGTAATACACCAGATACAAATCAAAGGCCGACCGTTACTATTATGTCCTGGAACATTGCGGGAGCAAAAGCAATTATTACAGAAGGATTTACAGTAATGTCCAGTTGCAACTACTCGATAATAGTGCTGCAAGAAACATGGCTGGTAGACCCGATAGAACTAGGAGGCTATTCTCTACACCACATTGGAGCTGAAAAATCAAACAAATCAGGGAGGGCAAGCGGTGGTCTAGCCACATACATCTCTATGGCACTTCAGGTCACAACAGAACAGCTGGCCTTCTCATCGACGGACTTACAGGCAATAAAAATAAATTTTAGTTTCAATCGTCACGCTCCACTAATTATCTTTAATGTCTACGCCCATCCGCGGAAACATCGCAAAGTACTTCTCTTAGAGAAGTTACTACAAAAGGTAGAAGAGATACGGTGCGCTAATCCAGCATGGGACATTTTAGTAACAGGCGACTTTAACAGTAATCTGATATATACTCCAGAACCGGATGTGCAATTGGCAGCAAAAAACGTAATTTGGTCAGTGCTACCACAGTTACCATCAATACAGATGAAACTGGATATAAGGGGCAAGCAATTGGTCGAGGCCTTAGAACATCTGAGTATGAGGGTGCTAAACGGCAGGGTGAAAGGTGATGTCCCGCCCAGCTTTACTCATCATAGTGCAAAATCTGCAACTACAATTGACTATACTCCCGTCTCTCTTCCCCTGCTGGCACATGTTAAATAATTCAAAATCATACTTACTCTTCACAGTGACCATTCGCTTCAGCACATAGAATTGGCTTGGAACGCTCCGTGTTTTCTTCCAGCCATAAATGAATTAGGAACAGTAACCTCTGTCAATCTAAACCGCTTGTTTTGGACGGAGTCCTCTTTACCACAGCTGTGCAAAAATATAAAAACCCTGCTTCAATCAACAGCATGCCGAGATCTCTCAGCTGGGGAAGTGTGGGCCAGCTTTCTACAGTTAGTACCATCACTTGGCTCGGCCAGGCGTCAAGCTCCAAATCATAACCGGAGGCCACTAACTATGCCACCAAATATCTTAGAATTAAGAAAGGATCTGAGACGTAAACTCAGATCCACAAAAGATAGACCTCCTACAGAATATTTATGTGCCCAAATAAAAACCCTTCGGAAAAATTATAAGAAACAGCTATGGCAGATACGAACCCAAGAGGAGTATGATTTCTGGATCAAATTACTTTTCACCTTAAGAAAGGCTAAGACTAGAGAATTCTGGATGTCAGTGAATGAAATAGACAGAAAAGCAAGAGTAATAAACTGTACTTCAATTTCAGAAGATAAATGGGTGGAGTACCTGTTAGACATCTTTTTTAAGCCAACCCCTCCTGTAGAAAATCAGCAACGGAAGGCTTCACTAAAACCTACAGACGTTCCTCAGAGTGATATGAAATTCAGTGCCAATAAAGTAGCCCAGGTGATCAGAAGGAGCCGTAGGGACGGGGCTCCCGGCCCTAATGGTCTCCCCCAAGCTATATTTAAGGCGGATCTCGATTATTGGTCAGCCACTCTGTCAATATTATATGCCGAAGCCGAACGTAACAGTACCATTCCTGATAGTTGGAAAGGATCCATCATTAATCCTATCTACAAAGGAGGCAGCAGGGCAAACCCAGCTAGCTATAGGCTGATAGCTCTAATTGACAGTGAGGCCAAATACTTTGCCTCTTTAATCCTAGCAAACCTGCTCACCTGGTCCAATTTAAATAACTTGGTCCCTATGAATCAAACTGGTTTCCGGAAGGGCTACGGCACAGTGACTAACATTCTTGCGCTAGGAGATATAGCCAACCGAGCAAAGTGCTTAAAGAAAAATTTACACATATGTATTGTGGACTTCAAAAGTGCTTTTGATTGTGTGGACAGAGCAATTCTCTGGAACAAACTACGGAGTTGGGGTTTGCAAGAACGTATTTTGAGGTGTATAGAATTGCTGTATGACAGAACCTGGGTACGAATCAAGGTAGCAGACGGCTCAAAAGTTTCCAGGAGAATACCAACAAATATAGGATTAAAGCAAGGCTGCGTGTTGGCCCCGCACCTCTTTAACCTTTTCATGGCAGATCTCTCTGCAAAACTAGACGCAACCAACTCACATTCTCCAAGGATGGGAAGTCTGGCTATAACACATCTGTCATATGCTGATGACATTGTTCTGTTAAGCCACACAAAAATAGGGTTGCAACGACTGGTTACTGCCTTGGGCGAATTTGCAAAGACAAACAAACTAGAGGTTAACACTTCAAAGACAAAAACAATGTCAATAGGCTGCCCTTTGAATCCTGCAAATAAAATACAATTCAACGGTTTCACTCTCGATACGATCTGCAGCTACAAATATCTTGGATTTACAGTAGACAATGAGATCAATTTTGTGCCGCAAAACCAGTATATTCTACAGAAGTCCAAAGCCCTGACGTTCGCTTTCTGCACTCTTGCTGAAAGATTAAAGGGCCCATCATCTAAACCACTAATGTCGGTTATGTCGGCCAAATTCCTTCCAGCAATTACATACGGAAGCGCAGCCCTTGAAAGGCAGCAAATCAAAATCTATAAGCAAGTCTTCAATCTCCCTCGCTCTGCTTCCCCTGCACAGATAAGGCTGGAATTTGGTCTAACACAACAGCACCTCGACAGAAAGGCCCACACAATAAAGATCTGGTACAAAATAAGTAAAAACACTGTCAGCCCGCTAGTAGCGGCACTATGGAGGTCAGTAAACGGCAATCCTAATTCAGTATACAATAGATACCTGAACAACTCCTTGCAAGAGACGAAAACAAAGTACCTATGGGATTCCAACATGTCGTATTCCCTTTTGTGTTGAGCGATAAAAAAGGAAATAAGTATCCAATCTTTTCTAGATGATAAAGCTAAACTTGCGCAACGCTCACACGCCTGGCTGGTAATGCACACTTATACCACCATGGCCTTGTCACAATACTTGGCCGAAACCTTCGCACTTCACATCAAGCATCGCTTCTTGACTCTGCGTTTGGGAGCATTTCCTGCTAGAGCGGATCAACCATCGTGGAAGAATAGAGGAGAGACTTCCTGCAGGCTATGCAAAGGCCCGAAAGAAGATATGGTTCACCTGATTTGTATTTGTCCAGCCTTAAAAGAAGCCCGCAGACAACTATTAAAACCGCTTTTTATGAGAAATGGGACTTGTTCCTGTCGGTCAGCGGTGATGTCAATGTTTGATCCAAATGATGCACAATCAATATGCAAATTTATCAAATTCTTGACTGCACACACCAAAGACGTAAACCTGCCATCCGGGATGCATACTTAATAACGCACTTTTTTGCATCTTAGAATTAAGAAACTGATTTTAGATCCTCGCATGGTTTCACGGCCAAGGAATTTACGGAATTTTATCGAATTTTAGAGATGTTTTATCTTTAAACATGTTGTATTATGAGATGATTGTTATGGTTTTTATTAACTAAACAATAAAGATGATATTATTATTATTATTATTACTGTTGAGTCAGCTTCAGTGGGTAGTCAGATGGCCTGCGGGTGGGAATCGGTTAGACTTGACCACATCCCGGGGCGATATCGGAAGAGATATGTTGCTAGCGCAGATGCTCAGCCCCCAGATCTCCCTACCAGCACTAAATGTCATGCTAACAGTGGCCCTGTCCTGCTGGAGGCAGTGCCTGAGACATACGAGTGTGACTGTTGCCTATTCCCCTGAAATTCAACTGATGGGGATACCCTTGGGGACACCGATTCACACCTTCTTGAGGAGCCAAATGAGGACTTGGACTGGGGCAGGGTTGACGGCAGTGGGGGATTGTTTTCAGGAAGGGGTCCTACTGCCATTCATTGATTTGGTTGAGGAGAGTGGAGTACCGGGGGGCAATTCCTCCTATACCAGACACTGACGCATGATATAAGGGGATTATGTCTCACAGTGAACGCAGAACTAGAGGTGCACAAAGTACTCCAACTCTTATTGACAATGGGAGGGGGTGCCCACTCGGTTACCAGGCTCTATAGAGCTCATAGCGAGTTAAGACTTAAATGGGAAGGGACGATGGGCAAGGAGATGATGGACACAGAGTGGTGGAAGGTGATGGCACAACCCCGTAGGGTATCGCGTAACACACGTCTCCGTTACATCCAGCATAATTATATACACAGAACATATCTCACCCCACATAGACTCAGGGCACTATATGGTGGTGACCTCAGGGGATGCCCCAGGTTCAATGCTTTAGATTCAGATTTTGACCACATGACATGGGGGAGCCCAAAGATACATCAGTACTGGCGGTGGGCATTAAGAGCTTTGGGGAGGGTCCTGGGCGGGCAGCTGGAGCTGGATCCTTCCCTCTGCCTACTGGGGCTGTACTCCAGGCCTGCCTCCAGGACGGTTGGCAGCAGGTTCTTGGACCTGGCTCTAGTACTGCTCAGATGCCAGATAGCCATGGCCTGGAAATCACCTGGTGGACTGGAGACGAGATGTATCAATATGGGTACAGGCTGAACTACATGCGCTGCAGAGAGAAGAGGCTCGGGGAGTTCGCGCACGCCCTATTGCTCCCCTGTGGGCCGAGGTGCTGGAGACATGAGAGACACAGAGACGGGGGTGGGGGGGAACTGGAGGCTGAGGAGGTTATGCCCTGCTAGAAGTGGGCCCCATCCCCGAATTGATGGCATATAGGGGAAGTGATGTAACCCATGGCATACAGCAGAGACCACTTGGTGTGTTCATTACTGGAGGTAGATGAGCGGGGGCCACTGCTATGACACCACTACATCTATGCTGCCTCAACCTGTAAACCCTAGATAACACCTATAGCCAGTCAGAGGGAACTCTACTCCACTACAGGAGTGGAAGAGGGGTCATGGTAATGATAATGATCTCCCAATTCGGATAGCCTGGCTAGTCTTGAATACCTCTTTTAAACCACAGCATGGAACTGTTCCTCCAGTGCATTGTTTAATGTTCCCTTTAGTTGTGATAATGGTTTGAATTATAATATTAAGGAGGAGAACGAATGACTACTTGCTAATGTGGGGTAGTTGTTGCAGGATTATGCGAATGCAGATTTATTTACTGAATATATTGGATGACCCCTCCCCCCCCTCCTCCCTCTTATGGCGGCCGCTGCGCGACAGAGTTAGCGACCAGGGTAGGTCGCTCCCCCTGCCGCTGCAGCTCCACCAGCCCACGCTCCTGAGACCTCCTAGCAAGCCCAGCGAATTCACAGTAAGTACCCCCCCCACCGCCCACCCCCTCGCCCTGCCACGCGCTACTCACCTCCTCTCCTGCTTCTCTCCTTCATCTCTGATCTTCCTCTGTGCTCTTCTGTATTCTTCATCTGTACTGTTCTTTCTTCCCTGCTCCCCGTCTTCTGTCTTCTTCTGTGTTCTTCTCCTGTGTGCTTCTTTCTCTCTCCTCTGCACCGCGACCTGCGTGTGCTTTCTTCTTCCGTGTCCCTCTTCTTGGCTCTTCTCTCTGCTGCTTGTCGCTCCTCTTCTTCTTTACCTTCTTCTGTGATCTTCCCTCTTCTGCTCCTCTTCTTATTTACCTTCTTCTGTGATCTTCTCTCTTCTGATCTTCCGCTCCTCTTCTTCTTTACCTTCTTCTGTGATCTTCTCTCTTCTGCTCTTCTCTCTTCTGCTCCTCTTCTTCTTTCACCTTCTTCTTGGATCTTCCTGCGTCTGCCCTCCTGCTCCTGACTCGTCTCTCTGACTTCCCTCACTCGCCACCCCCTCTGTAACGCCCCTATCTACCTATCTTTCTAATTTTCTCCCGCACTCGCCACCTCCTCTGTAACCCCCCCTATCTTCCTATCCTTTTACCCTTCTATCGCTCACCCTCACTCACCTCCACCTCTGTAACCCCCTATCTTCTATCTCTCACCCTCACTCACCTCCACCTCTGTAACCCCCCTCCCCTATCTTCCTAACTTTCCTCCTAAACTTTCTTCCTAAACTCCCGCCACCCTTAACCCCCCCCCATCTTTTCTCCCCTCTACCTGTCCCCCCTCCCTCTGATTTCCCGCCGCCACCTCCTGCAGCCCCCGCCTCCCCAGCTCCCATTCATCGCCCCACTCCCTTCCCCCGCCCCCAGCTGACCCCTCCCCCCCTCCTCCCTCTTATGGCGGATGCTGCGCGACAGAGTTAGCAACCCTTGACCCAAGGGTAGGTCGCTCCCCCTGCCGCTGCAGCTCCACCAGCCCAGGCTCCTGAGACCTCGTAGCAAGCCCAGCGAATTCACAGTAAGTACCCCCCCCCCACCGCCCAGCCCCTCGCCCTGCCCCGCGCTACTCACCTCCTCTCCTGCTTCTCTCCTTCATCTCTGATCTTCCTCTGTGCTCTTCTGTATTCTTCATCTGTACTCTTCTTTCTTCCCTGCTCCCCGTCTTCTGTCTTCATCTGTGTTCTTCTCCTGTGTGCTTCTTTCTCTCTCCTCTGCACCGCGACCTGCGTGTGCTTTCTTCTTCCGTGTCCCTCTTCTTGGCTCTTCTCTCTGCTGCTCGTCGCTCCTCTTCTTCTTTACCTTCTTCTGTGATCTTCCCGCGTCTGCCCTCCTGCTCCTGACTCGTCTCTCTGACCTCCCTCACTCGCCACCCCCTCTGTAACGCCCCTATCTACCTATCTTTCTATCTTTCTCCCGCACTCGCCACCTCCTCTGTAACCCCCCCTATCTTCCTATCCTTTTACCCTTCTATCTCTCACCCTCACTCACCTCCACCTCCACCTCTGTAACCCCCTATCTTCTATCTCTCACCCTCACTCACCTCCACCTCTGTAACCCCCCCTCCCCTATCTTCCTAACTTTCCTCCTAAACTTTCTTCCTAAACTCCCCGCCACCCTTAACCCCCCCTACCCCATCTTTTCTCCCCTCTACCCCAACTTTTCTCCCCTCTACCTGTCCCCCCTCCCTCCGCTTTCCCGCCGCCACCTCCTGCACGCCCCCGCCCCCCCAGCTCCCATTCGTCGCCCCACTCCCTTCACCCGCCCCCAGCTGACCCCTCCCCCCTCTTATGGCGGACGCTGCGCGACAGAGTTAGCGACCCTTGACCCAAGGGTAGGTCACTCCCCCTGCCGCTGCAGCTCCACCAGCCCAGGCTTCTGAGATCTCGTAGCAAGCCCAGCGAATTCACAGTAAGTACCCCCCCCCCCCACCGCCCAGCCCCTCGCCCTGCCCCGCGCTACTCACCTCCTCTCCTGCTTCTCTCCTTCATCTCTGATCTTCCTCTGTGCTCTTCTGTATTCTTCATCTGTACTCTTCTTTCTTCCCTGCTCCCCGTCTTCTGTCTTCATCTGTGTTCTTCTCCTGTGTGCTTCTTTCTCTCTCCTCTGCACCGCGACCTGCGTGTGCTTTCTTCTTCCGTGTCCCTCTTCTTGGCTCTTCTCTCTGCTGCTCGTCGCTCCTCTTCTTCTTTACCTTCTTCTGTGATCTTTCCTCTTCTGCTCTTCTGCTCCTCTTCTTCTTTACCTTCTTCTGTGATCTTCTCTCTTCTGATCTTCCGCTCCTCTTCTTCTTTACCTTCTTCTGTGATCTTCCCTCTTCTGCTCCTCTTCTTCTTTACCTTCTTCTGTGATCTTCTCTCTTCTGCTCCTCTTCTTCTTTCACCTTCTTCTTGGATCTTCCCGCGTCTGCCCTCCTGCTCCTGACTCGTCTCTCTGACCTCCCTCACTCGCCACCCCCTCTGTAACGCCCCTATCTACCTATCTTTCTATCTTTCTCCTGCACTCGCCACCTCCTCTGTAACCCCCCCTATCTTCCTATCCTTTTACCCTTCTATCTCTCACCCTCACTCACCTCCACCTCCACCTCTGTAACCCCCTATCTTCTATCTCTCACCCTCACTCACCTCCACCTCTGTAACCCCCCTCCCCTATCCTCCTAACTTTCCTCCTAAACTTTCTTCCTAAACTCCCCGCCACCCTTAACCCCCCCTACCCCATCTTTTCTCCCCTCTACCTGTCCCCCCTCCCTCCGCTTTCCCGCCGCCACCTCCTGCACGCCCCCGCCCCCCCAGCTCCCATTCGTCGCCCCACTCCCTTCCCCCGCCCCCAGCTGACCCCTCCCCCCCTCCTCCCTCTTATGGCAGCCGCTGCGCAACAGAGTTAGCGACCCTTGACCCAAGGGTAGGTCGCTCCCCCTGCCGCTGCAGCTCCACCAGCCCAGGCTCCTGAGACCTCCTAGCAAGCCCAGCGAATTCACAGTAAGTACCCCCCCCCCACCGCCCAGCCCTCGCCCTGCCCCGCGCTACTCACCTCCTCTCCTGCTTCTCTCCTTCATCTCTGATCTTCCCCTGTGCTCTTCTGTATTCTTCATCTGTACTCTTCTTTCTTCCCTGCTCCCCGTCTTCTGTCTTCATCTGTGTTCTTCTCCTGTGTGCTTCTTTCTCTCTCCTCTGCACCACGACCTGCGTGTGCTTTCTTCTTCCGTGTCCCTCTTCTTTGGCTCTTCTCTCTGCTGCTCGTCGCTCCTCTTCTTCTTTACCTTCTTCTGTGATCTTCCCTCTTCTGCTCTTCTGCTCCTCTTCTTCTTTACCTTCTTCTGTGATCTTCTCTCTTCTGATCTTCCGCTCCTCTTCTTCTTTACCTTCTTCTGTGATCTTCCCTCTTCTGCTCTTCTGCTCCTCTTCTTCTTTACCTTCTTCTGTGATCTTCTGTCTTCTGCACTTCTCTCTTCTGCTCCTCTTCTTCTTTCACCTTCTTCTTGGATCTTTCCGCGTCTGCCCTCCTGCTCCTGACTCGTCTCTCTGACCTCCCTCACTCGCCACCCCCTCTGTAACGCCCCTATCTACCTATCTTTTTATCTTTCTCCTGCACTCGCCACCTCCTCTGTAACCCCCCCTATCTTCCTATCCTTTTACCCTTCTATCTCTCACCCTCACTCACCTCCACCTCCACCTCTGTAACCCCCTATCTTCTATCTCTCACCCTCACTCACCTCCACCTCTGTAACCCCCCTCCCCTATCCTCCTAACTTTCCTCCTAAACTTTCTTCCTAAACTCCCCGCCACCCTTAACCCCCCTACCCCATCTTTTCTCCCCTCTACCTGTCCCCCCTCCCTCCGCTTTCCCGCCGCCACCTCCTGCACGCCCCCGCCCCCCCAGCTCCCATTCGTCGCCCCACTCCCTTCCCCCGCCCCCAGCTGACCCCTCCCCCCCTCCTCCCTCTTATGGCGGCCGCTGCGCGACAGAGTTAGCGACCCTTGACCCAAGGGTAGGTCGCTCCCCCTGCCGCTGCAGCTCCACCAGCCCAGGCTCCTGAGACCTCCTAGCAAGCCCAGCGAATTCACAGTAAGTACCCCCCCCCACCGCCCAGCCCTCGCCCTGCCCCGCGCTACTCACCTCCTCTCCTGCTTCTCTCCTTCATCTCTGATCTTCCCCTGTGCTCTTCTGTATTCTTCATCTGTACTCTTCTTTCTTCCCTGCTCCCCGTCTTCTGTCTTCATCTGTGTTCTTCTCCTGTGTGCTTCTTTCTCTCTCCTCTGCACCACGACCTGCGTGTGCTTTCTTCTTCCGTGTCCCTCTTCTTGGCTCTTCTCTCTGCTGCTCGTCGCTCCTCTTCTTCTTTACCTTCTTCTGTGGTCTTCCCTCTTCTGCTCTTCTGCTCCTCTTCTTCTTTACCTTCTTCTGTGATCTTCTCTCTTCTGATCTTCCGCTCCTCTTCTTCTTTACCTTCTTCTGTGATCTTCCCTCTTCTGCTCTTCTGCTCCTCTTCTTCTTTACCTTCTTCTGTGATCTTCTGTCTTCTGCACTTCTCTCTTCTGCTCCTCTTCTTCTTTCACCTTCTTCTTGGATCTTTCCGCGTCTGCCCTCCTGCTCCTGACTCGTCTCTCTGACCTCCCTCACTCGCCACCCCCTCTGTAACGCCCCTATCTACCTATCTTTCTAACTTTCTCCCGCACTCGCCACCTCCTCTGTAACCCCCCCTATCTTCCTATCCTTTTACCCTTCTATCTCTCACCCTCACTCACCTCCACCTCCACCTCTGTAACCCCCTATCTTCTATCTCTCACCCTCACTCACCTCCACCTCTGTAACCCCCCTCCCCTATCTTCCTAACTTTCCTCCTAAACTTTCTTCCTAAACTCCCCGCCACCCTTAACCCCCCCACCCCCATCTTTTCTCCCCTCTACCTGTCCCCCCTCCCTCCGCTTTCCCGCCGCCACCTCCTGCACGCCCCGCCCCCCCCCAGCTCCCATTCGTCGCCCCACTCCCTTTCCCCGCCCCCAGCTGACCCCTCCCCCCCTCCTCCCTCTTATGGCGGCCGCTGCGCGACTGCGCAGCGGGCGCGCACAGCAGGCACGGCGTGCCAAAGGCAAGCCCGTCTGCGCCTGTCCGCGCCTGCCCCGCTCCCAGCGCCACGACCCCTGGCCCTCAGCACTCCCAAACCCCGCTGCACCGCTGCGACCCCATCACCCTCCACGCCCTCAACCCAGGGCTTTCCAGCACCTGCTTCCAAGCCAACCCAAAACGTACCCACGGACCCTTCGCATGTCACACCTGCAAACTTACCTTCCACCACGAAACCACCACGACCACCAGCCCACGCGCCATCAACCACCTCAAATGCATCCTGATCAACGCACGATCCGTCCACAAGCACGCCATTGAACTCTGGGACCTCCTGGACTCCACCGCACCAGACGTCGCCTTCATCACTGAGACCTGGATGAACGCCTCCTCGGCCCCCGACATCGCCATAGCAATCCCCGAAGGCTACAAGATTTCCAGGAAAGACCGCACCAACCAAGTAGGAGGAGGAATCGCCATCGTCTTCAAAGACTCCATCAACGTCACCACCTCCACCGAAGACACCCCCCTCGCCGCCGAACACCTGCACTTCCAGATCCGCACAGACCCCAGGACCACCCTCAGAGGATCCCTCATCTACCGTCCCTCCGGATCGCGCGCCCTCTTCAGCGACTCCATCACCGACTTCTTCTCCCCGCACGCCCTCGCCTCGCCGGACTACATCCTCCTCGGCGACCTCAACTTCCATCTGGAACAGAACAACGACCCCAACACCACCGCCCTGCTCGACAACCTCGACAACCTCGGCCTCAAGCAACTGGTGAACACCCCCACCCACATCGCCGGACACACGCTCGACCCCATCTTCTCCGCCAGCGAACACGTATCCTTCAGGCACGCCTCCGCTCTACACTGGACCGACCACAGATGTGTACACTTCACCTTCCGACGCGAGACTAGCCACCTCCGCACACAACCCATCCCACGTCGACAGTGGAACAAAATCCCCGAAGAACAGCTTCTCTCCACTCTCATCGACAACCAACCCACCTTCTCCGCCGACCCCAACGACGCAGCCCTCAGCCTCACAAACTGGATCACCAACTGCGCAGACAACCTCGCTCCCCTCAGACGCCCTCCAAGACAATCCAACACCAAAAAACCTCTCTGGTTCTCTGACACCCTTAAGGAATCAAAGAAAACTTGTCGCACCCTCGAGAAAGCCTGGCGTAAGGACCACACCGCAGACAACATGACTGCCCTCAAGAACGCTACCCGCGAACACCATCACCTGATCCGCGCAGCCAAAAGGAATTTCTTCACAGACAGACTGGACAAAAACAGCCACAACAGCAGAGAACTCTTCAACATCGTAAAAGAGCTCTCCAACCCCAACGCCAACGCCAACGCCATCACGCCCTCACAAGACCTTTGCAACTCCCTCGCCACCTTCTTCCATCGTAAGATTACCGACCTACACGACAGCTTCGGACACCAGACCCAGCCGACCACCACAGAACCCACACCCCCAGCCATCACCCTCAACGCCTGGACCCACATCAACACAGAAGAGACCAAAGCCACCATGAACTCCATCCACTCCGGTGCCCCCTCGGACCCCTGCCCACACTTCATCTTCAATAAAGCCTACAACATCATCGCCCCACACCTCCAGACCATCATCAACACCTCGTTTTCGTCTGCTACCTTCCCCGAGAGCTGGAAACACGCTGAAGTCAACGCCCTACTGAAGAAACCTACGGCTGACCCAAGCGACCTGAAGAACTTCCGCCCCATCTCGCTCCTCCCCTTCCCTGCCAAAGTCATAGAGAAGACCGTCAACAAGCAGCTTACCAACTTCCTTGAAGACAACAACCTTCTCGACCCCTCTCAGTCCGGATTCCGAGCCAACCACAGCACAGAAACCGCCCTTATCTCAGTCACAGACGACATCAGAACCCTGATGGACAACGGAGAAACAGTCGCCCTCATCCTCCTCGACCTCTCGGCTGCCTTCGACACCGTCTGTCACCGCACCCTAATAACCCGCCTCCGCTCCACCGGGATCCAAGGCCAGGCCCTGGACTGGATCGCCTCCTTCCTCTCCAACCGCTCCCAAAGAGTCTACCTTCCACCTTTTCGCTCAGACCCCACCAAGATCATTTGCGGCGTCCCACAAGGCTCCTCGCTCAGCCCGACACTCTTCAATGTCTACATGAGCCCCCTCGCCAACATCGTACGCAAACACAGCATCATCATCACCTCCTACGCCGACGACACTCAACTGATACTTTCCCTCACCAAGGACCCCACCAGCGCCAAGACCATCCTGCAAGATGGAATGAAGGACGTTGCAGATTGGATGAAACTCAGCCGTCTGAAACTGAACTCAGACAAAACGGAAGTCCTCATCCTCGGTAACACCCCGACCGCCTGGGACGACTCCTGGTGGCCCACGGCCCTGGGCACCGCACCGACCCCCTCAGACCACGCACACAACCTCGGCTTCATCTTGGACCCTCTTCTCACCATGACCAAACAAGTCAACGCCGTATCATCCTCCTGCTTCCTCACCCTCTGCATGCTCTGAAAGATCTTCCGCTGGATCCCCGCCGACACCAGAAAGACCGTGACCCACGCCCTCGTCACGAGCAGCCTGGACTACGGCAACACCCTTTACGCTGGAACCACCGCTAAACTCCAGAAACGTCTGTAACGAATTCAAAACGCCTCCGCCCGCCTCATCCTCAACATACCCCGCAACAACCACATCTCCGCACACCTGAGACACCTGCACTGGCTTCCCGTCAACAAAAGGATCACCTTCCGTCTCCTCACCCACGCACACAAAGCCCTCCACAACAAGGGACCAGAATACCTCAACCGCCGCCTCATCTTCTACTCTCCCACCCGTCTTCTCCACTCCTCCAGCCTCGCTCTCGCCGTCGTCCCTCGCATCCGCTGCTCCACGGCGGGTGGGAGGTCCTTCTCCTACCTGGTGGCCAAGACTTGGAACACCCTCCCCACCATCCTCAGGACCACCCAGGACCACTCCGCATTCCAGAGACTTCTCAAGACCTGGCTCTTCGAGCAGCAGTAACCCCTTCCCCCTAGCGCCTTGAGACCCGCACGCTGAGTAGCGCGCTTTATAAATGTTAATGATTTGATTTGATTTGATGCAATCAGTAAACCCAGAAGGGTCGTTCTACAACTGCAACATTGATCAGGAACCAGCTGAAATGTCGTACCTTTCGCATGTAACATGAAACAGGGGATATCATTCCTGTCCAAGAATTGTACTACATTTGAAAAATACCAATAAACAAAGTTTAAAAAAACATCTGTCAATGTTCCCTTTTATATGTGGGCAGCACTTTAAAATGCTTCAGGGATAGGGTACAGGAGCATATATGTGCCATTCGGAATAGGGATAGTAGATACCTTTTGGCGATGGATTAGTAATACCATGGATGACGACAGATGACATTAAGATCGCATGTCATGCTCTAGAATTGGTGAAGATGCCCCAGCGTGGTGGCAATAGAGCAGCTCTGTTACATCAACATGAAGCTAAATGGCTAATCAGGCTATGTGCTTAATTTCTAATCAGGCTATTTATGTTCATGATTTTACTATTTAAAGCACGTCATATACCGGTTCTCCTGGCTCCCATGGTGTCTGACCGGTTTGTGCACGTCACTGTTGCTATTTTCGTCATGTTGCTGTTTTTGTGTGGTTTCCTATAATTAGTGGTTTACTGCTGTAAACAGTCCCCAATTGAGTACAAGAGTGAGGGAGGTGGGACAACAAAGTACTGACACTGTCACTGTCACAACGTGTAGGCTTGATGGTGTAGCTGAGAATTCAACTAGTTGAGGAAATGTTGAGATTGGACTAGTTAAAGACAATGCGCATGAAAACAAGCCACTTATTCATGAACAATACATTTTTATATATGAACAGAGTTGCATCACTGCTTTTAGATTCCCCTGTTGTGAACTCTCAATCAACTCCCCATAGGTACATGGGCAGACAGGCTCTGAGGCTAATGACTGACAGGTCACAGGTAGGGTAACACTTAGCCGACAGTCAAATGAGCAAATATACAACCTTATAACAGATCCCACAAATAGGCAGCAAAACTACTACAATGGTCTCCAGAGACTGGCTCCAATAAAGCACTCATGGTCAGAAAGATGTGTGAATTCCCAATACACCATAAAGTTAGATGGCGCATATAGTTAGGTACACTTAGCCAATCAGTACATAGCACACACAGCACATGCAGCGACCTAGCGGCCCTCTGGCCGGACATCTGGACACACACTATCTGACTCACATTGTGTCCATGCCAGGTCGAGGCCCATCTGCCTTCCCTATCTAGAATTGTATCTAAAACTCTGTGACAAATGTTCACTTTTCATGACTTTATTGCACCCAGAGAAATGTATAGAATCTGCACGAAGTCAATGTACTATGAGAGACAGTCCTCAGACCCCGGTTCTGTGGCTGCAGTGTTCAGTTCATCAAACCATTTCCTGCTTTGCCAGACGCTTCTTGTTTTTTTGTTGTTAAAGATAAATTCTCATTTGAGCAATACTCTTGCATGCAGTGAGCTGCTGGAAATGCAACTATGGGTGCGTGAGCAATACTTTTAGGTCTTTCCCTGACTGCATCTCTGCGGGCAGGGAAAGAGATGAAAACTGCTTCCAGCAAGCAGGAGCATTTTGACAGCTCCCGCTTGCTGGAAGCAGAGTGTTTGTGTGTGCTTGGCGGGAGCCGTCACAAACAGCTATCTCCTAAAGATGGGCACCTCAGGAGATAGCAGGAGCCGGCTCTGGGAGATGGCATTTTCCAGAGCCATATATGGCTCCAGAACAGGGTCTACGCAGCCCCCCTCTTTTTGTTCTGGATGTGCCATCCCTGGGGAGGTGGTGGTCCCTGGGGACGTATATGGCCCGGACGGGGGTCCCCCTCCCTTCTTTAAAAATGTGAAAGGTCCCAGGGAGGTGGTGGTCCCCAGAGGCTGGGGGGTCTGTATGCCCCTGCATAATTTTCGTATTCGCCCTGGGAGGTGGTGGTCCCCAGGGACGGGGGGGGTCAGTGCAGCGCACCTAATAATTGTTTCTATATAGTCAAGGGAAGGTTGTGGGCCCCGGGTACTGGGTGGTCTGTGCAGCAAGAAAACATGAATGCACAGTTCCAAAAGAGATATAACAAATATCTATCTAACCCTAGTCCAGGGGAGATCAAGATACGGTTCCTGTGGGTAACCTAAATCAGGAACAAGAGCCCTCACTCACCAGTTGGTGACATACTTCATCATCGGGCTTTGCTCTTCGTCAGACCGGCACTGCAATGTCTGACGGGCCCCTTGTGAGGGCTCTTTACCGGAGATCTTTTGAAGAAAAATGCCGAAATTGAATGCAATAATGTAGGACTGGTGTAATGGACATAAAGGGGGTTATTCTAACTTTGGAGGAGTGTTAATCCGTCCCAAAAGTGACGGTAAAGTGACGGATATACCACCAGCCGTATTACAAGTTCCATAGGATATAATGGACTCGTAATACGGCTGGTGGTAAATCCGTCACTTTTCTGTCACTTTTGGGACGGATTAACACCTCCTCCAAAGTTAGAATGACCCCCAAAATGTTAAAATTGTCTAGAAGGACTATATAGTGAAATGTTTAATGAAAACATGGGCCTCTGTCAAGATTAAAAACAATATAGATAAGGGGAAGAAAGAATAATGTCAGTCTTACCCTATTCAAAATATGGGGGGTTATTACAATTTTGGAGGAGGTGTTAATCCGTCCCAAAAGTGATGGTAAAGTGACGGATATACCACCAGCCGTATTACGAGTCCATTATATCCTATGGAACTCGTAATACGGCTGGTGGTATATCCGTCATTTTGGGACGGATTAACACCTCCTCCAAAGTTGTAATAACCCCCATGGTGTCAAATGTTGATGAGCCCTATAATCTAGGGATCAAGTATGTGTAAGGCAGAGTTGGATGTCCCTACACTGCCTAGATGGAAGAAGGTCAACATGTTTCTCGCTGAAAAAAGTCAAAAGAGATCTTGGTGCGATTCGTCAGGACCTAAATATAATCATTCCTAATCCTCACAGCTGTAATAAGTTAAGTCTGAGATACAGGAACCTAAAAGAAGAGAAAAATTTATTAGGAGCACAATAGTCTAGTAACATATAGTGCCAAAAATGCATGCCAGTGTCAAACAAAAACACTAGTGAGGATCCCTAGTGGTGCTTATGTGACCTGTGAATGAACACTTCTAAATCACAACAAGGCTGAGGTTCTTACCCTCCTCAAATTAAAGGATGAGCCCCAACGGGAATAGCGGAGAGCCTGCGTGATCAAGCCAATATAATAATCAGCAAATCTGAATAAATCCTGAGTGTTAAAACATCCGATAATCGGATCGTCAAGTGGCAATCAGGCCATTAGAAATAATCATAATGTTGAGGTCCCTGGGTGCCGTAATAATACATGGCTCAGGTTCGGCACACTCACGGCATCAATTGCACAGGAAGAGGGAGAAGTTGGTTAAGCTTCTGGCTTGGATTCTCAGGCGTGAACTAGAGGTCCCCCATCATCCATCTTTGCGCGCTGGATGGTGACGAGTCAGCAGGGCATTCTACATACCCTTGGGGCACATTTCTGAATTGTGAATCACACCAATATGGTTGGACGCCTAGTTGCGGTGGATGAGTACGTTGCAGGGGTGCATCTGTCTTGGCTAGCACCCAATTGTGTGTGAGAGTTGGATGGGGCGCTCATCTTGGAGAAATAGAGGGTGGCCCTGGGTGACCTTAATAAATCGAAAGCTCCTTGTGGGGAAGGCTTCTCTGTAGAGTTTTTTCAGGCCTATTCTGCAGAGCTCAAGGAAAAGCTGCTTGAGAGCCTTCTTGTAGCTCCGAAAGAACAGATCCTTCTGCCTACCATGTGTGACAGCATTGTATGCCTCATGTTAAAACCAGGAGAGGCTCCAGTAGAACCATCCTCGTATAGCCCACTTTCTATGCTTAATTCAGATGTTAGGATCCTCTGTAAACTGCTGGTGACAAGGTTGGTGTGGAGGTTACAAGGGGTCTGGTGCATGAGGATCAGTGCAGGTTTATGCTAGCCCACAGTACAGCATTTAACCTCTGCTGGCTTACCCATGTCTTGCATGAGA